>NC_083415.1:55195174-55866841 GCF_020745735.1 Hemiscyllium ocellatum
ATAATTCTTTTTTATGTAAATAGAATCATGCCTTTCCTGGGATTGTTTATAACCCTGCAGAGAGATTGATGGAAAATTCAGGATCGTAGATACAATTCTGTTCCCACAAAGTGATATGCTTGAGGGGAAAATAAGGTGGCAACTCCCAAAACATTGTGTTTGCTTTCTATTTTTTGTACAGAATAATCATAGCAACCAAGTTCCAAAAATTGATTGCAAATTATTTGCCTAAGTTGACCAATCTTAAAACCTCTGTCATGAGTAAATGTGTGGTATTTGTAATTAAAATTGCTTATTGTCTTGACGTGGCCTACCTATCCATTTTCCTTCCCACCTATCTGCTCCACACTTCCCATCAACTTTTCACAATCACCCCTTACATTCACCCATCTATTGCCATGCCATTTAACTTTCCCCTAGCACAACTCATCTCCCGCTCTTTATTTCTCAGCCCCCTTCTCCGTCGTCAGTCCTGATGAAGGATTATGCCCAAAACATCATCTCTCTTTCTCCTCAGATGCTGCCTGACCTGTTGTGCCTTTTCCAGCACCACACACTCTCTCTGACTCTGACTGTCTGGTATCTGCAGTCCTCACCATCTCATCTCCTTGCAATATTCCATTCCCTTACATCATCACTGCTCCCCACATCCACCAACACCACCACAAGCCCTTGAAACTGCTGACTTATGATGGAGCATTGTCATCCTTCTGTACTCTGGCTAGATTGTGATTTATTGTGTTTCAGATGATATAATTAGCATTGGTGGGCTATTTGACTGCTGCAGCATCACAATTGCCACAATCCTACCTTCATTGTAAATACAGCATTTATGCAGTTCTACCAGAAATTACAGGACTGTATCCAAACACTGCATGTTACATTACAGCACCTTTCTTGTCGTCAGGAATACAAATTGGGAACTGACACTGCACAATTTTCATTCGTATCACTTACCTTAAGCACTATTTCTACCAATTGAGCCACCAGTACTTATTTGCATACTGTATGTAGTCAATGTGGACACACAATAGCCAAATTACGTCCTCCTATACTTCAACAACTTTGTGATTCTGCAACTGCTGAATTTCAGGTAAATAAAAGTTCAGAAAATAACAAGGCTACAAATTCATGGAGCAGGCAGCACAGTGGTTAGCACTGCTGCCTCACAGCGCCTGAGACCCGGTTCAATTCCCGCCTCGGGCAACTGTCTGTGTGGGGGGTATATACCACATATTGTCTGCGTGGGTTTCCTCCCACAGTCCAAAGATGTGCAGGTTAGGTGAATTGGCCATGCTAAATTGCTAGGTGAAGGAGAATGGGTCTGGGTGGGTCGCTCTTCGGAGTGTCTGGTTGGGCTGAAGGGCCTGTTTCCACACTGTAGGTAATCTAATCTATACTATAGTGTTTAAGGTGGTTGAGATTCTCCATTTGTTTGGGAAGATCATAAATACTACGATTTTAAGATTATGAAAAATCTTGATAAAGTAGACAGAGAGAAGCTGATTTAGGAGGGAAGAAAGGAGTAGGGCACATAAATAGAATGCTCCCACTAAAAAATCCAGTTGAAAATTATGAAGAGAATTCTTTCTCCAGAGAGTGACTCAAAGCAGCATTAAGGCAAACAGCACATATTATTTGAAAGGGATATTTGATAAGCTTGAAGGAGGGAGGAATGGAAGGCAGTGCTGGAGGGCTTAGGTGACAAAGGAAGGGGAGGCTTGTGTGTGTCATAATTACCAGTATGAACCTGTTAGGCTGAATGGCCTGTATCTCTGCCACAATCACTATGTGTAGCTAACAAATATGCAAAGTGGGGGAAAAAAAACGAAAGAACTGCACATGCTGTAAATCAGGAATGAAACCAGAAATCATTGGAAAAGCTCAGCAGGTCTGACAACATCTGTAGAGAGAAATCAGAGTTAACGTTTCAGGTTCATCAAAGCTGCCAAACCTGCCCAAGCCTTCTCATTTTCTCTCTCCTACCCGATCTAATTCCCAATCTAAACACGATTACATTCACATTTCATATCGTAGAGTTATTTGTGGCTCAGGAGGAGGCCATTTGGCCCAGAACGTAGGTGCTGGCTCTCTGCAGTGTATTCCAGTTGCATCTCAAATTACCTCTTGTCCTGACAAAAGGTAACCGACCTGAAATGTTAACTGTTTTTCTCTTTCCACAGATGCTGCTTGACCCAGCAATATTCGCAGCGTTTTTTAAAAAAATTATTTATGTAGACAACGTATATATGTTATTCCATATTTAATTTCTTGAACATTAAGTGTATTGCATGCTATTTAAATGAAAAATGATTTAATACTATGGATGTGTTCCATTCAACCTAATTGAACTATTAAAAGAAAATAAAAACACAAGTTCTTGGAGTAGGTGTAGACTATAATGACCCCTTGGATTCTTCATGGCTGATATTACACTTCAGGTATATTTTCCAGCAATATCTCCAGAGCCCCCTGAGTGGCCCAAAACCTTTTTAAATTAATCTAGCCCTCCAAGGCAGCATTATAGGATTTGATGGTTTAAAAGTTACCATACATGGAGTTTGCACATTCTCCCCGTATCTGTGTGGGTTTCCTCCAGGTGCTCCGGTTTCCTCCCACAGTCCAAAGATGTGCAGGTCAGGTGAAATGGCCATGCTCAATTGCCCATAGTATTCAAGGAGGTATACATTAGGTGCATTAGTCAGAGGGAAATGGGTCTGGGTGGGTTAATC
Organism: Hemiscyllium ocellatum; assembly: GCF_020745735.1. NCBI lineage: Eukaryota > Metazoa > Chordata > Chondrichthyes > Orectolobiformes > Hemiscylliidae > Hemiscyllium > Hemiscyllium ocellatum. The sequence goes on from NC_083415.1 coordinate 55,197,907, forward strand.
ATCAGAGGGTTGGTGTGGACTTGCTGGGCTGAAGTGCCTGTTTCCACACTGTAGGGAACCTAATCTAATCCTTCCAGACATCACCATGGAGGAAAATCAAGTGATTAGATGGTAGCAGAGCCCCTGAGTATAGAAAGAAGTTATACCCTGGAGGAGTGCAATTAAAGATGAGCAATAAATGTTGGCTTTGCCAGTGATACTCACCTCCCATGAAAGAATTTTTAAAAATCCGGATCTAAAGCATAAATGAGGAAGAGATAGTGTTATGAATCTCTATTTGTGAAAAAGACAAACAGTTCCAATTAAAAGAGAATCGCTTGGGGCACAGGCAACAAAACCAGTGACAAGCAAAAAGAAATCTAATGATTTTACCTTTTCATGTTAAATCTGTTAGTGATGGTGCTTCTTGCTCTTACAGATGGAATTAAATGTTACACATTTACTGTGAGGCATTGTAGTTTTAGAAAATAAAAGATTTAATATTTTTCCAGAAACAGATATACAGAAGAGTGTCTGAGAATGTCAATAAAGAAACAAAATGTCAATTTCTGAGTGCTTGTAAACTGTTCCATTGGAACACCAACAGAACTGAATTTACTTGGGGAATTCCAGCAGTTTTAGTGCATTAGCTTATCCGATTATCACAAGCTAACCAAAATTAATATTTCCTGCCACAAAGACCTTCAAGTGTTTTTTTTTAAATATGCATGTTCAAAGACTGAGGAAGTAAACAGTTTTGCTTCTCATTGTTCCTCCATTTTGACTTGCTTTCCTTTTGTATTGGGTTAGGTAGTGAAGCTACAGAATGTATGGAAGTGAAAGAATGGTGTTGGTTGGGTCGAGGCAAATTAACTGGCAAGGTAGGTCAGAGAGAATTGAAAGATATAAAGATGTGGATGTTTTGACGAAAGGTATCTCTATACCTATCGATAATCTTAATGTCTCAGAGGCTGAGTGTGAGCCATTGTACATTTCTAACATTCTCTTATTTGGTTGTCTTATTTATTTTACCCATTGATGGGACGTTGGTGTCACCAACTGGACCAGCATTTATTGCCCATCCTTAACTGTCTTTTAGAAGGTGGTTGTGATTGCCTTCTTGAATCATGGTACACGTGGTAGGTATAGTTAGGTCTTCTATAAAGCATTGGTTGTGTACTTGTGCAATCCTGCATTATAGAAAAAGTGCACTTTCGAAACAGTGATTAAAGTGTTGGCATTATATAAACGGTTGCATTGTAGCCAACACACGTTTTAAAAGTTTGCACTTCAGAAAGTATCCCCAATTTGTCAATCATGTTGCAGCAAATTCACATTAACAAAACACAAGTTATAGCAGAATGACTTATAGACACACAATACAGTTCGGGAGGGAATTCAAGGATTTTGACCCAGCAACACTGAAGGAATGGCAGTATATTCCCAAGTCATGATGGTGAATGTCTTGGAGGGATACTTGCAGATGGTGGTGTTCCCATGTATCTGCTGCCCTCTCCTTCTAGATGGTAGTGATTGTGGGTTTGGAACCTGATGCTTACTATCTAACCATCATGTCTTGACATCCAATGGCATTACCATCACTGAATCCCTGCTACCAACAGGCTGAGGGTTACCATTGATTAGAAACTGAACTGCCCTAGCCATATAAATACATGGTAATGAGCAGGTCAGAGACTCAGAATCCTGCAGCAAGTAACTCACCTCCTGATTCCCCAGAGCTTGTCCACCATCTGCATGGCACAACTCTGGAGTGTGATGGAATAATCCCAATCTTCCTCGAAGAGTGCAGCTCCCAAAAGCATGACACATTCTCGGAGAAAGTAGTCTACTTGATCAATATCACATTTACAAACATGCAGTCTCTCCGCCACCCTGGCTCAGTAGCAGTAGTGTGTCTAAACACACAACTATTATCATGGCAATGGATAAGGGCAGCAAATACATGGGAACACCATCACCTGAAAGTTCTGTTCCAATTCACCTCATCATCCTGGATTGGAAATAAGAGCATTATTCCTTCAGTATCATTGGATCAACATCCTGTAACTCCTTCCCTAACAGTATTGTGGGTCTACCTACATCAAATGGACTGCAGCGGTTCAACAAAGCAGCTCACCACCACTGTTTTAAGGGTAACTGGGAACAGTTAGTAAATGCTGGCTCAGCCAGTGACACTCACGTGCCATGAACTAATTTGAATAAACAAAACACGGCAGAGAGTTTCGTCAATATGAAGATAGGACTTTGTTTCCATCAAGACTGGGCAGCAGTCACTCCTACCAATACGATCATGGATATATACATCTATAACACGCAGATTGTTGAGGATGGGGGTCAAGCATGTTTTTCCATCTTGTTGGTTGCTTCACCACGTGCCACAGATCCAATCTAGCAGCTAAGTCCTTTGGGACCTGACCAGCTCAATCAGTAGTGCTGCTGCTGAGCCACTCTTAGTTATTGAGGTCTTCCACCCAGAGTACATTCTGTTTCCTTCTGTCCTCCAAATGGTGTTCAAATTAGGAGAGTACTGATTAATGGAGCAGCATTAGGTGGCAGGATGTGGGAATCAGGAGGTTGCCTTGCCAAACAAAAAAAAAATGGTGGAAAAACTCAGTAGGTCTGACAGCATCTGTGGAGGGGAAACAGAGTTAATGTTTTGGGTCCAGCGATGGTATGGCAGGACTATCCCTGGACTATTAATCTAGTGACACTGGTAATGTTTTCGGGACCTGGGTTTGAATGATGTCATTACAGATGATGGAATTTGAATTTAATAAATATCTGGAATTAGGAGTCCAACAATGACCATGAAACCATTGTTGACTGTCAGGAAAACCCATCTGATTCAGTAATTTCCTTTAGGGAAGGAAACCTCCATTGTTACCCAATCTGGCCTACCTATGACTCCCGACCTACAGCAATGCTGGCTATAACATCCATATCCTGTGATGAATAAAAAAAATCTGCAGATTCTACCAGTCCTGCTGTTTCGAAACTGCAGCATGCACAGTTGTTTTCTTTTTAGTGTTTCCTTGCCTATATTTGACCTGATACCCTGTGACTTCATTGGGTACAGGGTCAATGTTGAGGGGTCCCAGGCATCTCCCTCCAGATTGCATACCACTGTACTGTCACTTTTGCTAGATCTGTCCTTCCACTGCGACAGGGCATACCCAGCAATAGTGATGGTGTTGTCTGGACATTGTAAGAGGCCATCTGATCCAATTTGTTGCCACATCGAGAATACAGAGTATTTGATGATGTCAGGTTGTGCTTGACTAATCTGAGACATCGCTCCCAATTATGGTGCAAGATCCCCAGCTAAGAAGGATTTTGCAAGGGCTATGTTTTATCATTCTCCCCACCCCCACTCTCCTCTCACTTATCTCTCCACCCTTCAGGCTCTCTGCCTGTATTCCTGATGAAGGGCTTTTGTCTGAAACGTTGATATTACTGCTCCTCAGATGCTGCCTGAACTGCTGTGCTTTTCCAGCACCACTCTAATCTAGACTCTGTGTTTTATCATTGTCATTTCTAGTGCCTAGGTCAGTGGCAGTTGGTCGGTTCAGTTTTGTTCCTTTATTGAGACATTTTAAGCAGTCAATAAAAGTGAGTGGCTTACTAGACCATTTCGGGAGGTCAGTTATGAGTCAGCCACATTGCTATGGATCTAGAGTTATGTGTAGGCCACACCAGAGAAGGATGGTAGATTTCCTTCATCTAATCCTGCCCACAGCTGATAGTGGAATTTGAATTCAATTAAAACAAAATCTGGAATAAAAAGTCTAATGATAAGCATGAATCCATTGTTGTCATAAAAACCCTCCTGGTTCACTAATGAGCTTTAGGGAAGGAAACTGCCATCCTTATCTGATCTGGCCTACATGTGACTCCAGGCCCACAAAAATGTGGTTGACTCTTAACTGCCCTCTGGGCAATAAGGAATGGGCAATAAATGCTGGTTTAGCCAGCCATGGTCCCATCCTATGAATAAAAAAAGGGCTTTTATAACAATTGACAATGCATGGTTGTCATTCGACTTACAATTCCAAATATTTTTAAATCCAAAAATACACCATCTGCTGTGGTGAGATTTGAATCAGATCACCACAACCTGGGTCTCTGGATTAGTAGATGAGCGATAATACCATTACGCTATTGGTTTCCCTTATAATTGCGTGCAGGATTGTGTATTGGAATGATGGGGGAAGAAATTTATATGCATTTAAAAAGGGATGGTCATTTATATTCCCAGGCAGATGATGAATGCAAGCTAGATCCCTCCTCACCATCCTCCCTTTACTGCTGAATGTCAGTCACCCTGACATTTTTTGTGTCTCGTATAACCGTCAGCCCGGAACCCAGCTCTTTACAATTCAACTGCTCATCTCCTTAACCCAAATGAGTCAGAGGGGAAGCTGGAATCCACCTCTAGGTATTTTCCCTTAATGGAAAGTCCAAGTTGTAAATAGCCTCTGAACAAAGATAACAGGTTCTGAAAAGGTTTCTCTTTCTCCATAGGTGTCGCTTTAAGGCTGAGCATTTCCAACATTATCAGTTTGTTTTCCAAATTACATTGTTACTTGCTTCCCCCCTGCCCCATTCCTCCACCTAGGCAAGCTACATCATCCACACAATCACCATGTCTTTCAGGGGATGTCTCCTAATATTCGCAGTAGTCCTTAGCTGTTTTGTAGTGTTTGTAACCATGTGACACCAAATGAGTATATAAGGAAACTAGCTATGGCCTTTGCCAAACAAGAAAACAGACAATAAGAAAGAAACTTTCATCATTTCCACACCTTTGTTACCAGTAGACTTACAATTTCAACTTACTGCTGATCTTTCTTATTCTACTCTCATAAACTTGAGGTCATCTGAAACTCCATTTCCCATGTCCTCTGATTACACCCCATTCACTCATCACCCCGGGGCTCATTGGTCTCTGAGAGATCCTGGTCAAGCAGCATCTCATGGCATTGCTCCTCCCTATCTCTATGATATCATTCCGTCTCTCAATCCTCTGAGGTACATAATTGTGGCCACTTGAGCTTCCCCAATTTCACTTGGTTGGAAATCAGAGCCTGGGCATATGTTTTTGCAATTCCTTTCACCCTCTCTATCTCCTTTAATATGGACAAAGTTAAAAATCACACAACACCAGGTTATACTCCAACAGATCTATTTGGAAGCTCTAGCTTTCGAGCCCTGCTCCTTCATCAGGTGGTTGTGGAGAATACTCAACCGCCTGATGAAGGAGCGGCGCTCCAAAAGTGCTTCCAAATAAACCTGCTGGACTTTAACCTGGTGTTGTGTGATTTTTAAATCTGTCCACCCCAGCCCAACACTGGCTCCTCCACATCATTTGCTCCTTAAATCTACCTCTTTCACTCTTCATCTGACTCCTTGTGAGACTCAGTATCAAATTTTGCCACATGAATCACTCTCAATGTTTTCTCATGTTCAAGACATTATTTAACTAAAAGTCATTGAATTTTTGGGTTGTTTTATTCACCGTCCCTGATTTTGTTCCAAGATTTTTAAAATTGAATTATTTCACCATATGTTTGAATGTTGACCACTTTATATTTCCTTTCACAAATCTGGTAAAAATAACACGCAATCAGCTCTGTCTCACTTGAAAAGAAAGAAGTAAAACAGCCTGCTCTGTATAGCAAGCCACTAATAAATGGTATTTGCATGGCCATAATGAACATTGTAGTAATTTTATTGTAATCTTTAATCTGAAACATAACCAAGGTGAGCAATGCATCAACACAATTCAACTTATTGAAAACATAGTTCTTAAAAATTCCATGGAATACAGTTGCTTTAAGAAAAAGCACATTTTCATAATGGGGAGGAGACGGCAACGGAAGAGATGAAATAATGAAGATAAACAGACGCTGGCCCAGAATTTCCTGCATTATTTGTGCCCAGATACACATGCTGTTGATACCCAAACAAAAAATGCAGACAAATGATGCCTAAAACACACATATATAAAAATATTAAGAACGCAGTGTTCTTTTCTTTGTAGCAAATACACTTTGTTCATGAGGAACCAACATATCCAACAGCAGTGTGACAATTTAACATTAAATCACTGTAGTACACTACATTTAATCTCATCCACAACATGGTGCTTGTGAAGAATTGGAGAACTTCCCATACTATTTTAAGATGTATTCATTCTGCCTGTAGTCTCGGTAGTACACTATGCTTTCTGAATCCTTTGAAGATGAGCTTTTAAATAACTTCAGCCAGCAGCAACAGAGGCACAAGCTGTGAAAATTAACAATTTCCATTCCCAATGGCCATCCTTATTCTTTTACTTCACTTTTAGCCAAAGGTTTTAGCTTTTTTGATGCATTTGTTACGACAGAGCTTGGGTCCCAGATGTATTAAGCCTTTAAGATTTCCAATAATTCTGACACGTTATAAAAATCATGTTGTTCAAGGTTTTTCCCTTGGGGAGTGGGTTGTTTGGAAATTACTCTACCATATGTTTCTTTTGTTCCTGTTTCTTTCATGATCATTTTAAATGCTTTTCATCCCTTATTTTTGAAGGGTTTGATGTGGCAATAGATACGCTGGTTCAGTTGGTACTCGTTTTCATCTCTGAATAATAGGGTTGTGTGGTTCAGGACCTACACTTGAATGTATAATCCAGGTCTGACATTCCCAGTGCAGTACTGAGAGATGAAACAATAAGCCGAGCCCCCATCTGTGCACTCAGATCCACATAAAAGATATCATGGCACTAATTTGTCAGAGGGGAGAATTCTCCCTGGTGTCCTAGTCAAGATCCTGGTTAATCAACTTAACTAAGAAGTGTTAACTGATCGTTTTCACATTGGTGCTCACTGAATCTTGTTATGCTTAAATTGGCTGCTGGGTCTCCTACATTACAATAGCGACAACATTTCCAACTTTATTGACTGTATTGCATGTTGGGATGACTTGAGGTTGTGAAAGGTGCTACAGTAACCCAACTTCTTTCTTTTTTATCTTGGCTGGATCTTTATCCTTTGATACAAGGGAGGGAAAAAATATGTGCTAAACACAAACTTTGCTTAGCTACTGTTTACCATCCTCTAGGTAAAAACAATGACTGCAGATGCTGGAAACCAGATTCTGGATCAGTGGTGCTGGAAGAGCACAGCAGTTCAGGCAGCATCCAACGAGCAGCGAAATCGACGTTTCGGGCAAAAGCCCTTCATCAGGAATAAAGGCAGTGAGCCTGAAGTGTGGAGAGATAAGCTAGAGGAGGGTGGGGATGGGGAGAGAGTAGCATAGAGTACAATGGGTGAGTAGGGGAGGAGATGAAGGTGATAGGTCAGGGGGGAGAGGGTGGAGTGGATAGGTGGAAAAGGAGCTAGGCAGGTCAGACAAGTCCGGACAAGTCATGGGGACAGTGCTGAGCTGGAAGTTTGAAACTAGGATGAGGTGGGGGAAGGGGAAATGAGGAAGCTGTTGAAGTCCACATTGATGCCCTGGGGTTGAAGTGTTCCGAGGCGGAAGATGAGGCGTTCTTCCTCCAGGCGTCTGGTGGTGAGGGAGCGGCGAAGGAGGCCCAGGACCTCCATGTCCTCGGCAGAGTGGGAGGGGGAGTTGAAATGTTGGGCCACGGGGCGGTGTGGTTGATTGGTGCGGGTGTCTCGGAGTTGTTCCCTAAAGCGCTCTGCCATGAGGCGCCCAGTCTCCCCAATGTTTACCATCCCTCAGCCTATTAAAATTGACTTTCACTAGTCTTTCTGAAAAACGCCTATCTTCCACTCATCTAGTCCTTAACTTTTCTAAAGCCTCTCTGGCAGCAGCAATGGAAACACTGTGCTACATTAGACAGTGGGGTTAAAAAAAAAAGCTGGTGATCCAGATCGGAGTTACCCTGAAAATGTTTGGCTGTCTAGACTTATTAATGAAGCATTGCTACTTGCAAACCGAGAAACAATTCTAACAACAAGCTAAACAAAACATAGCCCAAAGAAAGCCAGTGGCTTTAGGAAGTAAAAATAAAGTTTTCTTTTAAAATCCCATTTAAATGTTTTAATTAAACAAAAATATAATCAAATCAAATATAATATTTGGTCTGCATTCCAGGTAAGCAATGGGTGGCACGGTGGCACAGTGGTTAGCACTGTTGCCTCACAGCGCCTGAGAACGGGGTTCAATTCCCGACTCAGGCGACTGACTGTGTGGAGTTTGCACGTTCTCCCCGTGTCTGTGTGGGTTTCCTCCGGGTGCTCCGATTTCCTCCCACAGTCCAAAGATGTGCAGGTCAGGTGAATTGGCCATGCTAAATTGCCCGTAGTGTTAGGTAAGGGATAAATGTAAGGGTGTGGGTGGGTTGCGCTTCGGCGGGTCGGTGTGGACTTGTTGGGCCAAAGGGCCTGTTTCCACACTGTAAGTAATCTAATCAATTCTGAGTTACAAACATGATTGTGATGTTGAAAGCTCTGTATAGATTTACTGTATTCTGCATCTTATAGAGGGCTCACTGCAGTAAATGATAATAGTCAAAATCAGAGATGAATCTAAACTAATAAATAAGTTGAAACACAGCATTTGGTTTGAAGTTTGGATATGAAGCTTCACTTTCTCTATCTTTAAATATCCTGTGATTTCAGTACACCTCGCATAAACCTTCAGAACATGTCCAAACTAAATTGTGCAAATGCTGAACAAAATCTCAACTTTCATAGCCATTTAATGTTTGTGGCTGGTGGCTTATGAGTCACAAGAACAAGGTTGGAGAGGAAGAATATCTCCACATTCAGCACCAGGGATGGCCATTGAGTTAACACAATCAAATTCATTGGGATGAATTTCATCTGTTCCTTGTTGCAACAAACAGCAATCGTGATTTCTTCCATTCCATGAAAAGTGATTAAAAACTGGCAAGTATAAATATTTTCTCAGTCTCTTCATAGACAGTCTAAGATGTAGCACTGAATCATGAATCATAGGATATCTAATATTTCTGAAGAGTATAAAATGTGAGAGCAGAATAGTCTTGTTACAAAAAGTATTTATTTTGTACACTCTGCAATATACTGAAAATTTCAAACCTTTGAATTAAAAAGGCCTTCTTTTTCTTTCCAGCAAAAGAAATGTCAAGAGCTAAATGTGTCCTGGAGTCCTTTTACATACCAGCACTCTTAAGTTGGTTTCGTAAGGCTCATTGGCACGTAAACATTGGAAGCAACATGTTCACTTAAATACTCTCCCCCCTTCTCTTCATAGTCAGCTAAGGTTATCCAGCCCTCAGCTTGACCCTTATACTCAACAGCCCAATCCCGTGCACCTAACCAGCTATCCAGAACAGGATCGGCAGCCATGGTTACCTGAAAGACATGAGGAATCCATATTAATATAAAACATTTTTGTTTGGTAATCCCAGTATAGAATTATCTCAAAGGTATAAATAACTTAATAAGTAGAGTCATAGAGATGTACAGCTCAAAACAGACCCTTCCAACTCATCCATGCTTACCAGATATCCTAACCTAATCTAGTCCCATTTGCCAGCACCCGGCCCATATCCATCTAAATCCTTCCTATTCATATATCAATCCAGCTGCTTTTTAAATGTTGTATCTGTATCAGCTTCCACCACTTCCTCTGGCAGCTCTGCCCCTTAAGTCCCTTCTAAATCTTACCCCTCTCACCCTAAACCAATGCCCTCTAGTTCTGGACTTCCCCCACCCCAGGGAAAAGACTTTGCCTATTTACCATATCCATGCCCCTCATGACTTTACAATAGACAATAGGTGCAGGAGTAGGCCATTCAGCCCTTCGAGCCTGCACCACCATTCATTATGATCATGGCTGATCATCCACAATCAGTAGTTTAGATCAGAGTGGTGCTGGAAAAGCACAGCAGGTCAGGCAGCATCCAAGGAACAGGAAAATTAACGTTTTGGGCAAAAGCCCTTCATCAGGATTCCTGATGAAGGGTTTTTGCCTGATACATCGATTTTCCTGCTCCTCGGATGGTGCCTGACCTGCTGTGCTTTTCCAGCACCACTTTGATCTAGACTTTGGTTTCCAGCATCTGCAGTCCTCACTTTTATCCACAATCAGTATCCTGTTCCTGCCTTATCCCCATAACCCTTGATTCCACTATCTTTAAGAGCTCTATTCATCTCTTTCTTGATGCCTTCTGGAGCAGAGCATCCAATATATCCACCACTCTGGATGAAGAAGTTTCTCCTCAATTTTGTTCTAAATGGCCTACCCCTTATTTTTAAACCATGTCCTCTGGTTCTGGACTCACCCATCAGTGGAAACATGCTTCCTGCCTCCACAGGGTCCAATCCTTTAATAATCTTATACTGTCTCAACCAGATCCCCTGAAAATGTGTTGCTGGAAAAGCGCAGCAGGTCAGGCAGCATCCAAGGAACAGGAGATTCAACGTTTCGGGCATAAGCCCTTCTTCCTGTTGCGCTTTTCCAGCAACACATTTTCAGCTCTGATCTCCAGCATCTGCAGACCTCACTTTCTCCTCAATCAGATCCCCTCTCAACCTTCTAAACTCAAGTGTATATAAGCCCATTCACTCCAATCCTTCAACATATGATAGTCCCGCCATTCCGGGAATTGACCTCATGAACCTACACCGCACTCCCTCAATAGCCAGAATGTCTTTCCTCAAATTTGGAGATCAAAACTGCACACAATATTCCAGGTGTGGTCTCACCAGGGCCCTGTACAGCTGGAGAAGGACCTCTTTGCTCCTAGACTCAATTCCTTTTGTTATGAAGGCCAGTATACCATGAACTTTCTTCACTGCCTGCTGTACCTGCATGCTTGCTTTCATTGACTGATAGACAAGAACACCTAGATCTCGTTTTACTTGCCCTTTATCTAACTTGACTCCATTTAGATAGTAATCTACCTTCCTGTTCTTGCCACCAAAGTGGATAACCACACATTTATCCAAATTCAACTGCATCTGCCATTCATCCGTCCACTCGCCTAGCCTGTCCGAGTCACCCTGTATTCTCATAACATCTTCCTCACATTTCACCCTGCCACCCAGCCTTGTGTCATCAGCAAATTTACTAATATTACTTTTAATACCTTCATCTATATCATTAATGTATATTGTAAACAGCTGCAGTCCCAGCACCGAACCTTGTGGTACCCCACTGGTCATCGCCTGCCATTCTGAAAGGGACCCGTTTATCACTACTCTTTGCTTCCTGTCAGCCAGCCAACTTTCAATCCAAGTCAGTATTTTGCCCCCAATACAATGTGCCCTAATGTTGCTCACTAATTTCCTATGTGGGACTTTATCAAAGGCTTTCTGAAAGTCCAGGTACACTACATCCACTGGGTCCCCCTTGTCCATCTTCATAGTTACACCCTCAAATAATTCCAGAAGATTAGTCAAGCATGATTTCCCCTTCATAAGTCCATGCTGACTCTGACCTATCCTGTTACTGCTATCCAAATGAGTCATAATTTCATCTTTTATAATTGACTCCAACATCTTTCCCACCAAACATCTATAAGGTCACCCCTCAGCCTCCGATGCTGTAGTACTAATTAATGCTGACATTTTGTTGCATCTTTGATGTTGTCATTTGAGGATAAAACTGAACTCAAATAGAGTCATAGAGTATTAGAGATGTACAACACAGAAACAGCCCATTTGGTCCAACTTGTCCATGCCGTCCAGATATCCCAACCCAATCTCGTCCCACCCCCCCCACCCCCCCAGCACCTGGCCCATATCCCTCCATAACCCTTCATATACCCATTCAGTTGACTTTTAAATGTTGCAATTGTACCAACCTCCACCACTTCCTCTGGCAGCTCATTCCATACACACAAAACCCTGAGTGAAAAAGTTGCCCCTTAAGTCTCTTTCATATCTTTCCCCTTTCACCTTAAACCTATGCCCTCTAGTTCTGGACTCCCCCACCCCAGGGAAAAGACTTTGTCTATTTACCCCATGTCCCTCATAATTTTGTAAACCTCCATAAGGTCACCCCTCAGCTTCTGACGTTCCAGAGAAAACAGCCCCAGCCTGTTCAGCCTCTCCCTATAGCTCAAATCCTCCAACCCTGGCAACATCCTTGTAAATCTTTTCCGAACCCTTTCAAGTTTCACAACATCTTTCCGATAGGAAGGAGACCAGAACTGCACGCAATATTCCAACAGTGGCCTAACCAATGTCCTGTACAGCCGCAATATGACCTCCCAACTCCTGTACTCAATACTCTGACTAATAAAAGAAAGCATGCCAAACACCTTCTTCGCTATCCTATCTACCTGCGACTCCACTTTCAAGGACCTATGAACCTGCATTCCAAAGTCTCTTTGTTCAGTAGCACTGCCTAGGACCTTATACTCAAGTGTTTGATATCATCTATTTTTACTTCTCAAAATTTGTGTTCTAAACTTGCCCATAATTATGCAACAGAAGCCTCTACTCATGCTAACTGAAAGGGTTTTAAGAAAGGAATCTAGGATAGTCTTAATCCAGCTTCTAGTTGTGGCTCTTAGTTAGTAGTAACTTGACAGTCTCGATCACACCTTGGACTAGTAGATACAGACACTGAGCACAATTATTGTAAAGGTTTTCCATTCCTGAGTACTAAGATCCCCACCTTGATTAGCACAAAAATTTACCCTCTTCTCAATAATCGGAAACTGTGAATCAGCAACATTACACCATGTTTCAGAAGTTAATGCATTATTCCTCAGGGGACAAAGATGGAGTTCTAGACCTGCATTTCTAGTAAAGAAACTTGCTATTTCATGGTAGAAAAACAATGAATGGAAGCAAATGGGTTTCCAATAACATGGAAGACATACCTACTAACGTGAATTGCTCCTAGATATTTTCTTGTAGTCAGTTGTACAGACATTAATGTAGCTCCCAAAGACTATTCTTTATGCTGGTGCAAACATGTTGGAATTGACACAAAAGAGAACCGACATCCTTTGTGGAAATCTAAGTACCTTCCATTTCAATGAAAGAATTGACAAAGTACTGTAAGTGACAATTAGTAACCAAGGACAGAAATAGAACCAAGTGGTGGTCTAGTCCCAACTGCATTTGTTTATCCCCATAACAGCTTCATGTCTCCTACAGAGACCTTCAAGGCTGGGTTATTAAGTGTTTTCAATGTTGAGATAGACAGATTTTTAATCAGTGAGGGGATCAGGGATTATGGGGAAAAGGCAGGAATGTGGAGTTAAGGATGATCAGATCAACCATGGTATCAATGAATGGCCTCTGTTTAATGGTCTAAGCCCACAGCTCACCCTGCTAAACTTTAATCAAAATACAGCAGCAAAACCTTGCTATAAACAAAGATACATTTGTCAAGCTACAGAAAATATTAAAGCTGAGGAGAGTTTTACTGCGTGGATTATCTAATATCACTGCAAGGAGGACAGTTTGTATTGAGGCAGCTGTGAAAAATGAGCAATATTTAGAAACAGCTTCAAGGTTCATATCAATAGCTGGAACGATTGATGCGTCTAATTTACACAGGAAAGCTATTTCCTTTTTTTAAAAAAAGTACCCTTAGAACTAGCAGGTATTTAACAAAATCTGCTGTGCAAACTATCATGATTCACGGTTGTTTAACCTGAGAAACAGGAGGTGTTTGATAACAATGAATTTCACACTGTGGAGTGCTATCCAGAGTGAAACGTTACTCATAGAATTGTGATCCAATAATTTCTCTTCAAATATGCAGTCTAATTTACTTCTTCAAATAGAAACATAAAGTTTTCTCAGCATCTCGGTCAATATTCCTCCCTTAATCAGTACTATCCATATCAGTTTAACTGGTCATTCATCCCATCTGCCTCTTGTAGCACCTTTCTGTAGACAAATTGGTTGCCAATTTTGCCTCTATAACAGTGCCTGCACATCAAAAAATAATCAACTGACCTGCAAAGTATTTAGGACATCTTTAAAACATGATGAGATGCAATATTAAAGCAAGTTTGTCTTTTCTTACCCACAAAGTCTGGATAAAATAATTTACAGCAAGTGGTCTCCGTAGCCCATCAATTGCAACATTTAAGAGAGAATCATAAGAATTCAAAGGAAAATGTCTTTGAGAGAATTTAGGGACAAAGAGCAGTACAGGATTAGGTCTAATATAAGGTTAAAACATGTTCATGTAGGATGGCTTCCACTTCTGTTAAAATTCCAAATATCTATGAATAACTTAGATAAATTCATCATTAGCAATCACTGGTTTGCTACTGGCCATAGACTTCATGGACCCTCAGATGGCTGGAATGCCCAATCCTAGAGCCATGTCTCCTGCTTTACATTTGTCAGGTGTTCCCAGGATGTGGAGGGGTTTCTCAGCCAGGAGATCATTGGCATTCCCTTCTCCGGTTCCTTTTCCATACTTTCTTTTGTCAACCTGTGTTTGTGAAGAATTGTGTCCCTTCAGGCACAAGTTTCCTTCAAGTCACTTCCTTTTGAGTGTGGATCTCCCACGTGTTGACATCTATGTTGCATTTCTTGAGGGAAGCCTTCAAGGAGTCTTTGAAATACTCCTTTGTCCTCCTGTCCTTAGAGTGCCTTCCTTGAGCTGAGTGAGGATGATTTGCGTTGGCAGTCAGAACTCAGGCATCTTAAGCACATGGCCAATACAGCGGAGTTGGTTTTGGATGGTCATGGCTTTGATGCTCATGCTATTAGCTGCTTCAAGGACGTTAATGTAAGTAAACCTGCCCTTTAGCTCTGTAGAGAATCTGTCTCAAACATCATCGATAGTATTTCTCAACAGTCTTCAGGTGGTGTCTATAAGTGCTATATATACAGTCTATATACTGTATGAAACAGTATAGAAGAATGACTGCCTTAAACACCAAGGATCTTGGTATCAGAACAGATATCACAGTTTACGAAGACTCTCATCCTTGGAGTCCAAAGACGTCACTCGCAGATTGCATGTGCTGAATTTCTGCACAGATGTCAGCCTTAGAGGAGAGGTAGCTCCAGGTCAAGGAAATATTCCATGTATGAGAAGATTCTCTATTGATCTTAATGGACTGGAACTTGACCTGGGACGGGTTGGTAAAGTCTTCTTGAGGTTGAGACCAACTCTTTGGGATGCTACCAAAAAGGCATTAAGTGAGGCTTGAATATTCACTTCTGAGACAGCAGAGATGACATTGTCATCTACGTACTGAAGTTCCACGAGTGAGATCAGTATTGTTTCCTTCTTCAATTTCAGCTGGGTGAAGTTGAAAAGTTTTCCAAGTTTCTCATTGAGATTGTGCCATTTCTCTGCAGCGGCATCCACTCTGTGCAATTCCCCCTGCTCTTTACCTGTAACCCTGCATGTTTATGTACCTTAATTGCTGACCCAATCATCTTCCAGCATCCTCATAAGCAGAGAGTTCCTTGTTATTGTCGCTCATTGCATAAAGGAAATTCTTCCTCACAAACCTGTGCCTCCCTCTGTATGTAAATCTTTTGAAACTGAATGGTCAATGAATTAATGTCAAATTGGTTATCTCAAATGAAAACTGCCATAGCAGTAGAAAACAGAAGATGACACAATGAAAATGGAAATGATTACGAGTCAGAGAACTGCTCTGTATCCCAAGCTTTCAGCACTACTCATAAATGACATAAAAGTCGTCCTAGGGTTTTGTTTTGAAATGTGCAAAGCTGTGTATTAATCTAAGTGAGACTAGCATTGAAAATTATGCCACCTCTGCCCTTTCACATTCAGAAATGAACACTATGTAAATAAAAATCATCTCCTTTTTCACGTTTGTCATTACTGTTCCTCCCCACAGCCCACACAAACATCACTTTGAATTCAGAGCACCTGGAAAGTGGATTGAAATGGTCTCATGGCAAGTAGCTCCCTCTCCATCCGGGTCTTCATCCCAGGGTATAGGACGTTACCACCAGTAAGAAACACATTTTGTACAAGCTCATCCTGTTGATCCTTGGGATATCTACAGAATCAAAACAAACTTATTCTTTAGAGAGTTAATAAGAGCAAGTTAACTGGTTTCTACATCTTTCTCAACTCTTCTTCAGCCTGATGAAAGCAGCTGGATATGAATCAGCTTCAGAGACTGAGATGGAATCCAGTATTGGTTTGCAGTCCATTAATGATTGCTTCAAGCTTCTGCTTACACTGCAGTTTTACCCTATTCCAGGGCCATCAATACCTTATGGAAGTGTCCACTGCAGTTCCTGCGCTAGGAAAGTCAACTTGCTGGGCTCTGTTCAATCTAGAGCAGAAATGGCCCACTGTTTTGACAAGTATTTGGATTACATACTAGCCATGATTGTCTAAATATACAGGGGAGATACAAGGGGCAAAGTATCCTGCCCTCTGATGGCAAAATTGGAGGTGGGAATTACAATTAATTTGACAGATTGGGACCTGAACCCTGGCTGCCTTCCTCTCTCCACCAGAATTACGTCCTGGGCAGGGTGGCCCACAAAGTACATCCTCCAGCCTCACTGCCAAGTGAGGCCCCTAAATGACCAATTCATGACCATTTAAGGGCCCGCTGCCAATGGGAGTAACTGAGCAGCAGCTGGGTTCATCAACATGTGCTGGGCACGGCAGCTACATTCGTGTCGCATCGCGCCATCTCCAGGAAGGGGATGTCCCTGCACCAAAGGCATCATGCCCGAGCAAAGGACTGGATATTGGAAAGAGCAACCCATTAGCCCCATCTCCTCGGGATCCCTACCCGAGGACACATCTTCCCCTCCGCCCCCCCACCTTACACTCCCAATCCTGTGTAAGTTATCTGCAGCCTGCGTCACTCCGCAACATCGAACTCTGGTGGGTGTTCTGTCTGTAGCAGCCATGGCTCCTGAGCATAGCTGTTGGCTGTCTGCCCCTTGTAGATTAGATTAGACTTACAGTGTGGAAACAGGCCCTTCGGCCCAACAAGTCCACACCGATCCGCCGAAGCGCAACCCACCCATACCCCTACATTTACCCCTTACCTAACACTACGGGCAATTTAGCTTGGCCAATTCACCTGACCCGCACATCTTTGTGACTGTGGGAGGAAACCGGAGCACCCGGAGGAAACCCACGCAGACACGGGGAGAACGTGCAAACTCCACACAGTCAGTCGCCTGAGTCGGGAATTGAACCCGGGTCTACAGGCGCTGTGAGGCAGCAGTGCTAACCACTGTGCCACCGTGCCGCCCACAATCTTCACATTGTGCCACAATGCCGCCGTGTCTTCATTCAAGGGAAAGTCCACCACAGGTCCCAGGCATCAGCGTGCTAGTAACATTGTGTATAGTTGCCAGGTGACAGAAGCATTCGGGACCCCTTGTTCTCGACTTCAATGGCATTATTATCGTTCTAAGTGAAGGCATTTTAAAATTATGCATGTCTCTGTTCTGGAGGACCTGTATTGGACTTTTAAATAAAAGATTTTGACACTATAGGAGGGAGGGAATAATAGTTGATGGTTATGAATTCTAAGGATCAAAAATAGAATGGGTTAAAACAAAGTGTTGCAGAGTTAGTCTGGATTTCAACAGAGTGAGGGCAATTGTTTCCCCTGAACTGGACAATGTGGGTAAGGAATGTTGTGAACCCACATCCCATTAGTTCATGGGAAGGCTCATCAATGTAATCAAGAGCTGTGCTGCTGGTCTTATCAGAAAACACTACTCAACACAAAGTTATGGGAAAGAATGTGACCGAAGCATCGCAGAAGAAGGGGGAGTGCAGTTTCTGGTGTTTACCATGAGTATACAGGTAACATGTGGGATTGACAGTAGAGAAGGGAAGAGATTTAACAGATTAGTTACCAAATGTAAGCAAACTGCTGAAAGACTCCTAAGGCCATACCTGTCCAGGACATATTGCAGGGTTTCTGCTATACCAGCCTGCTCTTCACCAATCAAAGATGGTTGAAAGATAATCTCAGGAACTCGGATTCGCTCACTGCCCAGGTGCAGCTGATGGTATTCAGCTAGATTGAACATCTGTCCAACTGGCTGAATCAAACAGGATTTGTTAAGAAAAGGAAAAAAGAATACTGATTATAGTGGCATTCTGATATTATCATCATTTCAATTGACTAACTGATGTACTTGTTACACAGTTATGAAATTTGGAGTTCAGTGCAGCAACACACTAACTTGAGGCTGTTATGGGTTGTTCTGCAAAATATTTTTGACTATGTCAGATTTCTCATTCTCAAGCTGTTTGAGTGTAAATTGAGGAATAGAAATTGGATTGTAAACTTCAATAAAACAAAGCAAGCCATTCGTTGCAGAAGGAATACTCAAGACTGAATGCACTTGCTTGAACTTTGTGGGATATGTGTAAACATTTTCAGACAAGTCTATCGTTTTTTAGATGTCATGCGTTATGACAAATTGCAATTAGTTTCTTTTGATGTTTACAAAAAGTGAAAGTCAAATGTTTCCTGTTTGCTTTCCTGACCATAAGATAATTTGGGTTCTTTTCAAAGAGGAAGAAAATAACTATTAATGTAGAATTCTTTCAAAAGACACAGTGATTAGCCTCCCAATGATCATAGGATATAGTTAGTCAAGCGACCTCCACACAGGGAATGCCCGATTATTGACCTTATTGCTAGATGACAAGAAGTCTTTGACCATCTTGGTAGTTACAAGATGCAGTATAATAGAGGCTATTGACTCTTTGTAATCAATCTCCATCAACTTCCCTGCAAGGGACCCAGATATGACACATGGAGAACCTCAGTAGCACAGAGATTTTGGAATTCTGTCCAAATTCTGTAGATTAACCATACCCTCAAGGAAATATCAGCTGCCATTTTATACTACCCTGCTGGCAAGTATGAAGACAGGGAGGGGCTCTCATTAAATGGCTGCTGCCTTCCCAACCACCCCCTCACCCTATTCCCATTTTTTGCGGTGGAACAATGGAAGTGTCCAGGACCCTGTCTGCCTTGTGGCTCATGTAGTTCCTTAATTAATGGCCACATAAGTGCTTCACCTCATGCCTGCTTGTTATTTTACCCTTGTCAGGAAAGGCCTATAACCAAGTGGGTAGCTCAGTAGCTTTAGCTGTGCAGACTGGTGTCAAACAAGAGGTGGGAGGGACCTGCGTAGAATTGCTGACATCCATCAGAGGCTCCTTTGTCACCTCCCAATAAAGGTGTATACCACCTCCCACTAACCAGTCCCCCTCCCCACCCCATCCCCAATCACTGTAGCCCAACTCTACTCCAAAACTGGACCGAAAGTTTCGCTCTTACCAAAAGAAGCTGTGGGGCAGCTTGTATCAACAGGATGTATTCCCTTCCATCTCGCCAAGTGGCAGCACACAAAACTCTGCCATGTAAAATACATCATGACCTTTGATTCATTGATTAGTTTTAAAATAAAACGCTGCTCCCAAACAAGCTTCAAACTCTCAGTCCACTGTCCTGGACATTGAAGATAGTTAGCTATGTGAAACATCCAACTGCCGAATATGGGAACTAAGCATCAGAACAAACATATGGTACAGTTACGTCAAGTTTGTAATCTTATCTTCAATAACTATATGAAAACATATATTCTAAAACTCTCAATGAGATTTACAGTTTGTGATCTACATCCAACCATCCATTGTTCTATATGCAGAATCAGACAATTCTTACAGTGCAGAGGAGGCAATTTGGCCCATCAAATCCACACCAACCCTCTGAAGATCATCCCACCCAGGTCTATCCCTGTAACCCTGTATTTCCCATGGCTAATCCACCTAGCTTGCACATCCCTGAACACTATGGATAATTTAGCATGGCCAATCCACCTAACCTGCACATCTTTGGATGTGGGAGGAAACCGGAGCACCCAGAGGAAACTCACATAGGCAACGTGCAAACTCCACAGGGACGGTCACCTAAAGCTGGAATCAAACCCAACTCCCTGGCACTGAGAGGCAGCAATGCTAACAACTGAGCCACCCAATAATTGTAACTTCCCAAAAATCCAAGGTAATGCTCAAAGACTTTTTAATCACAAAATAAATTTCTGCATGCATATTTTTGCTATCATCCTATTGTGCTAGTAGCCTAGATTTCAGTTTCAAAACTCGAATGCAATTTCCAGTCAGCTTGTTGGAATGAACGGTTGTGATCTCACAGAGCAGCAGTTCTACTAAAGATAATACCTGAACTACGTTGGTTTGCTTTCCAAAGTCATTCTGATACTCAGGGAAAAGTTGATCCAGCTCATTCACTCCTTCCAACTCGTCCATTGACTGATCACAACTCAGCACCTGATCCAGATCAGAAACCTGTTCATAAAATAATCATTACAATATGGGAATAAAGCAATTACAGTACACCTCTTAATAAAGGCTCTGAAACATGCCCATCCTATTAAATTACCCTTCAAACAAGCACACTCAGGACAGTAGTTCAAACTTCATGGGAATAAAATACAAACAAAGGAATATTGAATCTGTGGAGGTATTTCAGGTTAACGGCAAAAGGTAAGAACTTACTCAATCTAATTTTATGTACAAACATTGACCAACTCAGCAAGGGACAGGGATTCAACCTTTAGATTAGTAATACTTCCTTCTGTGCACCTATATAGAAGGGGAACCCACACTAACGTATTTTCCTGACTCTCCTGCTCTCTATACTGAACTAGGCATGTCTCTTTTTACTCACTCTCTCTAATACACCTTGCAGTATCAATGGGTTTACATTCTACCCCAGAATATTCCAGGTTTCTTCTCAACGGCTACTCAACCACATTCTTCTGTTCTTCCCACTCCTTATGAATAGCATGTCAGTCCCAAGTTGGTTCTCTCTCCCCAATTTCAAATATGTTTGTTTCTCACTTTGCCTCTTCTTTGACTGGCTCCATGGGCATCTCTCTCACTCTTTCTCCCTTCATGTTTTTTTCCAGTCAGAGTCTTCCTCTTTTCCTTCCTCATGGAGCTGCCCTCGAGACTGGGATCACATTCTATCAGCGATGATGAAGATGTGTGGGCTCTCAATTTACAACAGGAACCACAAACTGAACCTCTAGATAAAATCTTCACTGTTGAGAGTGTACAAAGGTTGCACCACAACTGTGGCATTCAAACTCAAGATGTGGAGGTGCTGGTGTTGGCCAGGGGTGGACAAAGTTAAAAATCACACAACACCAGGTTATAGTCCAATAGTTTCACTTGGAAATACAAGCTTTTGGAGCTCTGCTCCTTCATCAGGTAACCAGTGGGGCAGGATCATAGGATACAACTTAAGACCATAAGACATAGGAGTGGAAGTAAGGCCATTTGGCCCATCGAGTCCACTCTGCCATTCTTATAATATACATGATGAAGGAGCAGCGTTCCAAAAGCTTATACTTCCAAATGAACCTGTTGGACTATAACCTGATGATGTGTGATTTTTAACTTAATTCAAACTCAAGTTAGGGAACAGGGATATTGGTACAACCATATATATGATCAACTTTGTCATAGTTATTTTGTTACTTTCCACCTGGTTTATATTCCAATACTAGAAGCAGACATGGGACTGGAAAGGACTGTTGGGCTGCATTTTGATTATTTTAACGTGGGCAGAAAGCATGAAAGAAAATCTTGTATTCTTTCACAACCACCAGGCGTCTCAACACGCTTTCCAGCCAATGAAGGAATTTCGAGGTGTAGTGATTTACTTTTACAGAATCTGACTAAGGAGGAACTGAAATTGTGTGGCACTGGAAAAGCACAGAAGGTCAGGCAGCATCCAAGGAGCAGGAGAATCGACGTTTCGGGCATTAGCCCTACATCAGGAAGGGCTTATGCCCGAAACGCAATTCTCCTACTCCTTGCTGCCTGACTTGCTGTGCTTTTCCAGTGCCACACTTTCTGATTCTGATCTCCAGCATCTGCAGTCCTCACTTTCTCTGAGGAATTGAAATTGGCCAGCAACAGAGGTTGAAAATAACCAATTGGAAAAGAGAAAGACCAAATATTCAACGAATGAGGAGTGGAAGATTCGCAGATTCAGAAGCCAAGATTTTGGCAGTAGACACAATAAGGGGGACATTTTATGATAAATATGGTCCCCTTGCCTTTCCTTTTTCTTCTTAAGGAAGTAAGTAAAAGCAGGAGTAGACCTACAGCTTGCTCAGCCAGTTTTAACATCGAATAGATCATAGATGATTGTGGACTTCAATTCCATTCTCAATATCCTTCAATTCCCTGACATTTCAAAGATCTGCCTATCACAGCCTTAAGCAAATTCAATGATGGAACATCCACCTTTGTATGAAGTATGGAATTCCAAAGTTTCACAAACCTTTGAACAAAGAAATCTCTCCTTAGTCCGAAATGGAAATGCCCCCTATCCTGAGACAGTCCCCCCTTGTTCTAGGTTTGTCAGCCAAGGTAAATAGCAACATTGTCTTAATCTCTGTCTGGCAAAACCAAAACAAATTCTTAATTTGCTATTGTTCAGCAGGAGTATTGTGTGTAGTTCTGGGCGCCACACTATCGGAAACACATTGGACAGATAGAAGAAGAAATTTACAAGAATGGCTCCAGGAATGAGAGAGTTCAGTTCAGTTCAGTTTTGAGGATAGATTGAAAAGGTAGAGACTGTTCTCCTTGGAGAGAAGATAGTAAAACAGAGCTCTGATAGATGTTTTCAATACACCAAGGCAGCTGGAGAGACAGGAGAGGGAGACACAGTTCCCATTCACAAAAGGATAAAGAACATGAGCAGACAGATTTAAAATGATTGGCAAAAGACACAAATTTGATGTGAGAGGAAAACTTTTTCATTCATTGAGTGTGTCGGGTCTAGAACAGACTGCCTGGAAGTGTATTGGAGGCAAGTTCGTTTGAAGCATTCAAGAGGGCATTGGATGATTACTGGAATAGAAACAATATCAAAGGATATAGGGAAAAAGCAGGAGAATGGCACTATGTCATAGAGTCATAGAGATGTACAGCACGGAAACAGACCCTTCAGTCCAACCCATCCATACCGACCACATATCCCAACCAAATCTAGTCCCACCTATCAGCACATGGCCCATATCCCTCCAAACCCTTCCTATTCATATACCCATCCAAATGCCTCTTAAATGTTGCAATTGTACCAGCCTCCACCACATCATCTGGCAGCTCATTCCATACACGTACCACACTCTGTGTGAAAAGGTTGTCCCTTAGGTCTCTTTTATATCATTCCCCTTTCACCCTAAACCTATGCCCTCTAGTTCTGGACTCCCCCACCCCAGGGAAAAGACTTTGTCTATTTATCCTATCCATGCCCCTCATGATTTAATAAACTTCTATAAGGTGACCCTTCAGCCTCCGACAGTCCAGGGAAAGTAGGCCCCAGCCTGTTCAGCCTCTCACTACAGCTCAAATCCTCCAACCCTGGCAACATTCTTGTAAATCTTTTCTGAACCCTTTCAAGTTTCACAACATCTTTCCGATAGGAAGGAGACCAGAATTGCACGCAATATTCCAAAAGTGGCCAAACCAATGTCCTGTACAGCTGCAACATGACCTCCCAACTTCTGTACTCAATACTCTGACCAATAAAGGATTGTATACCATACGTCTTCTTCACTATCCTATCTACCTGCGACTCTACTTTCAAGGAGCTATGAACCTGCGCATGATGCTTATTTGGAGAGCTAATGCAGACACTATGGGCTGAATGGCTCCTTCTGCACCATAACAGGTCTGTGATTAATGATGTTGGTTCTTTAGGGGTAGATTTATACCAGAGCTGATAAAGAAGACATAGCACAGGAAACCAAAATGGTTTGCTGCAAGAGGTCTGGGGACAAACTTTTGTCTTTTTTTAATCATAGCATGTTGCCGATTCTCTTAGTTATACCATGCTTGGAGTACTCTGTACAGTTTTGGTCTCCGTACTATAACAAGGACATAAGGGCACTACACAAGGTGCAAAAAAGATTTACCAGAAATAATAGTGCATTTGTAAAGTTACAACCATTAGAAATTATTAATATCCCTTTTCTTTAGAGAAAACGCAGGGGTAGTCTGAAGAGTTCTTCAAGTTTATGATAGGATAAACAAGGAGGTGATTCCTCAACCTCCCGGCAAAATCAGGACTTGAGGCCATGAATTTAAACGATCGCATGTAAATCTAACAGTGAGTTAAGTGGAAATTGCTTCGTCCAGAGAATGGTTAGAATCTGAAACTCACTATCTCACTAGTTGAAGCAATGACACAGCTGAAAGCTAGATAAAGGAGAAAGTGACACAAGGGTATGTTGACAGGGTTAGATGAAGAAGGTCGAAAGGACATTCACTCGGAGCGTGAAACTGTTGAGTGGATATCATCTGTTTCTGTGCTGTAAACACTCTGTAATACTGGCATAAGCATTGCCTCTTTGTTATCAATGTCAAAGGCATCGACTTCCATGTACCGTGCATCAGTTTTCTTTTCTGATCCTTGCTATTTTTGGAGATCATCCAGCATCAACTCGCACGAGTTACCTCCAGATTCTTCACGGGAACACAGTCTCCCTCGTCTACTTACAGTTCCGGTCACTGAATACTCTGGGTCACCAAGAATTCTATTGAACACATATTGGCGTTAAAAATAAAGCTGCTGCAGCTTCCATTTAATTAAAAGGATAAATATTTTAAAATGTTTTCTTTACACTCATCCAATATTCTTTCTTCTGCTTCTAAAATTAATTGCAGATACTCGGGTAGGCTGGAGATTGTGGGGCGATTTAATTACAGTGTTTAAAATAATAAAAGGATTCTCTGTGATAAATAAAGAGGGATTATTTCATCTGGTGAAAGAATACTGGAGAAGCAGCTTAACATTAGAGCTAGGCCATTCAGCACTGAAATCTGGGACCAATTCGTCACACAAAGGGTACTACAAATTTAGACACTTCTCGCTCAAAATACAGTTGATACTGGATCAAGAGGTTGTGGATTTAATCAAGCAACACAAAGTCCTAATTTACCTGTCTGATGGAATCAAGTTACCACAAAACAGGTTCCCACACTGTTACTTATTGCAAGTAGGTAAATTTGAATCACAGGTAAATGGCTATCAACCATCAACACTTGGCTCTCTGAGATAAAGCTCTTTTAAAACTGCTGCGAAAATGTACAGTCAGAATGGGACAATGTAAAAAATACTATGATTTTATGGGTGCATGGAAAATAAACTGGGAAGCACAGTTCAATAGCACCAGTCCACAAGGTTTGACAGGACAATCCTTTCGCTTGGCCAAGACTTTCTGTTCTTCGATCTCTGTTTTTCGGGTTTCTTTCAATTCTTCACAGAAAGCACAGGTTATACTGACATGGCGTCATGGCATCTTTCACATCCATGTCACACATTATTGACCAACAGCTCAGGCAGTCTGCTCTGATCTTTCTGGTGACACCACTGGCAGCAAAGTCCTGTAACCTGATTCCACTCGATGGGGACAAACTAGTATCTCAGAAACGGGAAGATTTACATTCCTTTGGACACCTTTAGTCTACTTCCATTTGCAATTTCACAGAAATCTTAATTCAACCAAAAAGATTTGGCGCCAAACTCTTTCTGATCTCAGCAGGGTTTGATAGTGATAAGCCAGCATAACTCGACATATTGTGCCAACTCAATGCATTTTAAAGACATGAGGGGGTTCAATTTAACTCATAGGGAAACGCACAGGATCCGATATCAGGCGGTTTTATACTCCAGTGAGATGATCAGATCACGTGACAGATACTTCCACAAAATCTATTGAATTTTCTGCCTTGCCAGTAGTTTAGGTTTACCCTGAAGCCATTATTTAGGTAGAGGGCAATGTCAGTATAAAAGTTGTAACGTTAAAACATTAATAAGCTCATCCACGCCTTATTGGGTTAATGTACAATGTGAGATATGAAGTCCTGATAATCCCATTCCAAGTACGGATACAGTTGTCGCTTTTAGAAGAGACTTTAAACTAAAAACCCACTTGCCTTCCAAAGAAGATACAGAAGAAAGTGAGGACTGACTGCAGATACTGGAGATCATAGAACATAGAAAAATACAGCGCAGTACAGGCCCTTTGGCCCTCGATGTTGCACCGACCCAAGCCCACCTAACCTACACTAGCCCACTATCCTCCATATGCCTATCCAATGCCCGTTTAAAGGCCCATAAAGAGGGAGAGTCCACCACTGCTACTGGCAGGGCATTCCATGAACTCATGACTCGCTGAGTAAAGAATCTACCCCTAACATCTGTCCTATACCTACCACCCCTTCATTTAAAGCTATGCACCCTTGTAATAGCTGACTTCATACGTGGAAATCAGCATCGAAGAGTTTGGTGCTGGAAAAACACAGCCGGTCAGGCAGCTTCCGAGGAGCAGGACAGTCTCCAGCTCCTCCAATGTTGCCTGGCAGGCTGTGCTTTTTCAGCACCACATTCTTTGATTCCACAGAAGATGTGAAAGATTTTTTGGCACTATTTCACAGAAGAGCTGAGGTGTTCTCCTGGCTCTCCCACCAACATTCATCGCTCAACCAACACCAGCAGAAACAGATGAATTAATCACTGCGTTCTGACAAGAGACTATCAACCTGAAACGTCAGTGTGGAGTTGTGCTGTGTGCAATCTGCCTGCTGCATTTCCTACTTTACGAGAGAAACTATATTATAAAAGTACTTTCCTGGCTGTAAGGTGCTTTGGGAAATCATGAAGAGGTTAGAGAAGTGTAAGTCATTCTTATCACTCGGGAATATAAATCAAGAAATAAATAAATCAATTCTAGTTCCAACAGCCAATAATGATCTCTCAAGTGTCAGGCTGAATGTATTGGTGTTGACTAAGCACAGGACCAAGCCTGCAATCAAACAGGTTGTCAACACAGCCTCAACACATAAAGGATGGCTCCTGTGTTCCAAACTCTTTGCTGATTTCCATGAAAGTATGTGCAATTACCGTCGGTGGAAGAATACAAGGACATGTGACCAGAAGATCATCATTACTCACATCTGGCTTCGTGTCAACAACGTCCACCTCCACATTCACCTCCGCCTGTAGGATTTTTTGCTTGGTCTGCTCGATGGCCAGGCTGAGCTTGTTCACGTACGACTGCAGCTCCTCTGCAGAATCCATGTTCATTTCTGACAGAGCTCGCTTGAAGCGCTCAGTCATGCCTTCTTCCAAAAGCTCCTAAGGGAACAAAGATGAGAAAGCAATATATTATGCTGTGCAAACTTGCGTTTTGAACACATCAGCCCCATTCTGCCAAGGCAACTTTAAAAATTGTGGAAAATGGATCATATATTGCCAAATTAGACCATGTCGTGGCTAGATCCTAAATTAAATACCAGCCCAACTCAGGAGGATACTTTCTATTTCCTCAGTCTGACTTTCCTACTTCATGTCCTCAACTTATCACAAAAGGATCACCCATTAGTGGTAAGTTATGGTCACATTTGTACTTCCAATGTTCTGGGGACCTAGGTTCAAATCCAACCATGACAGATGGTGGAATTTGAATTCAATAAAATTCTGGAATTCATGTCTGATGATGACCATGAAACCATTGTCGATTGTTGGGGAAAGGCAACCAGGTTCACTAATGCCCTTCAGAGAAGAAAACAGAGATCCTTACCTGGTCTGGTCTATATGTGACTCAAGACCCACAGTAATGTGGATGAATCTTAACTGCCCTCGAGACAACTAGGGATGGCTAATAAATGATGGTCTAGCCAATGATCACCTCATCCTAGGAATTAATTTTTTTAAAAAATTCATATGATGGGCAGCATGGTGGCTCAGTGGTTAGGACTGATGCCTCACATTGCCACGGACCAAGGTTCGATTGCAGCCTCCTGTATGCACTCTCCCAGTGTCTACATGGATTTCTGGTTGTGAACAGTAGTTGACAATTAAACAACGAGCCAGAGGAGAATATTCCACAATATTACCCAGCTCAAAAGTGGAGTATAAAAGGTGAGGCATCCCCAAACATTCAAAAACACAGATATACACTCTCTGCAGAAAGAACATGCATTTATTAAGCATTTTTCAAATGCAAGTATTTACTACTTTCACAATCAAACAGTGAATGGAGGTCTTTGATCCTCCTACAATTTCCACAGGCTGCATTCAGCAGTTTAATTATAGCCAAGGTACTTCGCTGGAGTGTTATCCTGCAAAATCCACCCAGAATTACAATCAAGTCCCAAGCGTAAATTACAAAATTCCAAGCAAGCATCAGTGTTAGCACTTACATGGGAGTGGTTGAAGTATTTGCCTGATTAGACTGAAAGGTTTTTCTCGCTGGCTGGCTGCTTCTGTAAGCAACTCACACAATCCATTAACTTGCAGAAAACAGCAATCAAGGAGATGTTATATAAAGGGTTAGATCTGTTCATTTGGGCAAGTTACTGGAACTTACATATTTCCGCAGAAAAACAAAGGTAACCTAGATAGTTCCCATTGTCAAAAGATTTTGACGGGAAGCCAGATAAACATGATGGTGAAAGGAATGGAAAGATATGCAGGCAGGGTGAGAAGAGGAAGCTTCTGTGGAGGAT
Source organism: Hemiscyllium ocellatum (assembly GCF_020745735.1). NCBI lineage: Eukaryota > Metazoa > Chordata > Chondrichthyes > Orectolobiformes > Hemiscylliidae > Hemiscyllium > Hemiscyllium ocellatum. The sequence goes on from NC_083415.1 coordinate 55,226,425, forward strand.
GAACACTAGAATCCAGTTGGGTCAAATAGCCTATTTCTGGCTGTGCTATCATTAATGTTCAAGCTTCCACAAGCCCCTCTTCTGCTGCACAGCCCCCAGGTTACAGTCAGGTTTGGATTGGCAATGAACCAGTCTTTACCCTCTAGTGGCAGAAAATCAGTACTGCAACTGCCCCACAGCATCACAGCAAATGTCAGATACACTATAGAGACAAGAGAAAGTACTTTTCTAGCCTTCTGATAGCGTATTCCAATTCCCTCACCAATTTCTTAACAGTGCAACAATAACAATGTTGATTTTTCTTTTAGTTTGAAATCATAAAGCACTCTCTAATATCAAAAGCAACATGTGAAAAATCTGCATAACTTATTTTCATTTTAATTTCCACTAATGCAAAGATTAAGCAAGCTTCATATATGAGCTCATATGCAGCTGTGCCACAGACTTCACAAAAATAACAGCACAGTGCAAGAAGAGATTCAGGATCCTGTCTATAACAGGTCCATATTCTCTACAACAACATCCAGTGCAGATTCTCCTCTCTGTTAAGTGTCCATTGTGCAGCGAATTCTTAGCCCACATGCTTCAAGTATCCAGCTTTGCACTTTATGAGAGTGTTTGAAGCATTTGCCTGATTAAATTGAGATTTTTCTTTGCTGTCTGCTTGTTCTTTGTGGACCTCATGCAATCTATTTGCCTCCAGGAAACAATATTGCTCCTTCCTCACACTGTGAGAAACAGAGTAATAAATATCCTGTAATTCTGATTCAGGCCTCCCATGCAAGATGGTCACACTCCCAATTTCCCTCGTAGTATCTGATCCCACAATAATATTGAGGCTAATCTATCTACATCTTTTTGGAATTACTGTTCCTTTAACTTCATCTGAAAACTTGAATATGCAATTTGTAAGTCCTTCATTGTAGTCAGTGATGTGTGTGCTTAATACTTCAAGTGATGTCAAACCATGGTTTAATTTCAATGAATTTTCACTTTAATTCTATCCCTCTTGAAATAAACACCAATGTTTGTTTCTTTTAAAAATGGTATTATTAAGTTAGTGTCACATTTAGTGATTTGCACACTTGTATGCTCAGAACTCTACTTCATTTGTGTTCTTATTTTCTCAAATGTATTTATTTATTCACAGGATATGGGCGTCACTGGCTAGGCCAACATTATTGCCCATCCTTCATTGACCAGAGGGCAGTTAAGAGTCACCCATACTGCTATGAAACTAGAGTCACACATAGGCAAGGCCAAGTAAGAATGGCAGTTTCCTGCCCTAAAGGACACTGGTGAAACACATGGGTTTTTCCAACAATCAACAATGGGTACATGATGAATGTTAGACTTTTAATTCCAGATTTCATTGAATTCAAATTCCAGCACCCACCACAAGGGGATTTGAACCCATGCCCTCGTACATTTCCCGGATCCTACATTACATAAGTACATCAGGGTCATAATGTAGAATATAGTATTACAGCTACAGTAAAGGTGCAGAGAAATATCAACTCTAATATATGCAAGGTCCATTCATACGTATTATAACAACAGGGAAGAAGGTGCTCTTAAATCTGTTGGTACGTGTCTTCAAACTTTTGTATCAGTAACTACAAATCCACCAATCCCTGTCATGAAGTCTTTTAGGGCCTGAGTTTCCACAGCTCTTGAGGATATAGACTGACAAAGATGCACCACCCCATGAGTGAAGAGGTTGCTCCTCATCTCAGTCCTAAATGTCTTTTAATCTCAAATGGTGTCCCTTGGTTGCAGACCCCATAGCCAGGGGAAACGTCCTTTTTGCACCTACTCTGTCTATCCCTTGAAGAATTTTCTAAGTTTCTGTGAAATCACCTCTCATTCTTTAAACACCAGAAAATGCAGAGCCTCCATCTTTCTTCACTGGATAGTGCCACCATCCCTGCTATCAGTCTGGGAAACACCACTGCACTGCCCTATGTCAAGTAGGTCCTTCATTAGATAAGAGCTCACACATTGTTAAGCTTTGATCTCTTCGCTGACACATTCTCCAGCTCCAAGACATCACAGTAAAAATTGAACCCTCATGATTAAACAAATTAGGAAAAAGTTAAAAAGATACAATGACTTGTATTTGTTAGTCTGGCTAGGTAACATGGAAATAATTATATCACTTGCATCCCAGGTTATTTACAGAGCCACTAATACACAGTGATTGGTAAAGTCACTGCATGGAAACTTGGGCTTTTTAAACAGGGATTTTGGAAAGGAGGGGGTGCTCACTGTTCAATTCCATCTATTGCTCCTCAAACATCAAGCAGGGAAAAAGAATGCAATGGTTCATGTGTCAAGCACAGCTCAGCTGATCACACTCTTGCAACCTCCTATTTCCCACGCTGCTCAGGTCAGAAGGTTGAGGGATCAAACCCTGTCCTGGACACACATAGCTGTGGCAGTGAGGGAACATAGCATCAACAGCGGTTCCATCTTCAGGGTGAAAGACTAAATCAAGGTCTTGCTCAGGTGAACTTCAAAGATCCCACAGCCTTTTAATGAGGAGACTGAAGCTTTCCCAATGTCCTAGCCCTAACCAAAACCACTATAAAAAATTAACTGATTATTTGCTGCATCTCGCAGCTTGCCATATCTGGCCATCAAAAAAGTGAATGATTCATCAATGATGGAATGCTTGGGATCCTAAAGAGTGTAACTTGTTTCTTTTTCCATATAAGTTACAGGCAGAGCCTTGGGAGCAGTTTGTTCATGCTTATGAAATAGTGAACAGAGTATCTGTTTTAAACTGTGTCCCTATTCCTTTACCTGGATGCTGAGCAGTCTCTCGAGTCTTTCCTGATCGAGCTGTAGTTTTTCCTCCCTGCGCCGTGCATTGAGCTCCTGTAGCCTGCGAATCTGCTGCTGCCTCCGTTCCATCCTCTCTTCGGCAGTCAAAGTGCTGGCCAGCAGCTTGTTGTTGAAGGGCAATTGCATCCTGTGTATATTTCTCTGATAGAAGTCCGGCTGCTTCCACAGGTTGAGCTCTGCAAACAGGGAAACGACTACATCATACCCACTTTTCAATTCAGACTCAAAAGTCAAGATACAAATTTAGATTCATAGTCTTGTGTATTTCTGTGAAACTAAAAAAAAGAACATTTATTTTCTTCCTGATATTTAGGTCAATGGATGCATTTTTTTAAAAAATTAATTTATGCAGCATTGGCATTGTTTCGCATCAACTGACAAATCCCTAGTTGCCCTTGAGAAGCTAATGGTAGGCCTACTTCAGTCTGTCTGGAGAAGGTAGGCTGTAAAGGAGGGATTCGAGATGTTCGACCAAATGACGGTCAAGAAATAGCTGATGTGGTTCCAAGTCAGGATTATGGGTATTTTGGAGATGCTGCAGTTTCCGTGCATCTGTAGCTATGAACGTGATAGGTAGATGGAGGTGGGAGAGCGATGGTGATAGGTCAGAGTGGAGGGTGGAGCAGATAGGTGGGAAGGTAGAGGGACAGGTAGGATAGTTCAAGAGGGTGGTGTCAATTTGGAGGGTTGGATCTGGGATTAGGTGGCGGAAGGGGAGATGAGGAAACTGTTGAAATCAACATTGATTCCATGTGGTTGAAGCGTCCCATGGCAGAAGATGAGGTGTTCTTCCTCCAGTCATCACGTGGCTAGCATATGATGGTGGATGATGACTTCAACTCCCCCACTGACTCTGCCAAGGACATGCAAGTCCTGGGCCTCCTCCACCGATAGACTGTTGAGTTTTTGGAGTTGTTACTTTGTTGAAATGTTTTAAGGGGGTTTCGTCTAGTCATAACAAATTAAATTTCTAACGAGCATGAATTTGTGCATTATTCAGCACAACCAGCAATTATATTGCCAATCTTGTCTATAAAGGTTTTGAGAGTACAGTAAAAAAGAAGCACCATACTGAAGCAGGAGGCAATGAGGTCATAAATCATAGCAATTTATTGGCTATGAGGAACCATAATTCTTTTGTAAGCAAATCCAGTGTTATCATGTATTTGCAAGCATTCAATGCTGATGCTAACATGAAAAAAGTAATCAAATTTCCAAAATTAAAACTTGTTATCAGATTAGCATATGCAAAATTTAAAGTATATATTTTATATGTTCACATTAACTACATACAGGTTCAAAAAGCAGTGCAAGTAATACTGATCTGGATGCAGAAGGTAAACAAAAATTTGATTTCCTTTGACGTGACTGATATATATCACCCCATACTCTTTTAAAACTACTCCTGTATCAATTTTTATTATGTATCTTGAACACAAATGTTTTCACTTCATCAGAGGTAATGCCATGTTGGAATCAAAAGGTTGCAGATTCAAGTCTCACTCCAGAGATTCAAGCACAAAGCCAAGGCGCTCACTTCAATACAGTCCTGATATGAGATGTTATAACAAGGCCAGGTCAATCCCATCGGATGGACACAAAAGATGTCATGGCACTATTTTGAAGAATATTAAAGCACTGGACAATGCACCCTGGCCAATATTTGTATTCCAAAAGACATAATTTAGAAAAGAAACTGTTTGTGTGGTCATTATTGCATTAATGTTTATGTGATCGGCTGTGTAAATAGACTGCTGTGGTAAATATAACAGTTACTACAACTCCACAAAGTAGTTAATTTTCTTTTAGTCATTCACAAGATGTGAGCATCACTGGCTGGGTCATCATTTATTGCCCATCCCTAATTATTCAGGCAGTATTTAACCATGGTGCAGTGGGGCCGGATTCACATAATGGCCAGACGAGTTAAGGATGGCAGTTTTCTTCCTGACAGGAAATAACTGAACCAGATGGGTTTCTCCAACGATCAACAGCAGTTCATGATCATCAACACACTCTTAGTGCAGCCAAATGGGTCAACCCAATGTCACGAATGCTGCTTTCTTTCTTCGTCTAACTTTGGGACCAACAATCTGATACTTAATCACTCAAATTTCTACATCAGAGAAATTCTGCAATGCAAGAAATCTTCATTGCCCTTCAGATCATTGGATTGGATCCACAGCAATTTCCCCAGACTTGCACAATAAGGATTTGCTCCCAATGAAAATGAAGCAAGGACTTTCTAATTAAGTTCCTTGCTCAAGTTGTACAGGCACCAGGTATTCTATCTAAATGACTGTTCTCTATGTGCGACATTAACCAACAAATGTTGGCAGGATACTCAACTGTACAGCAAGGCTCACAGTTCCAGTCTAATTATGTTCTTAGTCAACATTCTCACAGATATATTATCATTATTACTGTTATTATTGTGTAGTAATCCACAATAGGAAACATGGTTTTTCTCATTTTATTTTGTGCCTCCACCAGGTTGTATCACTGCTTGTCTCTGGTCTGAATCTGAATTCTTTAATTTTTGTTTCTTTGAGAGTATTGCTGCCTCACATGGTACATGTTCAATTAGTCCTCGCTTGGCCTCAGTCCCTCTCCTTTCCTGCTCTTTTCCCGTTTTTCATTACATCAAGCACGTGGAATCCAGAAAAACATCCTCTCTGTTAATAATTAAGCCCGAAATATAAAGACACTTCTTCAAAACGTTTCATATTCCAGGGAACTGCTTAACTTTAGTTTTGCTTGAAATCAACAGGAAATTATCATTCCAAGAGTAATGGCCGATAAAGGATGCTCCCCAAATAATGTAGAGAGAGAGAGAGAGAGAGAGAGAGCAGCTTGACCACATAACTCTCAAACTTTACTGAACTAACTTAACTCAGTTACTGAGGTCACAAGGTAACTGCTGTCCATCGTTTATGCCACACACATATGTAGATTTAGATACTTTAATCTGAAGTAAGGAAGTTAAATGTGAATAAGGGAAATCATGAAGGTATGAAGCACAAATTGGCTGATTGGGAAAATATATTAAAAGGTGTGACTGTGCCTGGGCAATGAATAAGGAATTTTAAAGAACTATTACATGGCTTACTGCAGCTCAAAATTCTTTCAACAAACAAAAAAGGTCAGTCCATTATGGTTGATAAAGTAACTGATACCTGTATAAAGTGAGCAAGGATTTAAAATAAATGGCTGATAAAAGAAGTTAAATGATTAAATGAGATTTAAAAAAAAGCTTAATACATTGCCAGAAACAGTAGTATATATAAGGATTGGGAAGTATTTAGAATACAGCAAAAAGGACCAAAATACTGATTACAATAGGCATGCAATCTAACAAAAATCATAAAAATGGAGCATAAAATCTTTCATATAACATATATATGAAAATGAAACTTCTTGTCTCTGGTCTGAATCTGAATTCTTCCTTTAATTTTTCTTTCTTTGAGAGTATTGCTGCCTCACATGATACATGTTCAATTAGTCCCCGCTTGGCCTCAGTCCCTCTCCTTTCTTGTTCTTTTCCCGTTTTTCATTACATCAAGCACGTGGAATCCAGAAAAACATTCTCCCTGTTTAATTAAGCCTTCAGTCCAACTCGTCGATCCAACCAGATATCCTAAATTAATCTAGTCCTATTTGCCACCATTTTGCCGATATCTCTCCAAACCCTCCCTATTCATATACCCATCCAGATGCTTTTTAAATATTGCAATTGTACCAGTCTCCACCATCTCTTCTGGCAGCCCATTCCATACATGCATCACCCTCTGCGTGAAAAAGTTGCCCTTTAGGTCCCACTTAAATCTTTCCACTCTCACCCTATGCCATCTAGTTTTGGACTCGCCCAGATAGACCTTATATTTTTACCCTATCCATGCCCCTCATGATTTTACAAACCTCTATAAAGTCACCCCTCAGCCTCCGATGCTCCAGGGAAAACAGTCTCAGTTGATTCTGCTCTCCCTGTAGCTCAAACCAACCAACCATGGCTACATCCTTGTAAATCTTTCCTGAACCTTTTCACGTTTCACAACATCCTTCTAATAGGAGGGAGACCAGAACTGCAAGCAATATTCCAGAAGTGGCCGAACCAATGTGCTGTATAGCCGCAACATGACCTCCCATCTCCTATACTCAATGTTCTGACCAATAAAGGCAAGCATACCAAACACCTTCTTCACAATCCTACCTACCTGCGAGTCCACTTTCAAGGAACTAAGAACCTGCAACCCGAGGTCTCTTTGTTCAGCAACACTCCCTAGAACCTTACCTTAAGTGTATAAATCCGGCTTTGATTTGCCTTTCCAAAATGCAGCAGCTCACATTTGTCTAAACTAAACTCCATCTACCAATCCTCAGCCCATTGGCTCACTTGATCAAGATCTTGTAGAACTCTGACGTAACCTTTTTGCTGTCCACCACACCTCCAATTTTGGTGTCATCTGCAAACTTATTCACTATTCCTCTTACATTCACATCCAAATCATTAGTATAAATGACGGAAAGCAGTGAACCCAGCACCAATCATTGTGGCCAATCGCAGGTCACAGGCTTCCTGTCTGCAAAGCAACCCTCTCCAACCACCCATTACATGCAGAGTTAAAAATATTTGCAATAAGGAATAGAGAAATAGCAGGGAAGATAAATTATTAAGATGGTAAAATCAATGACTGCAGATGCTGGAAACCAGATTCTGGATTAGTGGTGCTGGAAGAGCACAGTAGTTCAGGCAGCATCCAACGAGCAGCAATGCTCCTTGGATGCTGCCTGAACTGTTGTGCTCTTCCAGCACCACTAATCCAGAAGCTAAATTATTACTTTGTATCTGTTTTCACTGTGGAAGATGCAGGAAATTGCCTAGAATTAGAGAGGAATTGAAAGAAATTAGTTTTGGTAGGTAGTACCTGAGAAATTAATGCAGCTGAAAGTTAATAAATCTATCGGGCCTGATATCTTAAATTCCAGAGGGATGAAAGAGGTGGCTGTAAAGATAGTTCATACATAGAGTATTGAGAGGTACAGCACAGAAACAGACTCTTCAGTTGAAATTGTCCATACCGACCAGATATCTAAATTAATCCAGTCCCATTTGCCAGCATTTGGCCCATATCCCTTTAAATCTTTCCTACTCATGCACCCATCCAGATGCCTTTTAAATGCTGTAATTGTACTAGCATCCACTACGTCCTCTGGCAGCTTATTCTATACACGCCCCACTCTCTACATGAAATTGTTGCTCCATGTCCCTTTTAAAACTTTCCCCTTCACCTCTTCTAAAATAATCCAGATTCTGGAACAATCCCTGCAGACTGGAAGCTTGTAAATGTCACCCAACTATTTAAAAAGGGAATAAGTGAGAAAACAGGGAACTACAGACCTATCAGGCTGATGTCAGTAGTAGGAAATATGCTAGAAACTATGAGAAAGAATGTACATGTACAAAAGCAATTGGGTGTAATAGGCAAGGATTTACAAATGGGAAATTGTGTTTGATAAATTTAAGAGGTGTTTTTGAGAATATTACCAACAAAATGTATAAAAGGGAGTCAATGGACATAGTATATATGGATTTTCAGAAAGCTTTCGATAAGGCCTCCCACAGCAGGTTGGTTAGCCAAATTAAAGAGTGTTGGACAATAGACGATGTAGGCATGGACTAAGGATTGGTTAACAGAGAGTATTAATGAATGGATCACCTTTGCATTGGCAGGCTGTGACTAGTGGGGCACTGCAAAAATCAGTACTTAGCACCAGCGGTTCACACTATATGTCAACGATTTTGATGTGGGGACCAAATTTTACTTTGTTTTCACATTTGTGAATGATAAAATGCTAAATGGGAATGTGTTTATGAGGTAGATGTAAAGTAGCTTCACGAGGATTTGGATAGGCTGTCATTGGGCAAGAACATTGAAGGTGGAGTTTAATGTGGAAAAATGTGAGGCTGTCCCTTTCAGTTGGAGAAATTGATGTGCAAAGTATTTCTTAAATGGAAAAAAAGTTGGAAAGTGTAGATGTACAAAGGAATTTAGCAGCTCTTGTCAATAAATCGTTGACAGCGAACATGCAAATACAGCAGGCCATTAGGAAAGCTAATGAAATGTTATCCTTTACCACAAAATGATTGAGTAAAGAGGCAGTGAAGTCTGTTTCAATTGTATGTAAGCTTGATTAAACAGTGCCTGGGGCAGTATATGCAGTTTTAGTCTCTACTTTGCCATAACAAGAGTGAAATGGAGGTTCATCAGATTTGTTACTGCGATGGTGGGGCTGTTCTATGACTACACATTGGGAAAACTGAATCTGTGTTCTCCAGTGTTTCAAAAAATGAGAGGCGATCCTGTCAAAACCTACGAAATTCTTAAAGGTATTGTTTAAAAACAAGGAAGATGCCACTTGAGATCAAGATGACGAGAACTTTTTCATTTAGACGGAAATAAATCGTTGGAATTCTCTACTTCAGAGGGTTATGGAAACTCAGTTTTAAGTATGTTTAAAGTAAAGATCAATAGATTTCTGATAACCATTGGCATACAGGATTATGGGCATTGAAATGCTGAATCAGCAATGGTTATATTAAATGGTAGAGCAGACTTGACAAGCTGAATGCCCTCCACTTCTTCCCATGAAATGAGTACAGTTTCACAGATGAAAGGATTTTATACTGTGTGAGCAAGAATATCAATGTTACTTGCTAACACATTAATAAAGCCTATCACCAGGTATGCCTGAATCACTGATATGGACACAAGTAAGTTCGAGGGGTATAATCAGGGTATAATCTGTTATTATAGATATTAGATTGTGGATTCAATTGTAAAATTTGATTCAAATTTGACAACCATGAGCTAGCGACAGAGTTGGGGAGAATGTGGGGCTGAGCCACCATCTTGAACTGCTACAGATCCTCATGACAGCTTTACATTGGATCAAAAGACCATCAATTTGTTTAGACAGTAATTAAGAGTCAAGCATTTTGTTGTGGGCTTGGAGTCATAGGCAGGACAGACAGGTTTTCTTTCTCAAAAGACATCATCAAGCTTGTGTTTATTTTTAATCACAATCGGTAGTATCAAGATTACATTACCGACACTTGTTTTTTTCCTCCAGATTTATTTTGAAATTATGGAGTTTAATGGGATTTGAAATCAGGGCTATGGAACTGTGGTTTAGCTCTCCAGTTTACTAAGCCCAATAACAAAGTCACTACATTATCACATCCAACAAAAGCACAAGATTCCAAAAACTTATGTTATGTGTCAAAAGTATCTGCCACCTCACAAAATCATTACCTGAAACAATTTGACATTTTCAGATCACAAAAGAAATAGAGAAATTAAATAGTAAAGTTCAACATTTTACAAAAGCATTTGCAGAGGTCAAATAACTCCACTGGTATTCCCATTTTCCAATTTCTCTCCACTTCACCAGCAACCATATATACCATATGAAATGGGAGCAGAATTAGGCCATTTGGCCCATCGAATCTGCTCCACCATTCAATCATGGCTGATACGTGTCTCAACCCCATTCTCCTGCCTTCTCTCTGCAACCTTTGATCCCCTTAATCAAGAATCAATGTATCTCTGTCTTAACGAGACTCCATGACTTGACCTCAACAGCCCTCTGCATATTCATCACCCTCTGGCTGAAGAAATTCCTCCTTATCTCAGTTCTAAACAATCATCCCTTCACTCTGAAGCTGTGTCCTCAGGTCCTAGTCTCTCCTACTCATGAAAACATCTTCTCCACATCCACTCTATCCAGACCTCTCAGTATTCTGAATGAGGACCCCTTTGTAATGTTAAAAAAAATTAAATTGGAACATCTCTCTGGACATTAATGTAATAATGAAGAGATGAACTGCACTGAGTGAACATTCTGGAAGTGGGTGGGGATGACAGTCCAGCAGGAGTGCGAATGACCCCCACCCAATTCAGACAGTCATGTGCAACTACTCCCCTATTATTACCAAATTAAATTATCATTCAATCTCTTCCAGTCAGAAATGCTTTCTAGCCATCCCCTGAAGCTAGGTATGTCGCACCTGCATTGTTTTAGGGAATCACTGAGTCAGGAAATTGTTTGCATAACGATTCCCCAGGATTGGGACATTTACATTTTCATTATCTCTGAGGATGATCTCATCCTACCATTGTACCTGGGGTAACATGTGACGGTGAGGGAGTCACTGAGGGTTGTCTTGAGTGGCATGTGCCTGTGGGGGAGTGGCCAGAGTATCTGTGAGCATGACCAACTGACCTGTATAAAGGGGGATGTGTTTTCGTTATTCAGTGCCCCTTTTGACTCGACCTCACATGCCTGCGAGGAGGGTCAAAGGGAGTCACGTAGCTTGTGCAGGCTTTAATAAACTTGAACTGTTGGCAGAAGTTGGTGTGTGTGAATTGCACCTCATGTGTGAAACCTCGGGAAAAGAACCTAACAGCTTCATCCTTCTAAATTCCATCAAATACAGAACCAGAATCCTCAAATATTCCTCGTATGACAAGCCCTTCTTCCCTGGGATCATTCTCTTGAACCTCATCTGGACCTCTCCAAGGCAATCACATCTTTGCTTGGACATGGGGCCCATAACCACTCACAATATTCCAAATGCGGTCTGACCAGATCTTTATACAGCTTCAGCAGTACATCTCTGCTCTTGTATTCCAGCACTCACGAAATGAATGCTAACTTCCTGAATCTGTCTGTTAAATCCTGAATTAGGACTCCTAGGCAGAGTTGGGGAGAATGTGAGTGTGAACACCATCTTGAACTATTGCTATTTGACCTATTCTAATCTTCAGGTCATATTTGAACATGAGTCCTAGTTAGTGCATCAGACTGATTCAGATCTTGTCTACATCTTGGGCGGCACGGTGGCACAGTGGTTAGCACTGCTGCCTCACAGCACCTGTAGACCCGGGTTCAATTCCCGACTCAGGCGACTGACTGTGTGGAGTTTGCACGTTCTCCCCGTGTCTGCGTGGGTTTCCTCCGGGTGCTCCGGTTTCCTCCCACAGTCACAAAGATGTGCGGGTCAGGTGAATTGGCCAAGCTAAATTGCCCGTAGTGTTAGGTAAGGGGTAAATGTAGGGGTATGGGTGGGTTGCGCTTCGGCGGGTCGGTGTGGACTTGTTGGGCCGAAGGGCCTGTTTCCACACTGTAAGTCTAATCTAATCTAATCTGCACGTGCATACTTTTCAGCCCAGATCATTTGGGTGAGACAGAATCCTGACCACTGAAGCCATTTCTCACAAGTTATGACTGACTAATTAAAATCAGACATGCCAGCAGGGAATGGAACAAAACATATCGTGTTTCCAGCCCATCATATTGCGGTGGGAACTTTTCCACTGCACCACTGGAGGACTGACTGTACTATTTAACAGGTGAATACGTCTAATGAAAGCTAAACCAGATCAGAACATCCCTCTTCCAGGATTGACTTCAGCCAATTTGAAACATGGGAAACTGACAGACAAGAAATGATCCGCTTGTTTATCAAGTGACTCTATATGGCTGCAACTTCCTGACTAAACACATCTTCCACCCTAACCTGTAACCTTTGGGGAGAAGACAAAAAAATTGAAGGGAAACTTCAGGACAGCTTGAGGATAAAATATTCCCTCCCACCCCTCGGACAAAACATTCTAGTCCGGTGGATCACAATAACCACATGACATTAGCCTTCCAAGTGAGACAATCTCTGCCAAGTTGCATATTTCAAAGAATGTATCAAAAGGCTAAGAATAAGAATGACCTTCCATGTAGTCGGCTGCAATGTAACAATGTTCGTGGAGAATCTCTTCCATTCTGCTGAGTGTTATAGCCGGCAAGTGGCCAGGATACTTTAGCTGCAGCAGTCGCTGCATGTATGATGCTGCCTGGCTTCCACCCAGATTAATCCTTTTACTGTTATGAGCGTCCAACCTAGGGTTCATCAAAGAAACATCCATTGGTGCACATACAGAGAGACATATGAAATAAGATAAATACAAAAGTCCCTGATGTATAAACACCTGACATACAAACGCTCATACTTAAAAACGTGATCTCATACAGGGTGTAATTTTAAAGATCTGTCCTATAATGACAAAATGCTATGTTACGTTGCCCTGTGTTGTGTTCCCAACTTACGAACAGGCTCCAAAATAGAACTTGTTCACAACCCAGAAAATGCCGATAGGTACATTGAGAAACAGTGATCACAACGCCATAGAAGTCCCAACATGGAGACTCTCTATCGGAGTGAAACTCCAGTCCAGTATAATAAAACAATTTTCTGCCATGAACTGATTGCATCACAGGGGGTATATCAGCAACATCTGCAGGGACTGGCTGGACGGCTTCGCCCCTTGTGTTGGCCGCCTGGTGTTTAGCAGGTTTCACTGAAGCTGCTCCAATACCAACATCGTTTAGCGCATCTTAGAATTAGTCTAATTAAAAACCCAAAAGAACTGCGGATGCTGTAAATCAGAAACAAAAACAGAAATTGCTGGAAAAGTTGAGCAGGTCTGGCAGCATCTGTGGAAAGAAATCAGAGTTAATGTTGCAGGTTGAGTGAGTCTTCCTCAGAAGTCCAGGAAGGCTCACTCAACCTGAAATGTTAACTCTGATTTCTTTTCACAGATGCGGCCAGATCTGCTGAGCTTTTCCAGCAATTGCTGTTTTTGTTGCTTGGAATTAGTCTTGCTGGTTTTTTTACCCCATAGCCATCCATCGTGTACAATAAAGTGCCAGGATCTCAACCTTTTCTCTCCACTTTTCTCCCAGACTCCCATCAAGGGCCCTTGCTCATTTTCCAATCACTCCCCCTCCCTATAGTGATTTTTAATCTCAGTGTCAGCTTGGTCTAGCATTCTCACCTCAGAGTTGGAAGGTCATGGATTCAAGTCTCACTTCCAAAACTGAGTACTTAATCTCGATGACACTCAAGTAAGTACTGAGGGAGTGCTCCATTACTGAATGTTCTGTATCTCAGGTAAGACTTCAAAACAAGGCTCCTCTGCCCTCCCAGGTAAAGGCAGTTGTTTGAAAAGCAGTGGAGTTCTCACAGAATCCTGGCCAACACTTAACTCAAAGCTAAATTTCTAAAACATGATTTACTTGTTGTTTACCTGTTTGTGGGACTATGCTGTGTTCCTCTACAATGCTGACTGCACTTTCAAAATAACTCATTTCTTGCAAAACACTTTGGGATATCACACAAGATGCTTTATTAGTGTAAATGCTTTTCTTTCTAATTAGCTTCAGATAATAAATTTGAAACCAACAATTCAAAAGATTGTGAGCATATGAGTTAGGAGCAGGAGTAGGCCATTCTGCTATTCAACACAATAATGGCTGCTCGGATTACTCCATATTCCCACCCACTTGATCACTCCTTTGCTTATCAAGAATCTATCTACCTGCACCTTAAAAATATTTAAGGAATCTATTTCCTCTGCCTTTCCAGGACAGAGTTCCAAAGACTCTCATCCTCTGTGTGGAAAATGTCTTTTTATCTGTGTCTTAAATGGGCAACCCCTTATTTTGAACAGTGACCCTTCATTCTCTATTCTCCCACAAGAGGAAGCATCCTTCCCACATGCTCCTGGTCAAGAGCCGGCAGGATCTTAAATGTTTCAATCGAGGTATTTCATATCCTTCTAAACTCCAGAGGATGAAAGCTCGGCCTATCCAAATTTTCCTCATAAGACAGCCCACCTGTTCCAAGCAGTAATCTGGTAAACCTCCTCTGAACTGCTTCTAATACACTTCCTTGAATAAGGAGAGCAATGTTTCACACAGTGTAGGGACGATACACAATCAAACTAATACTACAACAAGTCTGACAGTGCATGAAAGAGAATGGTGGAGCACTTGAAATATGAACAGTTCAAAGTCTGATTGAGCTGTTCTAAGTTTCTCACATTATTACCTTTTATTTTGGATTTGCAACATTTATTATCTATTATTCTGTCTAATCTGCAGCTCCGTGTAGCATGTTTTTAAAGTTTTCATGTTTGTGCTTTACATACCTGCCATGCAGCACAGGCAGAATGTGACAGCAGTGATACCCAGAGGAAACAATCAATCCAGTGGCGGGGTGTTTGTTATTGCGCCAAAAGCTGTAAAGATCGTCAATTCCATATGACACCTTGGGAACGTGGTAGCACTCAAACAGGAGCTCAGACATCAACTGTCGTGAATACAGTGGATTACATGGTGCTTCTGTTAAAACAATTGGATGTTCCACGCAAAACTGTGATAGATACAAACAGTACCAATTAGTATAATATATGAACAAGGAAGAAGAACAGGCCACTTCACTCAACCCTGTGATCCTGCTCTGCCATTCAATAAAATCATGGTGGATCGGATTTAAATCTCAATCCTATATTCCTGCACCTTCCCGACAATCTTTCATTTGCTTGGTCATCAAGAATTTATCCACCTCTTCCTTAAAAATATGTAAAGATTGTGCACCCACTGACTTATGAGGAAGCTCACAGCCTTCTGAGAGAGAAAAAATGTTTCTTCATCTCTGTTTCAAATGGATAATCTCTTTATTCTTAAACTCTTACTTTTAGATTCTCCCAAGAGAGGAAACATCTTTGCAACATCCACCTCGTCAAGTCCCCTCAGGATGTTATATGTTTCAATTAAGTTACCTCTAACTCTTCTGAACTCCAAAGGATATAGGCCTAACCTTTCCTCATAGGGCAAACTGTTTTTTTCTACATTGTACTCCACCTGCCAGATCTTGGACAATGCACTGAACTTATCTATATCCCTTTGTAGGCTCCTTATAACCTGTTCATAACACATTTTCTTACATATCTTTGTGTCGTGAGCAGAATTAGCTACCATACCTTTAATTCCTTCATCCAAATCATTTATATAAGTTTTACAGTTGAGGGCCCAGCACCGACTCCTATCGCAACCACTCAAGCTACCCTGCCAGCCTGAAAATGACCCACTTATTCCAGCTCTTGACTTTCTGTCAGCAACCAATCTTCTATCCACGCCAATACATTGCCCCCTACATCATGAGCTTCTATTTTCCAAACAACCTATGATGGGGCACTTTATCAAATACCTTCTGGAAATCTAAATGCAATACATCCACTGGTTCCTCTTTATTTAAAGCACAATTTAAAGCACAAGTTCTTCTTTAAAGAATGCCAATAAATTAACAACACATGATTTGTCTTTGATAAAACCATGTTGGCAGTGCCTTGAATCTATCTAAATGCCCTGTTTTAATGATCGTATGATTGATGTTAAGCTAACTGACCTGTAGTTTCCTACTTTCTGCCTTTCTCTCTTTCTCATTAAATTAGTTACATTTGTTATTTTCCAGTCTAAAGGAAGCTTCCCTGAAAGGAGCAACTGATGAAAATTGAGTTTTCCAAAGTTAAAGCCAAACAATTTCACTGGCTAGCTCTTTTAACAAACTAGGCTAAAACCAATGGGATTAGATTAGATTACTTATTGAATCTAATCTAATCCCATTGGTTTTACCCTAAACCAAAGCATCAACAATTTCACTGGCTACTTTTAACACGCTAGGATAAAACCAATGGGACCAAGGGACTTATCAACTCCAACAATTTACTCAGTACTATTTTCTTGGTAATTGTAATTTTCTTGAATTCCTCCTTCTCTTGCAATTTCTGACTGACAGGAATGCTACTTGTATCCTCCCTTAGTGAAGACCAATGCAAAATATCTGTTCAGTTCATCTGTCATCCCCCCCCTATTTTTTTGGGCCAAAACTTACAATCTTCAGAATTTAAAGCACTGCAGCCAGGTTAACATGTAGCTGAAGAAAAGTAATAACGAGTGATAAAGGAGTGACAAGCGAAGCCCAGCCAGCTCATCACACTTATTTGGCATGGCTGTATCATAATTATATGAAATGGGGCAAACTGACCATCAAAATGTTGTGATTCAAAACTTACTCTTTAGTTGCCACAAATTATATTTTCTTTCTTACGGCGTAGTGGCATGTGTGTTAAAATTACTGTTATTTTGCTATTAAATCCTGATCCAGTGTGGCATGGCACACCCTATGATGACACACTGAGGCAAGCAGCACCATATTGTGTTCATGCTACATCATATCACCATGGTTCAATGTATCAGGTCACATTATGCCCGGTCAGTTAGGCTTTGCCATGATAGAATAACAGTTTACTTCTCGGCCTTTTTGGCTAAGATCAAGTGTCTGTTCTTATCAGGATTGGGGTTGAGTTGCAAGTCATCAGAGCTAGTGGAGCTCATCGCTGGATCGTGATTGGATGTTGGAGGACCGTTTGGTTGTGCTGACCTGCTATTGGTAGATCTTCATGCTGGCTTCGGCCTAACGCCAATTCAGGGACCAGCCAACCTCACAGCTATGGCCTCAACAGCTGCTCGCATCCCGGGCCAGGGCGTTTGCAACAGTCAGGGTGACCGTCAAGAAGGTGGACGATCGGACGGTGTTCGTGAAGAAGATTTTGCTCGAGTGCTGTGGGTTCACTGCAGTGTACTGACTGCAGGATTTCCCTGGGGCAGGCTACTTTGACGTCACCTTCAGGAGCGTGAAGCAATGCGAGCAGCTCCTGAAGGTCTTCAAGGAAAAGGAAGGGGAGCTGCTGTTCTCCATCTTGTTGGTGGTCCCGTTGTGTGTGCTTCCTGCACAGAGGAGTCGGGTTGTTATGATCCACATGTACAACCGCTATGTTCAAGCAACTGATGTCCTGAGGTTCCTGAGAAGATATGTGCAGGTTGAGGGACAAAGCACCGACGTGGTTGACTCTTTCGGGATCTGGACCAGCAAACGACAGGTCAGGGTTGATGCCAGGGGTAACATCTTCCACCCACCCTCCAGCTTTGCTATCAGAGGGAGCAGAGGGTACCTGACTTATGCAGGGCAGCCGAAAGTGTGGCAAACCTGCGGGAGGTCAGGCCACATGGTGGCGGACTGCAAGGTCACGATCTGTTGGAACTGCAAGAAGGAGGGCCACCCGACCTAAGAATGCAAGGAGGCAAAAAACTGCAATCTGTGCGGGGAGGCAGGCCACGTGTACAAGGCCTGCCCAAGACGAGGGGCCGCCACCTATGGACAGATGGCCGGGGGTGGGCCGCAAAAGGACAGCAAGGCACCACAAACCAGGAAGGGAACGGTGTCTGGGGGCACGCAAAAGGAAGGACAGGCCAGAACAAAGCAGATGTCAGCCACCGGAGAGGGACAGCAGCCGAGCGAAGCTCCGACAGGACAGACGGAGGAGGAGGAGAAGGGAAAGAAGGAGGCAGAGGAATGGATCCCGGCACAAAACAAGAGGAGGAAAACTCACCCGGCCGCCAAGACCTCCCAGAAAAAGGGGAAAAGGCAGCTGCAGGGGAAGACACGGACAGATCTTCGGAGGGTGAGGACAGGCGCAAGGAAGGTTGTCACCAAAAGAACAGGCAGAGCACTGCGTGGAGAAAGGAGAGCAGCAACTGCCAACCAAGGAACGAACCTCCTGAGGTAATGGGAAACTACCACCCCCCACCAGGTAAAAGCCAGGAGGGCCCCACCGCCACACAGCTCCAGGTCACTGGGAGCAGCGACCCTCTGACAGCCCCGCTGTCAGATATAGAAGCAGACAGCGTGGACCCTGGTCCTGGCTCAATGACACTGGAGGGGCAAATGGACCGAGTGAGGAGCTGGACAGCTACCTCAGCCCTGCGAGGGTCCAGCAGTTCGTGTTCACCATGGGGATGCAGACAGCTACCCCAGAGGGGCAGGACCAACGGCAATGGGACATGGGTAACCTCACAAATTGTTAAAAAAATGGGGATAAAAATTGCAAGTATTAATGTGCACAGCATAAAATCGGCTACACGATGTGTTTCAACGCTGGCCTTCCTGGCCAATGTCAAAGCCGACATCCTATTTCTGCAGGAGTGTGGGATACCGCACCTCAGCAGTTATAGGAGACGGTCGAGCTTGTGGGCCCATGGGCCGTCAGTGTGGTCGGGGGGCAACGATAACCGCTACTCAGGCCTGGGTATCCTGTTGCAGGGAGGCAACTTCACCATCTCCGAGGTTAAGGAGGTGGTGGGCGGGCGCCTGCTCGTCGCAGATGTTACATACAGAAATGCTCCCGTGAGACTAATCAACGTGTACGCCCCAGCGGGTAAGAGTGAATGGTTGGCCGTCCTGCAGCAGCTTCCATTGTTGCTGGCTACGTTGAGGCCGGTCATTCTGGCCGGAGACTTCAACTGTATCATGATGCAGATGGACGATCCGGCGGGGGGACAGTAAACTAGACGCTACGTCCAGAGCCCTGATGGACACAGTAAAAGATGCCAAGCTGCACGACGTCTTCAGTACCCCTGCAGACGGAGCGCAGCGTAGGTACACCTGGTCACGGGCAGACGGGTCTATCCGCTCAAGGATAGATTACCTGTTTGTGTCCCGAGCGCTCTCAGTCAGATCCACCGACTTCAAGCCGGTGTTCTTCTCTGACCACTGCCTCCTGCTGGCCAACTGTCACCTACAGGATGAGCAGTGGGCGGGTAAGGGAACGTGGAAACTGAACACTAAGCTGTTGACCCTGGGAAACATCAAGGAGCTCAAGAGGAACTGCGCAGGTTGGAGAACCGTGAAGCCTCTCTTTGAGACCCCAGCAGACTGGTGGGAAACAGTAAAAGGGAACATCAAGAGGTTCTTCATCCTCAAAGATGTTCAGGAGGTGAGAGAGAGGCAGGGAAAACTGTTCCAGCTCCAGGAAAGTATGCAGAACCTGCTCCTCCTGCAGACAATGGGATGTCACGGAGGGCCTCCAGGAGATGAAGGGCCAGCAAGCCTCGCTCTTTGCCTTGGAGGCCTCCAAGATAATCTTCCGTTCAGAGTCCGCTCCGTGGAGCAGGACGAGACGTGCTCACATTTCTTCTTCCAGAAGGTGCACAAAGAGAACTCCGTGCTCAGCATCCTGAAGGAAGAAGATGGCTCGGAAACGTCATCTCAGGTTGATATGATGAGGATCAGCAAATCCTTCTATGCCAGTCTGTATGACTCTAAGCCAACCGACAGCGCAGCCTCCCAGTCGTTCCTGTCCTCTATCATGGAGGTCCTTGACGATGGAACACGAGAGAGGCTGGACCAGCCGCTATCTCTGGATGAGCTGACCAAGGCCCTCGTGTCCTTCGAAAAGAATAAAACTCCTGGAAGCGACGGCTTACTGGTCGAGATTGGGGGGGGGGGGGGAATGAGGGATGTCCTCTCCAAAATAGGCTTTGGGGAGGGAATCTGTAATTGGATCAGACTGCTCTACACCAACATTGTCAGTGCAGTCTCAATCAATGGTTGGGAATCAGATAGCTTCCCTGTAAGATCTGGAGTCAGGCAGGGCTGCCCTCTCTCTCCTGCCTTGTTTGTGTGTTGCATAAAGCCACTTGCTGAGTCCATCAGGAAGGATGCGAGCCTGAGAGGGGTGACTATTCCTGGCAGCGGGGACCTACAGGTTAAGGCCTCCCTGTACATGGAGGACGTCGCCGTTTTCTGCTCGGATCCGCTGTCCGTGCACAGACGCATGTGCATCTGTGACCGGTTCGAATGGGCCTCGGGGGCCAAGGTAAACCGGGGCAAGAGCGAGGCCATGCTCTTCGGGAACTGGGCTGACCAATCCTCTATCCCCTTCACCGTCAGGACTGACCACTGAAGGTACTGGGTATTTGGTTTGGGGGGACTGGGGCGTGCGCCAAGACCTGGAAGGAGCGGATCAGGAAGATGAGACAGAAACTAGGCAGATGGGAGCAACGGTCGCTCTTCATCGCTGGAAAAAACCTGGTCATCAGGTGTGAGGTACTCTCAGTATTGTTATATGTGGCAGAGGTCTGGCCTATCCCCAGAACCTGTGCCGCCGCAGTCACCCGGGCTATCTTCCACTTCTGAAGAGACACAATGTACAAAGACCAGTGCAATGGGGGAAAAACACGCCCAATGCCACCCTTACCCTGATGGCCACCTTTGTGTATGGCTGCATCAAGCTATGCGTGGATCCCCGGTACACAAACACCAAGTGTCACTACGTACTGAGGTTCTACCTGTCCCCGCTGTTGCAAAGGATGGGCCTGGCCTCGTTGCCGCGGAACGCTCCGAATAGTTGGACCGTTCCGTACCACCTGTCCTTCGTGGAGAAATTTATGAAGAAAAACACCTTTGACCACAAGTTCATCAGGAAGTAGTCAGCACGTAGTGCCCTTGAGACCCTTCGGGAAAAGGAGAGGGTGGATCCTATCGAGCGGTTCCCTGAGCAGACTGTGAAAGCCATTTGGCAGAATGCCTCATCGCCAGAACATTCCAACAAGCACCAAGACATGGCTTGGCTGGTGGTGAGAAGGGCTCTGCCTGTGAGATCCTTTATGCACGCCCGGACTCTCTGCCGCACCGCACACTGCCCTCGAAATGGCTGCGGGGGGGGGACAAGACTGTCACACACTTCCTTCTGGAATGTGCCTATGCAGAGGAAGTCTGGAGAGGAATGCAGTGGTGTTTGTCAAAGTTTGTCCCGAGCAGCACTGTGCCGTGGGACTCCGTGCTCTACGGCCTGTTCCCCGAGACGCGCACCGAGACGAATATCAACTGCGCCTGGAGGATCATCAACTTGGCGAAGGACACTCTCTGGGTGGTCCGAAACCTGTTGATCTTCCAGCTGAAGGAGTTGACCCCGACTGAGTGTTGCAGACTGGCACATTCCAAGGTCCAGGACTATGTGTTGAGGGACGTGCTGAAGCTTGGGACAGCTGCCGCCAAGGCACGGTGGGGAAAGACCACTGTGTAATATCTGCCTGCCTAAGAAGAACAGGGGGCCCACGCTGTCATTTGGGCTCTGCTGAAGCATCAGCTAAAAATGTAAGCGTACCAACTTGTAAATAGGAATGATTAGACTGTTTTGGTATGCAAAGAAATGGAATGTTTACATATGTATGGCATGTCCAGTTGTATAGATCATCAAAGTATTTATGAATAAAGTATATTTTTGAAATTTTTAAAAAAAGTTTACTATAATCAGAGGTATAGTTTATCATATTGGGGCACAGCTTCTCATGTCAGCGGTTCAGCTTAACGTGTTAGGGGTTGCAACCAGGGCACAACATGCCCTATGCAGGGCACAAGCCGACATGTCAGGGGTTCAGCCTGATGTGTCAGGGGCACAGCATGCCTCATCCAGGGCACGACTACAACCTGACATTCCTGCTGAAGGGCTTTTGCCCAAAATGTCAACTCTCCTGCTCCTTGGGTGCTGCCCGAACTGCTTACTTTTCCAGCGCCACGCTGTTCGACTATGTCAGAGGTCCAGCTTGACATGACAGGGCCACGTGTCTCACCCGGGCCACGACTTGCTCCAGCTGGGGTAAAGTCTGACATGTCAGGGGGTTTCAGCTGGACGTGATGTGAGGGGAGGGCAACACGCCTCCAGCAGGGCACAGCTTCCCATGCCAGGGGCATCACCTCACCTGGCATATCGGTGAGGCAACTCGCCCTGTACTGAGGCAGTGCCCGCCAGTTTATCCTGTTGGTGGGACTGTGAGGACATTGAACAACATTGTGACCCTCCCCCAGGGTGAACTCTGACCTCAGAGGTGATGCCAAGGTGCTGGAACACGTGGTCAAACACCTGCTCCTGAAGGTCGAAATTCACCACCACGTTCCTGTCGAACTGGGACTTGAGCAGCCAGCGGACCACCTCCAGGTTGCGGATGTCGTTGCCGACCTGGGTGTCGCTGCGGGAGGCGCCGCGGCTCCGCGCCGAAACGTTTTTAAACTGAAGCCGCGGCTTCGGGTCCAGGGCCCAGCCGGCCCGGCACTGGAAAGACCCGTTATCCACCACCAGAGGCACCTGGCCCGGACTCCATCCTGGGATCTTTCCCGGATCGTCGATCGGATCCGCCACCGGCTTCGGGTCCCGAAAATAGAAAATATTCGGCGGCGGTTCCGTGAAATCCGCACCGATGGTCGCCGCCATCTTGGCGCACCCACAAAAACAATCCCCCCAGCGTCCCCCGGGCACTGACAATACGTTCCGCGACACCTCAGTTCCTACTGTAGACTCAAAGAGATACAGGCTCTGGTGGTGCAGTGGTAGTGTCCCCACTTCAGAGCCAGGAGACCCGGCTTCCAAGTCCCACCTGCTCCAGAGATTGTAATAACACTCCTTAACAGGTTGATTAGGAAAATGATTTGGAGATGTGTTGGACTAGGGTGTACAAAGTTAAAAATCACACAACACCAGGTTTCAATATGTAATTTCAGTTAAATCACACTGTAAACGTTTGCTGTAAATTCTGTGTCTTACAATTTTATTCTCCACAACCACCTGATGAAGGAGCAGTGCTCCAAAAGCTATTAACCTGTTGGACTATAACCCGGTGTTGCGTGATTAGGAAAATACCTGAATAATGACAGCTCAGTGCTTTAGATTAAAGTCCCATGCAGTAAATGTCACAGTGAGGAGCAGGTACAAACATACAAGTTGACAGCTGGAGTGGGCTGTTCAACTCCTCTAACCTACTGTGACACTCAACAAGACTAAAGCTGCTCTCATGTACTCCAAACACAGACAGCGCTGGAGAAATACAACAGGTCCAGCAGCATCAGTAGAGTCATAGAGATGTAAGGCACGGAAACAGACCCTTCGGTCCAACTCGTCCATGCCGTCCTGATATCCCAACCCAATCTAATCCCATTTGTCAGCACCCAGCCCATATCCTTCCAAATCCTTCCTAATCGTATACCCATCCAGATGTATTTTAAATGTTGTAATGGTACTAGCCTCCACGACATCCTCTGGCAGCTCATTCCATACACATGCCACCCTCTGTGTGAAAAAGTTGCCCCTTAGGTCTGTTTAATATCATTCCCCTCTCACCCTAAACCTATGCCCTCTGGTCTGGACTCCCCACCCTAGGGAAAAGCCTTACTACATACCCTATCCATGCTGTTAATGATTTTATCAACCTCATGAAGGTCACCCCTCAGCCTCCGATGCTCCAGAGAAAACAGTCCTAGCCTATTCAGCCTCTCCCTATAGCTCAAATCCTCTAACTCTGGCAACATCCTTGTAAATCTTTTCTGAACCCTTTCAAGTTTCACAACATCCTTAGAGAAACAGACTTAATATTTCAAGTCCAGTATGACTGTTCCTCAGAACTGTGCATTCTCTGCACATTATTCTGCCTTCCCAAATATCCCCTGATAATCTTTCACCCCTTTACTTATCAGGAATCTATATATCTCTGCCTTAAAAAATATTCAATGATTCTGTTTTGACCCCTGCTTTTGAGGATGACACTTCCAAAGATATGTATTCAGTACAGCTCCTGTGAGTCCTCCATAATCATGCCTGCCTTGTAATTTAGTTGTATTTATTGATATCAGATGGTAAAACATCTGGTTAACCAGGAAAAGTCTCTTCTGGGAAGCAGCAGCATGGATTTGAATTCCATGCAGAGATCACCACCGCATGGAGTAGGAGGTCCATGCACATTTATGAAAAGATAGAGGCCTTGATGAAGAAGATCTTTTTAGGGACCAAGAGAAAGTTCTGGTTGTAAAATTAGATATCCCTCAGGGACATGTGGATATCTTTAAAGTACAGTGGAAGGACAAGAAAGGAAAGGCCCAGGGAGTTAGAGATCAGTGCTGTCACTTCACACAATGAGCACCACCACCATGTCCATTTGTTCCTACAAGGCGCAACTATGAGAAGCCCATAAAGGGGCAATAAAATAAATTTAGACCATGGCTGCCAAATTAAGAAGGCCTCAAAATTTATTTTAGCAAGAAAACAGCAAATCTAAAGAAATCTAATGAGAGAGTCTGAGAAAACAAGAAAAGTCAAGAGAAGCTAAAAAATTATAGGGACTGGGATTTTAATTAATCTGGGATTTTGGCAGATGGATTTAGAAGGGCTGCAGCCAGGGAATGATTTTTAGAAATTTGTGTAGAAGACAATGCATGGTGTTTTGGACGTGAAAAGTAGAAAATCGTCCATTATGCATTACAAGAAGTAGGTAAAAGATGTGTGGCAACCATTTTTGACAGGAAAACCCAGAAAGCAGTACAGAGATATAAATATATTATGAAGAAACATAATTTTAACTACAAAGCAGAGAGTTAATAGAATTTAAGTAGCAGTCAGAATTGACAGCAGTGCTGGATGTCTTGAAATGGGTAAAGGTAGATAAATCCCCAGGACCTGATCAGGTGTACCCTAGAACTCTGTGGGAAGCTAGAGAAGTGATTGCTGGGCCTGTTGCTGAGATATTTGTATCATCGACAGTCACAGGTGAGGTGCAGGAAGACTGGAGGTTGGAAAACATGCTGCCACTGTTTAAGAAGGGCAGTAAAGACAAGCCAGGGAACTATCGATCGGTGAGCCTGATGTTGATGGTGGGCAAGTTGTTGGAGGGAATCCTGAGGGTGTACATGTATTTGGAAAAGCAAGGACTGATTAGGGATAGTTAACATGGCTTTGTGCGTGGGAAATCATGTCTCACAAACTTGATTGAGTTTTTTGAGGAAGTAACAAAGAAGATTGATGAGGGTAGAGCAGTAGGTGTGATCTATATGACATCACTAAGGCGTTCAACAAGGTTCCCCATGGAAGACTGATTAGCAAGCTTAGATCTCATGGAATACAGGGAGAACTAGCCATTTGGATACAGAACTGGCTCAAAGGTAGATGACAGAGAGTGGTTTTAAGACTGGAGGCCTGTGACCAGTGGAGTGCCACAAGGATCGGTGCTGGGCCCTCTACTTTTTGTCATTTACATAAATGATTTGGATGTGAGCTAAAAGGTACAGTTAGTAAGTTTGCAGATGGCACCAAAATTGGAGGTGTAGTGGACAGCGAAGAGGGTTACCTCAGATTACAACAGGATCTTGACCAGATCGGCCAATGGGCTTACAAGTGGCAGATGGAGATTAATTCGGATAAATGCGAGGTGCTGCATTTTGGGAAAGCAAATCTTAGCAGGACGTATACACTTAATGGTAAGGTCCTAGGGAGTGTTGCTGAACAAAGAGACCTTGGAGTGCAGGTTCATAGCTCCTTGAAAGTGGAGTCGTAGGTAGATAGGATAGTGAAGGCAGCGTTTGGTATGCTTTCCTTTATTCGTCAGAGTATTAATTACAGGAGTTGGGAGGTCATGCTGCGGCTGTATAGGACATTGGTTAGGCCACTGTTGGAATATTGCGTGCAATTCTGGTCTCCTTTCTATTGGAAAGATGTTGTGAAACTTGAAAGGGTTCAGAAAAGATTTCCAAGGATGTTGCCAGGGTTGGAGGATTTGAGCTATAGGGAGAGGCTGAACAGGCTGGGGCTGTTTTCCCTGGAGCATCGGAGGCTGAGGGGTGACCTTATAGAGGTTTACAAAATTATGAGGGACATGGATAGAGTAAATAGACAAAGTCTTTTCCCTGGGGTCGGGGAGTCCAGAACTACAGGGCATAGGTTTAGGGTGAGAGGGGAAAGATATAAAAGAGACCTACGGGGCAACTATTTCACGCAGAGGGTGGTACATGTATGGACTGAGCTGCCAGAGGAAGTGGTGGAAGCTGGTACAATTGCAACATTTAAGAGGCATTTGGATGGGTATATGAATAGGAAGGGTTTGGAGGGATATGGGCCAGGTGCTGGCAGGTGGGATTAGATTGGATTGGGGTATCTGGTCGGCATGGACTGGTTGGACCGAAGGATCTGTTTCCATGCTGTTCATCTCTATGACTCCATGACATGCTCTGCAGAGCAACAGTTGACAGCTTTACAATGAATGATAAATAATTTATTAGTGAAATTAAACTGCAGATATTTTCAAATCAACCAGTTCATAGTGAGGTGGTGAGACTTGAACCTAGGCCTTCCAGCTGAAAAGTAGGGATACTACCACTGTGCCACAAGAACCTTTGTGCCACATTCCCTGATCAGGGATTAAGTTGGGACTGTGGTGATGAAAGTACAAAATCCTAACCACGAGACCACCAGGGAATTGAATTTTATACTGAGGCTACCATGATGTGGTGGCTTGCTCTTCAATGTGCTGGTCAGGAATCTCCGAGATGACTGACTACCTCATAATGATTTATGCTATTTGTGCGAGTCTTGAACAATGAAAGCCAGTATTGCCAACTATTTTCTCCATGGAAACGGGCCAATTTATGTTTGATGGACACATTTACCTTATTGCTGCCAACCAGTTTTTCAGTGGGTATAAGTGAAGTTTAAACACAGAGGTACTTATTATGGTCTTAGAACATAAGAACTAGGAATAGGAGTGGACAATTCAGCCCCTCGAGCCTGTTCTTGCTTTTAATGCGATCATGGCTGATCTCATCTTGGCCTCCATTTCCAACTTCTTGCCTGTTCTCCATAACCCTTTACCCCTTGCTAATTAAACTTCTGTCTATCACTTGTTTTATATTTTAAGTTTACCAGCAGCCACCAAACTCTGGAGCAGTAAATTCAACAGATTTGCAACCTGTGACAAAAGTAATTCCTCCTCACCTCTGTTTTGAATCTGCCTTCTCTTAGCTAAGACTATGACCACAAGGGGAAACATCCACTCTACATCTGCTTTGTCAATCCCTTTTAGCATCTTATATATCTCAGTTAAATCTCCTGTCATTCTTCTAAACTCTAGTGAGTTTCGTCTAAATTGCCCAATCTATCCTCGTTAAAAATCATTCAACACCAGGTTAGATTCCAACAGGTTTATTTGGAAGCATTAGCTTTTGGAGCGCTGCTCCTTCATCAGGTGGTTGTATGATTTTTAACTTTGTACATCCCAGTCCAACACCAGCACCTCCAAATTTAATCTATCCTCATAAGACAAGCCTTTCATATTGCATGAAATATTTGCTACATGTGGGATACCCTGATGTGATTGTGTCAACTGATTGGCCACATTTAGCTTTAGGGTCTTTCAGCCGGTTCTGGCAGTAGACTAAAAGAGCACTATACTTCGTTAACAAGATGGTTTATTGCATGATAGCAGTAAGTCCAATTACTTTGTTAGTCAGATATAATTATTAGGACTCACAGGAATTGTATGGAACACATCTGCTTCCTCTGAGGTATGTAAAACCCAGACTGTATGAGAACGCATCTGATTGGGCGGAGCTCAATGTAATAAGAAGATGACCTCCTTCAGAACCATTACCATATACAATAGATTCTCCCCAAATTGTTTTTTTTTGTAGTTAGTTAATGGTTGTAAAGATAAAGTCACCACAGTCCCAGAGAACTACTCTCTCCTTAGAGAGAGATGGCTGGTGGTAGTTTAACTTAAGGGTTACCATACCTCAGATAAGGGACAAGGTTAAGAAAGCAGGTGAACTCAGCTGGCATAGGAACTGAACCCACGCTGCAATACAAACCAGCCATCCAGCTAACTGAGCTAACCAGCCCCAAAATAAACTAGTGCTCGCTGGGGATACATTCTTGTATGTAACTGTATTATATTAGCTACCACACCAACTCCCACCAAGTCACAGAGTCATAGAGCTGAGGAACAGATCCTTTGGTCCAACTCAACCTTGTTGACCAGACATCCCAATCTGACCTGGTCCCATTTGCCGGTTGTTGGGGGCCACAATCTCTCTCAACCCTTCCTATTCATATACCACTACAGATGTTTTTTAAATGTCATAATTGTCCCACACTCCACCACTTCCTCCGACAGCTCATTCCATACACGCACCACCCTCTGTGTGAAACGATTACTTCTCATGTCCTTTTGAAGTCTTTCCCCTCTCACCTTAAACCTGGAACCTCTAGGTTTGGATTCCCCTACCCTGGGGAAAATACCTTGCTACCCATGCCCCTCATGAAGCTTCACAAATCCAGGTGATCTGGACATTTCGCAATCTTTCCAGAATGTGTTATCCTTGAACTTGGAAGATAAATGGGTCTTTTATTTGAGGGTTGGTAATCTCGGTCCTGATCTTGACCTTGATTGGTCTGTGAACCATTAACATCACGGCATCCCTCACTGGATTTGTCCCAGTCAAACATCTGGAATGATGGTTCCGTAATGAGATAAGAATCTTGCAATGCCTCCACACAACTCTCTCCGCTATATAAATAAGATACAATCACTGCTGGCTGACTGATCCTTGTGACAGCTATACTGTTCTGCTTGAGATACCTTATCTCATATCCTTCGAATGCCCTTGGCCCAAGTGTGGCAACTAGCATGCATTGTGACATCCATGATAATGAACATCTCTTTCTCCCTATAAGACTGCTTTTTGATGTCTAGTCAGCACAAACGATTTGGACCGAAGGGTCAGTTTCTGTGCTGCATGACTCTATGACTCGATGAATCAATGTTTGTAGAATTAGAATTAGATTTATTGTCACATGTACTCAAGTACAGGGATACATGAGTACCATGAAAACTGTACAAAGTCACCATTTCCGATGCCATCTAGGTACAAAGACACCTAGGTACAAAATCTTTGGTTTGAATTAGAGGAATAAAGAAACAAAGGTGAAGGTTCAGCACATTACAATCCTTCTAAAGCAGGAAATCCACGCTGGGCTTCCTCAAGTCTGGTAGTTCACGCTGGGCTTCACTCAAGGCCAGGAGTCCTGTGTAGTCTGTGCACTCAATGGTGGAGTCAGCCTCTTTGGTAGTAAAGGATGTTGGACCTTCAGTGTCCTCCATACACCCTCTGTGTAAAAATATTGCCCCGCAGGTTCCTTTTAAATCTTTCTCCTCTCACCTTAAACCTATGCCTTCGAGTTTTGGACTCCCCCAGTCTGGGAAAAAGACCTTGGCTATTCACCCTATCCGTGCCCCACATGATTTTATAAACCTCTATATGGTCACCCCTCAGCCTCCGATGCTCCAGGAAAAACAGTCCCAACCTATTCATCCTCTCCCTAAAGCTCAAGCCCTCTAACCGCAGCAACACCCTTGTAGTGGGCGGCACGGTGGCACAGTGGTTAGCACTGCTGCCTCACAGCGCCTGAAGACCTGGGTTCAATTCCCGACTCAGGCGACTGACTGTGTGGAGTTTGCACGTTCTCCCTGTGTCTGCGTGGGTTTCCTCCAGGTGCTCTGGTTTCCTCCCACAGTCCAAAGATGTGCGGGTCAGGTGAATTGGCCATGCTAAATTGCCCGTAGTGTTAGGTAAGGGGTAATGTAGGGGTATGGGTGGGTTTCGCTTCGGCGGGTCGGTGTGGACTTGTTGGGCCGAAGGGCCTGTTTCCACACTGTAAGTCTAATCTAATCCTTCCTATAATGTGGTGACCAGAGCAGCATGCAATACTCCAGGTGCGGCCTTACCAGTGTCTTGTATAGCTGAAGCATGACCTCATGGCTCCGAAACTCAATCCCTGTACCAATAAATGCCAACACACCATATGCCTTCTTCACAACCCTATCAACCTGGGTGGGAATTTTCAGGGATTTCAGGAATGATTTGAAAGTTTCAAGCATAAGCTCTTCATAAGGAATGACTCCTGATGAAGAACTTCTAAGAGAATGATCAGGGAGAAGGTAGGGCCAATCAGAGGTAGCGGAGGGAACTTTTGCCTGGAGTCTGAGCAGATAGGAGAAGCCCTAAATGAGTTTTTAACTTTGGTTTTCACCAAGGAAAGGGAACTCGTTGTAAATGAAAACTTAGAGGAGCTGGGATACAATCTTGACCAAATCAAGATTAATGAAGTTTATGTGCTAGAAATTTTGGAAAACATTAAGATTGATAAGTCCCCAGGGCCAGACTAGATTTATCCTAGGCTGCTCCGGGAAGTGAGAAAAGAGGCTGCAAAGCCGCTGGCGAGGATATTTGCCTCCTCACTCTCCACAGGAGTCATACCAGAGGATTGGAAGGAGGCAAATGTTGTTCCTCTTTTCAAGAAGGGTAATAGGGAAATCCCTGACAATTACAGACCGGTCAGTCTTACGTCTGTGTCCAGCAAAGCTTTGGAAAGAATTCTGAGGGATAGGATTTTTGACTATTTGGCAAAGCATAGTGTGATTAAAGGCAGTCAGCATGGCTTTGTGAGGGGCAGATCATGCCTCACAAATCTTATTGAGTTCTTTGAGGTGGTGTCAAGACAGGGTGATGACGGTTGAGCAATGGATGTGGTGTATATGGACTTCAGCAAGGCTTTTGATAGGGTTCCCCATGGTTGGCTCATTCATAAAGTCAGGAGGTATATGATACAGGGAGATTTGGCTGTTTGGATTCAGAATTGGCTGACTGACAGAAGGCAGAGAGTGGTTGTAGATGGAAAGTATTCTGCCTGGAGGACAGTGTTGATTGGGGTCCAACAGGGCTCTATTCTTGGGCCTCTAAACTCTTTGTAGTTTTTATAAACAACTTGGATGAGGAGGTTGAGGGGTGAGTTAGTAAATTTGCAGATGACGCAAAGGTTGGAGGTGTCGTCGATAGTATGGAGGGCTTCTGCAGGCTGCAGTGCGACATAGACAGAATGCAGAGTTGGGCTGAGAAATGGCAGATGGAGTTCAACCTGGATAAATGCAGTGATGCATTTTGGAAGGTCAAACTCAAATACTGAATATAGCAGTGTGGAGGAACAGAGGGATCTGGGTGTACAAGTACAGAGATCCCTCAAAGTTGTGACCCAAGTGGATACAGTTGTTAAGAAAGCATATGGTGTTTTGGCTTTCATTAACAGGGGGATCGAGTTTGAGAGCCACGAGGTTTTGCTACAGCTCTACACGTACCTGGTGAGACTACATTTGGAATATTGTGTCCAGTTCTGGTCGCCCTACTATAGGAAAGATACAGAGGCTTTGGAGAGGGTGCAAAGAAGGTTTACCAGGATGCTGCCTGGACTGGAGGGTTTGCCTTATGAAGGATGGTTGAATAAGCTCGGACTTTTCTCTTTGGAGAGAAGGAGGAAGAGAGGAGACCTGATCGAGGTGTACAAAATAATGAGAGGAATAGATAGAGTCAATAGGTAGAGACTTTTCCCCAGGGCAGGATTGACTGGTATGAGACATCATAGTTTGAAGATATTAGGAGGAAGGTATGAAGGAGACGTCAGAGGTAGGTTCTTTACGCAGAGAGTTGTGAATGCATGGAATGCGTTGCCAGCTGCGGTGGTGGAAGCAGAGTCATTGGGGACATTTAAGTGACTGCTGGACATGCACATGGATAGCAGTGAGTTTAGGGGTGCGTAGGTTAAGTTACTATATTTTACATTAGAAGTAAATCACGGCACAACATTGTGGGCCAAAGGGCCTGTTCTGTGCTGTACCTTTCCAAGTTCTATGTTCTAACTTATGCTGGGAATGTGGACTCTCCTGCTCCTGGGATGCTGTCTGACCAACTGTGCTTTTCCAGCACCACACTTGTTGACTCTGACTCCAGCATCTGCAGTCTTCACTTTGCAACCTGGCTGATATTCGACCACCCTGCACGCGATTAGGAATGAGCAAGAAATATTGACCTAGCCAGAGACACTGTGAATGAATAACAAAATATAAGTCGGTCAGAAGCTTCTGCTGCGCGCAGATGATTTAGAATACATCCGAAATGAGCAGCAATTTAAAACCAAATTACAGAAAATGCTGAAGTACTCAGCAGGGTGGTTGACAAAGATGTGAAGATAATTTTTCAGATTTTGCCTGCTACGAATTTCAACTGCTGGATAACTGTCCAAAAAACCTGCGCATGAAATAATTTCGAGACTTTTGCACACTATTCGAAAATGTTGCAATTTAAATTAGTCACATTTTGGAAGCGGGAGATTCTATTAGTGAAATAACAGGGAAAGTTTAAATGAAATGACATTGCAAAATCAGTAAAAATTGCCATGTAGATTTGGAGTGGCTCGTCACTCTCGGACACACCATTAGAATTACTCAAAGGGCAGTATTAGCTAGAAGTTTAATATTAGGGTAATTGCTAACGTTCTGGGTTAATAGACTTTAAATGCTCTTAGTTCGAGTCCCACACGCGGTGTTGTTTGTATACAGGCAGGTATGGAAAGTGAGAATGCTGGAGCAAGTCCGTGCTTCAGTATGTTTGAACATCCTGCTAAAAGTGATAAGTACAGCTGCTGAGTGCCCTGCTTTCTTTACGGTGAAAAAGTAGGTTTCCAAATGCCACTGACATTTTTCTTTTCTCAAAGCGCCCATTCCAGATGCTGCAGCGACTCCTCCTGGACAGACAACTTATTGAGAACACCAACTATAGCATTAATGCGGTATAAGATATACATGACTTAAATAAAAGTATATCACAGTTCATATATGTGTTATTATAGTTATGAATTACCGTTTTTAGTTTGTATTTTTGTTTTTATTTTGTATTTTGATACGAAAATATACCTAAAAAGTGTCTTATTTTCCTTTACGTTGTCTATATGTGTAATGCAATTTTTATAGGAAAATAAGATTTACTTGTTATCAGTATATATTCGTTATGTCAAAATACAAAAACAAAAACACAAACTAAAACACAATAATTCTTAACCATAGTCACATATATATAAGCTGTTGTATTTTGATTCAACGAATATATACCTAAAACAAGTGAGTTTCTTAACCATAGTCACACATATATAAGCTGTTGTATTTTGATTCAACGAATATATACCTAAAACAAGTGAGTTTCTTAACCATAGTCACACATATATAAGCTGTTGTATTTTAATTCAACGAATATATACCTAAAACAAGTGAGTCACGTTTTTCTATAAAAATTGCATTACACAATGTATAGGAAAACAAGAATCACTAATTTTTAGATATATTTCCATATCAAAATAAAAACAGAGTGTGCAGGAAACATTCAGAAGATCACGTACCAACAATGAAGGATGTTGTGACAATTCCAACTTTCACAAGTTTATAATTTCCCCAGACAGCAACTATCCACAACTGGTATACTCCAGCACTCTGTGAAGTCCTCACCCTTAAAAAAAACAGTATTCCCTAGGTTACAATTTCTGTATTGAATAACATCATATTTAAGGTTATGCAAGTATGTGCGATCCAGAGAGGAAATTAAATATTGTTGAACTTTGCTCTTGCAGTACTGAAATAAAATTTCAAGAAACCTTTTAGTATGTACAATATACTACAGGAATAAAAGATAGAGGTGGGCAGAGAGATAAAGAAGACAGGTTTTTAATGAAAAGAAAGTTGCCAGTACAAAACAAAGTAAACTACCCAAAACACTCCTGAGCATTTCTTACAATTTAATCTTTTGTGGAGATTGGGCATTGCTGGCTAATTCAGCATTTTTTGCCTACCCCTAATTGCCCTTAAGAAAATGGTGGTGAGATGTCTTCTTCACCCTTTTCCAGAACTATCTAACCGTTCATCCTCATCCTTTACTGTTCATGGTCCTTAGTCTGTGCAAAAGTAGAACATGAGTTGGCCCCTCCAGCCTGTTCCACCATTCAATCAGATCATGGCAGGGTTTATTGGAAAGACTAGAAAATGTGTGCTGTGTGGTCCAGTTTGTGTTCAGTGACACTGAGGGAGCACAGATATCATTCCATGTCAGGATTATGTGTGGCCTGGAGAGGAGCGTGTAAGTTGAGGTTTGTCCATGTCTCTATTGCTCTTGACCTTTGAGGTGGTTAGGGGTCATGAGTTTAGATGATGCTATTGAAGAGGCTTTGGTAAGTTGCTGCAAAGAATCTTATGTATGATACTCCCTGCTGTA
Organism: Hemiscyllium ocellatum; assembly: GCF_020745735.1. Taxonomy (NCBI): domain Eukaryota; kingdom Metazoa; phylum Chordata; class Chondrichthyes; order Orectolobiformes; family Hemiscylliidae; genus Hemiscyllium; species Hemiscyllium ocellatum. The sequence continues at coordinate 55,260,968 of NC_083415.1, forward strand.
TTTTGTGATCAAAGGGATTGAACATTCAAGGTGGTGGATGGAGTGCCTAAGAGTTAAAAACATAGTAAAAGAAAGACGATGAGCAGAAGACAAGAGAATAAGAGGGGAAGGATGCACATGTTGAAGATGTCAGGGAGAATTTTTTAAAAACCTTCTTTCTGTCAACACCTTTCAAAACTACAATATAATGTGCTTCATATTAAGCCAAAGTGCTTGTGGATTGTGGCCCTACTGCCAACATGGCAGCAGTTGAAACAGTTAGGATTCTTAAGGTCAGTGACAGGGTAAATGCTGAGAGGATGTTTCCTCTCTTGGGAGTCTAGGACCAGAGGACATAGACTCAGAATTAAGGGGCCCCTATTTAAGACTGAGCTGAGGGGGAATTTTTTCTCTCAGAGGGTTGTGAGTCTTTGGAACTCCTTGCCACATAGAGCTATAAAAACAGAATCCTTGTGCATATTTAAAGTTAGTATGGATATATCCTTGATCAGGTGTGGAATCAAGGATTATGGAGAAAGAGCAGGAAAGTAGACATGAGGAATGTGGATTGGCCATGATCCTATTGAATGATTGGAGGGGTTTACTCATGTTCCTGAGTCTTATGGCCTAATTGTTTTATGGACTAATTTTGCACAGACTATGGATCATGAACAATAAATGATGAGGATGAACAGTTTGACAGTTCTGACAAAGAGTCACCAGACTTGAAACGGTAACTCTGATTTCTCGCCACAGATGCTGCCAGACCTGCTGAGATTTTCCAGCAATTTCTGTTTTTGTAACAGCTAGATGATGTTGGCTGAATTTGGCAAGACACCTGATGATGTCCGTGCCCTTCAAGTAAGATCATAGAATGTTTTACATTCACTTGAACAAGCAGTTTAACACCCACCCAGAAAGATAGCATACTTGATAATGTATCATTTCCTCACCATTGGAATATCAGAACATTAAATGCGAGAATAGGACTTCAAACCACAACCTTCCAATTCAAAGAGATGAGAATTAATTATTTTTTCATACCAAATGAATCAAAATGACAGAAGCAAGTGAGGCGATGTAGGTTTTGAAAAAGAAGTGTAAGGCTTGTTATTATGACTTATTTTCACTGTGTTTGAATGATGTGACAAATCAATTTAAACAACAAATGTTTTTCTTTTTTAAAATCAATATTGCTGTTTGAATGAAAGCAAGTGCCTGATTGAGAGAAAGTGAGGACTGCAGATGCTGGAGATCAGAGTTGAAGAGTGTGGTGCTGGAAAAGCACAGCTGGTTAGGCCACATCCAAGGAGCAGGAGAGTCAATGTTTTGAACATAAGCTCTTCATCAGCAATGAGGGAGTGGCCCTCCTTAAATGGGATGGGGGTGGGGCTGGGGGTAAGGTAGCTGGGAACGCGATAGGTAGATGAAGGTGAGGGTGAAGGCGATAGGCCAGAGAGGAGGGTGGAAGGGATAGATGGAAAGGAAGATGGCCAGGTAGGACAGTTCAAGAGGGCAGTGCTGAGTTGGATCTAGGATAAGGTGGGTGGGGGGGAAATGAGGAGACTGGTGAAATCCACATTGATCCCGTATGGTTGGAGGGTCCCTGACTGGGTTGGATTAGTAGAAAGGACTGACTATCCAAGGTTAGGGTTATCACTAATTGGCAGTCAAATGAGGGTTAAGCCAACACAAGGGGGCAGATAACCTGATTATGTTTAGGTTTAGATGTATAAGACCAATGTCCTTTGCAGTCAACAAGTTGTGTAGAATTTTCCATTCAGCGGGTATCTAGTCTTCAGTGTGTCTCCATGAAACTAAAAGTATGGATCCGGCAGCAATCAGGAATTGTAAGGGGTGGCTCTGTAGCCCCTCCTGTACCTGCTGCAATGTAATCTATTGGCATGGGCAACTGGATCAAGCCAGTTAAACTCTGATTAAACTCTGCTGACACTGGGGTACAGCTGGAGAAACATACGCAAAAAGTAGAGAGGAGGTTTAACTTTGAAAGAAAATTAACAGGAAGGTCAACTTGCTTGAAGGGCAGCCCTCCTGTTGGAATGATCAAAAGTTATTATTTTCTGCTATAGAAATTTCAAGGAAAAGTAGAGATTATTTTTGGTTTTTCAATGCATTGGGTGCATCCGTAGAATTGGTAATGTAACTAGTTTTCTTATTCTTTATTTTTCTACAGTCTGGGAATTTAGAATAGTGGGAATGGCGGTTAGGGCAGTTGAATGTTCCTCCTGCAGAATGTGGGAGGCAAGGGCCACCGCTAGTGTCCCTACTGACTTCATCTGTGGAAAGTGACCTAACTCCAGCTCCTTGAAAACCATGTGAGGGAACTGGAGCTGGAGCTGGATGAACTTCGGATCATTCGGGAGGCGGAGGGGGTTATTGAGAGGAGTTACAGGGAGGTAATCCCAGCACAGGTACAAGAAAAAGGCAGATGGGCTACAGTCAGGGGACGGAAAGGGAACCAGCAGGCAGTGCAGGGAACCCCTGTGGCCGTTCCCCTCAATAACAAGTATGCCATTTTGGATACTGTTGAGGGGGATGGAATTACCAGGGGTAAGACATGGGATACAGGTCTCTGGCACAGGGTCTGTCCCTGTTGCTCAGAAGGGCAGGGGAGAGAAGAGCAGAGCATTAGTCAGAGAGACTCACGGTTGGTGTGTTGCCTCCTAGATGCCAGCATCCATGATATCTCAGATCATGTTATCGGGATCATGGGGAGGGGTGCAGGGAGCAGTCCCAAGTTGTGGTCCACATAGGTACTAATAGGTAGATATAGGTAGAAAAAAGGATGGGGATTTAAGGCAGAAATTCAGGGAGCTCAGGTGGAAGCTTAGTACAAGAACAAACAGAGTTGTTATCTCTGATTTGTTGCCCATGCCACATGCTAACGAGGCAAGGAGTAGGGAGAGAGAAGAGTTGAACACGTGGTGAGAGGGATGGTGCAGGTAGGAGGGATTCAGATTCCTGGATAATTGGGGCTTATTCTGGAGTAGTTGGGACCTCTACAAACAGGATGGTCTACATTTCAGCCAGAGGGGGCTCAATATCCTGGGGTGGAAATTTGCTAATGCACCAACAAGCAGGAAGGTGGTGTCAAGTGTGTCTACTTCAATACCAGGAGCACCTGGAATAAGGTGGTGAACTTGCAGCATGGGCTGGTACTTAGGACTTTGATATTGTGGCCATTTCGGAGACATGGATAGAGCAGGAACAGGAATGGTTGTTGCCGGTTCCGGGATTTAGATGTTTCAGTAACAACAGAGAAGATGGTAAAAGAGGGGGAGATGTGGCATTGTTAGGAGAAAGTGAGGACTGCAGATGCTGGAAATTAGAGTTGAGTGTGTGTTGCTGGAAAAGCACAGCAGGTCAGGCAGCATCTGAGGAGCAGAAGAATTGACATTTCCTGATGAAGGGCTTATGCCCGAAATATCGATTTTTTTGTTCCTTGCGTGCTGCCTGACCTGCCATGCTTTTCCAGCAACACATCTCGACATGTGGCATTGTTAGTCAAAGACAGTATTACGGTGGCAGAAAGGACGTTTTTTTGGACACGTTTTAAGGACTGAGGTTAGAAACAGGAAAGGAGAGGTCAACCTGTTGGGAGTTTTTCTGTAGGCCTCCAAATAGTTCCAGAGATGTCGAGGAAAGGATAGCAAAGATAATTCTGGACAGGAGCAAGAGTAACAGGGTAGTTGTTAAGAGGGACTTTAACTTTCCAAATATTGACTGGAAATACTATAGTTTGAGTACTTTAAATGGGCCAGTTTTTGTCCAATGTGTGCAGGAGGGTTTCCTGACACAATATGTCGATAGGCCAACAAAGGGCAAGGTCACATTGGATTTGGTGCTCGGTAATAAACCTGGCCAAACTATTAGATTTGGAGGTAGGTGAGCACTTTGGTGATAGTGACCACAATTCGGTTATGTTTACTTTAGCGATGGAAAGGGATAGGTATATAATGCAGGGCAAGGGTTATTGCTGGGGGAAAGGCAATTATGATGTGATTAGGCAAGATTTAGGATGCATAGGATGGGGAAGGAAGGAGATGGGCACAATTGAAATTGGAGCTTATTCAAGGAATAGCTACTGTGTGTCCTTGATAAGTATGTACCTGTCAGGCAGGGAGGAAAGGTTTGAGTGAGGGAGCCGTGTTTTACTAAAGAAGTTGAATCTCTTGTCAAGAGGAAGAAGAAGCCTTATGTTAGGATGAGACGTAAAGGCTCAGTTAGGACACTTGAGCATTCTAAGTTAGCTAGGAAAGAGAACACTAAGAAGAGCCAGGAGAGGATATGAGAAGTCTTTGGCAGGTAGAATCAAAGAAAACCTGAAAGCTTTCTATAGATATATCAAGAATAAAAGAATGACTAGAGAAGGATTATGGCCAAACAAGGACAGTAGTGAGAAGTTGTGTGCAGAGTCCAAGGAGATAGGGGAAACACTAAATAAGTATTTTTTGTCAGTATTCACGCTAGAAAAAGACAATGTTGTCAAGAAGAATACAGGGATATAGGCTACTAGACTAGATGGGATTGATGTTTGCAGGGAGGAGATGTTAGCAATTCTGGATAGTGTGAAAATAGATAAGTCCCCTGGGCCAGATGCGATTTATTCTAGGATTCTCTGGGAAACCAGGGAGGAGATTGCAGAGCCTTTGGCTTTGATCTTTATGTAATCATTGATACAAGAATAGTGCCAGAAGACTGGTGGATAGCAAAGAAGGAGAGTAGAGGCAACCCTGGTAATTATAGACCAGTGAACCTTACTTCAATGGTCAGTAAAGTATTAGAAAAGGTTATAAGAGATAGGAATTATAATCACCTGGAGAGGAAAACATTGATTAAGATAGTCAACACAGTCATGTGAAGGGTAAGTCATATTTTACAAACCTTATTAAGTTCTTTGAGTTGGTGACCAAACAGATGGATGAAGGTAAAGTGATTGATGTGGTGTAAATGGATTTCAATAAGGTGTTTGATAAGGTTCCCCACAATAGGCTACTGCACAAAATATAGTGGCATGGGATTGAAGGTGAATTTACCGGTTTGAATCAGACATTGGCTAGCTGAAAGAAGATAGAGGCTGGTAGTTGATAGGAAATGTTCATCCTGGAGTTCAGTTACTAGTTCTGGATATAAGTTTGCTCACTGAGGCTGGAAAGTTCATTTCCAGACGTTTTGTCACCCTACTAGGTGACATCTTCAGTGGGCCTCCAGGCGAAACACTGCTGCTGATTCCTGCTTTCTATTTATATGTTTGGGTTTCTTTGGTTTGGTGATGTCATTTCCTGAGGTGATGTCATTTCCTGTTCTTTTTTTCAGGGGGTGGTTGATGGGAATTATCTCAATGTGTTTGTTGATAGAGTTCTGGTTGGAATGCCATGCTTCTTGGAATTCTCGTGCGTGTCTCTATTTGGCTGTCCTAGGATGGTTGTGTTGTCACAGTTGAAGTGGTGTCCTTCCTTATCTGTATGTAAGGATACTAGTGAGAGACGATTATGTCGTTTTGTGTCTAGATGATGTTCATGCATCCTGGTGGCTAGTTTTCTGCCTGTTTGTCTAATGTATTGTTTGTTACAGTTCTTGCTCAGTATTTTGTAAATGACATTAGTTTTGCTTGTTGTCTGTAGGGGTCTTCCAAGTTCATTAGCTGCTGTTTTAGTGTATTGGTGGATTTGTGGGCTACCATGATGCCAAGGGGTCTGAGTAGTCTGACAGTCAATTACTAGTGGTGTACTTCAAGGATCTGTTTTGGGGCCACTGCTGTTTGTCATTTTTATAAATGAACTAGATGAGGGTGTAGAAGGATGGGTTAGTAAATTTGCGGATAATACTAATGTCGTGGAATTGTAGATAGTGCTGAAGGATGTTGCAGGTTACTGAGGCACATAGATAAACTGCAGAGCTGGGCTGAGTGCTGGCAAATGGAGTTTTCTGCAGAAAAGTGTGAGTTGATTCACTTTGGAAGGAGCAACAGGAATAGAGAGTATGAACTAATGGTAAGACTCTTAGCAGTGTAGATGAGCAGAGAGATCTCGGTGTCCATGCACAATGATCCCTGAAAGTTGCCACTCAGGTTGATAGGGCTGTTAAGAAGGCATATGGTGTGTTAGCTTTTAATTGTAGAGGAATTGAGGTTTGGAGCCACGAGGTGATGCTGCAGCTGTACAAAACTCTGCTCTGATACAGCTGCACTTGGAGTATTGCATGCTGTTCTGGTCACCATATTATATGAAGGATGTGGAAGCTTTAGAAAGGGTCCAGAGGAGATTTACCAGGATGTTGCCTGGTATGGAGGGAAGATCTTATGAGGAAAGACTGAGGGACTTAAGCCTGTTTTCATTAGAGAGAAGAAAGTTGAGAGGTGACCTAATTGAGAGATATAAGATAATCAGAGGGTTAGATAGGGTGGACAGTAAGAGCCTTTTTCCTCAGATGGTGCTGGCTAGTACGAGGGGACATAGCTTTAAATTGAGGGGTGATAGATTTAAAGTTAGGTTCTTCACTCAGAGAGTAGTCAGGGCGAGGAACGTACTGCCTGCAACAATAGGAGACTCGCCAACTTTAAGAGCATTTAAATGGTCATTGGATAAACACCTGGATGAAAATGAAATAGTGTAGGATAGATAGGCTTCATGGATTGGCGCAACATTGAGGGCTGAAGTGCCTGTACTGCACTGTAACACTGTAATGTTCTATGTTCTATTAATTCTGATTTGGTTTGCACATTTTCTTTGGCAGGGTAACAGTAGGGCTGAATAGAAGCTGGGTGGTTGCGTGGTTCATCTGCTCCTGCCCATGTTCCTTCAGATGCTCAATTGTTGAGCATTTGGTGGGGTAGCAACTAATCAGAGAGGCAGAAAGAGAGGCTCAGGGTCCCAACTGTAGACAGGGATGTCATGCAGCTGCCAAAAGGAATTCATGATGTGGAGATATTGGTGTTGGACTGGGGTGGACAAAGTTAATCATCACATGACAACAAGTTATCGTCCAACAGGTCTATTTGAAACCACAAACTTTCAGAGCCCCCGCTCATTCCTTAGGCAGCTAGAGAGACAGAATACATCAGACATAGAATTTATAAGTAAAAGACTAAAAGGTCACACAACTTATGTGAATGTATTGTGGCACATGACTCTATTGAACAAACCTAGATCTCCGAAACCTTATATTTTAAATAAACCTATTGGACTCTAACCCAGCGTCGTGTGATTTTTGAAAAGTAACTCAGTCAGGGCTACAAGTTTAAAGACCATGGCATGCCCTCTAATGCTTTTTTATCTTAATAATGGGAGCCCAAAAGAGCTAAAAGAAATTACAAAGACATATGGCAGCCACGACTACCTTCATCAGCAGAAGCTGCTGATTTAATTGTGCCTCACGTTGCAGCCCCTTCCTTGTGTCTCCTCGTCATTGCTGTTGTAAAAACTGTCCCAAAATATTGATTGCCCGCAACACGCAATGGGAATTAAAACATTGCAAATAATTGGGTTTTTCACAAGTTCGATGTCTTGTTAATTAATCATTTCAAATTGGCGATTAGGTTGCTGATTTCACAGCTAACTATTTGAGTCACCTTTGTCCTATATCCTAAAGTAAGTTGGGTTAACAAAAATATATTAACCTTGGATTTAAAATTAACAGCTGACCTCACATTAACTCCTGCTTGTGGGAGAGAATTCCAAACTTTTACCACACTTTGTTGTAAAAGTCTTTCTGACTAACTTCTGAAATGTCTGCTTATACATTTTAGGCAACGCCTTAGTCCTATACATATTCCAGTGGAATTTTCTCTCTCTCTCTCTCTCTTTTGTTTCGGCTGCACAGGACATTGATTCAACCACTTTTGGAATATTGTGTGCAATTCTGATCTCCGTCCTATCGGAAGGATGTTGTGAAACTTAGAGTCATAGATGTACAGCATGGATACAGACCCTTCGGTCCAACTTGCCCATGCTGACTAGATATCCCAACCCAATCTAGTCCAGAATGTCCAGATTACAGAGGAGGAAGTGCTGGATGTCTTGAAACAGTTAAAAGTGGATAAATCCCAGGACCTGGTCAGGTGTACCCGAGAACTCTGTGGGAAGCTAGAGAAGTGATTGCTGGGCCTTTTGCTGAGATATTTGTATCATCGACAGTCACAGGTGAGGTGCCGGAAGACTGGAGGTTGGCAAACGTGGTGCCACTGTTTAAGAAGGGCGGTAAAGACAAGCCAGGGAACTATAGATCAGTGAGCCTGATGTCAGTGGTGGGCAAGTCGTTGGAGGGAACCATGAGGGACAGGATGTACATATATTTGGAAAGGCAAGGACTGATTAGGGATAGTCAACATGGCTTTGTGCATGGGAAATCATGTCTCACAAACTTGATTGAGTTTTTTGAGGAAGTAACAAAGAAGATTGATGAGGGCAGAGCAGTAGACGTGATTGATATGGACTTCAGCAAGACGTTCAACAAAGTTCCCAATGGGAGACTGATTAGCAAGCTTAGATCTCATGGAATACAGGGAGAACTAGCCATTTGGGTACAGAACTGGCTCAAAGGTAGAAGACAGAGGGTGGTGGTGGAAGGTTGTTTTTCAGACTGGAGGCCTGTGACTAGTGGAGTGCCACAAGGATCGGTGCTGGCTCCTCTACTTTTTGTCATTTATATAAATGGTTTGGATGCGAGCATAAGAGGTACAGTTAGTAAGTTTGCAATGACACCAAAATTGGAGCTGTAGTGGACAGCGAAGAGGGTTACCTCAAATTACAACAGGATCTTGATCAGATGGGCCAATGGGCTGAGAAGTGGCAGATGGAGTTTAATTCAGATAAATGTGAGGTGCTGCATTTTGGGAAAGCAAATCTTAGCAGGATTTATACACTTAATGGTAAGGTCCTTGGGAGTGTTGCTGAACAGAGACCTTGGAGTGCAGGTTCATAGCTCCTTGAAAGTGGAGTCGCAGGTAGATGGGATCGTGAAGAAGGCATTTGGTATGCTTTCCTTTATTGGTCAGAGTAATGAGTACAGGAGTTGGGAGGTCATGTTGCGGCTGTATGGGACATTGGTTCCCCACAAGGTTCTAAATTACCCCACAAGAGGAAATACCCTTCCAGCCCTACCTTGTCAATTGCCCTCAGAATCTCACATGTTTAAATATGATTCAATAAGAATGTCCAAAGCTTTGATTCAGGGATTCTGGTAAATGTAACATGAAATCCCGAAACATCCGATTCTCACTTTAGGGAATCACTATCTGACAATAGAGGAAATTGGTGACATCTCCTTTAGGGTTCATGTGTACCACCACGATGAGCGTTATCTATAATGGCTTGGTTCAAAAGCTCTAACACTGAAAATAACAGCCCACAGGACACCAGGTAGCTTCACTGTGACACTGATGGTAGCATCTGCCTCTTTAGCCATCTGCAAAAGTATGTCATGTGAAGACTCCCCATCATAAATTGATTAGTTTACTGCGTCACTCTCATATTTTGTTTACGGAAGGAAGCTGTTAATATATCTTTCTAAATTCCATGGAATACACCACAGGTTTGAGTAGAAAATCCAAGTTGGTGGAATACTCTCTATCTATCTGGATGTGTGCAGCTCTAGCACTTAAGAGGGTTTACATCATCCAGGATAAAGCAGCCCACTTGATTTGCATCCCATCCATCACCTACAATATTGACTCCCTTCACCATCTGTGTTCTACGTCAGCAGTAACATCTATGAGATGCACTACGACAACTGAAGAAGTCTCTTCAGATATCACCTTATGAACCCATAACCTCAATCACCGAGAAGGACAACGGCAGCAAATTCATGGATTACCTGCAAGTCCTGACTTGGGATTATATCACCATTCTTTTACTTTGACCTAGTTGAAATAATGGAGCTCCCTCCTTCTCACTGCCTCGAGTGCATGTAAATATAGTCTTGTACAGGTCATTCTGCTTTAATGCACATTTCATCAATGTGAATTTGCGGTAAAGCGATTGATGAATTGGGGAAGTTATTTCTAAAGCGCAAACGTTTAAAACATGTATTGGCTGTAACACGATTACATCACCAGCACATTAAACACTGTTTCCAAACCGTGATTTTTCTATAACACGGGGTTGCACAAGAACTCTACCATCATGGTTTTGAAGAACTGACTGTAAATGTAAGAGATGTCTTTGGTTTGTTTGGAACAAGTCAAACACCAGTGTTTGTCTGTTTCCTTGATATGTAATTGTTCAGAATTGAATTGCATTTGAAACTATGTATATGTACAAAGTTTTTTTTGTTGAATAAAAAAATACTGGAGCTCTCGATCTTACAACATTTCAGGCGTACCTACACCACAAGGATTGCAACGGTTCAAGAGGGCAGCTCACTGCCCCTTCTCAAGGGCAATTAGGGATGGGCAATAAATGCTGGCTGAGCCAGTAAAGCCCATATCCCCTGAGTAAATAAAAAGGACTCTTTTTTTAACTTAACCCTTGGGATCTAGTCATCATTCTGGTAAATCTATGTTGCATCTCTACAATCACCAGAAAGTTTTCAAAGTGTTTAGTAATGCTATCCTTGATTATAAGCTCTAACAATTTCCTGATGTAAGAATAACTGGTTTTTAATTTTACAGTGTCCCTCTCCCAGCTTTGTTAAAGAATGGAGTTATGCGCAACTTTTCCAAGATAAAAAATAGCTCTGGAGTTAAGAGAATTTTGGAAGGTTATAGTGTGGTAATTGAATGTTCTCACTTACCTCTCTTAAAGTCAATCAGTCAGTCGTAACTTTTCAACTTTTAGTTTAGCCTGTTAAATAACACGATTTAGTTTTTCCTAGCGATAAAATTAAAATCACGATTGAATGCCAGCAATATTCAATCCTAGAGCAATGTGAGAACCAGCAGTTTAAATGCACTGATCTGCCTCTCTTGTGACAGATACCTTGTCTATTAAGATTGGCTCACTGTCGATTCAGTCAGCTTCATTCCATTCTTTATGTTTCTTTTTTTTTTCAATCTGTGTTAAGTAAGTCTGGGAGTGATCAAAATGAACATATCAATGTAATAGATATATTTAAGGGGAAATCAGACAAGTATATGACAGATTATAGATTTAGTTGTGTAAAGTTTGAAGGAGGCTCAAGTGAGCATAGGCACTTACATGGTCTGGTTGGGCCAAGTGGGCTGTTGCTGTGCTATATATCCAATGGAAATGAGCTTCTTTGTGAGTTTTGGTTCAAGAGTGACAACAGTGTAATCAACCTTGCGTCATATCACAAGATGGATGATAGATTACGATGAGGACAACCCTTGACCTATTTCAGTCCTCTGATACAAAAAAAGCTTACGTTATTCAAATATTTCTCATAAATTACTCAATGACTTTTGCCTTTATTATTGTTTCAGGATGTTCCAACTATAAGTTGATCATTGATCCAATTATCTGTTGTTTCTCCAAGTTCCACTCCGGTAAACATCCACAATTGTTCTTAATACCCCGTCTGAAATGCTAGGGGAGAAAAAAAATGTAGATCACAGTAAAAGTTCTGTCTACAAGGCATCATCCCTCTTATTACCTTTTCCACCACACACCTATCTCAACTTTGTTCCATTTCTGTATCTGAATGGAAATTACCCGTGTAAATTCATCATCCCGCAATTACTCAATAAGGCTACTTGTTTTCTGCTGTCCACAATAGGCTCAAAGTGCATCTTCAAGAAACGTTTGGGAACTGGCATTTCTTTTCAGACAAACACATTTGACAATGTCCAAAACAAAATGACTTCAAACAAAGTTTTAAAGATATAGGTACTGTCATTAGGATTTACATTTATCTTTCTGAATTTATTGTGCCTGTTCTTTTCCATACGTGGAGATGAGCCTCTCCCAGAAGCTGAGATTTGCAGTCAATGTTTGCCCGAAGTTGCAACACTTGAACAGTAATTACGTCATATGGTTGGATGTATGCAACGCATCAATTGTACTGACCACGTATCTTATTTTAACTTACATAAATTTCTGATAACTTATTTGCCAAAATATTTAAAGAAAACTTTGAGAGCAAATTTTAAAAGTCTTATTCATGTAACATTTCAAGCAGATTGTTTCCTGAATGAAATAGGTTACCTGTGTTTGTATGTGATGGAGAGTGAAAATTATACTTCACTCGTCTGAAATGTTAACTCTCTCTCTCTCTCTTTACAGGTGCTACTTGATCTGCTGAGTATTTCTGGTTTCGTTTCTTTTATCAGATCCTGAATCTACAGTGTTCTGCTGTTCATGAAAAATACAGTGTTCTGTGTACACTTTTTTTCATTTTTAAACCCCCATAATATATTGGAACCAAAGTAGGTCATTCAGCCCATCAAATCTACTGTCTTTTTTTAACCACCAAGTTCACAATCTGTCAGGGTAGAGTTCAGTTTGTACCGCATTGCTGGCTTTAAGTCTTCATTGACATCTGAAGGGTGGCATCTCAGAATATTTGTCCAGACAGTATTATACTGGCTGAATCATTCCTCTTTTGAAAAAACACAAGCTGGTATTAAAGGTGTGATATGTCGATAGGTGATTTCATAAAGTTATAGAGATGTACAGCACAGAAACAGACACTTCGGTCCAATTCATCCATGCTGACTAGATATCCTAAATTAATCTAGTTCCATTTGCCACCAGTTGGCCCATATCCCTCATAACCCTGATTATTCGCGTGTCCATATTTAGATTAGATTAGTTACAGTGTGGAAACAGGCCATTCGGCCCAACAAGTCCACACCGACCCGCCGAAGCACAACCCACCCATACCCCTAACCTAACACTACGGGCAATTTAGCATGGCCAATTCACCTGACCCGCACATCTTTGGACTGTGGGAGGAAACCGGAGCACCCGGAGGAAACCCACGCAGACACGGGGAGAACGTGCAAACTCCACACAGTCAGTCGCCTGAGTCGGGAATTGATGCCTTTTAAAAGTTATAATTGCACCTGCCTCCACCACTTTCTCCAGCAGCTCATTCCATACACTCATCACCCTCTGTGCGGAAACATTACTCCTTACGTCCTTTTTGAATCCTTTCTTTTTCACCTTAAACATGTGTCCTCCAGTTTTGGTCTCCCCTACCCTGGGGGGAAAAAGCCTTGCTATTCATCTTATCCATGATTTTGTAAAACCTCGATAGGTCATTCTGCTCTAATGCAAAAGTTAGGTTCCTCTGCGACCTCACACTATGGAAAACTGCTATGGACCAACTGCTTTGGTCCAACTTCTCCATGCCGACCCAATCTAGTCCCACCTTCCAATACCCGACCCATATCCCTCTAAACCCTTCCTATTCATAAACCCATCCAGATGCCTTTTAAATGTTACAATCGTATCAGCCTCCATCACTTCCTCTGGCAGCTCATTCCGTACACGTTCCACCCTCTGCATGAAACAGTTGTCCCTTAGATCTCTTTTATAGCTTTCCCCTCTCACCCTAAACCCGTGCCCTCCAGTTCTGGACTTCCCCACCTCAGGGAAGAGACTTTGTCTATTTATCCAACCATCCCCCTTACAATTTTATAAACCTCTATAAGGTCACCCCTCAGTCTCCGACGGTCCAGGGAACAACCGCTCCCTACAGCTCAAGTCCTCCAACTCTGGCAACATCCTTGTAAATCTTTTCTGAACCCTTTCAAACTTCACAACATCCTTCCAACAGGAAGGAGACCAGAATTACATACAATATTCCAAAAGTGGCCTAACCAATGTCCTGTACAGCTGCAACATAACTTCTCAACTCCTGTACTCAATACTCTGACCAATAAAGGAAAGCATACCAAAAGCCTTCTTCACTAACATACCTACCCACGACTCTACTTTCAAGGAGCTATGAACCTGCAGGTCTTTTTGTTCAGCAACACTCCCTAGGACCTTACCATTAAGTGTATAAGACCTGCTAAGATTTGCTTTCCCAAAATGCAGCACCTCACATTTATCTGAATTAAACTCCATCTGCCACTTCTCAACCCATTGGCCCATCTGATCAAGATCGCATTGTAATCTGAGGTGACCTTCTTCGCTGTCCACTACACCCCCAATGTTTGGTGTCATCTGCAAACCTACTAACTTATACCTCTAATGCTCGCATCCAAATCACTTATATAAATGATAAAAAGTAGAGGGCCCAGCACCGATCCTTGTGGCACTCCACTGGTCACAGGCCTCCAGTCTGAAAAACAACCCTCCACCACTACCCTCTGTCTTCTACCTTTGAGCCAGTTCTGTATCCAAATGGCTAGTTCTCCCTGTATTCCATGAGATCTAACCTTGTTAACCAGTTTTCCATGTTGAACACCTTACTGAAGTCCATATAGATCACATCTACTGCTCTGCCCTCATCAATCCTCTTTATTACTTCTTCAAAAACTCAATTTAATTTGTGAGACATGATTTCCCATGCACCAAGTCTTTCCCTAATCAGTCGTTGCCTTTGCAAACACATTTTGGATTAGTGGTGCTGGAAGAGCACAGCAGTTCAGGCAGCATCCGAGGAGCAGCAAAATCGACGTTTCGGGCAAAAGCCCTTCATTTCCAAACACATGTACATTCTGTCCCTCAGGGTTCCCTCCAACAACTTGCCCATCACCAACGACAGGCTCACTGGTCTATCATTCCCTGGCTTGTCCTTACCACCTTTCTTAAACAGTGGCACCACATTAGCCAACCTCCAGTCTTCCAGCACCTCACCTGTGACTATCGATGATACAAATATCTCAACGAGGGGCCCAGCAATCATTTCCCTAGCTTCCCACAGACTTCTAAGGTTCACCTGATCATGTCCTGGGATTTATTCACTTTTATGTGTTTCAAGACATCTAGCACTCACCCTGTAAAAGATTACTATAAAAAAAACACTATCTCCGTTCAGCATAAAATTTGCGTTATCCAAACAGCGTCCAAATTCGTCAATCGAATTATAGCCCATTTGTGTTGACAAAATGCGCATTATACCTGTATAAGGTCACCCCTCAGACTCCGATACTTCAGGGAAAATAGCCCTAATCTATTCAACTTCTCCCTATACTCAAACCTCCAACTCTGGCAACATCTCTGCAAATCTTTTCTGAGCTCTTCCAAGTTTTATCACATCTTTCCTGAAGGAGGGAGAAGTGAATTGAAAGCACAATACCAAAGTGGCCATATCAATGTCCTATACAGCTGCAGCACCACCTCCCAACTCCTATACTCAATGCACTGACCAATAAAGGAGGAGTAAATAAGGATTGCAGATGCTGGAGATCAGAGTTGAGAGTTTGGTGCTGAAAAAGCACAGCAAGTCAGGCAGCATCTGAGGACCAGGAGAATCAACGTTTCAGACATAAGCCCTTCATCAGGAGTCAATTCAGCATTGATGAAAGGCTTATACCTAAAACGTCGATTCTCCTGCTCCTCGGATGCTGTCTGACCTGCTGTACTTTTCCAGGACCACACACTTGGCACTGATCAATAAAGTCAAGTGCTTTCTTCACTATCCTGTCTATCTGTGACTCCACTTCCGAAGAACCAGGCACATACACTCTGAGATCTTTTTGTTTGGCAACACTTCTCAGGACTTTTCTAATAAGTTTACGAGTCCTACTCTGGTTTGCCTTACCAAAATGTAGCATGTCACATTATCTAAATTGAACTTCATCTGCCACTCCTCAGCCCATTGGCCCATCTCATCAAGGTCCAGTTGTATTTTGAGGTAACCTTTTTCACTGTCCACTACACCTCCAATTTTGGTGTAATCTGCAAACTTACTAATCACACCTCCTGTGTTCACATCTAAATGATCCATGAATATAACACAGCACACCAGTGACTGCTGATAGCAACAAGTTATTCCACATATCTTCTTCGTGACAATAAGAAATGTTATTTCCTCAGTCTAAGTTCTTTGTCTTTAAAAGAACAAATCTAGAAATAATAAGCCCTTTAAATGAGAAATGGATAGGGTGGATAGGAGAGATCATGTGCAAGAATAACTAACAGACATAGATGGAATTGTTGTCCCATTTGTTTAATTAAACTGAAGCATGTTTGTCAATAGTTCCACGTTGCATTCTATTGGAAATAACCAATCAGAGACAACCTGCCAATAATCAGTACCCTTTTGTCACATAATATAAATTGCTGCTTCCTCTGAAATTTGGCACTCTTGCATCTATCCTGATGAATGCAAGACAAAAATTTTGACATCATGTCTTTATTTCAGGAATTAAGATGAGGGAAATAAAATGCGTGAGAGAAATGAGTGTGAGAAAGATAGGAACAAGACAAAGAAATAAAAAACAGAGATTGATAAGAGAGGGCTGATGTTCTTTAACATTCCCATCTTCCATCTGCAATGCCATTGTCAAAAAACCTACCCATTTAACGTTATGAGGCAAATTACATCAGATCACTATCTTTCAAGGTGAAAGGAAAACTCTTTCCTTATAATGCATTCTTTTGTTACCAGGGATTAATCTTGTAGCTCTCATAAGATCTTCCTCCACAGCCGGCTCTAGCAAGGACACGCTAACCCTTGGAGAGAAGAAATTCCTCCTTATCTCAACCTTAAATTGTGCTATCCCACCCTCCCTCCTCAATATTCTGAGACTATGCCCTTTGGTCCTAGACTCTCCCATGAAAAGAAACATCCCCTCAGCATTTATCCTGTCAGAATCGTATTTTTTTTCAATGGGATCGATCATCTCTCCTCATCTGCTGAACATCCAGGGCTATCATTTCTCCATAACATCCCCCACCAAAACTGGATAGACCACTGGACATGATGGGCGGATTGGCCCCACCCTATTGTCATAAGGCTTGCAGGATTCTGGAACAGATGGCTTTTGAAGTCTAAATTCCTGCACTTTCCATTCGCTTGCTCTGCATCAATTGAAAGAGGTTAAGTATTAAGGTTTTCAGCCGATAAGCCACGACAGTATTCCTGGGATAGAAATTCCCGACCTTTTTTTTATCTTACACCGGTGGCATTTTCCTTCTTTGTGGTTCACCTAGAGGGATGACCCAGTTTATTGTGCAGCCCGACTGAGTGCAACAGTTCAGTAATTCCACTCTGCAGCAAGTGTCCCGCCAGGAAAATCTACAATGGACAAAGTCCCACAAAGCGTTCATTCTTCACCGCACAGCCCTTATCTCACTTCGCACGGTCTCCTCTGGTCAAGCAGTGGTTAAAACCCGGAGGAGCCAATGCCATTCACTCACAGATCAGGAGTTAAACCCTTTGGACTGAGAGGTCAGGCGCTTTCGTTAAAGTCTCTGAAAGCTTCAGGTATTGACTGGCTGCGGTTCCAGTGGCAGAGAGGAGCAGGGAAGTGTGTCCGAAACCCAGCCACAGGAGCATGGAGAAGGTCGCCGTGATCGCCAAGAAGGTTTGGTGTCTTCGCAAAAGCATCGTGGTCTGCTTGGCCCCTCTAGTCTTCTCACCAATCCTCTTCACCACGCCTCCCAAGGTAAGGTAAAAACCTGCAGACCCTGACTGCTGTGGGTAAATTGGACGGGGTTTGTTACAATTGGAAGCATTAGTCACTTTTTGTGTCCGTGGAAAGGAAACATAATTGGAAGGAGAGAGAGTCTTCACACACAACTTGAATTTCAGCTTCTGTGCAGATCGAGGCCATTCAGCCCATCCAGTCTGGACCAACCCTCTGAAGGGCATCCCAGTATTTACCATGGCTCATCCACAATGGGCAATTCAGCATGGCTAATCCACTTGATCTGCACATCTTTGAACTGTGGGAGGAAACCAGAGCACCCGCAGGAGACCCATGCAGACACAGGGAGAATGTGAAAACTCCACACAGACAGTCACCCGAGGGTGGAATTGAACCCAGCTCCCTGGCCATACTGTGAGGTGGCAGTGCTAACTCCCCTGCATTTGACCCATATTGCTGTAAACGTTTCCCCTCACTAACTTTGCTACCATAAAATAATCCCATTAAATTGCCCTTCATTCAGGACTATTTCTACAAAACATCCCTACCCATCTCTTTTCCGGAACATGCATGTTCTTTAGGTGTCTGCCAGTGAAAATTAATGACTGCATATGCACATAGCATTTTTAAATGTATTCATTGCTGTTAGAAACAGGTAGCAAATCTACTGCATCAGTAATCTACTTTCCAGTTAACTGCGGTTCCTATAAGAAAGGGTGGCACGGTGGCTCAGTGGTTAGCACAGCGTCAGGGACATGGGTTTGATTCCAGCCTCGGGCAACTGTCTGTGTGGGTTTGCATATTCTCCCCGTGTCTGTGTGGGTTTGCTCTGGTTTCCTCCCACAGTCCAAAGATAGGTAGGTTACGTGGATTGGCCATGCTAAATTGCCCAAAGTGTCCAGGGATGTGTAGGTTAGGTGCATTAGTCAGGGGGTAAATATAGGATAATAGGGTAGAGGAATGGGTCTTGATGGGTTGCTTTTTGGAGGGTTGGTGTGGATTTGTTAGGCCAAAGGGCTTGTTTCCACACTGTAGAGGTTCCATGAAAGTTAGATCTTTGTCGGCAATTATAACTCATTCCTTTGTTTTGGAAGAGGTATACATAGAAACATAGGAGCAGGAGTAAGCCATTCAACCCTTTGAGCCTGCTACACTATTCATCACAATCATGGCTGATCATCCAACTCAGTACTCTGTTCCCACTTTCTCCACATACCCTCTGATCCCTTTAGCTCTGAGAATCCTGTCTAACTCATTCTTGAAAACATTCAATGTTTTAGCCTCAACTATTCTATGTGGCAGAGAATTCCACAGGCTCACCGTTCTCTAAGTGCCATTTCTCCTCATCTCCGTCCTAAGTGTCATACCCCGTATCCTTAGACTGTGAGCCCTGATTCTGAACTCCCTGGTCATTGGAATTATCCCCTGTGCGCTTACCCTGTTAGACCTGGTAGAATTTTATAGGTTTTTACAAGATCCCTCCTCATTCTTCCAAACTCCTGTGAATTTAGTCCTAACCAATCCAGTCCCCCTTTATACATCAGAATGACATTTGAGGGACTGGTCTGATAAATCTGTGTTACCCTCCCTCCATAGACAGAACATCCTTCCCGAGATAAGATTAGATTCCCTACAGTGTAAGAACAAGCCTTTCGGCCCAACCAGTCCACACCGACCCTCCTAAGAGTAACCCATCCAGACCAATTTCCCTCTGACTAATGCAGCTAACACTATGGGCAATTTAGCATGGCCAATTCACCTGACCTGCACATCTTTGGACTGTGGGAGGAAACCCACGCAGACACAGGGAGAATGTGCAAATTCCACACAGGCAGTCACCCGAGGCTGGAATCGAACTCAGGTCCCTGGCACTGTGCTAACCACTGAGCCACCGTGCCGCCCCAAAGATAAGGAGCGCAAAGCTATACAAAATATTTCAGGTGTGTTCTCACCAAGGCCCTGTACAGTCGCAGCAAAACATCCCTGCTCCTGTACTCAATTCCTCTTCTCCTGAAGGCCAATGCATCAGTGACCTTCACTGTATGCTACACAAAAAGGGACAATGAGATAGCCTTGGCAGGTAAGGTTCAGGATAATCCAAAGAGAATTGATTAGAACATTAAGAGCAAGAGAGCAACCAGAGAGAGTAAGGCCTCTTAAAGGTCAAAGGGGACATCCTTGTGTAGAACCTCAGGAGATGGGAGAGATAATGAATTTTTCGCATCACTTTTTACTGTGGAAAAGGAAATGGACACTAGAGAACTCAGAGAAACAAATATTGGTGTTTTGAAAGCAGTTCACATTACAGAGGAGGAAGTGCTGGCAGCCCTAGAAAATATAAAGATGGATAATATATCGCAGAACATTGTGGGAAGTGAGAGGGGAAATTGCAGGGTCCCTTGCAGAAATATTTGCATCATATACAATGATGACCGCGGTGCCAGACGATTCAAAAGTGGTTAATGTTTTGCCTTTGTTTAAGAAGGGTTGTAAGGAGAAACCTGGGAACTGTAGGCCTGTGAGTCTGACTTCGGTGGTGGGTGAGTTGTTGGAGGTAGTTCTGAAAGATAGCGTTTATATGCATTTGGAGAGGCAAGGAATAATTAGGGATGGTCTGCAGGGTTTGTGCGAGGAAAATCACATCTCACAAACTTGATTGGGTTTTTTTGGGAAAGCAACCAAGATGATTGATGAGGCCAGAGCAGTGGACATTGTTTACTTGGACTTTAACAAAGCTTTTGACAAGGTTCTGCATGGTAAACAAATTAGTAAAATTAGATCACCTGGGTGAGCTTGCCAATTGGATACAAAATTGTCTGAATGGCAGGAGACAGAGGGTGGTGGTGGGGGATTGTTTTTCAGACTGGAGGCCTGTAACCAGTGGTGGTTCCACAGGAATAAGTACTGGGTTCATTTTCGTTTGTCATTTAGATGCATGATTTAGATGAAAATACAGAAAACCTGGTTAATAAGCTTGCAGATGACGCCAACATTGGTGGTGTAGTGGACAGTGATGAAGGTTATCTGAGATTACAAAGAGGTCTTGGTCAATTGGGTCAATGGGCTGAGGAGTGGCAGATGGAGTTTAGTTTGGATAAATGCAAGAAGATATTGCATCTTGGTAAAACAAACAGGGGCAGGATTTATACTATTAAAATGAGGGCCTTGGGTAGTGTGGTAGCTCAGAGGGACCTAGGGTTTCAGGTACATAATTCTTTGACGTTTGCGACACATTTAGACAGGATACATAGAACATAGGACAGTACAGCGCAGCACAGGCCCTTCAGCCCACAATGTTGTGCCAAGCACTTAGCTTAATCTAAGATCGATGTAACCTACAAACTCCTCAATTTACTGCCATCCATGCGCTTGTCCAGCAGTTGCTTAAATGTCTGACTCTACTACCACCACTGGCAGTGTATTCCATGCACTCACTGCTCTCTGCATAAAAAACTTACCTCTGACATCTCCCCTATACCTTCCTTCAATCACCTTAAAATTATAACCCCTCGTGACAGCCATTTCTGGCCCTGGGGAAACGTCTCTGGGTATCCACTCTATCTATGCCTCTCATTACACCTCTATCAAATCACCTCTCTTCCTTCTTCTCTCTAGTGTGAAAAGCTCTAGCTCCCTCAACCTCTCTTCATAAGTCTAACCACCAATTCAGACAGCATCCTGGTAAATCTCCTCTGCACCATCTCTAAACCATCTACATCCTTCCTATAATGAGGTGACCAGAACTGAACACAGTATTCCAAGTGTGGTCTAACCAGGATTTTATAGAGCTGTAGCAAAACCTTCTAGTCTTTAACTCAATCCCCAAATAATGAAAGTGAAAACACTATATGCCTTCTTAACAACTCTATCAACTTGGGTGGCAACTTTGAGGGATTTATGTTCATGAACCCCAAGGTCCCACTGTTCCACCATACTGCCAAGAATCCTGCCTTTAACCCTGTATTCAGCATTTAAATTCAACCTTCCAAAATGAATCACTTCACATTTATCCAGGTTGAACTCCATCTGCCACTTCTCAGCCCAGCTCTGCATCCTGTTAATGTCTTGTTGTAGCCTGCAACAGCCCCCAACACCATCTACAACACTATCGACCTTTGTGTCATCGGCAAACTTACTAACCCACCCTTCCACTTCTTCATTCAAGTCATTTACAAAAATTACAAAGAGCAGAGGCCCAAGATTAGATCCCTGCATGACACCATTGGTCACGGTCCTCCAGTCGGAATAGTTTCCATCCACTACCACTCGTTGTCTTCTTTCAGCCTGCCAATTCTGTATCCAGACAGCCAAAGGATGATTGAGAAGGGGTTTAGCACTCTTGCCTTCATTGCTCAGATCTTTGAGTATAGGAGTTGGGACATTATGTTAAAGTTGTACAGGACATTAGTGAGGTCTCTTCTGGAGTACTGTGTCCAGTTCTGGTTGCCTTGTTATAGGAAGGACATTATTAAGCTGGAGGCAGTTCAGAAAACATTTACCAGGATGTTGCCGGGAATGGAGAGTTTGAGTTGTATGGGAAGTCACACAGCTTGGAAACAGGCTCTTCCGTCTAACCAGTCCATGCCGACCATAATCCCAAACTAAACTAGTCCCACCTGTCTGCGCTGGGCCCACATCCCTCCAAACATTTCGCATTCATGAACTAATGCAAATACTTTTTTAAATATTGTAACTATACCTGCATCCACCACTTCCTCTGGAGGTTCATTCCACACATGAACCAGTCTCTGTATAAAATAGTTGCCCCTCGTGTCTTTTTTAAATCTTTCTCCTCTCACCTGAAAAATACTCCCCCAGGCTTGAAATCCCACACCTCGGAAAAATACGCCTGTCATTCACCCTATCTGTGTCCCTCATGATTTTACAAACCTCTGTAAAGTCACCCCTTAACCTCTTATGCTCCAGTGAAAAAAGTCCCAGCCTTTCCAGTCTCTCCTTATAACTCGAACTTTCCATTCCAGATGACATCCTGATAGATCTTTTGCCGAACACTCCCCAGTTTAATAATATCTTTCCTATAACGGAGAGACCTGAGGAAAAAAGCATGTCTTTTAATGATCATACTAATGTAGACTTGACAGCAGACCAAATGGGCAGCGTTTAGCATTGTTTTCAGGGAAGAGATAGGGGTCCCTTCACAGGGTTTCTGCAGGGGAATGATGCCTTTTGACTTCAGTACAAAAAGTCACATTTAAGAAGAAGATGATGATATTTGCTACAAAATATTATCCCCCCCTATTAATATTCCAAGGGTATTCTATTAGGGTAATGGCACTAGATTGAAGTGTAATACTTGAAACAGAATTGGACAAATACTTTCAGGGAAATATTATAAGGTAGTGGGGAAACAGAAGTGGAGTGGGTTTATTTCAAGAGATCTACTCAACAGCCAAGCACAGAAATAATGGACTGAATGGCCTCTTTCTATGGTATATTATTCTACAATTCTAAGAAACTCAATTTTTTTCCATATTATAAAATGGTTGCATTGACAAGTCTATCTTTCCTAGGAGGGAAGATGCCTGTATGTGATTCTACTCATGGCGATGTACTGGTGCACAGAAGCTTTGCCGATCGCTGTGACATCCCTGCTTCCCATGAGCCTCTTTCCCCTACTTGGTATTTTACCATCTTCCAAAGTCTGTCCTCAGTACTTTCTCGACACCAATGCTCTCTTCTTGAGTGGCCTGATCATGGCATTGGCGATTGAGGAGTGGAACTTGCACCGTCGAATAGCATTGGCTGTCCTTTTATTTGTGGGATTGTCTCCATCCATGTAAGTAATGACAATACAAATGAATTTTCATTTACTAATGCACTTAAGGGAAAGGATGTGCTCTTCCTAACTCCAGTTGAGAATAAAATTTTTCCAGTCAGTACCATGTTACAACGATAGGTTTTTTATTATAGAAACACCATTTTCCCTTAGTGGTCCAATGATAATTCTTATCCATTACAACCCCAAAGTTATGCATTTCTGATAAGTCGTTGCAAAAATGCATATACTAAAAGTTAACAATTATCTAGTTGAAACAATCCACTTAATTAATGCAACAGTCTCCCAATATGCTGAAATTTCCTAATAGGTTCTACTTATCAGCATCAGAAAGAATCAAGTGAAAGGTTGTCATAACCTTGGACAAACTATGTGAACCACAAATATTAGCTCAGACAAAGAAGTTAATTATATCTTTAGTTATAAACAAATCTTAAATGTATGAATCTGAAAATATGTTGAACAAAGAACTAAACAGTAAACCAATCTGCCTTCATCATTTCGCAAATTCAACTAGTCATTATTTTAACACTTAGGAAGTAAGTTTCAGTATCGCCACTAGGCAGTACATAGGAACATAGACAATAGGATAGAACTAGGCCATTCAGCCCATTAAGCCTGCCTCACCACTCAACTAGACGTTCTACCCCAGTGCCATTTTGTTGCTCCAACTTCATATCCCTTGAGATCTTTAATATCTAGAAAACTGCTGATCTCTATCTTGAACATAACTGAGCCACTGCAGCCCTCATGAGTAAAGAATTCCAAAGATTCAACACGCTGCTAGGGAAAAAAAGGTCCTCCTTGTCTAGTTCTGAATGTCTTAACCCTTATTCTGAGACTGTGCTGCGTGGTAGTAGACTCCCTTAACCTGAGGAAACGTTCTTCTTATGTCAATCCTGTTGAGCTTCAAAAGAACTTTGTATGCCTCAGTTATTGTTATAAACTCTTGATAATACAGGCCCAGCCTTCTCATTCTCTCCTCACATTTCCTCACTCTTTGGAATCGTCTGGTGAACCTTCATTACGCTTCCATGATGACAACTAGATATTTCCTTATGTAAGGAGACTGAAACTGCGCATAATACCCAGGAGCAATCCCACTAATGTTTACGTTCTTAAACCTGCTCTTTATCTCATCCCAATACACATATTTATTGGCATGTACACTGTTGTACATTAAAACAATGATATATTCACAAAGTCAAGAACAGCAAACATACTTCATATAATTTTTTAAAAATCAAGTACATTCTTGTTAAATATTCATTACTGAATAGATAGTGAAGAAGGTGTATGTATGCTTTCCTTTATAGGTCAGAGTATTGAGTATAGGAGTGAAGAGGTCAAGTTGCAGCTGTAGAGGACATTGGTTAGGCCGCTTTTGGAATACTGCGTGCATTTCTGGTCTCCTTCCAATCGGAAGGGTGTTGTGAAACTTGAAAGGATTCAGAAAAGATTTACAAGGATGTTGCCAGGGTTGGAGGATTTGAGCTACAGGGAGAGGCTGAATAGGCTGGGGCTGTTTTCCCTGGAGCGTCGGAGTCTGAGGGGTGACCTTATAGAGGTTTACAAAATCATGAGGGCATAGAGTAAATAGACAAAGTCTTTTCTCTGGGTGGGGGAGTCCAGAACTAGAGGCCATAGCTTTAGGGTGAGAGGGGAAAGATATAAAAGGGACCTAAGGGGCAACTTTTTCACGCAGAGAGTGGTACGTGTATGGAATGAGCTGCCAGAGGAGGTGATGGAGGCTGGTACAATTACAACATTTAAAAGGCATCTGGATGGGTATATGAATAGGAAGGGTTTGGAGGGATATGGGCCTGGTGCTGGCAGGTGGGATGAGATTGGGTTGGAATACCTGGTCGGCATGGACGGGTTGGATTGAAGGGTCTGTTTCTGTGCTGTACGTCTCTGTGACTCTATGACTCTATAACATTTTGCTTAAGTCTTAAAATATGTAAAATATTTCTTGAGTCATCTGCCTGTTCCTGAGGATGGCCAATTTTCATTTCCATTGTAGAATAGAATAGAATAGAATCCTTAAAGTGTGGAAACAGGCCCTTCGACCCAGCAAATCTACACCAACCCTCCAAAGAGTATCCCATCTAAACTCGTTTCCCATTACTTTATCTTTACCCCTGACTAATGCACCTTACCTACACAGCCCTGAATACTACGGGCAATTTAGAATGGTCAATTGACCTATCCTGCACATCTATGGATTGTGGGAAGAAACCAGAGCACCCAGAGGAAATCCACACAGATACAGGGAGAATGTGCAAACTCCACACAGTCACCCAATTGATCCCGGGCCCCTGGCACTATGATGCAGTAAGTGCACCTGGTCACTGAAAATTAAAATTGGAGTTGTTCTGTAATCAGCGGAAAACAGCTAACATGAAAATTTCAGCCTTCATTTTACAGATTTTCAGTCAACCTTAATACGATTTTGCACGCTCTAATTTACAATACAGTTTAGAACTTTTTGTGGCCAATATTTTATGACTGAATTTAATCTGTCCATTTTAAATGAGCTAATGTTTACATTTACAATCTGATTCACGTATCTCAGCTCAGTTGATGTAACTTCTTAGAAGATGTGGGTATTATATACGTCAGTGTCAATTATGCAAAAATACAAATAAAATAGATTCCTAGAGTCTAAAGAATAATATTGACAATTAAATCAAGGAAAAATATTCCTTTTCAAATTTTTGATCATAAGACCTAAATTCTGACTCTTTAAGTAAAGTATATAAATGACTTAAATCTGTCTGGAAATAATATGTGATGATGTGCTCACTAGATATTAAAATTTGCTAAAGGTGGGTGAAATGGAAGGTGATGAGTCTTAATATTTTCATGAATAATTTATAAAGTGTTCAATGGAGCCTTTCTGTGGAATCAAATGCCATCTCTCAGCACAGTTAACAAGAGCTGGAATGTAATGGTTGTTTCCTTTTTTAGTCACCTTATAGAAATTTGTTTTTTGCATTGAAACGTTGAAATTGCTGGTTGCCATTTTGTATTGCATAACCACTTGCATTTACCATTTGAAACCTAAATAGTTTAATAACTTGTTCTGAGGAAGGGTGACTCGACCCCAAATGTTAACTCTGATTTATCTCCACAGCTGCTGCCAGACCTGCTGAACTTTTCCAGCAATTTTTGTTTTTGGTTCTGATTTACAGCATCCGCAGTTCTTTCAGTTTTTATTTAGGATAACAACTTTCCCACATGGTAGAAAGGTTGACTCTACAGAGCTAATTCTCTGATTTAGCCCACTGGGTGAGGTGAAGTATTTGCAGAGAATGCAGGTTGAAAATCAATGGTTTCATTGACTTTCAATCCATCAAAATGAATGTTTGGAGAAATGAAAATGCAGGCCTGTGAATTCTTCATCAGTAATCCTTGTGAGTAGTGTTCCAGAAATTCCGATGATTCTGCTATAAAACGCTTTAATGTGAATTGGCTGTAACACAATCGATGAATTGGGGACACTGTTGCTCAAGTGCGAACCTTAAAAATGTGTTGGTTGTAACGCGATTAATTGTTTCTAAAGTGAAATTTTTCTATATTGCACAAGAATGCAGCTATCGTGTTATAAAGAACTGTAAGTAATCTAAGTAATTCAAACATACATATATCCATGAACATATATGATGTTATATAATTGAATGCAAATATTGCCAGTGCCACCACTAGGTGGTGCAGTGACCACAAGCATACAGAAACACATCAGTGCAGTCAAACAGACTCTAGATAAGAGTGGTGCTGGAAATGCACAGCAGGTCAGGCAGCAGCCGAGGAGCAGGAAAATCAACGTTTCGGGCAAACGTCCTTCATCAGGAATGAGGAAGGGAGCCTCCAGGGTGGAGAGATAAATGGGAAGAGAGGGCTGGGGAGAAAGTAGCCAAGAGTACAATAGGTGGATGGAGGTGGGGATGAAGGTGAGAGGTTGGAGAGGAGGGTGGAGCAGATAGGTGGGAAGGGAGATTGGCAGGTAGGACAGGCCAAGAGTATGGTGCTGAGCTGACAGGTTGGAACTGTGTTAAGGTGGGGGAGGGGAAATGAGGAAACTGGTGAAGTCCACATTGATGCCCTGGGGTTGAAGTGTTCCGATGCGGAAGATGAGGCGTTCTTCCTCCAGGCGTTGGATGGTGAGGACGTGGTGGTGGAGGAGGCCCGGGACCTGCATGTCCTCGGCAGAGTGGGAGGGGGAGTTGAAATGTTCGGCCACGGGGCAGTGTGGTTGATTGGTGCGGGTGTCCCGGAGATGTTCCCTAAAGTGCTCTGCGAGAAGGTATCCAGTCTCCCCAATGTAGAGGAGACAGCATTGGGAGCAACGATATAAATGACATTGGTGGATGTGCAGGTGAAACTTTGATGGATGTAGAAGGGTTCCTTGACAGCTTGGATGGAGGTGAGGGGCTCAAGTCTCTGAAATGAATGGACATTGGCAGAACTACCTTGTCAGAGTGCAATTTATTAAATTTACAGCACTGCAGTGTGAAAACATCTGTGCAGGCGATGTCTCTGAAGTGAATTGGAGAAGCGTTGATCCAGAACCACACTCAGAAAGAGCATTCGACGCCTAACCTAACGCCTCACTGCTGATGAAGGGCTTTTGCCCGAAATGTTGACTGTCCTGCTCCTCGGATGCTGCCTGACCTGCTGTGCTTTTCCAGCACCACACTCTTGACTCCAGCATCTGCAGTCCTCACTTTCACCTACCGCCTCACCCGTTGACCCATCCTCTGAGTGAAGTAAGGGGGTTGGGTTGAGGATGTGGGGATTGGGGAGGCAGCGAGGTGTAGCAGGCAAGTCAATCCTGAAGAAGAGTCATGTAAAACCCAAAAACAAGAACTCAATTTCTCTCTCCACAGATGCTGCCAGACCTGCTGTGTCTCTCCAGCACTTTGTGTTTGTATTTAGGCAGAAGGCTCCCTTATGCCACTGTGATGTCATTGCTGCCATCTGAGCATGTGCAGGCAGCTGGCAGCCATCTTTGCTGGCCACCTTGGTGTTGGCTACAAACTTTGTGTATGGCTAGAGTTATGGCTAATAGACAACCAATGAACAATGTGTCTCCCAAGTTTGTTTTGGATTTGCCATGACATTTGAAATGTCTGATGCCAGACCATTTCTATGTCTGTGTTCAACCATAACTTGAGTGGTACCACTGGTAACATTTTGGTTCTTCTCTGGTTTTCTTCAAGCCTCCATCAGTCTGCAGCTCAATTTTGTCTGGCCATCTAACTTTTCTTTAAATTTCTTTGTTTTTAACCCTCAATGTCTCCATCAGTTGATGCTATGGGATAAGACTGTCTGTCTTAGTTCCCAATGTCCACACTTGGCTATTCTTCTTCCTCTAACTGGACTCAGCAATCCCTTCAATTCCTGAAGTTCTACTCTTGATCTAATCCACTCATTTGTCCTTCTGTCTGTCCTGTTTCTATGATAGATGAATTATTTGCCATGTCAGTTTGATGTCTAGGTGACAAATTGAAAATCTGCCCTCAACATATTTTGTCCCTCAGCTGAGGTATTATGTAAATATTTTCAGAATGTATCCATTTTCAGTACAGTCCTTTGTCTATCTTTACCCTAATTCAAAATTATTTCAGAAACTCAGAGACTTGTATCAGCAATTTAATCCTATTGTTCTGTTGTGTTTTCTAGGCTTATCCTGGGGATGATGATCACCACATGCTTTCTGTCAATGTGGCTTAGTAACACCGCCACTACTGCCATGATGATGCCAATAGCCAATGCAGTGCTCCAAAGCTTATTTGGCAGTATGGAAGTTACTCCGAGGTCTGGTAAGATTAAAGATGGCTTAGACACTAAAGGTAACCCAATATACTGGATACTTACATTGTGGTACATTGGATTGTCCAACTAGAAAGTTTGAGTTGAATTCCATATCCAGGCTGGGCGTAGAAATCAGGTTTCCCTTACTCCCATCAAACATAACAACTAGTAGTGGGAGTAGGCCATTCAGCCCCTCAAGCCTACTCCTTCGTTTGATGCAATCATGGCTGATCTCATCTGGGCCTCAGTTCAACTTTCCTGCATGCTCCCCATAACTCCTTAACACATTCCTAATTTTAAAAATTGTTTATTTCCTCCTTAAGTTCACTCAGAGTCCTGGCATCCACCATACTCTGGGGTACTGAATTCTACAGATTCACCACTCTTACAGAGAGGTAATTGCTCCTCACCTCTGTTGTAAATTTGCCTCTTCTGCCTTAGACTACAAACTCTCATTCTAGATTACCCCACAAGGGGAAACGTCTGCTCAACATGTAGTTTGTCAATCCCTTTTAGCACCAGACAGATGCTAAATTCAAGTACATCTCCTTTCATCCTTCTAAACTCTAGAGAATATTGGCCTAAACTCTCCTCATAAGACATTAATTTATTTTAATATGAAACAAGACAAAAGGGAGGTTGAACTGATTATAGAGATTTCCATTTTGGTGTAAATTTGTGTTTCATTTGAAGAAATTGTTAGCTTAATGTAGTAACCATAAAAGAAGATAATTTCACTGACTAATGATCATAGAATCCCAGCAGTGTGGAAACAGGCCATTTGTTCCATTGACTCCACACCAACCTTCCAAAGAACATTCCTCCCAGACCCACCTCACCTTGTAATTCTGCATTTCCCATGGCGAACCCACCTAGGCTGCACATCTCTGGACAGTATGGACAATTTAGCGTGGCCAATCCACCTAACCTGCACAGCTTCAGACTGTGGGAAACCCATGCAGACACGTGGAGAATGTGCAAACTCCACACAGGCAGTCGCCCGAGGTTGAATCGAATCCGGGTCCCTGGCATTGTGAGGCAGCAGTGCTAACCACTGAGCCACTAAGAAAATCCTCAGGGAAAAAAAAATTCTCCTTATTTCCATTGTAAATTCTCCTTATTTCCATTACAAGGTGAGGTGGGTCTGGGAGGAATGTTCTTTGGAAGGTTGGTGTGGAGTCAATGGAACAAATGGCCTGCTTCCACACTGCTGGGATTCTATGATCATTAGTCAGTGAAATTATCTTTTTTTATGGTTACTACATTAAGCTAACAATTTCTTCAAATGAAACACAAATTTACACCAAAATGGAAATCTCTGTAATCAGTTCAACCTCCCTTTTGTCTTGTTTCATATTAAAATAAATTAGTGTGCCCCAGTTTTAGTCTCTCTCACAAGAGGAAACATCCTTTCAGTGTCCACCCTGTCAAGTCTTCTATGTTTTCATAAGATTACCTCTCATTCTTCTAAATTCTAAAGGACAAAGGCCTAACACCTCCAACCTTCCATCATGAATCCAATGGTCTTATTCTGACATTCACTGGTTCACTATTCTCACATTACTTTAGCAGAAATCTATTTGTGTGCATAAACAGTTTCCATTAAATCTCTATTAAAACAACAGAAGCTTCAAAATAAATTCCTGTCAGTGGGCTTTAGTCAGTTTTCTGTCTAAATCAGCAAATGGTTCAAAGGTAATGGAGCTTTAATATCAGCAGAAGATCTACAAAAACAGCGCTTCCACTTAGGTCAATCCAGAGGGGGGAGGTGGCTCTTGTGGGAGATGGTTGCAATAAGGCACCAACATGTCACAAATGTTACCCCTGCAATTTGTCAGATGTTAGATGGATTGTCTAGGGTTAGATGTTGTCCAGGTTTTACTGTGGCATAGCATGGGCTGTTTCATTATTGGAGGAGTTGTAAATAGAACTGAACGCTAGGGGCAGCAAATTCCCTACTCGCATGAATGTACAGTTTGGGAACAAGGGTCAGTCTCTTGAGCCTGCTTCAGCATTGGATAAGAGAATGAACTAGTTATGACCCCATCTCCACTTCCCTTTTTAGTCCCTCTACCCTTTGAATCCTTTGTCAATCAATAATCTATCTAACTCAACCCTAGAAATATTCAATGACCCAACCTTGCCTGCTGTCTAGGGAAGAGAATTCCATTCTCTAACAACCTCTTGAGAAACAAATGTTTTCCTGATCTCCATTTTAAACAGTAAACCCCTTTGTTTTAAGCAGTGACCCCTAGTTGTAGCCTCTCCCATGGGAAAACAATCCCCCCCAGAAACTGTCAAGCCTTAGATGTTTCTTCAAAATCACCTGTCATTCTTATAAACTCCAGTAGACATAGGCTAACCCAGCCCAGCCTTTCCTGGTAAGGTAACTGCTTCTAATGCTATTACGTCCTTTCTCAAGTAAGGAGACGGTACTCCAGATGTAGCCTCACCAACTCCCTATTTAATTGTAGAACTTCTCCGCTTTAATGTTCCATTTCCCTTGCAATAAATTACAATATTTAACTTTTTTCTTCCTGACGGAAGGAAGAATGGCTGCATGGGAAGCAGCCTGAGCAGGAAGGGATTTCCACATTTTCTGTTACATCCTGCGAGTATTTCCTCAGTGGGAATGGGGAAGTCTTGTCTCCTGCGGAGCAAAAAGGCAACCTATAACAATCCGTGAAAAATAATTGGGCTATGCAGCACAGTATCCATCTGGTGGTTAATACTATACTCATGAAACTGGAATGGTGCTTCCTATGGGTGAGCCAGAGTCAGTAATGGTGCAGTGAAGGGGTGCAGAATTTGTCATAGGGTCTTCAGCATGTCCCTGTCCTTCCATTTGCATTCAATTCATGGTGGACACTTGTAGTGATTGAAAGCAGGGCCAGGTGGATCTCATTGAGTATGAGATCCTTGATTGGGGCTGTTAACGTAGGCCAACCAGGGAGCCCTGCCTGACAGACATAAACAGGAGATTAATTTTATCAGTTAATAGGGATAAAATAGTCTTACTGTATGATGTAGACATGATTAAAGGCTTTAATTATTCAATTATTTGGTCCTGGGACATGTCTTGTCATTATGTCTGCTAGCTTCACGAGTAATGTATTGTGAGTGATTGAGTGTATTTTTAAAGTTGCATACTCACTATTTAAATCTTTGCAGTGTGGAGTATTTTTGGTCAGGTTTGCTACTCCCTCACACTTGGATGATTAATTTGATTTGGACCTAATTTTCTTCCCATCTTTAGAATAAAAGTTTTCCTCATCAAATCTGTCTTTGTGGTCGTGATTGTTACATACTATTATTGGTCAGTCAGCTAAAAATGGTCAAATAATTTTAAAAAATGAAGAAAAAATAACAAACAGGAGATTCAGTCAAGGAACTAGCTTTGAGCTAACTGGTCAGAGCCCATGTAAATAAAAGTTGACTTGGTGACAGGACACTGGCATCTGTGCAGTTATTTCAACACTTAAGGGAACAGGTGGGTCTTTAAGAGGTTACATTTGGTGACCATTTCTGGGGCTAGATTTGGCAATAAACGAAAAAATCCCTTTTGACTGTTTGTTCTGCTTCTGAAATCATTTAGGTTCTTGCCAGGTTTAGCCTAAACGTGACTTGAGACCCATTGTAAAGTAATTGACTCTTTACTGCTCTTTGAAATGGCCTAGCAAGCCATTCAGTTCAAGAGCAGTTAGGGATGAATGATAAATGCTGAGTTTGCCAGCAATTCCCAGATCTTAGGAAAGAATAAATTTAAAAATTTTACAAAATGGACACTTTTCTAAAGTAGAAATGGCTGTATCAGTAGTTAACCAGTCACACAAGTCTTCAACAGTAAATCCCCAGATTAAATCTTTTGAACAGTTAGTTAGTTGGGATGATTAAATTGCCTTAGCATCTATTAAGAGCTGTACTTTTAAGATCAGCTACTTAATGAGTAACAATTAAGATCTCTGTACATCTTTTGTTCCTAGAACATTTAAAAACTACCTGCTACACAATCTAACGTTTTTAGTTTGAAATTTAATATTGTCAAATGGTATTATGTTTATATATGCTTTATAGCATTAAATAAAATAGGATTTTATATCATCTCTTTGTTTCTTCTCCAGATAATACTTCAAAAGAGTCATTACCTAATGAGACATCATGTTTTATCAGTGATGACAGGTACAATATTAAAGTTGTCTTACATAGAACTGTAATAGAGCTTGTGTAGTAGAGTCTTGTGATGAGTGTTCAGCCAAACTTATTTGATTTGTCCTCAAAGCACAAAGGTCTTTTAATGGACCTTAAATCCCTTCAGTGTAGACTAACAGTTTGCTTCAGTCTGCTTTAGCCATTTGTATGGTTGCATCAAAGTAAAGTTAAGGAGCCATTAGACTGCTTCACTAATACTTCTGGTGAGAAATTGCACTTTGTGACATTAATGGATGAACACTTCAAATGTTGTAATGAAATAATTTTGTACACTCTTTAATGTGAACTGACAGAGTTGTTTTAAGAAAAAGTAAGCATTTCTAATGTTCTAGTGAGTAAATGTCTAATTATAGCCGAAGAATTCTGCCTTCTCAACAAGCAGATGTATTTTATTGTACATGGCCCAGTCCTACATAAAGACACAGCTTGATTATTCCACTCTGAGCTTCGAATTCATGAACTCTACCACCACTTGCTCGGATGCTTTGATTGCTTTCCTGACGGTAAGCCCCCTACCTCCCAGGACATTTCCTGCACCATTCTTCCAGCCACAAAGACACATTGCTGCTTAACTACACATTAATAAGGCTTCTTAACCAATTCTGGTATCTTCACCTTCGCAACTCTGCCCAGACATCTAGTCCAAATGTTGCTCACTCTTTATCTAAACAAGACTATCCCACTATCAGCAAAGCCTGTTTACATTAGCTCATAGACTAAGTGCAAATAAAAGGCAGCAACCATTGGCCAGCTTGCCCATTGAGCCCACTCTGCTATTCAACATGATCCTGGCTGATCCTCTATTAAAAAATAAATAGATTTATAGAAGCTTAAACATGTCAAGGGGCATGGCGGGAATATGGCATTGAGACAGAGGATCAGCCAGGAACATGTTGAATGACAGAATACTCTTGCTTCATTCACCTAATGAAGGAGCAGCGCTCTGAAAGCTTGGGATTTCAAATAAACCTGTTGGACCATAACTTGGTGTCATGTGATTTCTGACCCCATGCCTGTAACCCCACATTTATCATGGCTAACCCACCGAGCCTGCACATCCCTGGACACAACAGACAATTTAGCATAGCCACTCCACCTAACCCTCACATCTTAGGACTCAGGCTAAGATGGCCTATCGTGTATCCTGAGACTGTGCCCCCTTGTTCTGTGTCCCACTGCCAGGGATCACCATCCCTGCATCCAGTCTGTCAGAATTTTTATACATTTCAATGAGAATCCTACTCATCCTTTTAAACTCTAGTGAACACAGGCTCACTCAACCCAACCTCTTCTTACATAACAAACCTGCTATCTCAGGAATCAGTCTGATGAACCTTCACTGCACTCCCTCTATGGAAAGCACATCTTTTCTGAGGTAGCTGTACACAATATTCCAGGAGTGATCTCACCAAATCCCTGCACAGCTACCTGCAACAAGACTTCCTTGTTCCTGTACTCAAGCCCTCTTGTAATGAAGGTCAACGCACCATTCACCTCAAGATTAGAGTGGTGCTGGAAAAGCACAGTAGGTCATGCAGCATCCAAGGAGCAGGAAAATCAATGTTTCGGGCAAAAACCCTTCATCAGGAATGATTTTCCTGCTCCTTGGATGCTGCCTGACCTGCTGTGCTTTTCCAGCATCACTCTAATCTTGCCTCTGATCCCCAGCATCTGCAGTCCTCACTTATGCCCACCTCATTCACCGTCCTAACTGCTTGCTGGACCTGTATGCTTGCTTTCAATATAAGGGCACCCAGATCCCTTTGTTCATCAACCTTTCTCAGTCTATCTCCATTTAAATAATACAGTGCCATTCTGTTTTTCCTACGGAAAATGGTTAATGTCACATTTATTCATGTTCTGCTGTATTTGCCATGTACTTACCAACTCACTCAAATTGTTTAACTTGTCTAAATTGCCTTGAATCCTCCTCATGTCCTCCTCACCACTCACTCCAACCTAATTTTGTGTTGTCAGTAAACTTAAAAATATTATACTTGTGAAATTAATCATTTATCTTTATTCCTGTACTGTTGCTTATTGAACTCTCATGCACAAAATAAGACCTAATGCCTCATTTTCCAGACCAGAATGGTCACGTAAGTCTAATCTTTCTTCATAACCTAAGAATAGGGACCTACACTATGACACTTTGCAACGAGTGAGTAACTTTCTTATTTCTTGGTAACCGGAATTAGACACAAAAGTTAAGTTTCACTCTGAGCAGAGACCTATATAGTGTCATCATAACAATATATGACCTGCAGTCTATACTCTACTACCAGTAATAATTCCATTTGTTGTCATTCTCTGGATAATGTTTTGATAAACTTAGCCCATTGAGGTTCCTTATTACCTCCAGTTCTGCCATTGACTTCCTAATGCAACTTTAATCCTTACTGTTAACTCGCAACAGAAAATATCCTACCTTCCGATGCAATACCGATATCCTGAACCTTTCCTATTAACTAGAGCAGGATTGAACTTCTAGCTTGAAAATACTGTTTATTTTAAAATTCCTTTTAACTTGTATAAGGTCACAATGAGAACTCTTTTTAATTTCTGCTGTTGTCTGTCGCATTGTCCAGTTGGTATTTGCGTGGTTGTAACTTTGATGGACCAAGCCGAGATTATTGATGCATTGATAGATAGGAATGATATTGCCCTGGCTAACAATTTATCTGAATCAACCGCTTGCAGTTCCAGGAATTATTATTTGACCACTTAATATGTGAACTAAAGTCTCAGTCTGATGCTGACCATTTGCATTCCTGCCCCAGCAGCAGCCATCCACAGAAGTTGGAGACTGATGTCAGCTTCACACCAGTCCAACAGAGGAAGGAGAAGGAAAGCCAGAAGAGACTGTGGAAGGGCTTCCTTGTCTGTATACCTTATGCTGCGAGTATTGGAGGCACAGCCACATTGACTGGGACAGCACCAAACCTGCTTCTACTTGGGCAGCTGAAAACGTAAAATAATCATAAGGAGCCTCTGATTTGTAAATGTCTCTTTCTCAGAGAGAAGCTACAGGGATGGTTGACAAGAGAATTGTGAGCATTGACTTGCTGAAGTAGGGCCTGCTCATCCTAGACTGGGGGACAGAAAACCCTATGCAACATCTAATTTGTATGATACTTAACTTGGGAATTCTGTTGGTGAGGAGGTCTTGGCGTGCAGTAGGAGCCCATCTGCCTGTGGGAAGAAACCACAGATTTGAGTCGCATGCCAAGCTGTGTATGATGTATTTGTGAGGTGATTTGATTATCACAGAATTCTTATGATGCAAAAGAAGGCCATTCAGCCCATCATATTAAACATTAAGGTATATTTTTAGGTGAAAGGAAACAATATATACTCACATACAGTCACCTTACCAAGAGAACTACCAGGAAGTACATTGGAAACAGGGCCCATCACATTCCCCCAGGTTGGGCAACTTTTGTTGTAATCTTCTACCTGCAAATCCTTCCAATACAACTAATAGCGGTGGTACAAATGAGAGAGTTTCCTGTTCAGCTATTCTGCAAAAGACAATAGCCAAACCTCTGCAGTACTTTTCACATAAACGTGAACCAATCCAATGGAATCTGTGGCCCAACCCTCAGAAACAAGGACCACAGAACAGAACAGACATTTATCGCTGGGTGTAGGAAATGGAGGAATAAAATGACCCACTCCCTGACACTGGAATGCGTCTTTAGCACTTCACAAACTAATGGAAATGTCATAAATCAGTTAAATAACAAACACTTCAATGGCACTGCTCAGGACAATGACCAGCTGAGCCGTACAGATCATAAAGATGCCGAATCTTAGTTTTCAACTAGGACTTTGTGAGAAATGATAGCAGGACTATAGTTGGTCAGTCTATTAGATAGGGGAAATTAGTCAGGGAACATAACTCTTTATTGGGATTGTGACTTAGAATGTTAAATATTAAAGGACTTTTTTGAAAAAGAAAGCAAATACTTAAGTGCAGTGCCTTTAATAAGAGAACCACTCCAAGACACCTTGGAATTGGGACCCAGTACCTTCCCCAATATTGGCAATGTCTGCTGCAGTACATGAACTGTGGTTCAAAGCCGATACGCTAGATGCCTCCCATGCACAGACTAGCATTAGCACAAATCGTTCATTTTGCCTAGTCTCTCCAATTACTTAAGCTTTTCCCACCCTTTCACCTACTGAGCACCCTCCCCCTTTACAATACTGTCACTAACATCTCCTTCACTATCAAATAGATAGCTCCATCAAAAACTACACTGTGGGGAAAATGACTTCCTTCTTTGCTGTGCTATTGTAAGATTCTGTGAGCCCTTCTGGATTATTCACATAAGCCCTGTATGTTCCTTTGCTCTTTACTCTGCTATCAGTCACATCACCATAGACCATTCGATCACTCTTATCTCCCTTCACCCTGTTTCCCTCAAGGATGGAGAGACCCATCTCACCCTTTAGACTGTTTCCAACCTAATCTCCCTTCATTTTCTTTCAAATACATTGAGATACTTTCAACTTTCAATTAATGATTTTTTTAACAAAATTAAGTCAAATAAGGATGAGGAAATACACTTTGTCTACTATTTCTATCAGTCTATACTTCCCGCTGCCTCAGGGAGGCAACCAACATCATCAAAGACCCCTCCTACCCTGGTTATAATTTCTTCCAACCTCTTCTGTTGGGCAGAAGATACAAAACCTTAAACACACGTACCGACAGATTCAAGAACAGCTTCATCTCCACTGTTATTAGACTTCTGAATTCACTTCTCAAATTTTACATTTAATTTGATTTCGCTCTTTGTGCACCTTCTCTGCAGCCATAACATTACATTCCTTGCTCTGTTCTATTCTCTTGTGCATTTTGTATGGAATGATCTGCCTGTACTGCACGCAAAACAAACCTTTCGCTGTACCTAAGTACATGTGACACTAATAAATCGAATCAAATCTGCGTTTTTCTAACTCTATTTTTCTCCCCCTCTCTGTCAAACACAGGCATCAGAAAATAAAATCCTGACGGGTTTGAAAGCTACGGGCCAGATCCTGGTGGTAGTACTGGATGGCATCTTGTAACCGCAACAGCATTTGTAGGGTCAGTGAGTGGGAAATGTCAGAACAGATACATCTCCAGTGTTATGAAGTCCTGTTGTGCAAGGGCAGCGTTCCTGCCACTAGGCCAGAAACCCTGAGTTTGAGTCCCACATGAGGATGTGTTGGCCATTCAAGATGTTGTAATGTAGGTTGGTTGTCAGTCTGATTGGCAGTCACCTGGTCAGCCATCTTCCAGATGGAAGGACTTGGGAGTTGAATAACTGGTTTTATCACAATTTTATTCTTTATTCCTTTAATTTATTTTAATGTTGTAGCCTCCACAATGGTGGCACTGAAGCACTGAAGGTTGAACCACAGTCAATACTTGACTCATAAGGTGTGGACCAATGCAATGGCCATCCATTAGAGTTCAATTCAATGGACTCCATATAATGAGAAGCTTGATGTTCAGGGTTAGATGGTGGTTATGCTGGGGGCAGTATGAAGACTGCAGATGTAATCACAAACTAAACAAAGAAAAGTTAAAAACAAAATAGCCAGCAAATGACTGAAGCAACAGTTAAATCATAGAGTATGGGGAATAATCAAAATTAGAAGATAGTAGTTGAAAGACTCATTTGTAATATTTCAACTTATGTTTCAATTGTGTGGGCTGTTGCTGCATAATGCACAATATAAGAGTATCCACATCAATGCATGATAGCAAAAACAATCAAAAGATTTTAACATATATATAATATATATAATATGACCCATGGAGCATTAACACCAAGATAGACCAAGATAGAACTCTCTGTTCCTGTCCAGTAGATTCTTTGTTCTCCTTACTATCTAAGTGTCACGAACATGTTTGAATTTGCAGGATGATCCTGAGAATTCACACTTGGCACCACATGATTTCCAATAGAATTAAGAATAAGATTTTCTTATCTTGCTTCGTTTTAGGTATTTCCCTGGTTGCAACATGGTGAACTTTGCATCCTGGTTTATGTTCTGCTGTCCTGTAGCGATCCTGTTCCTGTTTGCCGGCTGGCTGTGGATTGCTTTCCTATATGGAGGACTCAATCCAAGGTAGGAAAAATGGATAAGAAACTGCATACAATTCCGAGCGGAAATCTTCATTAAGCATTTTGACCTGCCAACTCTGCCCTTCTTCCTACCGTGGTAGGATTTTCCACTTTGAAGTTATGTCACGTTGGACAGTGCCCAGGACAAGATATCTCATGGGTTTCTCAGCTGATTATCTATGCAAGTGGAATGTTGGTAAATCATGATGGTGAATGAGCTGAAAGTTCTCACCATCAGTTGGGTTTTTTTTGGGATCAAACGTTTCGATGCCAGATTGAAAGGCCAGCTATAACTATAACTTCAGAGTGCAACTTTTACTCAGGCCTGACTTGCATTCCTTGGTGAACTACAGTCCTGTAAGAAGAGTTGTAGTTGAATGTTCAATGCTTCAGTGCCACCATTGTGGAGGCTTCAAAGTTAAAATAAATTAATTGAATAAAGAATAAAGTTGTGATAAAATCAGTCATTCAACTCCAAATCCTTACATGCAGGAGTGAATGCTTTAGCATTGATAAGAGAAGTCCTGGACACCACTGCAGGACAGAAACCTCTCCAAAGCCAGCGGTGACCATGCTAAGGAGTCTATCAGTGCCTGCCAGGAGGTCTTGGAATAATTCAGGGGCCATTAAGGCTAGTTAGATGGGGTGACCGAAAGAAGGGACCTCTTCATCCCAGGGCGAGAGTGAGGATTGCAGATGCTGGAGATCAGAGTCTAGATTAGAGTGGTGCTGGAAAAGCACAGCAGGTTAGGCAGCATTCAAGGAGCAGGAAAATCAACGTTTCGGGCAAAAGCCCTTCATCAGGAATGAGGCCTCATTCCTGATGAAGGGCTTTTGCCCGAAACGTCAATCCGACCTCTTCATCCCAGGTGATTGCAGCAGAAGGCCATCACATCAGTCCAGTCCAGCCAAGGCAGAGATTGTAGCACAGGTCAGTAGGGCCCCTGGCTCCCACCATAGGGTCAGCTAACAGTGCACCAAGAAACTGAGGGTAGGCGACGACATCTCTTTGCTCCCTCAGCACTCACAGGAACATTACATACTCCAGTTATACAGGGCCTTGGGGAGGCCACACCTTGAGTATTGTGTGCAGTTTGGTCTCCTAGTCTGAGGAAGGACACTCTTGCTATTGAGGGAGTCCAGAGAAGATTCACCAGACTGATTCCCGGGATGACAGGACTGACATATGAGGAAAGACTGGATCAGCTGGGCTTGTACTCTCTGGATTTAGAAGAATGAGGGGGGATCTCATGGAAACACATAAAATCTTGATGGGACTTGACAGGCTCGATGCAGAAGAATGTTTCCGATGTTGGGGAAGTCCAGAACTAGGGGTCACAGCCTAAGAATAAGGGGTAAGCCATTCAGGACTGAGATGAGGAAGAATTTCTTCACACGGAGAGTTGTGAACCTGTGGAATTCTCTCCCACAGGAAACTGTTGGGGTCAGTTCATTAGATATATTCAGGAGGGAGCTGGACATGGCCCTTGTGGCTAAAGGAGTCAAAGGGTATAGAGAGAAAGCAAAGTGGGATACTGCGATTGCATGATCAGCCATGATCATATTGAATGGTGTGCAGGTTCAAAGGGCCGAATGGCCTACTCCTGTCCTATTTCGACATTTCTATGTTTAATCCGCCATCAACATCTCACAACTGGTCATAGCCAGCAAGCATCAGTGTCACAGGAATCCTGGCTACTTGAAGGTTCACAGCTATTTTATCCATTAACCCATTAATCGATTACTTCATCAGCAAACCCATTAACCTTCCTGCCCACTGTGCTTCCAACTCACTCACTTACTCTCTATCTCGCATGGTCATGCATGCTCAGTTCCTGCGCCCATTCTCCATCCAACTTCTTTATCGCATTAGGAGGAAACGGCATGATGGCTTAAAGGATAGCACTGCTGCCTCGCAGCGCCAGGGATCTGGGTTCGATTCCAACAATTCTCTGTGTGGAATTTGCACATTCGCCCTGTGTCTGCATGGGTTTCCTCCCGCAGTCCAAGGATGTGCAGGTTAGGTGAATTGGCCATGCTGAATTGCCCATAGTGTTCAGGGATATGTAGGTTGGGTGCATTGGTCAGGGGTAAATGTCGAGTAATAGGGTAGAGGAATGGGTCTGGGTGGGTTGCTCTTTGGAGGGACAGTGTGGGCACACTGTAGGGATTCTGGGATCTCTGTGATTGAAAAACAGGCCCAGGGCCAGGTCAATTATAAAGATCATCACCTCCTCCTTTGATGAGAGTGTTGTTGAACTAGTTTCGGAAGATTGCACCGTCATTCTGATGATGGGGAGACACCAATGAACCAGCAGCTGAAAGTGTGTTGCTGGAAAAGTGCAGCAGGTCAGGCAGCATCCAAGGAGCAGCAGAATTGACGTTTCGGGCATGAACTTGAAGAAGGGCTTATGCCCGAAACGTCGATTCTCCTGCTCCTTGGATGCTGCCTGACCTGCTGCGCTTTTCCAGCAAAACATTTTCAGCTCTGATCTCCAGCATCTGCAGTCCTCACTTTCTCCCACCAATGAACCAGCAACCCAGTCAACAATGTTTTGCATTGTTCTTCTGGGACAAACCCATT
Source organism: Hemiscyllium ocellatum (assembly GCF_020745735.1). Taxonomy (NCBI): domain Eukaryota; kingdom Metazoa; phylum Chordata; class Chondrichthyes; order Orectolobiformes; family Hemiscylliidae; genus Hemiscyllium; species Hemiscyllium ocellatum. The sequence continues at coordinate 55,302,940 of NC_083415.1, forward strand.
GCTCTGCACAAGTTCTCTTCACTGACTAGCTCTTTCCCCTCTCTAGGTAAAGGCTCCACCCAGTGCTGCAGCCTGTGCCCCTCCACACCAACAGAACCTCTCAGGGTGAAGCCTGTGAACTGTCAGGGGATGTACTGGCAAAGTGTTCACCTGTACCCTCCACCAGCTCAGACACAGTCACCAAGCAGTTACTTGACTGGATTAGACTTGGGAGCACATCACATGTCCACAGCCGGTGGAGGAAGAAGTGTCCAAAGTCTCTGACACTCAGAGAGCTGACAGAGACCAGGTACCCACCCAGGACTCAAGTGAACTTGGCCATAAGTCACAAGGTCAACCTGCAGTGAAAGGAAAGGGCACATCAGGCAGGGGTGGTTGGCTGTCGCAAATAATGGAGGAATCTGTCGATGCTCTTATGATTGTATAGGCTCCAGAAGGTGAGGGCCTGGGCTGCCTCCATGAAGGGGAGATCCATGTCCTGCAGGATGCACAATAGCTGCAGATATGTTTCAGACCTGCTATCCATCACTCTGGCCATGGGTGCTCACCACCATAGGAAAGGCAATGGGGGAATGTGGCACCTCATTTACTGATCATTGACTACTTATGGTAGGAGGGAAGGAAAGATGTCCAAATCTGTTTTTACATAGTATTAAATAGGTGAGATCTCACCTGTTGCCTGAGAGATAGCCTGCACAATGCTCAATCCCATTGATGCCATTCGAACCAAATGTTGAATGGGATTCCAAAGAATAGATTCCCATTTGTAAAAGGAACAAGAACGAGAGGGCTTAGAGTTAAAGTGACATGCAAAGGAGGCAAGGATGACATGATGGAAAAAAAGTTGTTCATCACAAATAAGCCGGGTATGGAATGTGCTGCATGTAGTGGAGGCTGGTATAGTTGAGGTATTCAAGAGGGCGTTCATTGATTATTTGGATAGAAATAGTGTACAAGGATATGGGGAAAAGGCAGGACACCGGCACTGGGTAATGATGCTAATTTGAAGAGCTGGTACAGGCACAATGGGCCCAATGGCTCTTTCTGTACTGTAATGATTTTGTGATTCTGTGATTACAAAAAGCAACTGATGTAGTAATACCCACCTTGAACTTTGCTCAGGATTAACTTCTGCTCAAGGAGTGGAGGACACGTTACAGCCTCTAAAGCTTACCTTTGTAAATAATGCGTTTGTTCATTAATACATAGAGGGTGCAGAGTTTGTGTATGTGCTTGTTTGTGTAAATAACATAAAAATCAGATAGTACATATCTCAATGAAGTTATCAGTGTCATCAATGATATCAGTGATTCATATTATTGCTGTTCCTTATGAAGGTGGGATTTGCTAGTTTAAAATAGACGTTCTATTTAATTTTTTAAAGTTGTAAATGCTTCTGGCAAGCTTATTGTCTATCCCTCATTCTCGGGAGAAAATAGCAGTGAAGTGTCATCTTGAATCCACTGATGGCTTGCTAGGTCAGTTCCAAGGGCAGGTAGGAGTTAACTCCATTGCTGTGGATAACATATTGGCCAGACTGGATATGGATAGTAGATTTCTCTTCCTAAAGGACATTAGTGAGTCAGATAGGGTAAGCATTTGGTGTTCATAAAATATACATATATTATATCTTTCAACGGAGCTTTATTTAATCGTGAGTTTTTGAATAACAGGACAAAGGCAATATATTGTGGAGGAGGTAAACTGAAATAAAAGCAACATTTTTGGAGTTATAGAGAGTACAGCACGGAAACAGATCTTCTGGTCCAACTCATTCATGCCAACCAGATATCCTAAATTAATCTAGTCCCATTTGCCAGCACTTAGCCCATGTCCATCTAAACCCTTTACAATCAAAAACACATCCAGATGACTTTTAAATGTTGTAATTGCACCAGCCTCCACCACTTCCTGTGGCAGCTCATTCCATACACACACCACCCTCCGAAAAGTTGCCACGTAGGTCCCTTTTGAATCTTTCCCCACTCACCTTAAACCTAAGACCTCTAGTTCTGGACCCCACACCACAGAAAAGACTTTGTCCATTTACCCTATCTATGGCACTCATGATTTTATCAACCTCTATGAGGTCACCCCTCAGCCTCTGGCACTCCAGGGAAAATAGTCTCAATCCTATTGCTCATCGTATAACTCAAGACCTCCCCTCCCCACCCCCCCCACCCCCAACCCTGGCAACATCCTTGTAAATCTTTTCTGAACCTTTTCAAGTTTCACAACATCCTTCTTGTCGCAGGGAGACCAGAATTGTATGTAGTATTCCAATAGTGGCCTAAACAATGTCCAGTATAGTTGCAACATGACCTCCCAACTCCCATACTCAATGCTCTGTCCAATAAAGGAAAGCATACCAAATGCCTTCTTCATTATCCTATCTACCTGCAACTCCACTTTCAAGGGACTATGAAACTGCACTCCAAGGTCTTTTTTTTAGCAACACTCCCCAGGACCATACCATTAAGTGTATAAGTCCTGCCCTAATTTGCCTTTCCAAAATGCAGCACCTCACATTTATCTAAATTAAACTCCATCTGCCACTCCTTGGCCCATTGGCCCATCTGATCAAGATCCTGCTGTACTCAGAAGTAACCTTCTTCACTGTCCATCACACCTCCAAAAAAGGTCAGTTAACACTGCTGTCTCCAAGGATGCAGCCTGACCTGCTGAGTTTTTTTCAGCATTTTAAAAAATGTTGATAACTTATGTATTGTCTGTCTGCAGCTGTGCCTTATCCTATTCTTTTGCATAGAGTTACAAGTCTGTTGAACTCCCATTCTATGTAAACACAGAGTACGCACCCAATCAATGAGAACAATGATAAGATACTGTAAGGCAAAGTTTCTTTGAAACTTCCTTGGACATGTCATTATAATAATTTGAGAGTGTCTTTTTCAATCTTAAGGTCATGGAGTCAGAAGAAAGCCAATAACACTGAGTCTCAAGCCAGGGTGAGAGCTAGAATACGGAGCGATTATGAAAAGCTGGGGCCATTAACGTAAGTATGGATGATTGTATTTGTTCCCCACTCACCCCAATCCCCTGACAACTAGACAGAAAATTAAGCACATGTGAATCAGCATGTTGATACTGCCCATGTTTAGTGAGTTTGCTGATTTATAATCAGCAGCTTAAGTTCCAAATGTATGAGCATACAAAACAGGCGAGGGTTTCTGACATTGTGCAGTGCTCTCTATCTGTGAGTCAGTAGTTGTGGGTTTGAGTCTTGACCTACGACTGAGTAGGCCGCTCCACCCTGTGATCATAATACAGTCAAATAGATTGACTACCAGCCTGAAATGCTGGAAAAACTCGTCAGGACAGGTTCTGTCCTTACCATCTACCTCTAGCAGACGGTAAGAACAGAAATTTCCTGGTCAGCCACAACTGTGGTAGCTGTAGTGTAACAGTCTCCCCATGTTAAAAGATTCCATGTGCAAGCTCTTGCTGTGGACTGTGGCCAGAACCCTTTTTGTTTTGAGGGACACTTTAGCAATAGACATAACACAAATGCATTAATATTTTAGCAGATGACCCAATTGCACTGCGCGAAATAGAATCCCTCCAGTTCAATGATCAGTTACTGTTAACTCGACTGGTTACATTCCCAATGGTCACATTTTCACTCCTTGTTTATTTTTCCACCAATTACAAGGAGGTAGACTGATCATGTTGGAATAAAAGGTGAGACATTAAGCCACAGATTCCTTCTACTCACTCAGGTGAATGCAAAAGATCCAAAGGCTTTGCTTTTCAGCACAACCTGGAGAATTCTTCAGATACAGTACTTATTCCTGAACCTCATATCCCTCAACAACACTGAAAACAGATGATACAATCTGGGGCTTCCCAAACTGTATGTCACGGCCCCCAAGTGGGTCAAACCTCTAGAGTTAAGATGTCTGACATATTAATGAAGGAATGCCAACATGTGCTTGTAACTATGAGACTCCTTTAAGTCTCACAGCTTTTCTTAATAGCGAGTGCTGCCTAACTGCCCTGAAAGACATAACATGAAGATATGTTTCACTTAAAAATCCTCTACATTAAACAGCTTGCACCCCCTGCCACTCTCCAGGTCAATTGCCCCTTCCCCTGTCCTCAGCCCTTAAAGACATTCCTTTTCCCCGTGTTCTGTTAAACACCAAGCCCGTCCCATCAACCCCCATCACCACCACCTCAAACAAACATTTCCCATCCTCTTCTCACAGGCTCCCCCACCAGTTGATGCTATTCCCCCCTCCACCAATTCCTGCAGACATTGACGCCCCCAAATGTGCTCTCCGCTTCTTTCCTCATAGATATTTGCCCCCCACAACAGGTATTCCCACTCCCACTGTTGTTCTCACAGGCAATATGCCCCCCCCCCATGTTCTCTGCTTGCACAGGTTGCCCTCCCCTCAATCTCACACAGGTGGTGTCAGCAGTGTTTGAGCACCAAAATTGGATCACTATGGGGAGGGATGGATCTAGACATTTCTCTCATTATTGTCGGTAGGGGTTTGCTATGCACTAACGAGCTGCTGCGCCTCCTGCATTACGACCATGACTAGCCATGAAACATGTTTAATTGTCGGTAATTTGCTTTGGAAGATCGCGAGCCTATGAAAAGCACTAAATGCATGTTTTTCTTTCTTTTAACAATCTTGCAGGTTTGCAGAATGCGCTGTTTTGGTTTTCTTTGCCTTCTTTGTGGTTCTGCTTCTCACGAGAGATCCAAAATTCATCCCTGGATGGGCCAGTATTTTCCCAAAAGGGTGAGAAGTCTTTTGTGAGTTTGTGCTGGTGAATATTTGGAACGTTACATGTGAGGAAGCAACAAGTGGAAAGGAATAGAGACCAAATAAAATTAATGAGAGTAATTAAGTGATTGAAACTAGGAATCTGTATTTTCGGGAGATACAATGCAATAAAGTCAATCATTCATCTCCTGGGACTGAAATGATCCCTCATCTGCTCACAAGAAAGCTTCAAGTGAGTCGGGGCAGATTCTGTTCAGTTCTTCAATGATCCACCACAAAACTCAACCCAAACTAAAAAACTGACTGACTGAACTCAGTAGATGTCTGGTATGGAAAATAGAAAAATGTCCCCATGAGATTGGTTTGGGGATGTTGTTGAACAAAAGTAGAGGAAGCTTCACATTTCATCTAACCATCTGGGAGTGCTGGCAGTGAGTATATATGTTTTAGTTTCCACTATAAAATAAAACCTCATCTAATGAATACAGACAGAGGCAAAAGAATCAGGCTGTAAATAGGGCTAAGGAATTCCAAAATATTCCTATGTTGGTAGCAATAGATATCTGTTGGTCCTTTTGTGAATATGTTCAGACGAAATATTAATGATAAATGATCAGGCAATGGCAAATATGTTACGTAAATTAGATATTGCTAAAAGGAAACAAAGTTAAAGCACTGTGTCCTGTACTCATCAGGAAAGAAAGTAATAAAACCAGACTTTGGAAAAGGAGCCAAGATTAGAGTGGTGCTGGAAATGCACAGCAGGTCAGGCAGCATCCGAGGAGCAGGAAAATCGATGTTTCGGGCAGGAGCCCTTCATCAGGAATGAGGAAAAGGTGGCCTGGGAATATAGCAGGAGGAGTTAACTATCAAGTTTAGATCTCATACCAGGAAACCAGACTCTGTCAGGGAGTTGCCACAGGAAAGGAGCAGAGATGTGCAGTGTCCATGGCCCCTTTCCCAATTACAAAGGTGCACATTTACAAAATCCTTTTACCTACATAAAGCAGGTTCCTGTGTGTTAACAAATATAGCTTCCAGCACACGCAAATACATCTCACTGCAGGTCTGACTGGTAAGTTAGATTAGTACAATTTTTAGCACACTCCAGATTATTTAGTAAATGTTGCCCAAACCTTGGAATCACATAAAAAGTTGAACACATGGTGTTTTGAGGTTTGCAAGCACAGGTTGGAATGGAAAATCAGGAAATGTAAATTGAATCTAGATTAAGAAACTTCTGGCTGACATAATGGAAAAAATAAGTCAGAAAGTGTGGCACTGGAAAAGCACAGCTGGTCAGGCAGCATCCAAGGAGCAGGAGATTCGCTGCTTCGAGCATAAGCTGATGAAGAGCTTATGCTCGAAACATCTATTCTCCTGGTCCTCAGATGCTGCCTGACCAGCTGTGCTTTTCCAGTGTCGCATGTTTTGACTCGAATCTCCAGCATCTGCAGTCCCCACTTTCTCCATAATGGAAAAAAAAATTAGGTTAGTAATCTGAAAGGATCAGATGAATTTAGTTGGAAGGCATTTCTTTACCCAAGTCTGTTATATGCTGATTTGATTTGATTTGTTGTGGTCACACATATCTAAGTATCGTGAAAAGGTCTGTTTTGCAAGCAGCACAGATCACAGCAAAGGAGGACATAGGGTGCTTAGGCAGTGAGGCAAACAGGTTACAACTGCACAGGAGGAGCACAGAGCAAAGGCAAGATCAACATTAGCAAGATCAACGTTAGAAGAACATTATTAGTCATTTTAGCATTTTGGGGTGGACGGTGGCTCGGTGGTTAGCACTGCTGCCTTACAGCACCAGGGTCCTGGGTTTGATTCCTGCCTGTCTGTGTGGAGTTTGCACATTCTTCCTGTGTCTGCATGGGTTTCCTTCGAGTGCCCGGTTTCCTCCCACAGTCCAAAGATGTGCAGGTCAGGTGAAGTGGCCATGCTAAATTGCCCACTGATATTTTCCAGCATTTTCTCTTTTGGTTTCAGATTCTAGCATCCACAGTAATTTGCTTTTATGCTAAATTGCCCACTGTATTAGGTGTGTTAGTCAGGGGTAAATATCGAGTAGGGGAATGGGTTTTGGGTGGGTTTCTCTTCGGAGGGGTGGTATGGACTTATTGGGCCGAAGGGCCCGTTTCCACACTGTAGAGAATCTAATCTAATCTTAAGTTTAAAAGTGTGGAAAGTTATAAGAAATGTGAGAATAAGATCTGCTGTAGAGAGCTTGCAAAGAGTGTTGGAGCCATCTTGAAATCTTTCAGATAGACATACTTCAAATGGAGGAGTTTTGATGTCTCTGCTTTCATATCCTATGGAATTAGATCAGAATTATATTGACATACTCACCTCATTAAAAAGAAAACCTGAACACGACAGTTTGGAGTAACTCTACATTTCCTCCACAGAGGGTGAACATCATTAATTCAGCCCACTTTCTGCTTATTTATCCCAAAACACTCTTTTTCAGATATGTGTCAGATGCAGTGACTGGAATAACATTTGTTCTTGCGTTATGCTTCTTTCCATCTCAAAAGCCTTCATTGAAGTGGTGGTTTGATCCGAAAGGTATGTCAATCAGTTTATCTAAACAGAGGGAACGAGAGTGGTGGTGGGGGGGGGGGTGGGGGGGGGGGGGGGGGTGCTCAGTGAGAGTAATGCTCTTTGGAGCTGTGTATATGGAAAAGGAATTGTTAAAGAAACATAATCACTAATGAATCTAAGAAGGGCATAAGGGGGCATTTCATTTCTCAGACATGGCTGGAGTGTGAGATAAAGGAATTGAGGTAAATGGTTCACAATCTTTCAAAGGGAAACTGAACAGATACATGAGAAAAAAAGGAGATAAAAAGATATGCTAAAAGGCCAAGCTGAGGTAGATGTAACAAGAGAAGACCCCTGTAGATTATAGCAAAGATTGATTGAGCTGAATGGCCTGATTCTGTACTGTATGTTCTTTGTAATATATAAGAGAAGTTCACTGTTCAACAACACAGTGTGGAATAGCAGGGATGGAGAGTAACTCTGAAAGTCCATGGATCGTAATCCCTGTGAGTTTTACCTGGATCAGGGCCATAAATGCCCTTCAGTGTTTCTCCGAGCCTGTGAGGTCAGTGGGAGGGCTAACAGACACATGCACATCTCCTATGCCTGCTGGCTGTCAGAGACCAGAACGTCCAGAGATTACCTACAAGCCTGGGTAGGGGGGTAGAATTTCAGGCACCCTCTCCCCTCCTGTTCCACCTGTCTGCTCCTGGCCCATATCCCTCCAAACCTCTCCTATTCATGTACTTATCCAAATGTCTTTTAAACATTGTCATTATACCCACTCTACCACCCCCTCAGGAAGTTCATTCCACACACGAACCACCCTCTATGTAAAACATATGCCCGTCCATGTCTTTTTAAAATCTTTCTTCTCTCACGTTAAAAATGTGCCCCCTAGTCTTAAAATCCCCCATCCTAGGGAAAAGACAACAGCCATTAACTATTTGTACCCCTCATTATTTTATAAACTTCTATAAGATTGCCTTTCAACCTCCTATGCTTCAGTGAAACAAAGTCCCAACCTTTCTTTATAACTCAGACCTGAAACAACATTTTCTAGCCTTTTGGGCACCCACCCATTTCTACTCCCACTCCTTACAGGTACATCTAGCATCCAACTTGTTCGGTGGAAGAACATGGAGCTGGAATGAAAACTATTGGGTCAGCAGAGACTCTTTGGGGTTTTTTTTTGTTGACCTTTCATGGAATGTGAAATCTTTGGCTGGACTGGGATTTGTTGCCCTTTCCTGAATTACCCTTGAGAAATTGATGTTGAACTGTTTTCTTTAACCATTGCAATACATCGATTGTACTGTAAAAGAAGGTGTACCAGCATATTTCACACAGCTGGAGAGGTAAATGAGAATAAAGAAAATCAGAATGGTGTGGATCTTGAAGGGCAACTTGCAGTTATGCAGTATACTTGAGGAGACACTGCAGTACAATCAGGTTTAAAGTTTGTTCAGATCAAATTCAATTTAATCAGCAACGCTTTCAGAGAAGACTATAATGGCAAATTCACTAATTTGTTAACAAAGCTGGTGTAACTGTTTACATGTATTATCAAGAGCAAAGTTATTTATTAAAATGGCTGATCTGTCACATTGTCTAAAGGAGTAAAATATTCACATGTCTCTAAATGCTGAATCATTTTCCAACTTGAAACTTTACCAACTTTACTGTTAAGATTACGAATGTAGCAGCAGGACAGACCATTCGGTCCTTTAAAGCTATTCTCTCATTTTGTAAGGTCATGGTTGAGTGACAATCAATCATCCAGACCGGTTCTCAATGACATTGTAATCACAGGTTTGCTTTTCCAAACTAGATAATCAATTGGCTTTGGAAATAACTCATTTAAACCTTTGTTTATGTCTCTTTTCTTCTTTTCCAGCCTCAGGAAAAATGAATCCACCACTGCTAAACTGGAAGAAAATTCAGAAAGATTTACCTTGGAATGTGGTCCTACTACTCGGAGGGGGATTTGCAATAGCAAAAGGGTGTGAGGTATTTCTTGTCAAATCCACTTGATATTTTAATTAAAATATCTGTTTTTAAAAAAAACCTACTTTCAATTTTACAAATTGATGTACCAAACACTAATTTCCTTAGTGGTTGATTCACTAGTTGTAAATTTCAAATGTTGCCTCACATTCCAGAAAACTAAACATTTCACTTTGACTCTCCATGTTAGTTTCAGAGGTCCCTGATCAAATAGAGTGATACCTTTTCCAATCTTCACATGCTGTCTTTGGCAGAAGCGTGTCAGAAACCCAACTAAATGGTATAACCAGCTTTGAACTATTTTTGGAAAACTTTCATCAAAAATACCACACTATGGAGGGAATGATGATTCTTAGATCCCTGCAGCATGGAAACAGGCCATTTGGCCCAATCAAGTCCACACCAACCCTCTGAAGAGCATCCCACCCAGACCCACCATCCCTAGATATTACGGTGAATTACCAATTCACCTAAACTATGGACTGTGGGAGGAAACCCATGTGGAGAACATGCAAACTCCACACAGGCAGTCACCTAAGGCTGGAATTGAACCCAGGTCCTTGGTGCTGTGAGGTAATCACCAAGCCACCTTGCCAACGATGTACTTTGACATCACATGCTATTGAGACTCTTAGAATAGTGGAATGGAAGAATTGTGCAGGAATGCTTTAATCAGATATCTGCATGTTACTGTGTAAATAAAGAGTTTATTTAGTGGCCTACTGAGAGTCAGATTATAGTTACTTTTGGATAAGGTGAAGCCAGAGATTCAGCAGACTCTCTGTTGGGACAGTCTAGCTCAGTAGAGTTCACTCAAAAAAGATACCGGACACTCAGATGCCATGGTAAGCAGAATCCATGAGGATAGAACAATGCAGGATGGTGTCATAGTTGAGCTGTTTAAAGGAAATATAGGTAAGCACGTGAAGGAAAACGGGAAAGAAAATTCTGTTGTGGGGAAAAGAAGAAGGATGAGAGGAGATTTATAAGAACCATGAACACTAGCATAGAAGTATGGATTATATGTCCAGCTTCCATACTGGAAATATAATGTTGACCAATTGTATATCAACATAGCCATTTTGGAGGAGATGGAGTTCTTGGTATTTCATCAGCCCCAAAAATGACAAATCCATTTATTTTGCATTGCTGTTTCACAGTGAGACATTCCCCATTTTTGTAATTGGAGTACATAGGGAGACCTGAGGCACAGACTTCAGTGTGACCACCTTTCAAGTTGCATAACCATAAATCCATTCATTTGAATAGATGTCGTATCATTGCAAACTTGACTAGAGCTTATTGTTTTCTGCCTCAGTTTCAGAATGTACTCTCATCATATGAATTCCTGTGCTGAAGGCACAATTAACTATATATACATTAGGGTCAGTAACTCTCACTCATTCAAAGGCAAGGTGTTTTGTTCCATAAGATATTTTCTTGCTCCATACAAGTAGGGAGAAAGATAGCAGGATCCAGCTCTTAAGATTACATCTGATATAGAAGTGAGTGTAAGTTGGAGAACAGAACAAGAAAGTTAGAATGGCCAATTAGCAATGGTTTTGTTATCTGTTTTTTTACCTGACCACTGTACATTAGGAATAGCAGTAGCTCCCTCAGTCCCTCCAATTGTTCTGCCATCCAATAATATCATGGCTAACCTGATGGTAGCCCCAACTCTACATTTCTCTGATAACCTTTGACTCCCTCATTAGTCAAGAATCTATCTTTCTATCTCTGCCTTAAAAATTACTCACTGAACCTGCACTGTCTGGGGCCGATAGTTCCAAAACGATATAATTTTCAGAGAAATTCTTCTTTTCACCATCTTAAATAGGAGACTCCTGAATTTTTAAGCAGGAAACTTAGAAAATACCAACTCTACTACACAAAATCAGCATGGTTTGTGAAAGGGGAATCATTTCTGACAAACCTACTTGAGGAATTTGCAGATGTAACTCGTAGAATCAATGAGGAAGAACCAGTGGATGTGGTGTATTTGGATTTTTCAGAAAGCTTTAATAAATTCTCCCACAGGACTTTAATGTACAAAATCAAAGCACATGGGTTATGGTAAATGCTAGATGGATTGGGAATTGGTTAGCAGCCAGGAAACAGGAATAAATGGATCTTTTCTGGAGTGCAAATTGGTGACAAGTGAGGTATCACAGGAATCCAGGCTTGGACCCAAGCTGTTAACAATATATATCAACAATATGTATAAAGGTATATGTATAATATATATATGTCTAAGATCGCTGATGTCACAAAACTAAGTTGGAGTGTGATTAGTGAGGAGGAGATAAAGTTGAGTGAATGCATGAAAATATGGCAGAAGCCTGAACGCAAACACTAGCAGGTTCAGGAACAACTTCTTCAACTGATAAATGGACTCTCTAGCCTCAGTAATGTAGCCTGTATCTTGGTCTTTTTGATCTGTACATCCTTGCTTATTATGATCTGCCTGTACTGCTCGTAAACAAAGGTTTCTCCTGTATATGTGACAATCAATTAATCACTATTAGATTACTTACAGTGTGGAAACAGGCCCTTCGGCCCCACAAGTCCACACCGACCCGCCGAAGCGCAACCCACCCGGACCCATTCCCCTACATTTACCCAACACTATGGGCAATTTAGCATGGCCAATTCACCTCCCCTGCACATTTTTGGACTGTGGGAGGAAACCGAAGCACCTGGAGGAAACCCACGCAGACATGGGGAGAATGTGCAAACTCCACACAGTCAGTCGCCTGAGGCAGGAATTGAACCCAGATCTCTGGCACTGCGAGGCAGCAGTGCTAACCACTGTGCCACTGTGCCACCCACTGCCGCTTAATCAGATGCAGTATATCTTGGATAAATGTGAAGTCAAAGAAACAGAATGGTAAAGTATTATTTAAATGTTGATAAATTGGGAAAGGTTGATGTAAAAAGGGACTTGGGTGTCCTTGTACACCAGTCACTGAAAGGAAGAGTAAAGGTGCACCACCAGTTATTAAAGCAAAATGGTGTGTTGGCCTTCGTTGCAAGAGGGTTTTAATATAGGAGCAAGAAGGTCCTACTGCAGCTGTACCAGGAGAAAGTGAGGACTGCAGATACTGGAGATCAGACAGGAGAGTGTGGTGCTGGGAAAGCACAGCAGGTTAGGCAGCATCCGAGGAGCAGGAGGAACAGTGTTTCGGGCATAAGCCCTTCATCAGGAATCCTGATGAAACGATTATGTCTGAAACGTTGTCTCTCCTGCTCCTCGGATGCTGCCTAACCTGCTGTGCTTTTCCAGCACCATACTCTCGACTCTGCGGCTGTACCGGGTCTTATTGAGACCACACCAGCAGTATTCTGTGCGGTTTTGGTCTCCTAAACTCAGGAAAGACATACTTACCATAGAGGGAGTGCAGAGGAAGTTCATCAGACTGATTCCTGGAATGGTAAGCTTGTTGTATAGGGAGAAATTGGGTCAAACAGGGTCTGAATTCATTGGAGTTTAAAGGAATGAGAGAGGGTCTCATCAACATGCGTAAAAGTCTGACAGGGATGATATTTCCATTGACTGAAGGGTCCAAAACAAGGAATCATAGTCTCAGAAGATGGGGTGCGAATTTCAGACTGAAATGAGGAGAAATTTTCTCACTCAGAGGGGAGTCAACCTGTATAATTCTCTTCCGCAAAAGGATGTCAAGGCCAAGAATATTTTTAAGAAAAACATCAGTTAAAGGCTATAGGTGTCAAGGGGCATGGTGCAAGGGCAGAAGTATGATGTTGAGGTAGAGGTTGAGTAATGATCAAATTGAATAGGAGATTACGTCTAATGGCCTACTCCTGTTACCATTTTCTATGTTTCCTTAAATGTTAACTGTCAATAGCATTCATGCATACATCCTCTATGGCAATACCGCTACCAATCAGATTCTACCATCAGGATACTTGAATACAGTTTAAATGTTGATTTTACACTTGAATTTGTGTCCTTGAAAAATGTCCTGATGGGTGAACATTGAAAAGCTTTGATAAAATGTGACTTTTCTCTTGAATGTTCCCTCTGAATGTTCTCTTGAAGGTTGAGTTAACCTCTGAAATGTTCATTGAGTCATAGAGATGTACAGCATGTAAACAGACCCTTTGGTCCAACATGTCCATGCTGACCAGATATCTCAACCCAACCTAGTGCCACCTGCCAGCACCCAGCCCATATCCCTCCAAAACCTTCCTATTCATATACCCATCCAAATGCCTCTTAAATGTTGCAATTGTACCAGCCTCCACCACATTCTCTGGCAGTTCATTCCATACATGTACCATCCTCTGCGTGAAAAAGCTGCCCCATAGGTCTCTTTTATATCTTTCCCCTCTCACCCTAATCCTATGCCCTCTAGTTCTGGACTCCCCAACCCCAGGAAAAGACTTTGTCTATTTATCCTATCCATGCCCCTCATAATTTTGTAAACCTCTATAAGGTCACCCCTCAGCCTCCGACGCTCCAGGAAAAACAGCCCCAGCCTGTTCAGCATCTCCCAGTAGCTCAGATCCTCCAACCCTGGCAACATCCTTGGAAATCTTTTCTGAACTCTTCCAAGTTTCACAACATCTTTCCAATAGGAAGGAGACCAGAATTGCATGCAATATTCCAACAGTGGCCTAACCAATGCCCTGTACAGCCGCAGCATGACCGCCCAACTCCTGTACTCAATACTCTGACCAATAAAGGAAAGCATACCAAAGGCCTTATTCACTATCCTATCTACCTGCGACTCCACTTTCAAGGAGCTATGAACCTGCACTCCAAGGTCTCGTTGTTCAGCAACATTCTCTAGGACCTTACCATTAAGTGTATAAGTCCTGCTAAGATTTGCTTTCCCAAAATGCAGCACCTCGCAAATGTTTCTAAGGCATTTACATCCTTTCGTAAATAAGGAGGCCCAAACTGGACAAAGTACTCCTGATGTAGCCTCGCCAATTCTCTGCACAACTGTAACAACTCAGCACTGCCCTCTTGAACTGTCCTACCTGTCCATCTGCCTTCCCACCTATCTGTTCCACCCTCCACTTCAACCTATCACCATCACCCTCTACTTTCATCTACCTATCGCCTTCCTAGCTACTTTTCCCCCAGCCTCATTCCCCTTTCATTTATCCCTCTGTTCCCTTGGACCCACTCCACATTCCAGATGAAGGGCTTATGCCCGAAACATCGACTCTCCTGCTCCTCGGATGCTGCCTGACCTGCTGTGCTTTTCCAGCGCCACACTTTTTGACTCTGATCTCCAGCATCTGCAGTCCTCACTTTCTCCTAAAGCAAAGCCTCTCTGATTTTATATTGCAATCCTCTTGCAATCGAGGAACAACATTCCATCTGTCTTACTATTCCCTTGGGGTACCTGATTCTGTCAACAACCAGATTCCTCTATTCCTCAGAATACTTCAATCTCATTTCATTTACAGTTTTGCTGAACTGGAGCTCACAGTTCTTCATAATTATGAAGAAGATTCCTATTGGACTTGAAAATTAACTCTGTTCCTCTCTCTGCAGAAGATGCCAGACTTGCTGAGTTTCTCTGACATTTTCTTTTTCCATTTCTGCTCCTCACCACCCACAGTACAGATAAGGTACCATTTAACCACACACCCTCAAACTGAAAAGATTTAAAAATCAGAGGTCTTTGCGAAAATGGACCTGAACAGATCTGAGCCTTTTGGAAAAAGAATTACGCTTAACCTGAACAAATCTGAATAGATCTAAAAGTGACGTTTTTCCCAAAGGGAGACCAAATGAATTATAATGGACTTAATTGTATCCTGGTAAATGGGCGGCACGGTGGCACACAGCAGTTAGCACTGCTGCCTCACAGTGCCGGAGACCTAGGTTCAATTCCCGCCTCAGATGACTGACTGTGTGGAGTTTGCACGTTCTCCCCATGTCTGTGTGGGTTTCCTCCGGCTGCTCCGGTTTCCTCCCGCAGTTCAAAGATGTGCAAGTTAGGTGAATTGGCCATGCTAAATTGCCCGTAGTGTTAGGTAAGGGGTATGGGTGGGTTGCGCTTTGGAGGGTTGGTGTGGACTTGTTGGGCTGAAGGGCCTGTTTCCACACTGTAAGTAATCTAATCTAATCTAATCTAAATGGAAGTCTTTTGGTGATGGTTTTGTGCCTGATTCTTCTCCTCTGTGATTAGTTATTTATGCACACGTTATTTATAGTTACATAAATAATATTTATAGTTGTTATAGTTATACAATAGTTATTTATATCACATACAATGTGATCGGTGATAGTTGGGTGCAGACTATACTATAGATGATAACCATTCCGAATTAGTTAACTGATTCATTAAGCAAGGTGGCAAAGATTTCCTAACACAGTCAGCAGAATTTGACAGGTCCCAGAAATTCGAACAGACACTGTGACCTTGATTTTAACCTTAATTGCCACGTTAGAAGAAGTGACAAAACTGTGTAAATCTATTTAATGGCTTGTATGCGGAAACTGAAAATATCCTTCATCTGATGAACAGTTGGTCTTGAGGATACTGTAATTTCACAAGTTTTGGTTTGGTGCATTTTTTTTCCAGAATGTCCAAACCTTTTGAATTTAGAATAGAACTTAAACCTGGCTCATCTAAATTAACTTACAGTGTTTATTTTCCAGACTTCTGGACTGTCCATCTGGATTGGCAATCAACTTCAGCCGATGGTGTACATCAAGCCAACCGTAGCTATTATCCTGATCTGCTTGTTGATAACATGTTTTACTGAGTTTGCCAGCAACACTGCTACAATTGTAATCATGTTACCAATCGTGGCTGAATTGGTGAGTTTCCTGAAATAGTGGGAAAAGGAAAGCTTGCTTTTTGACAGTTCGTTTCATGATCTTAGCATGTCTCAAAACACATCACACACAGTTAAGTATTTTGAAGAGCAGGAAACTCAGCAGCATTTGCATACACTAACATCCCACAAACAATGGTATTATCCTGATGCAGTAGCATGTTTAGTGATGTTGATTATTGGAGAGATATTGGCCAGGACACTGGGAGAATTTCCTATCTTCCATGTGATTAAGGGCAATTCAAAGACAGGAAATTCTGCAGTGAATAACCCGTCTCCAGACTCCCAAAGCCTGTCCATCATCTCTAAGTCACAAGTCAGGGGTGTGATGGAGTAGTCCCCTTTGCTTGGATGAGTGCAGCTCCAACAATACTCAAGAAGCTCAACACCATTCAGGACAAACCACAGAGACATCGAAGGTAAGAGTGGGCTATTCAACCCCTCGAATCTGCTCTGCCATTCAATATGATCATGACTGATCATTGAGCTCAATACCCTAATCAGGCCCTCCCCCGACACCCCTTGATCTCTTCAGCCATAAGAGCTCTATCTATATCCTTCTTGAAAACACAGAATGCTTTGGCTTCAGCCACTTTCTGTGGTAGTGAATTCCACAGGCTTAGCACTCTTTGGGCGAAGAAATTTCTCATCTCAGTTCTAAATGATCAATGGGTGGTACGGTGGCTCAGTGGTTAGCACTGCTACCTCACAGCACCAGGGCCCCAGGTTCGATTCCAGCCTTGGGCGACTGTCCGTGTGGAATTTGCACATTCTCTCCATGTCTGTGTGGGTTTCCTACCACAGTCCAAAGAAGTGCAGGTCAGGTGAATTGGCCATGCCAACATTGCCCATAGTGTTAGGTGCATTAGTCAGAAATAGGTCTGGGCGGGTTGCTCTTTGGAGGGTCGGTGTGGACTGGTTGGGCCAAAGGGCTTGTTTCCTCACTGTAGGGAATCTAATCTGATCTTACCCTTACACGATGATCTCTTGGTTCCCTACCTTCGGGGCCATCCTCCATGCATCTACCTACATTAGCTCCCGGATTTCAATTATAATTTATTATAATTGTCCTGGTTTTCAAACCTCTCTATGGTTTCATGCATTTTACAAGTGGCAGTGAATTCAATGGGTGCCGCTATCAGGGCACGACCAACAACAGCGGCCATTCACTGGGACTACATCCGGAGAAAGAGGATACAGGAGTGTACATGCGCCCACACAGTCAGACTGGTGAGGGCCGGAGGTATTTACATCCATCAGGCAGGCTCCAACAAAAGGGTAACAATCGATAAGGGGCATGTGCCACTGTTGGCACAGGATTGTTGCCCGGACCCCTTCATAGACCAAAGTCGATCCAAAGAAATTAAGGCCCTCCTGTCATCAGATCTGCTCAGAAGCTGCAAGGTTTTCCTTCCTCCCTCCCAAAGTCCAAGAAGAGCCTTATCTGCCACTGGCAAAATGCCAACGAAAAGGGGAATTGGTCCTTGATTAGGAAAGTGTGCAGATCCTCTACCACATTTCCTGATACTGGCAAAATAGCATGGTGAATATGGTGTTCGGGATATCACTCGACACCTGCCCTCACCTGTAACCCCGACAGTCTGAAAAATCACAGCTCTGCATTCAACAAGTAGAAGTGAATTTTTTTCTACACGCTAGAGAGGGTTCAGAAGAGAGTTAGCAGGAATGGAAGGTTTGAGTTATGAAGAAAGGCTGGGATTTCTTTTACTGGAGTGTAGGAGGTTGAGAAGTGACCACATAGAGGTTTATAAAATCATGAGGGGTAGAGATAGAGTTAAGGGTAGGTGTCTTTTCTCTCGGATGGGGAATTTCAAGACTAGGGTCTTGAGGAAAGAGATTTTAAAAAGACATGAGGGACAATTTTTTTACATGGAGTGGTTCACGTGTAGGATGAACTTCCTGAGGAAGTGGTGGATGTGGGCACAATTACAATGTTTAAAAAGGCACTTAGATAAGTACATGAATAGGAAAGGTTTGGAGGGATATGGACCAGTAAAAGACAAGTGGGACTGATTTAGTTTGGGATTATGTTTGGCATGGATTGGTTGGACCGAAGGGTCTGTTGTATGACTCCATGACTATGACTCTATTTCTTTCTGTTGCCAATAGGATTGATATCCAATTGCAAGGACAGAATCTCATCCCATTTATTTATCATTTATTACAGGCTTTGCACATGAGGGTGAATCCCCTCTATCTGATGGTCCCTGCAACTGTTGCAGGTTCCTATGCTTTCATGCTTCCAATATCAACACCTCCAAACTCAATTGCTTTTGCTACGGGCAACCTAAAGGTTATTGATATGGTACGTATAATTCATCAGTTGAAGCAGTTTGAAATACCTAGCTTTGAATTTCAATGCATAAATTGAAATCAGTGATTTGCCATTGAGTAACTATTGTTGAGATGATAGAGAATTTTTTAACTTTGCCCTTTCCTACAATGAGTCGTGAGTGAGTGTGGAGCTGGAAAAGCACAGCAGGTCAGGCAGCATTGGAGGAGCAGGAGAATTAATGTTTTGAGCAGAAGCCCTTCATCAAGAATGCCTGAAACATCGATTCTCCTGCTCCTCAGATGCTGCCTAACCTGCTGCGCTTTTCCAGCACCACACTCTTGATTCTGATCTCCAGCATCTGCAGTTCTCACTTTCTCCTTTCCTACAGATCCTTGTTGTGACCTATCAGCATGAAGGTTAATGTTGGTTCATGAAAGAATGACTTTCATTTAAATGGAGGTCACCCCCATCTATCTTGAATATGTACAAGGTAGACCTGTGTATATATTAAAGTGCCAGATTGGCCCACGCCAGGGCGAATGTGAGTAGGGTTCAATTTTTTTTCTTATGTTCCTTGCAAAAGTGAGTTCTACTTACATTGGGGAGTGGTGGAGGGGAGGTAGAAGATGTGACAGAATTGGTGTAAATCAGCTGGAATATTTGGGTCTGTATCACCCTGGAAATAAATGTATATTTGTTATCAACATGAAGTTAAAAATCAAACACCAGGTTATAGTCCAACAGCTTTATTTGGAAGCACTAGTTTTCAGAGTGCTGCTCCTTCATCAGGTGGTGGAGAATAAGATCATGATCACAGAATTTCTGGCCAAAGGAGTCCATGTCATGGTGATGTGATACACTAAACAATTTTAGATTAAATCTTTCATCTTTTAGAATAGGATTTGCTGGTTTCTGTTCTTTGATATGTAAATCCCAGAACTTCTTTTCAATTGCATTCTCAAGATAGCTTAGTTTTTTTAAACAATAGAACATAGATAGAACATAGAACATAGAAAAGTACTGCACAGGCTCACAATGTTGTGCCGAGATTTAATCCTAATATAAAATATAGTCACTTAACCTACACACCCCTCAACTCACTGCTATCCATGTGCATGTCCAGCAGTCACTTTAATGTCCCCAGTGTCTCTGCTTCCACCATCACAGCTGGCAACGCATTCCATACATTCACAACTCTCTGCGTAAAGAACCTACCTCTGACGTCTCCTTTATACCTTCCTCCTAATATCTTCAAACTATGACTTCTTGTACCAGTCAATCCTGCCCTGGGGAAAAGTCTCTGCCTATTGACTCTATCTATTCCTCTCATTATTTTGTACACCTCGATCAGGTCTCCTCTCTTCCTCCTTCTCTCCAGAGAGAAAAGTCCGAGCTTTTTCGACCTTTCTTCATACAATAAGCCCTCCAGTCCAGGCAGCATCTTGGTAAACCTTCTTTGCACCCTCTCCAATGCCTCTATATCTTTCCTATAGTAGGGCAACCAGAACTGGACACAATATTCCAAGTGTGGTCTCACCAGGGACTTGTAGAGCTGTAGCAAAACCTCGCGGCTCTTAAACTCGATTCCTTGTTAATGAAAGCCAAAACACCATATGCTTTCTTAACAACTCTATCCACTTGGGTGGCAACTTTGAGGGATCTTTGTACTTGCACACCCAGATCCCTCTGTTCCTCCACACTGCCAAGAATCCTGTCTTTAATTCTATATTCAGCATTCAAGTTTGACCTTCCAAAATGCATTTATCCAGGTTGAACCCCATCTGCCATTTCTCAGCCCAGCTCTGCATCCTGTCCATGTCGCGCTGCAGCCTGCAGTAGCCCTCTGTACTATCGACGGCATCTCCAACCTTTGTGTCATCTCCAAAAGTGCTCTCCCACCGCGAGATCTGACACCTGTCCTGGCTCATTGCCAAACACCAAATCCAAAATGGCCTCTCCCCTCGTTGGTCTGTCTACATACTGAGTAAGGAAACCCTCCTGAACACACCTGACAAAAATGGCTTCATCCAAACCATCTGCACTTAGGGGGTTCCAGTTGATATTGGGAAAGTTGAAATCACCCATAACAACAACCCTGCTACTTTTGCATTTTTCCAGAATCCGCCTGCCTATGATATCTTCAATCTCTCTACTGCTATTAGGTGGTCTGTAGAAAACCCCCAATACTGTGGCTGTTCCCTTGATGTTCCTAACTTCCACCCATACTTACTCAGTAGACAAACCTTCCCTCAACAACCTTTGTTTGTGTAGCTGTGATGCACTCTCTGATTAACAATGCTACACCCCCTCCTCTTTTTTCACCCTCCCTGTCCTTTTTTAAATGTTCTAAACCCTGAAACATCAAGCAACCATTCCCACCTCTGTGAAACCCACATCTCCGTTCTGGCCACAACATTGTAGCCCCAAGTAGTGATCCATGTTCTAAGTTCGTCATTCCGGACACTCCTTGCATTAAAGCAGACACACTTTAACCGATCCCAATGTTTCATCGTGTGAGAAACCTTCCTGATAGATTCAATATATCCTGTCACTGTCCTGTCTGCAACTGACCCCCTTTCAGACATGTGGCTCTGATTCCCACCCCCCTGCCAAACTAGTTTAAATCCTCCCGAATTGTATGAGCAAATCTCCCACCCAGGACATTTGTACCCCTCCAGTTCAGGTGCAACCCATCCTTCATGTACAGGTCCCACCTTCTCCAGAAGGTATTCCAATGGTCTAGGTATCTGAAGCTCTCCCTCCTGCACCAGCCTCGCAGCCTCGTGTTAAGCTGCATTTGCTGACTGTTCCTCATCTCACTATCTTGTGGCAATGGTAGCAAACCGGAGATCACTACTCTACTCGTCCTGCTCTTCAACCTAACACTCTGTGGTCACTTTTCAGATCCTCAATCCCTTTCCTGGCTATATCATTGGTGCCAATATGTACCATGATTTCTGGCTGCTCCCCCTCCCCCTTCAGAATCTTGCAAACCCACCGGCGACATCCCGGGCCCTGGCACCAGGGAGGCAACAACCTTCCGGGAATCCCGTTCCTGACCACAAAACCTCCTGTCAATCCGTCTAACTATTGAGTCCCCTCCCACTAGTGCTTTTCTATTCCCCCCCCCTCCTTCCCTTCTGAACCACAGTGCCAGGCTCGGTGCAAGAGACCTAACAACAATGGCTTTCCCCTGGTAGGCTGTCTCCATCAGCAGTATCCAAAACAGTATACTTATTGCTGAGGGGAACGGCCACAGGGATCCCTGCTCTGACTGTCGGTTCCCTTCCCCCCCACCCCCGACAGTAACCCAGCTGTCCTTATCCTGTGTCTGGGGAGTGACCACCTCCCTGTACATCCTCTCAATTTCCCCCTCAGCCTCCCAAATGATTCGTAGTTCATCCAGCTCCAGCTCCAGTTCCCTAACTCGGTTTGCAAGGAGCTGGAGTTGGGTGCACTTCCCGTAGATGTAGTCAACAGAGACATGTGTAGTGTCTCTTACCTGCTACATTCTGCAGGAGGAACATGCAACTGCCCTAACATCCATATCCTGCTACTCTGAAAGCCCACACAGAACTAAACAAAGGAAAAGAAGAAAAAAAATAGAAACCTGAAAACTTACCTAGTTTACAGACTCTTAGTAAGGTTAGAGAAGGTGGCAGGAGGGAGGTCCTATGATATAGGGTCTCGGGTTTAGAGCATAGAACATAGAACATAGAAAAATACAGTGCAGTACAGGCCCTTTGGCCCTCGATGTTGCGCCGATCCAAGCCCACCTAACCTACACTAGCCCACTATCGTCCATATGCCTATCTAATGCCCGTTTAAATGCCCATAAAGAGGGAGAGTCCACCACTGCTACTGGCAGGGCATTCCATGAACTCACAACTTGCTGAGTAAAGAATCTACCCCTAACATCTGTCCTTTACCTACCACCCCTTAATTTAAAGCTATGCCCCCTCATAATAGCTGACTCACCCACTTAGAAACTTCCCAGAATTCCATGCTCCTCCCTCGCACCTCTCGGCAAATAGAGGCCCCACCGCCTGAAGTAAGTCTTTTAAACAATTAGACTGACTTTCTTAGAATAGGTGCAAATTCTGTCTATGTCCCAATGTTGAGTCAGACTGACAAGCCCTCTGAATAGTTTTACAGAGTTTTACATGGATTCATGCAGTTTTTGAGCAAATTAAAATGTAATTCTGCAAAAACAAATTCACCCCATAAATTTATATCATTGGCGTGTTGGAGCAACAGAGTGACTGTGTGTGTGAATGTATGCATGTGAGTGTGAGTGCATGTGATAGAGTATGTGTGTATATGTTTATAAGCTTGGTTATGTGTGTGTTTTAGTGTGGTGGGATATGTGACTGAGAGAGGATACGTGTGTGGGTGTGAGTGCAGGTGGTGTATATGTGTGCATATGTGCGAGACCTTATGTATGATAGAGGGTCTGCGGGATTGTGTGTGTGTGTGTGTGTGTGTGTGTGTGTGTGTGTGTGTGTGTGTGTGTGTGTGTTAGAGTCTATCAATCCAAGGTCCCAGTTGACACCTGCTGGATTATAACCTGGTGTTGTGTGATTTTTAACTTCATCTAACCCAGACCAACAGCGGAACCTTCAAGTCATGTTATCAACATAGTCAATTCATTGGAGAGAAATTGAAGGTTGGGAGGATTGATAATGATCTCAATCCCTGTCTTTGTTTTAACTGGGAAATTCCTTATTGTAATACCTTTTTTAAGGCTTTGATTTCAACAATGTTAAATTCCTTTTCATTTCCCTTTAACATTAGTTCCTCACTTCTATAGCAGATGCATCCTCGATCGCTGAACAAAATCCTACTCTATATTTCTGAGGCTTTGTGCCAGAAATTATTGTTTTCTTGAGCTGCCATCTTAAGATTTTCTTCAGGGCTACATTTTTACTTTGTGACTACTTTTTGGTTTTCAGAGACTCCTTTCCAATTGTTACCAATGCATTTATTAAGTGATATAGCTGTGTACTAGCAATGTCTTCTGTATTTGTATTTACTAATTGGTATTTGGACTGATTTAAAGCAGAAATAGAAGAATTTATCAATATCTTAAATAATTACCAAAGAAAATACTAATTTCTGAGATACCACAGCATTTATATTAGGACAAGACAACAGATATATTTTGGCAACAATAGTTATTTTCAAAATTACCGACTCTTCTGCACGCAAAAAAAAACACTACATACCTCTGCAAACCAGTAAGGTACTAGCGAATGTATTTACATCACATACACACAAAGCTGAAAACTTTTAACCAAGCAGCTACCTTTTTTTAAGCATCTTTGAGCTCAATTTCAAATTTAATAATTGGCACATAGTGTTTATTACAATGACATCCACTAATTTTTCCTCCATTTAGAGGCTTCCAAGCCTATGCAGCCTTACGCTAGAGATTCCACCTTCATCTGAATTTCAATGATTTCCAAGATTTCTTGGCTCTCAATTGGCTGACAGTTTAATGCTTTGTTGACAGTTTAAAACTCTTTCCTCATGTTACTGACATGCCTTCCTGCATGAACCAACATGCTGGAATGGTAGACTGAGGAATAAGTTGGACCATAAGGTTACAGATTGTGTTGGAATACAATTCTGCTGCTACCGATGGTGCCCAGTTTTGAGTTGTTCGATCTGATTGAAATTTGACCCATTTAGCACAGTGGTAATGCCATACAACACAATGGAGGAAGTGATAAAGAATACTGGTCCCAAATACATTAATAGTTAACGTGGTTTATGGACAGAAAAATTATAGTACCAATGACCATATCAAATTTAATTTGATAACATTCTTGTGAGGTGTCTTGGGATGTTTAACTACATTTAAATATGATACAGTTACATAATGATGTTGCAGTGACTCGATGGTAACAGTGAATACAATGGACTCCACAATTACAGTGTGGATGAAATATTTTCGGTATGTCAGATACAAGTAATTTGTTGGAGATACTGCAGTTTAAAAAAGCTTGACAAACTGTTATCTTGGTCCCAAATTATCCTGTTATCAATGTGTTTGGCCATCTCAGTGGCTGGTGTCAACACTGACTAAAGTTTACTAGGCAGATGAACAATTAACAGACTTGTGTTCACGAGACTGTGAATGACCTTTAAAAGTGTGACATGATGCACGCAGAACACTAAAAAACATGTGATTTAATGTCCAGGTTGTGGTTGAGCAATTTTTGGCAAACAAGAGTGTTTTTAGTTCTAATTCAGTTTTCAGTGGGTGAGATCAGTTCCTGGGTTGAAAATCTGTCAGAATGTTTAGCCAAAATTTGCAGCTTTGGATAACAACTTTTTAAAAATGTGATATGCAAATGAGAATACAGATGACTCACTGTCTCGATATGAACTGTCCCATTTAGTTGTCAAACACAGATCAATCAGAATTTTGTATACATGTAAAAATCTTCTCCGTTTATACCCAAAACTGAGTCTGCTATCCCATTGCTACTGGTAGAAGATAGCAATGTTGTTTCCCTTGACTGAAATTAGATGGAAAGTTGTTGAGCCAAATGTACCTTGATCAACCAACTGCACATTTAATGAATTATGTTAAATTTGAAAGGGCGAAAGATAAGTGAGCGATCCAAGCAATGAGAGCAAACTCAACGTAGAACCAAATTCAGCCTTTGCAACAAAACTAATAAAATGCCGGTGTATTGTTTTAGATAGAAAGAATTCGTTTATAAAGTGAATTTTCATAATGACAGGTTGTTTCAAAGTGTTTTACAACCAGTGCTTGTTTTTGAAGTGTAACTGGTGTTATAATGTATGAAGGATAGCAGCTTGTTTGCAAATGATAGGGCCCCACCAAGACCAAGGAGATACATAACCAAAATGTTATCTAGGGTGTTAAAGAGTACACAAATGCTTTTCAAATGTGGGTTCCTCTATACTGGGAGAAGCGATGGCATACTGGTATTATTGTTATACTATTAATCCAAAGACCCAAGTAATATCTGGGACCTACGTTTGAATCCTGCCAAGGCAGATGGTAGAATTTGAATTCAATAAAAATCTGGAATCCAGAGTCTAATGATGACCACAAAACTATTGTTCGGAAAACCCCCAATTGGTTCACTAGTGTCCTTTAGGGAAGGAAACTGCTGACCTTACCTGGTCTTGACTACATGTGACCCTAGACCTACAGCAATGTGGTTGACTCTTAGCTGCCCTCTGCGTAGTTGGTGATGGGCAATAAATTCTGATAACCATTGATAGCCAGAGGAGATCTAACATACAATTCTAACAGGGTGATATAGCCTGGATATGGGGAGCAAGTTTTCTCAGGCTGGGTTCCCCTAGAATCAGGGGTCACAGTTTCAGGATACAGGGTAGACTATTTAGGATTGAGACGAAACAAATTTTCTTCACCCAAAGAATAGTGAACCTGTGGAATTCACTACCACAGAAGGGTACAGAGTACAAGTCACTGAGTGTTTTCAAGGAAGAAACATTTTATTTTCAGATTTTAAGGTTACCAAAGAATAATGGGAGAAAGCATTGAGGTAGAGAAGCAGTTATGATCCTATTGAATGTCAGAGCAGGCTCAAAGGGCCGAATGACCTACTCTTGCTTCAAGTTTCTATGTTTGTCTCGTTTCTCCTTAGTCTTCTATTAATTTATTGGATTTGTCTATGCAGGTGAAGTCTGGGATCATCATGAATTTTTTGGGGATCTTTCTGCTGTTGCTGGCCATAAATACCTGGGGTCTGTATGTGTTCGAACTGTCCACTTATCCTGACTGGGCCAGAATCCACACACACAGCACCCAGAATGCCACCATGATCTCTCTGAATGGAACCATGTAATACACGACAACGCTATGAAACATAGAGTCACAAACTTTCCAAGGTCAACGCTATAATGTTGCTAAAGCAAACCAACTGTCGAGAAATTAGATTGGGTCCAACTGTGAGGATGTGAAAAAGACCTGAACAATTCACACATGATTTTTTTTTTAAATTGCTGTATGCTAAATTAAACATTAACTTCTATGTTGGATATAAAGCCATAATAGTTTTCTTTTAAAGAAATCTTTGACAATTGTTTTCTTTTGCCTCTAATTGTACTTTACTGGGTGAATCAAAGTTAAAACATTCATGAGGAAAGAGGCATCTTCATATATTCAGTCACTGAATGGCCAGTTTCACATCAATACTGTGCAAAGCAATGAGTTAATTTGCTTCTTTCTTAGTTCTCAATATTGTAATGCGTCAGCGAGTAGATCAAGGCTTATGGGGAGAAGGCTGGAGAGTGGGGTTGAGAAATATGTCAGCCATTATTGATTGATGGAGCAAACACATGGCCTAATCTGCTCTGACAGCTTATGGTCTAAGTGTCACTAAATTAAGTCTCCGCTTTTAGCAAAGTAACAAAGGAACAGTAATGAAATGCAATGCCACAGAAAGGGACAGATTTTCAGCTTTGAAGTGAAAATTAAGAGTCAGGAGCTTCCTTAACATTGCCATCCTGTCTCCTGTCTGGCAGTGTCCGCCAATGCCATCTTCATCCTATAACAGGCTCATGAGAGGGGGTAAAAATCTTCGAGGAGAAAGTGAGGTCTGCAGATGCTGGAGATCATCTGAAGAAAGGCTTATGCCCAAAACATCGAATCTCCTGTTCCTTGGATGCTGCCTGACCTGCTGCGCTTTTCCAGCAACACATTTTCAGTTCATGAGAGGGGGTGACTAGTTTAAAAGACCTGTCTTTCTGTTTGCTGGTATGTCAGCTCAGTTCTGAAGATGAGCATAAGCTCCCTATAGTCTTCAACTCCTCCTTCCTCAACCCATCACCAGCCACTTCTCCCTTCATCTCCCATGTTCACTCTTGTTTTTCCCATGTCGCCCTCACAATCCCATTGCCCTACTCACACCCCTCATCCATCATTCCATTTCATTCCCTTAGCCCCTGATTAACCCATAATCTCTGATCCTTTCAACCTACCCCCTATATACACCCGACTCACTCATCAAGTATCCATGATAAACGAAACTCACAAACTCTCCAATAACATTTGAAAGTCTTTGAAAAGATCACAGCTTTCAAAATGCAAAAGCCTTAGTGGAAAACTACTCAAAAGACCATTATCTGCTGTAAAAGCTCATAAAACTACCAAAGTGGACTCAGCTTTTCCTTGACAATTATGTCAACAAACTCTGCACACAAGAGCCCATTAGTGAGTTGGAAGGCAGTCAGGTGTTCATTTTGATTTTCCATTGAACAATGTATAAACCATGTCTGCCAAATAGAATCACTTAGAGATTTTGAACACAACCAGAAGGATTATTGAAGTTTTAAAATAGTTTTTTCTTTTTTCCTTTTTATCTTTTTTCCCCTCCCCCCTCACTGCCCCCTTCTCATCCCCTCCCCCTCCACCTCCTCACTGCCCCTCCTCACCCTCTCCACCCCTCCTCCATTGACCCCCCTCCCCATCCCTCTTCACACCCTCACTGCCCCTCCCCACCCCCTTCACCCCCTCCCCCTTACTGCCCCTCCCCACCCCTCCCTGCCCCCTCCCCTCCTCCTCACTGCCCCCCTCCCCACCATCCTTCATCCCCTCCTCCTCCCCCCCAACCCTCCACAAACCACCCCCCCACACCCCGAAAATGGGTTTAATTATAGCGTGTGAAGGTAGTTCACCACCATCTGTGGATGGGCATTAAAGACTGGCCAGAATTGATAAAGTACCATGATTGAATAAAAAGATGGTTTAGCTGAACTTCAAGCACAAATTTAAAGCAATAGAATAATTTAATACAATCAAATCTTTTTTTCATCAGTTTACAATGCAGCATAGTACTTTACCCAGTAGTTAATGTATTCTAATGCATGGGAAGACATTCCCAATTTCAACACGCTACCCTCTTTTTGACAGCTTGCTAGTTTTCAAACATGACATACTGACAATTAAATGATTTAATGGTCATTTAATATTTCAAAGCAAAATACTCTGGCCAATCATTGCAGCAAAACCAGATATAACTTACGCTTCAGCATTTCATTATGAGATGTGAAGTATGCAATACCTGATCTTTAGAAGCTCCCACCTCCAGGGTCCATGGCTCCTTCATGGTTTGCAACATCTGGTCATTTACATTGCCTGGCAAAGCCCTCCCTGCTCCATCAAAATTGGGGACATTTAGAAATGTCTATGTCCATGGCACAAGTATGTCACATGTCACTTTCAATTGAATGGTAAATGAATCGGGCTCTTTTAGTCAATTTGCATAGGTATGTGAATCATCTGCAAAGCAATTAGAGTGGGAACAAAGCTTCTAGTTTAATCAGGTTTTCTTTCAAATTTTATTACTAGGGTCTCCTCCTTTGCAGTGATACAAAAGTCACGTCCTTACTATGCAAATGAAATTTTACAATGCATTCATGAAAACTAGAGAGCAAATTAACCAGCAGTGGACTTTGAAGAGAACAGTATAAACAAGTTCAAGATGCAATTAATCATATTTTCAAACAGTGGGTTGAGGGATTATTGGTGGTCAGGATGTACTTACATGAGGTTCATCTTTGAAAAAGGAATAGGTTTGTTATACCTTGCGGCTTACCCTTCTCTGCAAAATGATTAAATTCTTGTTTTGAGATCTTTGAAAATTCTAGAGTGACTAGAATTCTAATGAAGATCCAGTACAACTAGCACCAGTCAAGGAGTTTAGTGGCATCACATTGATAAGAGTATAAATATACTTTGCAATAAAGATCAGTCATGGGTGGAGATATACAACAACAATGAAAAGAGTAAGCTACTACAACAACCTGGATTTACATAGCATTGTTAACAGAGAAAGATATCCCAATTGATTTCACAAAGGTATCATTTAATGGCATATGAAAGGAGACATTAGGAAGGATTATGCAAAGAGATGGATTTCAGAGGTTAGGAATATGGTGGTGAGTAACCCAGCTCCTGACTCCCCAGAGCCCATTTGTTTGTACCACATCCACAACCATCCACTCCCTCCACCACTGACACTCAGTAGCACCAGTGTGTAGTATCTACAGGATGCACTACAGAAATTCACCAAAGATCCTAAGAGAACACCATCCAAAACCCACGACCACTTCCATCTAGAAGGATAAGGGTGACAGATGCATGGAAAAACCAGGGAGGGTACGGTCCAAGGATCTGAAGGCACAGTCTCCAATGGTAGGGGAATGCGAAAGGGTGAATTCAGAAGAAGCCAGACTCAGAAAACAGAGAGGTTGAGCATGAGGAGTGCTACTGTTGTTGGCAGTTAGGAAGGGAAATGTAATATTAGCATTCATTTCAAGAGGGCTAGAATGCACCACACACACACACACACACACACACACCCTTCCTCAGAACTGATGGTAGCTAGGAATGTGTTAGTTTTTACGTAGAAGACAGGGTGGGGGGAGTGGATAATGAATAAATGATAGGTAGGGAAATAGCCCAAAGAGAGAGAAGAACAGTTGGACAGATAAAGGAGTGGCTAATGATCTAGCTGGGAGGATGAATAGTGACTGTTAATGGAGACTAATAGTGGCCAACCATGAGCTAACAAGAGATATACTGCTGAGGCTATATAAGGCTCTGGTCAGCCCACATTTGAAATATTGTGAGCTGGTTGGAGTCAAACCTGACACAGAGGAAGATAGTTGTGGCTGTTGGAGGTCAGTCATCTCAGCTCCAGGACATCTCTGCAGGAGTTCCTCAGGGTAGTGTTCTAGGCCCAATTATCTTCAGCTGCTTGATCAACGATCTTTCCTCCATCATAAAGTTAGAAGTGGGGATGTTCACTGATGATTGCACAATGTTTAGCACCATTCACGATTCATCTGACACTGAACAGTCCATGTTCAAATGCAGCATGTTCTAGACAATATCCAGGTGTACGGTGACAAGTGGCAAGTAACGCTCACATCACACAAGGGCAGGCAATGGCCATCTCCAATAAGAGACAATCTAATCACCATTCCTTCACATTCAATGATATTACCATCAATAAATCCCCTACTGTCAACATCCTGGGGGTTACCATTGACCAGAAACTCAATTGGACTCACCACATAAAAACGGTGGCTGCAAGAACAGGTCAGAGGTTAGGAATATGATGGTGAGTAACCCAGCTCCTGACTCCCCAGAGGCCATTTGTTTGTCACCACATCCACAACCATCCACTCCCTCTACTACTGACACTCAGTAGCACCAGTGTGTAGTATCTACAGGATGCACTACAAAAATTCACCAAAGATCCTAAGAGAACACCATCCAAAACCCACGACCACTTCCATCTAGAAGGATCAGGGTGACAGATGCATGGAAACACCATCACCCTCAAGTTTCCCTCCAAGCCACACGTTATCCTGACTTTGAAATATATCACCATTGCTTCACTGTTGCTGGGTTAAAATCCTGGAATTCCCTCCCCAAGGGTGTTATGGGTCAACCTACAGCAGGTGGGCTGCAGTGGTTCAAGAAGGCAGCTCACCACCTCCTTCCCAAGGGCAACTAGGGATGTGTGATAATGCTAGCACAGCCAACAACACCACATCCCACAAGTGAATAAAATAAAGCATTCAGACCAGAACGTTTTGGTTAGATATCTGCAGGCTTTTAGAAGCTGAGAAAGTCTAAGCTATCCATTTTGTGGCTATTGATGTGAGAAGCTCCCACAGTTCTCAGGACGAAAACTGTGGCCAATCAGTAAAGTGGAGCTTAAAGATTTCATGAAGAGAGAAATTATTCTGCGCTTGAATTTCAGTAAAGTAATGGAAATAAGGTGAATGCTTTCTTTCGCTGTGAATTTTAAGATTTTTCTGAACTGTCTTCTGTAAGTAGATACCTTTTTTTACTGTTTTCATTTTTGTGTAACAAATTTCCACACTATTGTTAGAGAAAATCTACATCCTCTGTAAGTATGGTTTAGTGACTGACCACCACATTAACTAATTAAACAAAAAGATCTATTAAGCCAAGTTTCATTCTAAGATCTGACTTGTCCAGTAGTTCCATCCATTGGATTCATAACAAGACAGTCATAAGATTTAAATTAGTTTAATAAGAGGCCACTGCTTTTTTAAATCTATCTCTTTCTTTCATAATTTCCTGCAGTGTGCTCTTGTGGGGTAGAAGAATTCCCTTAGATTTGTGACCACTGACCTTTGGCAGCAGTATCTAATCTACATGGAGATATTTGAGCGCTGAATAAAACTGTCACATCTTGCAATTGTTGGGCATTGAACTCCCTGCCCTCAGCTATTATTGCAGCTCTGTACTCATAAACGAGATTAAAGCTGCTTTGTGTAGTACCCAGTGTTATTGAGATGTGTGGCATTGTGGAACCATTACGTACTGCTCTTGTAATCATGGAAAAGTTCCTGTTTTAGCTGTGAAAAGTTAATGTAACACTGGTATAGGCACAAATGAGACTTTTTAAACTCCTTTCTTACTGTAGTTACAGAGCAACAATCCTAGTTATTGATTCCAACAAGTGGGTAAGGTCAGCAAAAGTGCAGAAATGTTGGAGCATGATATTGCACTCTCCACATTGTCCCATAAAGTAAATTCAAGTCACATATGATATTCAGAGCAAAGAAGTAAATAGCTTTTAGCTTCCATGACCTCAAAACGCTTCACATAATTTTTGTTTGAAGTTTAGTTGAAATGTTGGAAATATAACTGCCGATTCGTTCCCACAATCAACAGAGAGACAAATGACCGGGTAGCTAATCTGTCCCAATATTGCTAGTTGAGGAGTAAATACTTGCCAGGATGCAAAAGGTCATCCATGAAATGCCACAGATTTCTTGGAATTATTTTAGACAGTCAGAGAGTATTAGATTGGTACAGCATGGAAACAAACTCTTCAGTAAAACCTGGCATTCCTGATGAAGGGCTTGTACCCGAAACATCGACCGTCCTGCTCCTCGGATGCTGACTGATCTGTTGTGCTTTCCCAGCGTCACACTTATTGACTCCACTTCAGTCTAACTTGCCCACACTGACAAAATATCCTAAATTAATCGAGAGCCATTTACCAGCATTTGGCCCATATCCCTCTAAACCCTTACCATTCATGTACACATCTAGATGCCTTTTAGATGTTGTAATTGGTACAGCCTCCACCACTTCCTCTGATAGTTCATTCCACACACACGCCACCCTCTGTGTGAAAAAAATGTCCCTTAGGTCCTTTTTAAATCTTTCACCTCTCATTTAGTGCCCTTTAGTTTTGGACTCCCACACCACAGGAAAAAAAGCCTTGGCTATTCACACTATCCATGCCCCTCATGATTTTATAAACCTCTATAATATACACCCCTCAGCCTCTGACGTTCCAGGGAAAATTGCCCCAGCATATTTAGCTTCTCGCTATAGCTCAAACCCTCCAACCCTGACAACATCCTTGTAAATCTTTTTTGAACCCTTTCAATTTTCACAACACCTTTCCTATAGGAGGGAGACCAGATTGAATACAGTATTTCAAATTTGGCTGCACCAATACCCTGTACAGCCGCAACATGACCTCCCAACTCCCAGACACAATGAAAACTGAAAAAAATTGCAGATGCTGTAAATCAGAAACAATAACAGAAATTAATGGAAAATCTTAACAGGTCTCGTAGCATCTGTAGAGAGAAATCAGAGTTGATGTTTCAGGTTCAGTGACACTCCCTCAGAACTAGGATAGGGTCCTTCTGAGTCAGGGTCACTCAACCCGAAATGTTAACTATGATTTCTCTCCACAGTTGCTGCCAGACCTGCTGAGCTTTTCCAGCCATTTCTGTTTTTTATTCCTGTACTCAATGCACTGACCAATAAAGGCAAGTGCACCAAATGCTTTCTTCACTATCCTGTCTATTTGCAACTCCAACTCCAAGGGACTATGAACCTGCAGCCCAAGATCGCTTTGTTTGGCAACACTCCCCAGGATTCTATCATTAACTGTATAAGTCCTGCTCTGGCTTGCCTTACCAAAATGCAGCACCTCACATTTATCTAAATTAAACTCCATCTGTCACTCCTTGATCCATTGGCCCATCTGATCAAGGTCCCATTGTATTTTGAGATAATCTTCTTTGCAGTCCACTACACCACCAATTTTGGTATCATCTGCAAACTTACTAACCATGCCTCCCATGTTCACATCCAAACCATTTATATCGATGATGAAAAGCACGGATCCTTGTGGCACACTGCTGGTCATAGGCCTTCAATCTGATAAACAATGCTCCACCATCACACTCTCTCTCCTACTTTCAAGCCTATTTTGTATTGAAATGGCTCTCCCTGTATTCCATATGATGGAACCTTGCTAATCAGTCTACTGTGCGGAATCTTGTCAAAGGCATTGCTGAAGTCCTTATCCACCATTCTGTCTTCATCAATCTTCTTTGTCACTTCTTCAAAAACCTCAATCAAGTTTGTGAGACATGATTTCCCACACACAAAGTCTTGTTTACTATCCCTAATCAGTTCTTGTCTTTCCAAATACATGTAAATCCTGTCCCTCAGAATCCCCTCCAATAACCTGTCTACCACCGTCAGGCTCACCAGTCTATAGTTCTCTGGCTTTTCATTGCCATCTTTCTTAAATAATGGCACCACTTTGGCCTCCTCCCAGGCTTCTGGCACCTCACGCATGGCTGCCAATAATATAAATATCTCAGCAAGGAGCCCAGCAATCATTTCCCTAGATTCCCACAAAGTTCTGGGATACACCTGATCAGATCGCAGGGAATTATCCATTGCTGGAGGAGTCTTAGTTTCATAGCTCAGTCAGCTTCTCAGACAGTGCAGCACTCCCTCAGTTCTCCTCTGAAATAGAAGCTTGGATAATGGAATATTTTTTCATTCTTTAATGGGAATGTGAAAGTCACTGGCAAGGTTAGCAATTGTTTCCCATTCATGATTTGCCCTTGAACCAAATGGCTTCCCTGGTCATTTCCTGAGTGAACTATATTTCGGTGGATCTTGATGACAAATCTCATACCTACAAGGCCCCATATAACAAATTTGATATTACCTAACCAGCCTGTTCAGAGATGTTATCATACACCTCTGGTTCAGGTGGGACTTGAACAGAGGTCTCCTGGCTCAGAGCTAGGGAACACTGCATCACAAAAGCCTCTTGTCCATTTGATGATGAAATTTTTTTTTAATCCATTTATTTATTTTAACACCTCAGAAGCAGATGGGACTTTAAATCTGGGCTACACCCCTGTATTTTTAAACCCCTGCATTTTTAAACCCCTCTCTATGGTGAATTGGCCATACTAAATTGACCATAGTGTTAGGTGCATTAGTCAGGGGTAAATGTAGGCTAGTGGGTTGAGGAATAAGTCTGGGTAGAAACTTCCCAGTTCCACTTCCCGCTCCTCCGCCCTTGAGCCCTGCCCCTCCAACTGCCACCAAGACAGAACCCCACTGGTTCTCACCTACCACCCCACCAACCTCCGTATACAGCGTATCATCCGCTGTCATTTCCGCCAACTCCAAACGGACCCCACCACCAGGGATATATTTCCCTCCCCTCCCCTATCAGCGTTCCGCAAAGACCACTCCCTTCGTGACTCCCTCGTCAGGTCCACACCCCCCACCAACCCAACCTCCACTCCCGGCACCTTCCCCTGCAACGGCAGGAAATGCAAAACTTGTGCCCACACCTCCTCCCTTACTTCTCTCCAAGGCCCCAAGGGATCCTTCCATATCCACCACAAATTCACCACCCCGTGGCTCAACACTTTAACTCTCCCTCCCACTCCACCGAAGACGTGCAGGTCCTTGGACTCCTCCAGCGCCAGAACATAACAACACGACGGCTGGAGGAGGAGCGCCTCATCTTCCGCCTGGGAACCCTCCAACCACAAGGGATGAACTCAGATTTCTCCAGTTTCCTCATTTCCCCTCCCGCCGACCTTGTCTCAGTCGATTCCCTTGAACTCAGCACCGCCCTCCTAACCTGCAATCCTCTTCCTGACCTCTCCGCCCCCACCCCACTCCGGCCTATCACCCTCACCTTGACCTCCTTCCACCTATCACATCTCCATCGCCCCTCCCCCAAGTCCCTCCTCCCTACCTTTTATC
The DNA here is from genome assembly GCF_020745735.1 of Hemiscyllium ocellatum. NCBI lineage: Eukaryota > Metazoa > Chordata > Chondrichthyes > Orectolobiformes > Hemiscylliidae > Hemiscyllium > Hemiscyllium ocellatum. The sequence goes on from NC_083415.1 coordinate 55,338,479, forward strand.
TTAGCCTGCCTGGCACCCTCTCCTCATTCCTGATGAAGGGCTCCAGCCCGAAACGTCAAATTTCCTGTTCCTTGGATGCTGCCTGACCTGCTGTGCTTTAACCAGCAACACATTTTCAGCTGTGATCTCCAGCATCTGCAGACCTCACTTTTTACAATAAGTCTGGGTAGGTTACTCTTCAGAGGGTCGGTGTGGACTTGTTGGGCCAAATAGCCTGTTTCCACTTTGTAGGAAATCTAATCTAATCTGATCTAATCTAATCTTGCTGAAAACTTGATATCCAAGAACACTGAGCTGTCATTTCGCCCCTCTTTAAGCTAACTTTCTGTTACAGTAATGATATACTGCTATCAAGTGCCTGTCTGTTCCCTCAGATCATCAGTTTTATTTGCTATACTCCTTGCATTTCCATCTATACCACTGAACTGTGTGCTGCACACATTTTAACCGTGGCTTCCATTCTCTTTCAAAATCGCTTACTAAATTCCCATCTCCTATTCTCTGCTCTGAATTTGTCCTTTTGTCCTACATGAGTCTTTGTCCTTACAAGGTTTCCATCCCCTGTCAATCCAGGAAACCTCCCTGTTAGCTTATTCGCCCCAATCCAGTTTCATTGTAGATGACCTGGCTTTTACAACAGGTACCTTCCCCAGAACTGGTTCCAATATCCCAGAAATCTGACACCCATCCCCATCCACTCATTGTACAGCCTCACATTCAATCACTCAATCCTCCTGTTTTTATGCTCATCAGCACGTGGGACTGTTGTTATGATGTTAAAAACCACACAACACCAGGTTATAGTCCAACAGGTTTATTTGGAAGCACTAGCTTTCAGAGCGCTGCTCCTTCATCAGCTGGTTGTGTTCCAAAAGCTAGTGCTTCCAAATAAACCTGTTGGACTATAACCTGGTGTTGTGTGATTTTTAACTTTGTACACCCCAGTCCAACACCAGCATCTCCAAATCTTGGAATTATGATCTGACGTCACAGTGACATACCTCCTTTTGCAATCCTACCTGTAATAAAGATACAATTACCTTGACTCTGCAGCATTTTAATGCGTGATTACTTTGAACTTCTGCCTGGGAACAAGAAATAACCAGAGGTCAAGCTATTTATCCAAGTTTCCTTTGAGAAGCTTCTAAGAAACCCAGCAATTTATTGCAATCATTTCCTGTAACAATGAAGAGAGTCAAACATTAATGACATTTTAATGTTCCTGGTTCTCACAAGGCTAAAAGCCTACCTGTGAACACAGCACACTTTGACTGTGGAGCAGTTATTCAACATGACTCCCACAACAAAACTGTTGGGAAAATCTTTCATGAATGATTCATCTCAACCTGGGGGCCGTGTAAGTCTTTCAATTGAACCTGGAACTATAGTAATAATTGATACATCTGATGAATTTTGACCTGAAATCTCATTTCTGCTGAAAGTGGCATTTTTCATTTAAAGAGACAATGCCCCTAAATTGAGAACAACCATTTAGATTTTGCATTAAGAATAAAACAGAGCAGCAATTAGCAGCAAATAAATCAAACAACAGCTTCCAGCATCCAGACATTTCTGCTCTTCTTCCTATCGGAAAGATTTTGTGAAACTTGAAAGGGTTCAGAAAAGATTTACAAGGATGTTGCCAGGGTTGGAGGATTTGAGCTATAGTGAGAGACTGAACAGGCTAGGGCTGTTTTCCCTGGAACGTTGGAGGCTGAGGGGTGACCATATAGAGGTTTACAAAGTTATGAGGGGCATGGATAGGACAAATAGACAAAATCTTTTCCCTTGGGTTGGGGAGTCCAGAACTAGAGGACATAGATTTTGGGTGAGAGGGGAAAGATATGAAGAGACCTAAGGGGCAATTTTTTTTCACACATAGTGTATGGAATAAGCTGTAAGAGGAAGTGGTGGAGGCTGGTACAATTGCAACATTTAAAAGGCATTTGGATGGTATATGAATAGGAAGGGCTTGGAGAGATATGGGTCAGGTGCTGGCAGGTGGGACTAGATTGGGTTGGGATATCTGGTTGGCATGGACGGGTTGGACCAAAGGGTCTGTTTCCATGCTGTACATCTCTATGACTTTATGACTCTTTCTGCACATGTCATTAAAAGCAAGTTGAACCTGGAAGTTCATAACAAAATCCAGCAAAGCCGCACCATCATTTCAGCAAGAATCCATTAGAACAGCCAGGAATTAGACTGAGCCTCCTATGTAGCAGGAAGGTGATGGTCCAGTGATATTATCACTAAACTATTAATCCAGAGACCCAGTTCTGGGGGCCTGAGGTCAAATCTCTGCCATAGCATGTGATGGAATTTGAATTTGATGAAAAATAGGATGGCACGGTGGCCAAGTGATTAGCACTGTTGCCTCACAGTGCCAGGGAGCCAGGTTTGATTCCAGCCTCGGGTGACTATGTGGAGTTTGCACATTCTCCCCGTGTCTGTGTGGATTTCCTCCCACAGTCCAAAGGGTTGCAGGTTAGGTGAATTGGCCATGCTAAAATGCCCATAGTGTTCATGGATGTGTAGGTTAGGTGCATTAGGCAAATATAGGGTAGGGTAATGGGTCTGGGTGGGTTACTCTTCAGAGGATCAGTGTCGACTTGTTGGGCCAAAGGGCCTGTTTCCACACTGTTGGGATCCTAATTCTAAAAATCTGGACTTAGGAGTCTTATGATGACAATGAAACAATAGGGGAAAACCCCATTTGGTTCACTAATGCCCTTTGGGGAAGAAATGTCTGGCCCATGTGTGACTCCTGATTCACAGTCCTCTGAGCAAAAATTAGTGGCATAGCCAGTGATGCGCACATCCTGTGGATGAATTATTTTAAAAATAATCTTGTACTGAGCAATTGGAATGTCGCTCCTGATTAGATTTGCTTCTGAATAAAACAAAACCCTTGTTAAACTGTCTGTGTGGAGTTTGCACCTTCTCCCTGTGTCTATGTGGGTTTCCGCTGGGTGCATCGGTTTCCTCCCACAGTCCAAAGATGTGCAGGTTAGGTGAATTGGCCATGCTAAATTCCCATTGTGTTCAGTGCATTAGTCAGTGGTAAATGTAGGGGAATGGGTCTGGGTGGGTTACTCTTCGGAGAGTCAGTGTGGACTTGTTGGGCCAAATGGCTTGTTTCCACACTGTAGAGAATCTAATCTAATCTAAACTAAACATGTGGGCTGCTTCAATTTACTGTGCCTTAACAGGCAAAATGACAAATTTCTAAAATCGATGCCACAACCTTAATTTAATGCTGACATTGGACTGATTGCTGTTTGCTTAAAAAGTATCAGAGATACTGCATCAACAAAAGTTGTAAGAAACAGGATCTCGTGGAACACATCATGTTGGGTGAAGTGCAATGAAAAGTTGTAATTCCTCAGCACACAGTTTCCATGGCACTCCTAACGAAAAAGTGAGGACTGCAGATGCTGGAGAGTTAGAATTGAAAAGTGTGGCACTGGAAAAGCACTGCAGGTCAGGCAGCATCCGACAAGCAGGAGAGTCGACGTTTGGGCACAGGCAATTCACTAGGAAAGTGTCATGAAGGGCTTATTCCTGAAACGTCGATTCTTCTATTCCTCGGATGTTGCCTGGCCTGCTGTGCTTTTCCAGCGCCACTCTTTTCGACCCATGATGAAAAGTCGTTGACTTGAACCGAGAAGCTGATTTTCCCCATTTGTTTGCAGTTTGTTTGAGTGAGGTTCATGGCGCCTGATCCTCACATTCCATGCTGGCTTTTCTAATACAACGTTTCGCTCTTCAACACGTTAATTCCACAATTGGCCTCTCTAGCACCTACTCATTTCATGGAATTGTGTGGCTGGAGAGGAGGAACTGCTCCAGGTCTCTGTGCTATTGGCACCATTGGTAATGCCCAAGCGCAGACCACTTCATCTGCTACAAGTCAGGAGCTGCCTCTCACAATGTGGGTAGCCGCCATTATTAACAAAGGTATGGCCCAGGAAGGAAACCAAGGATCTAGAGGCAAAGTTGGGCAGTGTTGTTAAGTGGAGGGCCACATGCTTCCCAATGACTGGTGAACAAGGCCCCACGCTAAGAAATTCAGCAAATCTGGACTGAGATAACTGTCCAGGTCATTGCAAACTCCCTGTTTAAAAGAAATGCCCAGCCAAGCAGGGAGAAGGTTAACCATCCTCTGTGCTCCACAGGGCAAGTGTCATCATCTTCTCTCTGCTACTACCTCACGTTCACAAGGCTCCATGACGGGCTCACACACTCTAACTGTACCACCGCACTCACATCTTACTAAAGCTCATGGATTACAACTTTCATGATTGTATGCATCATCCACTCAACAACACTCACCCACCTCATCCTCCCAAATTACTACAGCTGCCTGCTCTCTGAGCTTCCTACTCACTTAATCAGGACACCTCACTATTTCTCCTCAACTTACAGCACCATTAATAGTTCTTCTATCCACTGTATCATCCCAGTCCCTCTCTTTGCCTCAGTTCAGGAAGAATTTGCCCACACCTGGACTGAAGTCTCCACAGCACCTCACTTGATGAACACAGCTGCATTTCTTAGTCTGGTTGTACCCAACCTGCAAGACTGATCATGGCCTCTGGACTAGAAATGACGGAGGCCCTGACTGACTGTCGTCCACCTTGATCCCACTAAGGACCATCCCCTTTTGATTTTCGGGTATGGCCATTTTGTTAAAGCACATGGAGTGTATTTGCCTTGTAAGCAGTTGGCACATGCTGTAGATGTGACATTGACATAACACTACACTACACTTCCGCTGCCTCAACTATTCAGTGCTCTGAACCATGGCAAATTGCGTGCCTCTCCCTCTACGCTAAAAAGCAATGCAAATCACAGGTGCCATTTCCCATTTCTGTATACAGACATGAAATAATGGAGTTCAGGTTCACGGTTCTCTGAAAGTGGACTCACAGGTAGACAGGGCAGTGAGGAAGGCTTTTGGCACACTGACTTTCATCAGTCAGGGCACTGAGTGTAGAAGTCGGGAAGTTCTGTTGCAGCTGTGCAGGACGTTGGTGAGGCTGCACTTGGAGTATTGTGTTCAGTTTTGGTCACCTTGCTATAAGAAGGATGTCATTAAACCAGAAAAAGTGCAGAAGAAATTTACAAGGATGTTGACAGGACTCAACCGTCTGAGTTACAGGGAGAGGTTGGACAAGCTAGGACTTTTTTTTCTTTAGAGCTTTTCTTTAGAGTGAGGGTTGAATCTTATAGAAGTGTCTAAGATCGTGAGAGCCAAGGATAGGGTGAATGCATTCAGTCTTTTTCCCAGAGTTGGAGAATCAAGGATTCGAGGGCGTCAGTTTAAGTTTAGAGGGGAACGAATAAAAAGGAACCTGAGGGGCAACATTTTTACACAGAGGGGGGTACCCAACTGGAATGAGCTGCCAGTGGAAGTGGTTGAGGCAGGTACATTAACAACATTTGAAAGACATTTGGACAAATACATGGTTAGGAAAGGTTTAGAAGGATATGAGCTAAGTGCAGGGAAATGGGGTTAGTGTGGATGGACGCTTTGGCCAGCATGGACCAGTTTGGGCCAAAGGGCCTGTCTCCATGCTGTAGGACTCTATGGCCCTATGATCCTGTAAGTGACCAAAACCACAGAATCATTGCAGAACAGAGGAGGCTATTTGGTCCATTGTGTCTGTGCCAGCTTTCTGCAAGAGCCACTCAATTAGTCCCACTCTCCTTCCCTTTCCCTTTCTGTTTGGCCCTTCAAATATTGCCTCTTCTGTTCTTCTCTACAGTGAATACAAATGCAAGGTACTCCTTTGAAAACTCGCCTACATTGTCCTTCTCCATTCACAGATTGCCACTTTGCCTATAACAAACTTAAAAAACGCCTTTGTATTTTCCTTTATTTCACCCACCACTGACTTTTCATGCTCCCTTTTTCACTCTCCCAATTTCATTTAAATAACCCCCTGCTCTTATATTCTGTACAACTATAGAGCATTCACTGTTTTGTTATCTGTTATCCAATCCAGGAAATCTCTTGATGTCCAAGGCTCTCAGGATTTGTTGGTCCAACCCTTCACCTTTACAGGAACATATTGCCTTGTGCTCTCACAATAGGTCGTTTTCAATGACTCCCATTGTTTTAATGTAAATTTTCCTACAAGTAGATTTGCTCCCAATCCATTTTAGCTGGATCTAGTCTTACCTTTTAGAATAGGCCTTCCACAACTTAGATACTTTACTTCCAGTCCATCTTTGTTTTATTTCATGACTTACTGAGTTATGATTACTCTCCGAAAATGCTCCCCTATTTACACTTCTACTGCTTGCCTGACTTTGTTCCTTAAACATAAGTCCAGCATCACCCCAGCTTTCTACATGCTGGCTTAAAAAGCTCTCCTCGATTCATTTCAACCCCTTTCACATATTTTCTCTCCCAGTTAATATTCAGGAAATCCACTCCTGGAATACTGTGTCCAGTTCTGCTCACTCCATTATGGCAAGGATATTATTAAGCTAACAAGGGTTCAGAGGAATTTTACCAGGATGTTGCCTGGAATAGAGGGTTTGAGTTATAAGGAGAAGCTGGGAGTTTTTTTCAATGGAGTTTAGGAGGTTGAGGGGTGACCTTATAGAGATTTATAAAATCATACAGGGCACAGTTAAGGTGTTTGACGGGTGTCTTTTTGCTAGGTTGGGGGATTTCAAGACTCAGGAGCATATTTTTAAGGTGAAAGGAAAAAGTTTTTAAAAAGATACGAGGGGAAGTTTTTTACATAGAGAGTGGTTCATGTGTTGAATGAACTGCCAGAGGAAGTGGTGGATGGAGATACCTTCATAATGTTTAAAAGGCATTTGATTAAGAACATGATTAAGAAATGATTGGAGGGAAATGGACCAAGCACAGACAGGTGGGACTTGTTTAATTTCGGATTATAGTCTATTTCCGTGCTGTATGACTCCATAACTTAAAATCTCCTACTGTTATTTTTATAATTCTCTGAAATTTGCCAACATATTTGTCTCACAATCTCTCACTGGCTGTTTGGAGTCTATAGGACACTCACTGCAAAGTGATTGTCCCCTTTTAAATTCGATCTATATGACCTCATTCAGGGAATTTTCCAATTATCATCCTTCCTTATTACAAGTATTGATTCTTTGATCAATATCGCAATACCACCCCCTCTTAGAACATAGAACATAGAACAATACAGCACAGAACAAGCCCTATGGCCCTCAATGTTGCACCGAGCTGTGAACTATTCTCAGCTCGTCCCCCTACACTATTCCATCATCATCCATGTGCTTATCCAAGAATTGTTTAAGTCTCCCTAAATCTCTTGTAGGAAGAATGTTCCTGATGAGGGGGTGAGCCCAGAACCATGGGTCACACTCTAAGGATAGGAGATGTATCACTTAGACAGATGTGGAATCACACAACACCAGGTTATAGTCCAGCAGGTTTATTTGGAAGTAAAACCTTTCAGAGTGCTGCTCCTTCATCAGTAGTTAGTGGGGTAGGATTATAGGACACAGAATTTATATTAAAAGGTCAAAGTATCATACAACTGATGCAATGTATTAAACAAACCTAGAGCGCTGTTAAGTCTTTAATCACTTAGAATGGTTTGCAGGTTTGGATTCATTAATGTATAAATCCCAGAACATCTTTCAAGTTACATTCCCAAGATAACTGAAGGTTTTATGAAATAAAGGTGACATCAGGCAAAGCATTAAAGGTGTGAAGTTAGATTTTGGCTGTATTCCAACCTTGAGTCAGACTGATTCTATTTACAAAGTAGGAATTTATAAAATGTTACATGAACTGACTGCCTACAGATTATGTGTTTTTTGAACAAAATAGAACTTATCTGCAAATACTAATCTGCAAATGCAAATTCACCCCATAGACGTATAGGTGTACTTGCATGTGTGTGCACGTGTGAGGGAGAGTGAGAGTGTGTGTGTGAGTGGGAGAGAGGGAGAGAGTTTGTGAGCGTGCATGTGAGAGTGTGTGTGTGCGTGCAAGTTTGATGAAGTATGTCCTATGATTCTGTATCACTTGCTACCTAATGAAGAAGCAGTGCTCCAAAAGCTTAGATTTCCTTTTGGACAATAACCTGGTGTTGTGTGGTTTTTGAACATTTCGACTGAGATGAAGACAATTTTTTTTCACAAAGAGAGTGGTGAGCCCGTGCAATTCATTGCCTTAGAAAGCAGTCAAGGCTGAAACATTGCATGATTTCAAGAAGACATTGGAGCTAGCACTAGGGGATTAGGGGAGACGCGGAACAGGATATTGAATTGAATGATCATAATAAATGGCAAAAATCGTTCTGAGGAAGAGTCACCAGACCCGAGACATTAACTCTGGTTCCTCTTCACACTTGCCACCAGACCTGCCAAGCTTTTCCAGCAATTTCTGTTTTTGTTGTTGATAATGAATGACAAAGCAGGTTCGAAGGGCCAAATGGCCTACTCCTGCCCCTACTCTCAATGCTTCTATTTTACACACACTTTGCCCCAGATAGTATAACCTGGAACTTCCAGTCTGGCTCTTCCCTCACCCATGTCACTGTGCTGGCAATAATACCATACTTCCAAATGTCTCAATGACTGGCAAGATTCCCTGTATTAAAATAAATAACTTCTAGCATCAACATGCTCTCTTGTGCCTTAATTTGACTATGTGTTCTCTGCCTTCCAGACTGACTTGGCTTTTCTTTTATACTTGTCAGTGTATTGTCCCTTACAGTAACCCCACTCTGTGTTCCATCCCCCTCTCAAGAGAGTTTAAATCCCTAAAAACCATACCAACAAAGCATGCCCAACACATCTCCCCTCAGCCGACTTGGAAAAGGTCCTATCTTTTCCAGAAATTGAACCAAAGATCCAGGAATCTAAAGCCACCCCCAACAACACTGCAGCCATAGATTAATCTGCTCCATCCACCTATTCCTGTACTCACTAGCATGTGACACCAGGAGTAATCCAGAGATTACAACCTTTAAGGTCCTGCTTTTTAATCTGCCACACAGATTAAATTCTAAATTCCTAAATTCTTGTTGCGAAACCTCATCCCTCTGGTTCCAATATGAACCACAATCTTTGACCATTCATCTTTCGCCTTCAGTTAGTTCAGTGATGTGTTCACCCCAGCCCCAGGCTGCAGACAGGCCTAATCGTACAATGATGTTTAGATTATTTACAGTGTGGAAACAGGCCCTTCAGCCCTCCACACTGACCCGCCGAAGCGTAACCCACCCAGACCCAATTGTGGGAGGAAACCGGAGCACCTGGAAGAAACCCGCACAGACACGGGGTGAATGTGCAAACTCCACACAGAGAGTTGCCTGAGGCGGGAATTGAACCCATGTCTCTGGCGCTGTGAGGCAGCAGTGCTCACCACTGTGCCACCGTGCTGCCAGTCTCCAGAGAAACCATCATTCTCACCTTTATTAACACAGAAAATCTGTTATTGAGTGAGATGCAGCCTGGTGCTTTCCTATCTGCCTGTTGCCTGTCTTCTGACCAGTGGCCACACATTACTTCACTGACTGCATGTGACCATGTTTAAAAACTATTTTATCCATCTAACTCTCAGCCTTGTGAGTATACTCTTGTACCTCCAGCCAACACTATTGTTTGAAATGATAGTTTCACAATCACTGTTATTGAAACTATTATTTTTCTTTTGTTGCAAAAGTCTTTCTTTCCTCCTAGGGAAATTACATCTGTCATTCTTACCATGTCTGGCCAAAATGTGACTCAGAACCCATGGCAATGACATTGTCTATTCAGTAAGCTCAGTTCAAGGGCAATTAGGGATGGGTAATAAACACTGACTTTCCAACCATCCCATAAAAAAAGAGAAAGGAAGATATGACATCCATGTCACAAAGTTTCATAACTTACTGAGTAAAGGAGAGCAGATGCATAAAAGTTCACTGAATAACATGTTCTGTTCAGTTCAGCTGATCCACCCCCTAATTGTAAATCAGAAGATAAAAGTAATAAGTTGGCAATATCTAATAGAACATGGAGTGCATTGTATCAATATTTTTGTCTGTGATCAAATATACAGAAATCTCACTATCATAACAACAACAGCTTGCATTTGGATGAGATTCCCTACAGTATGGAAGCAGGCCCCTTAGCCCACCAAGTCCACACTGACCCTCCGAAGAGTAACCCACCCAGACCCATTCCCCAACATTTACCCTCAACTAATGCAGCTAACACTATGGGCAATTTAGCATGGCTAATTTACCTGACCTGCACATCTTTGGATTGTGAGAGGAAACCCACACAGACACAGGGAGAGTATGCAAACTCTACACAGACAGTCACCCAAGGTTCCCACCTGAGTCCTGGATCTGAGGCAGCAATGCTAACCACTGAGTCACTGTGCTGCCCATGTACTTAGGTAGCACTTTTTTTTAGAATTGGGACAAGGATGTTAATTTATTTTTATGTAAAGTTATTACATAAGGAGGTTCCTCAAACAGCATAGTAATATGAAGAACGGAGTTTTCTCACACAAATTCCCTCTCATATATGCAAACAGAAACCACGTCATTTAGAGTAAGAGTCAATATGAGCTGCTCATTCTTGATTTTGCTGGTGAGTGTTGTTTGTTTTCCATCCCATTTCTGAACCTGAACCAATTTATTACCTTCCAATGATACAACTGTCTTACAATCTCTATTGTCAACAGTATGTTCATTGAATGGTTTGTCAAGGTGGAAGATAGGTTCTGTGTTTATGTAGGTGCTCTTGGTTTGCAGAATAATATTATTGCCAACTACTTTGATGACTATGATGGTTTGAGGATGTTGCCCACCTACCAGATTGCGAAGTCCAATCCCAGTTCCCTCGTGTAATTATTGAAATTACAGTTGCCCAAAAAAGGTTCCATGATTCCAGATCAAAGAACATCAGGTAATACTTTTAACATGGGAAAATATCTTAAATAGTTCACAGGATGGAATCAGATAAGATTTGATAAGGTGAAGAAGGATACATTAGGTTGGGTATCTAAGACCTTTATTCAGATGTCGGTGAGGATGGTCTTGAAAGATGAGAGTCAGGTGGGAACAGGAAAGGTTTAAACATTATGAGGAATTCCAGACTATTCCAGAGGAAGGCACACCAGCAACTAAATGCCAGAAGAACATTTTGTGTGAATGGATAGGGAGACAACTCATGGACTGGAATAGGCTCCATCTCAGGAAAAGAAACAGAAATTGCTGGAAAAGCTCAGCAGGTCTGGCAGTATCTGTGGAGAGAAGACATAGTGTGTGTGTGTGTAAACATCAGTTGGACAGACAAAGGAGTGGATAATGATCAGCCTGGGAGAAAGAATAGCTACTAATGGGGACAATTAGCAACAACCGATAGCAGACCATGAGTCAACAGGGATTGGAGGTGGGGTAAGAAGATGGGAGGAAGTGCCTCAAGTTAGACTCGATATTGAATCTAGAATGTTGTAGAGTTCCCAAACAGAAAAGGAGATGCTATTCTTCCAGCTTACATCTCAGCGCTGCTCATTTGCTCTCTTGGTGTTCGCTTACTTAGTGCCAAGTATCCATGCCTTGCCTTGTATTGCTATTGCTAATTAATACAGTCATACCATCAGGCAGCCTGCTTTGCTGGTCATCAGTGCTCAATCTGGAAGGGGGAGCACATCTTACTGTATGACATTGTACTACGTCAATCTCACATCTTCACTGGGTACCAGCAGCATGGGCAGCAAGCAGGAAGCCGTGTCTCAAAGTCTTAGGGGAGTATTCCTCACTGAGTCCACAGAGGTATCCATCAGTCAGGGGTCCTGGCACAGTAAGTGAAGGGCAGCCATGGTCAGGCAGGGTATTCTTGGTCAGGGAACAAGAAGACTGGGCCCACACTCAGAGAAGCTCTCTGAGGGATAAATCCACCAATATAAGGCAGTTTAAAGGGAAGCCACATTACATACAGACCTATGCACTGAACAGGACACAGACCTGTGCGCCTTTATCCCTGGCCATCCTAATGTATCAACTCCCTGTTAGATGTACACCACCATGCTCCAAAATTGCTGACCACCTCATTCACATAAGAAACAGAAGCAGGAGTAGGCCATCTGACCCCTTCAAGCCTGCTCCGCCATTCAATAAGATCATGGCTGATCTGTTTGTAGCCTCAGCTCCACTTACCCACATGCTCACCATACCCCTTAATTCCTTTACTGTTCAAAAATCTATCAATCTTTGCCTCAAAAACATTCAATGAAGTAGCCTCAACTGCTTCACTGGGCAGTGAATTCCATAGAAGCACAACCCTTTGGTTGAAGAAGTTCCTCCTCAACTCAATCTGTTAAAAAACAGGGGTTGACCCCCCCACCCCAAGAAATAAAACTGAAACACCCAAAGATGAGCACCTTGCCATATAATCTGTAAAAAGACTGTGAAACGTGGTGTAACCTGTCTTGCAACAACTTCCAGTGGTCAACTAAAATAAATCCCCTGACACTCACTTTAAAATCAACAACTCACAATTTACTTATTTAACTCCAATAGTGAAAAAAAACTAAACTATTAACAAACTGAACTACTAACTACTAACTATTCCCAAATATAACACGATTTTAATGATATGCTGTTCCAATAAATACAAGTCCCACTCACATACAAAAAAAAAGAAGTTAGTCTCTCAAAATTTTAGTCAAGATTAGAATGGTACTGGAAAAGCACAGCAGGTCAGTCAGCATCCAAGGAGCAGGAAAATCGATGTTTCGGGCTGAAGCTCTTCATCAAGAACATCTCATCTCTCAAATTTATAGCCAGTTTACATGTCTTCCAGAATGTTCTGTGCTTTCTCTGTCGATTCATCTGTCAGGAACTTAGTAATGGTGCTTTTTATAATACATAAGTGACTGTGAGACCCAGCAATTATCTCCTGATCTGAGGGTTGTTAGCTCTAGGGCTCTGTACAACTGCCCCCTTCTTTTATACCCATGATCACATGACAATTTCTTATAATAGGATTGGTCCAATGTTGTCAAGACCATCAGATTTAAATTGAATTGGTTTTTGTTATTTAAGTGCCTAGTTTAAATTAATTAGCTAAATTTAAAAACCTGTTGTCTTGGTAAAAACTGCTGCTTGCCCTGCTAACTGTATAACCTTTCGATATAAATGTTTCGGTTCAGGTGCTCCCTGTGCCCCTGCAAACCACCAGGCTGCTGCTCACAGAAATACATTTTTACATCACCAAGCACTAAAAAAACAACAGAGAGTTATAGAGTCATAGAGATGTACAGCATGGCGTCAGACCCTTCGGTCCAACTCATCCATGCTGACCAGATATCGCAATCCAATCCAATCCAGTCCCACCGGCCAGCACCCAGCCCATATCCCTCCAAATCCTTCCTATTCATATACCCATCCAAATGCCTCTTAAATGCTGCAATTGTACCAGCCTCCACCACTTCCTCCGGCAGCTCATTCCATGCACGTACCACCCTCTGTATGATAAAGTTGCCCTGTAGGTCTACCCCTTCCATGGCCCTCATAATTTTGTAAACCTCTATAATGTCACCTCTCAGCCTCCGACGCTCCAGGGAAAACAGCCCCAGCCTGTTCAACCTCTCCCTATAGCTCAAATCCTCCAACCCTAGCAACATTCTTGGAAATCTTTTCTGAATCCTTTCAAGTTTCACAACATCTTTCCGATAGGAAAGAGACCAGAATTGCATGCAATATTCCAACAGTGGCCCAACCAATATCCTAAACAGCCGCAACATGACCTCCCAACTCCTGCACTCAGTACTCTGACCAATAAAGGAAACATACCAAACGCCTTCTCCACTATCCTATCTACCTGCGACTCCACTTTCAAGGAGCTATGAACCTGCACTCCAAGGTCTCTTTGTTCAGCAACACTCCCTAGGACCTTACCATTAAGTGCATAAGTCCTAAGAACATAGAACATAGAGCAATACAGTGCAGAACAGGCCCTTCGGCCCTCAATGTTGCGCCGACATGTGAAGTATTCTCAGCACATCCCCCTACACTATCCCAAAATCATCCATATGCTTATCTAAGGATTGTTTAAATCTCCTTAATGTGGCTGAGTTAACTACATTGGCAGGTAGGGCATTCCACGCCCTTACCACTCTCTGTGTAAAGAACCTGCCTCTGACATTTGTCTTAAATCTATCACCCCTCAATTTGTAGTTATGCCCTCTCGAACACGCTGAAGTAATCATTCTAGGAAAAAGACTTTCACTGTCTACCCTATCTAATCCTCTGATCATCTTGTATGTTTCTATCAAATCTCCTCTTAGCCTTCTTCTTCCCAATGAGAACAGGTTCAAGTCTCTCAGCCTTTCCCCAAAAGAGCTTCCCTCCAGACCAGGCAATATCCTTGTAAATCTCCTCTGCACTTTTTCAACTCTTCCACATCCTTCCCAAAATATGGGGACCAGAACTGTACACAATATTCCAACTGTGGCTGCATCAGCGTTTTATATAGTTGCAGCATGATATTGCAGATCCAGAACTCAATCCTTCTACGAATGAAACCTAACACACCGGATGCCTTCTTAACAGCACTATCCACCTGGGTGGCAACTTTTAGGGATCTATGTACATGGACTCCAATATCCCTCTGCATATCCACACTACCAAGAATCTTTCCAATTACACAGTACTCTGCCTTCCTTCCCAAAGTGCACCACCTCATATTTAGCTGCATTGAACTCCACTTGCCATCTCTCAGCCCAATTCTGTAGTTTATCCAAGTCCCCCTGCAACCTGTAACACTCTTCCACATTGTCTACTACTCCATCGACTTTATTGTCATCTGCAAATTTACTAATCCATCCACCTATGCCTGCGTCTAAGTCATTTATAAAAATGACAAACAGCAGTGGTCCCAAAACAGATCCTTGTGGCACACCACTAGTAACCAGATTCCAGGTTGAATATTTTCCATCAACCACCACTCGATGCCTTCTTTCAGAAAGCCAATTTCTAATCCAAACTGCTAAATCACCCTCAATCCCACGCCTCTGCATTTTTTCCAACAACCTACCATGTGGAACCTTATCAAAGGCTTTACTGAAGTCCATGTATACCACGTCAACTGCCCTACCCTCATCTACATGCTTGGTCACCTTCTCAAAAAACTCAATGAGGTTTGTGAGACATGACTTGCCCTTGACGAAACCATGTTGACTATCTGAAATCAAATTGTTGCTTGCTAGATGATTATAAACCTTATTGTTTATAATCCTTTCCAAAACCTTTCCTACAACAGAAGTAAGGCTCACTGATCTATAATTACCTGGGTCATCTCTATTGCCCTTCTTGATCGAGGCCACACCATTTGCAGTCCTCCAGTCCTCTGGTACTAAACCTGTAGACAATGATGACTCAAATATCAAAGCCAAAGGCTCTACTATCGCCTCTCTAGCTTCCCAGAGAATCCTCGGAGAATCCCAGAGAATCCCATCCGGCCAGGGGACTTGTCTACTTTCACTCCTTCTAGAATTGATAATACTTGCTTGTTACTAATCTCGATCCTTTCTAGTCTAATATCTCGTACCTCATTCTTGTCGTCTACAATATTCTTCTTTTCCTGAGCGAAAACTGATGAGAAATGTTCATTTAGCACCTCTCTGATCTCCACAGGATCCACACTCAACTTCCCACTTCTGTCTTTGATTGGCCCAATTCCTACCCTAATCATCCTTCTATTCCTCACATACCTATCGAAAGCTTTAGGGTTCTCCTTTATTCTATTTGCTAAAGACTGCTTGTGTCCTCTCTTTGCTCTTCTTAACTTTCTCTTTAAATCCTTCCTAGCTGATCTGTAACTCTCCATCGTCTCATCTGAACCATCTTGTCTCATCAACACATAAGCCTCCTTCTTCTTCGTAACAAGAGATGCAATTTCTGTTGTAAACCACGGTTCCCTTACCTTATCACTTCCTCTCTGCCTGACAGGGACATACCTTCCAAGGACATACAATATCTGTTCCATAAACCAGCTCTACATTTCCATTGTCTGCATCCTCTGCATTTTGCTACCCCATCCTACGCATCCTAATTCCTGCCTAATCGCATTATAATTGCCCTTGTCCCATCGATAACTCTTGACCTGTGGCATGTACCCATCCCTTTCCATCACTAAACTAAATGTAACTGAATTATGGTCCCAAAGTGCTCACCTACAACTAAATCAAACACCTGGCCTGGTTCATTACCAAGCACCAGATCCAGTGTGGCCTCCCCTCTTGTCGGCCCTTCGACATACTGTGTCAGGAAACCCTCCTGTACACATTGGACAAAAACTGATCCATCCGACGTACTAGAGTTATAGCATTTCGGTGGGCGGTGGGTGGCACGGTGGCACAGTGGTTAGCACTGCTGCCTCACAGCGCCTGAGACCCAGGTTCAATTCCCGACTCACGCGACTGACTGTGTGGAGCTTGCACGTTCTCCCCGTGTCTGCGTGGGTTTCCTTCGGGTGCTCCAGTTTCCTCCCACAGTCCAAAGATGTGCGGATCAGGTGAATTGGCCACGCTAAATTGCCCGTAGTGTTAGGTAAGGGGTAAATGTAGGGGTATGGGTGGGTTGCGCTTCGGCGGGGTCGGTGTGGACTTGTTGGGCCGAAGGGCCTGTTTCCACACGGTAAGTAATCTAATCTAATCTAATCATTTCCAGTCAATGTTGGAGAAGTTAAAGTCCTCCATAATGACCACGCTGTTCCTTTCACTCCTACCCAGAATAATTTTGCTAATCCTCTCTTCCACCTCCCTGGAACTCTGTGGAGGCCTATAAAAAACTCCAAGCAGTGTGACCTCTCCTCTCCTGTTTCTAACCTCAGCCCTTGACTAACCTTGACTAACAAGGTCCTCTTTTACTGCTTTGCCTGTTCTTAATGAAAGACCTAAACCCTGGAACCTGCAACATCCATTCCTCACCCTGCTCTATCCATGTCTCCGAAATGGCCACAACATCAAAGTCCCAGGTACCTATCCATGCTGCAATCTCACCGAATTTATTTCGGATACTTCTGGCGTTGAAGTGGACACACTTCAAACCACTTCGCTGTCTGCCAGCACATTCCTGTGACCCTGAAATCCTGTCCCTGTCCTCCCTACTGTCATCCTCCTGTGCACTGCAACTACACCTCTGGTTCCCATGCCCTTACTGAGCTAATTTAAACCCACCCAAATAGCACCAGCAAATTTCCCACCCAGGATATTAGTACCCCTCTGGTTCAAGTGAAGACCGTCCTGTTTGTACAAGTCCCACCTTCCCCAGAATGAGCCCCAGTTATCCAAAAACCTGAAAACCTCCCTCCTGCACCATCCTTGCAGTCTCATGTTCAGCTGATATCTCTCCCTATTCCTTGCCTCGCTATCACGTGGCATGGGCAACAAACCAGAGATAACAACTCTGTTTGTTTTAGCTCTCAGCTTCCATCCTAGCTCCCTGAAATCCTGCCTTACATCCCTATCCCTCTTTCTACCTATGTCATTGGTACCTACATGGACAACAACTTGAGGTTGGTCACATTCTCCCTTCAGGACCCCAAAGATACGATCTGAGACATCATGGACCCTGGCATCTGGGAGGCAACACACCAACCGTGAGTCTCGTTCGTTCCCTACAAACCTTCTATCTGAGCCTCTAATTATTGAGTCCCCAATGACTAACACTCTCCTCCTTTCCCTCCTTCCCTTCTATGCAACAGGCACAGACTCTGTGCCAGAGACCTGGGCCCCACTGCTTGCCCCTGGTAAGTCATCCCCCCGCAACAGTATCCAAAACGGTATACATGTTTTCAGGGGAACAACCACAGGAGATCCCTCCACTTACTGTTTTTTCCTCCTTCGAACAGTCACCCAGCTTTCTTCATGCCTAGGAGTAACTGCTTCCCTGTAACTCTTTTCTATTACAGCCTCTGCCTCCCGAATGATCCAAAATTCATCCAGATCCCACTCCAGTTCCCTAAAGCGGTCTTGGAGGAGTGAGAGTTGGGTGCACTTCCTACAGATGGACTTGTATGGGACACTAATGGCATCCTCACCTCAAACATCATGCAGGAGGAACATTGCTCTCCCTGCACTGCCACCCCTGTTAGTCCCCTTATCACAAAGTAAACATGAGAAGACGCTTACTTGATATGTTTCTGGTCTGTAAGGTTAGAGGAGGTGGTTGGGTGGGAGGCCTTGCAAAGGTAGGGTCTCGGGTTGAGAAAACACTGCCTTATATAGCTGGATGGAAATAAAAATAAGAAGTCCCTCCTTTCCCAGAAACCTCTGCTCTCTGACTTCAAATTTAAAAGCTCAAATCAGTAACTCACCGCTCCCAGCAGGCCCTTGGTGCAAGCTCTCACCCTTCGAGTTGCTGCTGCCGCTGAAAAACAGAAAAAGAAGACTTGCTAAGATTTGCTTTCACAAAATGCAGCACCTCACATTTATCTGAATTAAACTCCATTTGCCACTTCTCAGCCCATAGGCCCATCTGGTCCAGATCCTGTTGCAATCTGAGGTAACCCTCTGCGCTGTCCACTACATCACCAATTTTGAAGTCATCTGCAAACTTAGCAACTGTACCGCTTAAGTTTGCATCCAAACATTTATGTAAATGATAAAAAGTAGTGGACCCAGCACCGATCCTTGTGGCACTCTGCTGGTCACAGGCCTCAGTCTGAAAAACAACCCTCCACCACTACCTTCTGCCTTCTACCTTTGAGCTAGTTCTGTATCCATATGGTGACTTCTCCCTGTATTCTGTGAGATCTAACCTTGCTAACCAGTCTCCCATGGGGAACCTTGTCGAATGCCTTATGAAGTCAATATAGATCATATCCACTGCTCTATCCTCATCAATCCTCTTTGTTACTTCTTCGGAAAACACAATCAAGTTTGTGAGACATGATTTCTCTCACTCCAAGCTATGTTGACTATCCCTAATCAGTCCTTACCTTTCCAAATACATGTACATCCTGTCCCTCAGGATTACTTCCAACAGCTTGCCCAACACCAACATCATGCTCACTGGTCTATAGTTCCCTGGCTTGCCCTTACCACCTTTCTTAAACAGTGGCACCACGTTATCCAATCTCCAGTCTTCTGGCACCTCACCTGTGACTATCGATGATACAACTATCTCAGCAAGAGGCCCAGCAATCACTTCTCTAGCTTCCCACAGAGTTCTAGGGTACACCTGATCAGGTCCTGGGGATTTATCCACCTTCAAGACATCCAGCACTTCCTCCTCTGTAATATGGACATTTTGCAAGATTTTGCATCTATTTCCCTACAGTCTATATCTTCCATATCCTTTTCCACAGTAAATACTGATGCAAAATACTCATTTAGTATCTCCCCCATTTTCTGCCGCTCCACACAAAGGCCGCCTTGCTGATCTTTGAGGGGCCCTATTCTCTCCCTATTTACCCTTTTGCCCTTTATGTATTTGTAAAAACTCTTTGGATTCTCCTTAATTCTATTTGCCAAAGCTATCTCATGTCCTCGTTTTGCCCTCCTGATTTCCCTCTTAAGTATATTCTTACTTCCTTCTTTTAAAGGGACCACACAATGCTTCCCCCCACCCCTGGCACTTTACAAACACCAATTATGCAACAAGTCCTAAATCTACTCTCCCTTATTTTGAGGCTATGCCCTCTCGTTATAGTATCACCTGCCAGTGGAAACAACCTCCCTGCTTCTATCTTATCTATTCCCTTCATAATTTTATGTTTCGACACGATCCCCCCAAATTCTTCCAAATTCCAATGAGCATAGTTCCAGTCTATTTAATCCCTCCTCATAAGTCAACCCTCTCAACCGAGTGAACCTCCTCTGCACCACATCCCTGCCCCCATACCCCGACACTCCCCTGCCGTTGCCAGTAAAGAGGCCAAAACTGTACACAGTACTCCAGGTGTGGCCTCACCAGCACCCTATACAGCTGCAGCATTACCTCCCTGCTTGTAAAATCATTCTGTTTAGCAATAAAGGAATATATTTCATTTGCCTTTGTGATTCATGCACAAGAACACCCAAGGCCCTCTGCACATTTCACCATTTTGCTGTTATTCCTACCAAAGTTGATGGCCTCACGTTTATGGTTAAAGCACAGCAGGTTAGGCAGCATCCAAGGAATAGGAAATTCGACGTTTCAGGCATAAGCCCTTCATCAGGAATGAGGAGAGTGTGCCAAGCAGGCTAAGATAAAAGGTAGGGAGGAGGGACTTGGGGGAGGGGCGATGGAGATGTGATAGGTGGAAGGAGGTCAAGGTGAGGGTACTAGGCCGGAGTGGGGTGGGGGCGGAGAGGTCAGGAAGAAGATTGCAGGTTAGGAGGGCGGTGCTGAGTTGAGGGAACCGACTGAGACAAGGTGGGGGGAGGGGAAATGAGGAAACTGGAGAAATCTGAGTTCATTCCTTGTGGTTGGAGGGTTCCCAGGCGGAAGATGAGGCGCTCCTCCTCCAGCCGTCGTGTTGTTATGTTCTGCCGGTGGAGGAGTCCAAGGACCTGCACGTCCTCGGTGGAGTGGGAGGGAGAGTTAAAGTGTTGAGCCACGGGGTGGTTGGGTTGGTTGGTCCGGGCGTCCCTGAGGTGTTCTCTGAAGCGTTCCGCAAGTAAGCGGCCCGTCTCCCCAATATAGAGGAGGCCACATCGGGTGCAGCGGATGCAATAGATGATGTGTGTGGAGGTACAGGTGAACTTGTGGCGGATATGGAAGGATCCCTTGGGGCCTTGGAGGGAAGTAAGGGAGGAGGTGTGGGCGCAAGTTTTACATTTCCTGCGGTTGCAGGGGAAGGTGCCAGGAGTGGAGGTTGGGTTGGTGGGGGGTGTGGACCTGACGAGGGAGTCACGAAGGGAGTGGTCTTTGCTGAACGCTGATAGGGGAGGGGAGGGAAATATATCCCTGGTGGTGGGGTCCGTTTGGAGTTGGCAGAAATGACGGCGGATGATACGTTGTATACGGAGGTTGGTGGGGTGGTAGGTGAGAACCAGTGGGGTTCTGTCTTGGTGGCGGTTGGAGGAGCGGGGCTCAAGGGCGGAGGAGCGGGAAGTTGAGGAGATGCGGTGGAGGGCATCGTCGATCACGTCTGGGGGGAGTCTGCGGTCCTTGAAGAAGGAGGCCATCTGGGCTGTGCGGTGTTGGAACTGGTCCTCCTGGGAGCAGATGCGGCGGAGACGAAGGAATTGGGAATATGGGATGGAGTTTTTACAGGGGGCAGAGTGGGAGGAGGTGTAGTCCAGGTAGCTGTGGGAGTCAGTCGGTTTATAGTAGATGTCTGTGTTGAGTCGGTAGCCCGAAATAGAAATGGAAAGGTCTCGGAAGGGGAGGGAGGAGTCTGAGACAGTCCAGGTGAATTTGAGGTCGGGATGGAAGGTGTTAGTAAAGTGATGAACTGTTCAACCTCCTCGTGGGAGCACGAGGCAGCGCCGATACAGTCATCGATGTAGCGGAGGAAAAGGTGGGGGGTGGTGCCAGTGTAGTTGCGGAAGATGGACTGTTCCACATATCCTACGAAGAGACAGGCATAGCTGGGGCCCATGCGGGTGCCCATGGCAACTCCTTTAGTTTGGAGGAAGTGGGAGGATTGAAAAGAGAAGTTATTCAGGGTGAGGACCAGTTCAGTCAGTCGAAGGAGGGTGTCAGTGGAAGGGTACTGGTTGGTGCGGCGGGAAAGGAAGAAGCGGAGGGCTTTGAGTCCTTCGTGATGGGGGATGGAGGTGTACAGGGACTGGATGTCCATCGTGAAAATAAGGCGTTGGGGACCGGGGAAGGAAATCCCCAATGCCTTATTTTCACGATGGATCCCCAACGCCTGATTTTCACGAAGGATCCAGGATTTTCGCTTCCCCGGTCCCCAACGCCTTATTTTCACGGTGGACATCCAGTCCCTGTACACCTCCATCCCCCATCACGAAGGACTCAAAGCCCTCCGCTTCTTCCTTTCCCGCCGCACCAACCAGTACCCTTCCACTGACACCCTCCTTCGACTGACTGAACTGGTCCTCACCCTGAATAACTTCTCTTTTCAATCCTCCCACTTCCTCCAAACTAAAGGAGTTGCCATGGGCACCGGCATGGGCCCCAGCTGTGCCTGTCTCTTCGTAGGATATGTGGAACAGTCCATCTTCCGCAACTACACTGGCACCACCCCCCACCTTTTCCTCCGCTACATCGATGACTGAATCGGCGCTGCCTCGTGCTCCCACGAGGAGGTTGAACAGTTCATCAACTTTACTAACACCTTCCATCCCGACCTCAAATTCACCTGGACTGTCTCAGACTCCTCCCTCCCCTTCCGAGACCTTTCCATTTCTATTTCGGGCTACCGACTCAACACAGACATCTACTATAAACCGACTGACTCCCACAGCTACCTGGACTACACCTCCTCCCACCCTGCCCCCTGTAAAAACTCCATCCCATATTCCCAATTCCTTCGTCTCCGCCGCATCTGCTCCCAGGAGGACCAGTTCCAACACCGCACAGCCCAGATGGCCTCCTTCTTCAAGGACCGCAGAATCCCCCCAGACGTGATCGACGATGCCCTCCACCGCATCTCCTCAACTTCCCGCTCCTCCGCCCTTGAGCCCCGCTCCTCCAACCGCCACCAAGACAGAACCCCACTGGTTCTCACCTACCACCCCACCAACCTCCGTATACAACGTATCATCCGCCGTCATTTCTGCCAACTCCAAACGGACCCCACCACCAGGGATATATTTCCCTCCCCTCCCCTATCAGCGTTCTGCAAAGACCACTCCCTTCGTGACTCCCTCGTCAGGTCCACACCCCCCACCAACCCAACCTCCACTCCCGGCACCTTCCCCTGCAACCGCAGGAAATGTAAAACTTGCGCCCATACCTCCTCCCTCACTTCCCTCCAAGGCCCCAAGGGATCCTTCCATATCCGCCACAAGTTCACCTGTACCTCCACACACATCATCTATTGCATCCGCTGCACCCGATGTGGCCTCCTCTATATTGGGGAGACGGGCCGCTTACTTGCGGAACGCTTCAGAGAACACCTCAGGGACGCCCGGACCAACCAACCCAACCACCCCGTGGCTCAACACTTTAACTCTCCCTCCCACTCCACCGAGGACATGCAGGTCCTTGGACTCCTCCACCGGCAGAACATAACAACACGACGGTTGGAGGAAGAACGCCTCATCTTCCGCCTGGGAACCCTCCAACCACAAGGAATGAACTCAGATTTCTCCAGTTTCCTCATTTTCCCTCCCCCCACCTTGTCTCAGTCGGTTCCCTCAACTCAGCACCGCCCTCCTAACTTGCAATCTTCTTCCTGACCTCTCCGCCCCCACCCCACTCCGGCCTATCACCCTCACCTTGACCTCCTTCCACCTATCACATCTCCATCGCCCCTCCCCCAAGTCCCTCCTCCCTACCTTTTATCTTAGCCTGCTTGGCACACTCTCCTCATTCCTGATGAAGGGCTTATGCCCAAAACGTCGAATTTCCTATTCCTTGGATGCTGCCTAACCTGCTGTGCTTTAACCAGCAACACATTTTCAGCTGTGATCTCCAGCATCTGCAGACCTCATTTTTTACCCGGCCTCACATTTATGACATTGTACGCCATCTGCCAGACTCTTGCCCATCTACATCACTCGACAGACTTTCAATGTCCTCTGCACACTTTGCTCTACCACTCACCTGTGAACTTTGTCACACCATGCTTAGTCCCCAACTCCACATCATCTGTTCACACCAACACTTTTGGACACAGAGATTGGGGAAAGAAGAGGGATGTTGTAAGACGAGGGGCAGTTGAATCAGCAGGAGCTATTGTCTTGTTTGAATCTTGTTCCTCTTGCTTCCAAATAAGGCAGCAGGCCTCAGCAGAGAGACTGACGCTATGTTACATGCTGTGTGGACATGAAGTTAGGAATCATGCTGGAACAGTTATGTCCAGGACAATGCAGAGAGACATCAGGTCAAAGCAGTGCCATTTAGAATAAGTGCCTACTAATATAACGCATTGTCACCCATGCCACCAAAGTGCCATCAATATGTTTTATTCTTTCTCTCCCTCTGACTAGGTCTCAGTGCACTCCCTGTTTCTATAACTGAGGTGGAGGGAGCCTGATCAGCCAATGAGGTTCTGAAGGAGGGCCACTGGACCAGAAACATTAACCCTGCTCTCTCTCCACAGATGCCATCAGACCTGTTTTGCTTTTGTTGTGTCAGCCGAGTTTGTTGGGCCTGCACGTTTGGTCAGGTGTCCCATGGTATTTGTGTCTTATTTCTGAAGGCAAGTTAATCCTCCTCAGTTTTAACTTCCAAGGTGGGCAAAGGATGGCATCGGGATGGAGGTTGAGAGTCCAGTTACACCACAGTGTCCTGAGAGGAGACTTCTCCGTGCGTGTGGTTCTTCCTCTAGCTGGGAGCCACCCTATCTCGTTGTGAGGAAGGAGCACGGGCAATGCTGATCAGGTTCCTTGTCCCTTTATCGTGATGTTTTCAGTCCTGAGGACAACAGCTGTGACAATGCAGGGCAGGTATGACTACCTCAATCAGCAGACCCTGAGGGAGTTTGCCCTGGCACTCCATGGCAGTGCCAACCTCTCCATGGAGGCTGACAGACACTCACATTGACTCACTGCACTGCTCCAGCTTCAGGACAAGAGGGCCACGCCTCCCATATTCCTGCCTGCTGCTCCTGATCCTCCCTGTGCATGTGGACCAAGTCCCTGATTATCGACCCCACAGGGCCCTCTCCTGCCTGGGGCTGAGCAGGTGCCTGGTCTCGGGCAATCAGAAAATCCCTGCAGTGCAGAAGCAGGCCATTCAGCCCATTGAGTCCGCACTGACTCTCCAAAGAGTATCTCACCCAGTCCTACCCTATCCCTGTAACCCTGCATTTCCCATGGCTAATCCACCGAGCCTGCACATCCTTGGACACTATGGGGTAATTTTAGCACTGCCAATCCACTCAAACTTGGACTGTGGGAGGAAACTGGAGCACCCAGAGGAAACCGACAGGGAGAACTTGCACACTCCCCAAAGACAGTCACCCGAGGCTGGAAGCGAACTTGGGTTTCTGGCGCTGTGAGGCAGCAGCGCTAATCACTTGAGCCAGCATACCACCACCCAGTCCTCCACGTGCCAATGGCCCAGAATGTTTCTTCTCTGCCAGGCTGTGAAACTGTCACAGTGAGGTGCTAACCACACTTTCTAAGCCTGATGTCCCCACCAAGGTCGACAGTGTGGTGCTGGAAAGCAAAGCAGGTCAGGTAGCATCCGAGGAGCGGGAAAATCGACGTTTGGGGCAAAAGCCCTTCATCAGGACCTGATGAAGGGTTTATGCTCAAAACGTCAATGCTCCTGCTCCTCGGATGCTGCCTGACCGGCTGCACTTTTCCTGTGCCACACTCTCGTCTCTGATCTCCAGCATCTGCAGTCCTCACTTTCGCCGAGTCCCCACCAAGGTGTCAGTATCTGAGCTGGTGGAGGGTGCAGGAGGTAGGAAGCAGCCCCACTTATGCTTCCTCTGAGATTTTTGTACTCTCACCTTCAAAGACTGAGGTCTTCTGGAGTATGTGGCCATTTCACTGCAGGAGGTAGTGGTGATGCTGGCAGTACCTGCAACACACAAGGGAGTCAGAGTATCTTGGTCAGTGCTTAGACATGGTGTGAAATGGATAACACTGACAGCATGGTTACTGTGATAATTGCAGTCTAATGAAGAGTTGTAACTACTCGATTGGTGGGACATGGACAACATCCCCACAAGAGCGCCCCCAGTCATTTCCTTCAAGGGCCTTCTGGTGGGTGAGGAGGGTAATATCCAGCAGCCCTCAATCCATACAGGCTCCCTCTTCCCTATGATGAGTAGTTGCAGGAAAGGGAGGGACTAAGTGAGGCGCATGTGGATGGCACGACTGTTAGTGCTGATGCCAGTGGGCAAAAGGTGTTGAGGTGTCCCAAGTAACTGAATAGGCTGCACTAGAGGCCATGTAGCATGGGAGGCTGGTTGTTGAGTGATAGTGAGTGAAGGCAGATGTTGAAGGCAGAGTGGTATGTGAGAAGGTAGCCTTGAGAGGAAGGTGGGTGTGGTCATAGAGATAAAGTGAGTGTGAGGTATCAGAGAGAGGGACTTGCATTTACCCTGGCACAGTGGAAGAGGTTATTGATCGTATTATGATGTAGCTGGTGGTTCGCCCACACCATGGAGATGACACTGACACAAAATATTGTGCCAATCAGCTCTGGCACAAGCAAAGTTACACATGTTGCCAGACTTTCAATGAGATCTGCTGGTCTGTGAGCTGTTCTGAGATGACACATGGTAAGTGGGGCTGGAATCAGATGTGAGAGATGCCATGGCGGCAGGGTAAGTAGTTAATGAGGCATGTTGACAAGATACAGAAGGAATCTCAGTAAGAGTCGCTGGAGGAATCCCTCCAAAAAAACATAATGTAACTCGTAAAAAATGGTAGATTCAGTCCATG
Source organism: Hemiscyllium ocellatum (assembly GCF_020745735.1). Taxonomy (NCBI): domain Eukaryota; kingdom Metazoa; phylum Chordata; class Chondrichthyes; order Orectolobiformes; family Hemiscylliidae; genus Hemiscyllium; species Hemiscyllium ocellatum. Next base: position 55,364,967 of record NC_083415.1, read on the forward strand.
GTCTCTACAACTGACACAGTGTGATACAGAGTCAAAGTTACCTTGATAATTAGAGGCTTCATTTGGTTGAATAAATACTTCCTTTCGCATCAGAAAAAACTATTGACGAGATAACAAAACAAGAGAGTTACACTGATCTCATTCGCCCAGTGAAAAAAGAATTTGTTAAGTAATGAAGCAAGTTAATCAACTTATTCAATAAATCTCTCCATTCACAGAGTTGTATTTTGTTTATTGATGAATACAGATATCTCAAAAGTCTATTTGAAGAAGGTTGGATTTGAGCTCAATAACTGGAAGGGAGTGAAGTGGAATGTCCATGATGATGAATGCTGCTTCGCCATTATCTTACTCTACTTGGCTTTGACAGAAGATGGACGATGAAGGCTAAAGACACTAGAGGAGGAAGAAAACTCAAGAAGGCATGCAACCACCAAATGGACTGACTGAAGGTTTGTTCTCCTGTTGATACAGCTCCTCCCTTAGCCTTGTTCTTTTCACTTTCTCCCTCTTCTACTTTTCACTGACTTTACCCCAGTCTCTTCCAACCTCTATCTCTTTCTCTCCCCTATCTTTTTTAAAAATCTCTCTCAGTCTCTCTATTGCAGGGCACCACGATAATCCCATCCTCATCAAAGGGGCAGTCAAGAGATAAATAAGAGAAATGGAGGAAATACAGAGCTTTGTATCGAGATCTTGGAATTAAGAATGTCAGATGGACTTGTATTTATGGATAAATACATCTACGCACATGTACATATATCTTACTTCAAGGTGACTCACAGGAACAGCAAGTCATTTAAGGAAATATGAGGCAAGGTGACCAAGCGATAGATCTAAGAGGCAGGTTTTTAAGGGGAATCTTAAAGGAGGAAAGAGAGGTGGACAGTTTGAGGGAGGGAATTCCCAGAGTTCCAAACCCAAACAGCTAAAGACACGACCAGCAATGGGAAATCAAATAAAATTAGCTGTGATGAAAATTCCAGAATCAGAGGAATTCGATATTATGTTTGGGACGGGGAAATGATTTACACTTTGCAAATCCTGCAGAGCATCTTTACTTGATGTGGCATACTTATCAGTTGTAACATAAGAAACTAGGTGTGGATAATATGATATTGAAAAGTCTGGTTATTATACACAATTATTACACTCACAGGCACATAAGTGTCTGGGCCACTTTTAGGCTATTTGTCACAAGGAGCAGCACGCTTTCATCAGCTCATCATGATTCAAGTGATCCCAGGGTAAGATGGAGTCTGAGAACATTATACTTTCAGATCCCATGCTACGATACAGTGAAGATATTATGAGCATGCTGTAGAGCTATGGAGGTCTACAGCACAGAAAAAGACCCTTTGGCCAATCGCATGCACGCCAGTCAAAAGCAACCAGCTAACTATTCTAACCCCATTTTCCAGTGCATATCTCTTAGAAGTGTACTGACCGCCAGACATACTATGATGGGCATGGTCATGTTGGGATTTGAAAACAAGCAAAGTAAATTTTAAAAGATAGCAGTTGCTTCGCAGGAAGCCAGGACTTTAGATGAGCTCACACTTACAGTCATTAGAAAGTGGGAATATAGCCAGGAGTGCTGTAGTCAAGTGCCAGGAGATATAGATGAGAACTTCAGCATCAAGTAAAATGAGGCAGGAGTTAGATGGAGGAAGAAATAGGTGACCTTACTATTGGTGCAGAAACGTGCAAGAAAATTGCCCATAGTGTCCAGCGACGTGCAGGCTAGGTAGATTATCCATGGGAAATACAGGGTTATAGGGATATGGTAGGGGCTGGATCTGAATATGATGCTCTTCAGTGGGTCAATGTGGACTCAATGGGCTGATTGGCCTGTTTGCACACTGTGAGAATTCTATAATTCGATGATATATTTGCCTTTGTACCATGCATGGAACTGTGAAACATTTGCATTCCTGACTAAGAATACCTAGGGAGTGGTTACCAGATGGAATTTGCTGTCATGTGGAGATTTTGAAATAAATAGCGTTAATGTAGTTCTGGAAAATCTAGATAAGTTAATAAAGGACAAGGGAGTAACAAGAGAGCTGGTGGCCAAGTGGTATTCTGACTGGGCTTGTATTAGAAAGGCTGAGTCTAATGTTCTAGTGATATGGGTTCAACTCCTGCCAAAGCAGATGATAAAGCTTTAGTTCCATAATGGCAACCGTGTAACCACTGTTGATTGTTGTAGAAGCCTATCTGGGATGCTAATGTCCTTCAGAGAATGAAATCATCCTTATCTGGTCTGGCCTAAACATGGATCCAGACCACAGCAATGTGCTTGACTCTTAACTGTCCCTGTGCAATTAGGGATGGGCAATAAATGTTGGCCCAATCGCTGGTGGCACATCCTGTGAGTGAATAAAAATAGGGGGACAGGGATAAATAATATGTAGTTGGAGGAGATTTGTATGGAACATAAACACCAGCACAGACCAATGACCTGTTCAACTTCTGTGTAATTCAGTGAAACCTATCTCCGCTCGGGCACGGGTGTATGTGCTACGTGTTAGATACTATTCCATATTCTGTGGATTTAATAAATGATGAATTCAGGACACACACAGAGTGCCAGCACCTTAGTCATTTGAGCAGTTTGGACATTTAACTATAAGTTAACAATGTCCTTGAATGGAGGATTGCCCAAGCAGAGTGTGATTGTCAGTGGCGTACATGAAAAAAATACAGGCTTATTGTACTCGTTGCTTGTAAATATTGTCTCTCCTTTCTGCGTGGTGAGACCAAACATAGTTTTATGGAGCATCTCCTTACTGTCCCCAAACTTTTCCGACTGGCTCTCGTGCTATTTCAACATTGAGTTCAACAATTTCTGATCATCGTCTCTGCCTGATGTTGTTTCCTTTCATGCTTTGAATTTTATTTTTTTTGTAATCTTGCTTGCAGTTTGTGGTGCACCTGCTGTAAGGTACATCTTTTGTTTCTTTGTTTCTTTCCATTCCCCATCACCATAACCCTCTGACCCTGGAGGACTAACCCTCTGTCATTCGATCTCTCCTACCTTCCACCCTATCACGGACACTCCTATTGACCTTGCCCCACCCACCTCTTGTTCAAATTCAATTACATTTATGATTCTTCACAATCTGAAGGAAGGTTTCAGCCCTGAAACTTTAACAATGTTTCTCTCCCATACACTGTCTGCTGACACTGCCATAACCTGTTAAGTTGAGCATTTCCAGCATTTTCTGTGGGTTTTTTTTTCATCTTTGCAATCAACCAAACTGTTTGCATTGCACCAGCTAAGTAGAAGTTATAACCTGAAGGATCAAGAGCAACTCATCTCCTGTTATCAACAAAAGGTTGATAACATTGAGCCAATTGCCTTGTTAATTTTTGACTGGATTTACCATCACTTGTAACCAACAAAGCTATGAAGGACTTCTTGCGGTTAATATGGAGCTATCGGCAACAACTCACTTTAGTCTTGGCACCGCTTGTGTTTTTACCAGTTGTATTTGTTATGCCTCCTCAGGTAGGTTCAGCTGTCATAGCTTCAGGAATGTTTGCTCGTCTGTAATAAATGTGTACGCATCCAGCATTCCAAGGATTACAGTGGTTCATAGAAACATAGCAGATAGGAGCAGGAAGAGGCCATTCGGCCCTTCGAGCCTGCTCCACTATTCATCATTATCATGGCTGATTGTCCAACTCAATGGCCTCATCCTGCTTTCTTCCCATTACCTTTAGTCCCATTTGCCCCAAATGCTATGTCTAGCCACCTCTTGAATACGTTCAATATTTTGGTATCAACTACTCCATGTGGGAATGAATTCCATGGGCTTGCTACTCTTTGGGTGAAGAAATGTTTCCTCATCTCTGTCCTAAATGGTCTGCCCTGAATCCTCAGACTGTGATCCCTGGTTCTCTGGACACACCTACCATCGGGAACATCCTCCCTGCATCTACCCTGTCTAGTCCTGTTAGACTTTTATGAGTGTCTATGAAATCATTCCCCAACCACCACCCTCGACCCCACACAATCCCAACCCGGTCAATCTCTCCTCATACGTCAGTCCTGTCATCCCCAGAATCAGCCTGGTAAACCTTCAGTGCACTCCCTCAAGAGCAAGAGCATTCTTCCTCAGAAAAGGAGACCAAACCTGCACGCAATATTCTAGGTGTGGCCTCACCAAGGTCCTGTATAACTGCAACAACACATTCCTGCTCCTGTACACGAAACCTCTCGCGATGAAGGCCAACTTACACTTATCATCTTGACCGCCCGCTGCACCTGCATGCCTACTTTCAGCGAGTGGCCCATAAGGACACCCAGGTCCCACTACACACTCCCCTCTCCCAATTTACAGCCATTTAAGTTGTAATCTGCCTTCTTCGTTGGGTTTCCTCTGGGTGCTCCAGTTTCTTCACACTGTCCAAAAGGTGTGTGAGTCAGGTGAATTGGCCATGCTAAAATGCCCATAGTGTTAGGTGCATTAATCAGAGGGAAATGGGTCTGGGTCAGTTACTCTTCAGGAGGTCGGTGTGGGCTTGTTGGACCAAATGGCCTGTTTCCACATTGTGGGGAATCTAATTCTTGAATTTGCTTCCAAAGTGAATAACCTCACATATCTAATCTAATTAAATTATATTGCAGTTGCCATTGATTTGCCCATTCATCCAACTCATCCAGATCATGCTGAAGGATCCCTGCAACCTCGTCACCGTTCACTCTCTCATCCAACTTGACATCATCTGCCAACTTTGAGATTTTACATTTTGTTCCCTCATCCAAATCGTTATTGTATATTGTGAATAGCTAAGGTCCCAGCACCAATCCCTTTGGCACCCCGCCAGTTACTGTCTGCCAACTTGAAAAGCACCCATTAATTCCTACTTGTTGTTTCCTCTCTGAAAACCAGTTTTCCATCCATCACGATGCACTTCCCCCAATTCTATGTGCTTTAATCATGCGCAATAATCTCTTATGCGGAACTTTGTCAAAAGAATGTAAGGTCCAAATATACCACATCGACTAGCTCCCCTTTGTCAACTCTACTAGTTACACCTTCATAGAATTCCAACAGGTTTGTCAAGCATGATTTCCCCATCATAAATCCGTTACTCAAGGAGATTGCTCACCACACCGTCTCAAAGGTAATTAGGAACAGACGGTAAACATTGTCCCAGCCATCATTGCCCACACTCATGGAACAAATGAAAGATAAATGTGGACAAAGTGAGATTAATGTGGGGGGTCGGGGAGTAAAATAAAACAAGTTCATAGAGTCATAGAGTTATACAGCATGGAAACAGACCCTTGGGTCCAACCCATCCGTGCCAACCAGGTATCCTAAATTAATCTAGTCCCATTTGCCAGCATTTGACCCATATCCCTCTAACCCCTTTCTATTAACATACCCTTCCAGATGCCTTTTAAATGTTGTAATTGTACCAACCTCCACCACTTCCTCTGACAGCTCATTCCTTACACACCACCCTCTGTGTGAAAAAGTTGCCCCTTAGGTGCCTTTTAAATATTTCCCCTCTCACCTTAAACCTATGCCCTCTAATTTTGGATTCTCCACTCCAGGCAAAAGGCCTATCTATTTCCCCTATCCATGCCCCTCATGATTTTCTAAATCTCTATCAGGTCACCCCTCAGCCTCTGACGCTCCAGGGAAAACGCTCAGTCTTTCCAGCTTCTGCCTACAGCTCATTGAGCAAAAATAAGAACAAAGAACAAAGAAAATTTACAACCCAGGAACAGGCCATTCGGCCCTCCAAGCCTGAGCTGATCCAAATCTACTGTCTAAACCTGTCGCCCAATTCATAAGCATTTGTATCCCTCTGCTCCCCATCTACTCATGCATCTGTCCAGATGCATCTTAAATGAATCTACCATGCTTGCCTCTGCCACCTCTGCTGGCAACTCGTTCCAGACACCCACCACTCTCTGTGTAAATACAATTCCTTTTTACGTTACTAAGTCCAAATTCTAATCATGGAAATCAGAATGAGAAAAGGCTTCAGGTAACATGTACAATCACTCTTTGCCTACAGTGACTATAAGGAGTTTGGAACATAGCATCTTATTACTTTTAACTACTGAGATGAGAGAGACTGGTAACTTGCAACATCTGTCCAAATTGTCCTGGTGATCTTCTGCCTACTTTGCCCCAACGTTAACCCAAACTACAAAAAAGCAAACGTGGCAAAGCTTCTTGGCCTGACCTGGATATTCCTCTTTGTGCACATGCACAGCAAGGTGGCATTCCCCTTAGATCCTCTCGAGTTGGACATCTTTGCTGGAGGTTTCAGGATCTGACAAGTCAGCCATGTGCGGGGAGAGAAGGGAAACTGAGAAGCAAGGAAATGGGAAAACTAAAGGTGAGGGGAGTGAGTTACAGGGAGTGACGGAGTGTGGTTAGGGAGACCAGAAGTAGGAAGAATTTTGATTCTGCAAATATCTCACTGAAACAGCATAGACAACCTGAAATAATATTGCAGACTCTCAGGTTCCCTCTGATTTACAGCAATGCAAGGACCTTTATGTAGCTGGAAGCATTGGATGTGACCCTATTGAAGCATCCCATGGCCAGATAGTGTCTATTCATATTGATGTTGCATACTCAAATAATGGTCACTGGGCCAGATTACCAAAGAGGCAACTCAATCAGCAAACCATACCACAGTATTAAGATCAACCCCTTCCAAAGATGACAGCAGAGTTAAAATGGGAGAGAAGCTGAGAAAAGGTTTGATTTTAGGAGTAGGAGGTTGTAAACATTTCCTAAATGACCTGATTAGGAATGCTATGATACTACTCCAGGCCACATGGGATATGAACCTATATCGCCTGACCCAGAGGTAGAGACACTACCATTGTACCATAAGAACCCATAGCCAACATTTTATAACCAGAACAATGAGGAACCAATTCGCACTCACAAATTGCTCAGCCAGTTTCCTCAGTACAGGAAGAAAGTGATTGGGACCTTGGGTCAAAGAGAGAGATTAGAGAACGTAGCATCGCTGTTCAAATAGTGTCTCAGATTTTCTGAGGCCTGTGCTTCAAAGGAAATTAAAGGTGAGATTCATTGGTTTGGACTCCTGGCTATAATTAGCATGTGAGCTGTAGGACTTTCTGAAAAAAAATGATGCTTTGGAAAGAAGGAAAGGGTCCTTAAACTCTGTCATGAAATCAGGATCAATGTCAACTGGATGGTAGGTACAGTTCAAAGGCTGCATAAACAAGTAAATGTCAAGGTCACTGAATGTACAGTCAGAAATGGTGGAATTCATTGACACATGGTCATTATTCTTACATTTGAGAAGTTGGGCAATTCAGAGCTTTTAGAATTTGGACTGGTGCTAAACCCAACTGTGTTCCTATATTGCTTGCACTAGCAATGATAAGGTAGATTTCCTGAGTCCTCACTAGAGTTGGATATCTATCTTACAAATAGTGTCATTCAGAAATCCACATGTTGCTCACTGCAGTGTTTATCAGTCTGTACTCTGTCCAAATCTTATTTTTTCCTATGGGATGTGGGCTTTGCCAGCTAGGGCAACACTTATTGCTCATCCCTAATTGCCCTTGGGAAGGTAGCAGTGGAGGTAAAGAAAAGCTGGAAAGTGAATCCAATGGTCTTTGCTTCCCAATTCCAATGTTGATATGGCCCTACATTGGCTATCCAGGCCCTTGCAGTTTAATTGTTTTCTTCTAGAAACTTCCACTGATTTGTAAGAAGTACAGAGCAACTAATTCATTTGGAAAAGTCACAGCTCACAGCATCTACTGCAGGAGAGGTAACTGGATTTCTGCAAGCTTAAACTGTATTTTCTTTCTCTGCACAGAACAGGCAGCTTCTCCTGGGGAGAACAAATTGCACCACTTCCATGTCTTTCTCTCGCTGTAACTTGTTTCCAGTTCCAAACTTCTCAAGTTGGCTGAGAACTAATAAGTTTTAGTTGAAAACAACTTCATGGCTCCTGGTTGTCTGCACATTCCAAGAATTCACAGCCACAAAAAAAAACAAATTTTCTTAATCAGGACTCCCTGTCATTTTCTTTACTTCTGCATGAACATTCAAGGTCGATGTGTGGCACTGACTTCTGGAACTGAAGTTCATGTTGTGATATGTGTCAGCATGCTGATCACAGTGTGCACGATGGTGGGGGAACTGCGAGAATGTGCAGTTCAGAGGGAACGTTGTTTACACGAGGTGTTGTATCTCATGTGAACCGATGCAGCCATTCTAGTATACCCCACCCCTGTTTTTAAGCTACAGTTCTTTCTCCTTGCAACCTACCATTCATACATAGATGAAAATTAAAAGGCACAGTTCTTGAATGAACCACACCTTCAATTTATGACAGAGGATTTTTTTCTCTGCATCAGCTTGCAAATCTATGCTGATTAGATGGAATTCTTTCATTCTGAGTCATAGAGATGTACAGACCCTTCGGTCCAACTTGTCCATGCCGACCAGCTATCCCAACTGAAATGTAGTCCCACCTGCTAGCACCCGGCCCATATCCCTCCAAACACTATTCAGATGTCTTTTAAATGTTGCAATTGTACCAGCCTCCACCACTTCCTCTAGCAGCTCATGCCATACACGTACCACTCTCTGTCTGAAAAAGTTGCCCCTTAGGTCTCTTTTATATCTTTCCTCTCTCACCCTAAACCTATACCCTCTAGTTCTGGACTCCCCTACCCCAGGGAAAAGACTTTGCCTATTTATCCTATCCATACCCCTCATGATTTTCTAAACCTCTATCAGGTCACCCTTCAGCCTCCGATGCTCCAGGGAAAACAGCCCCAGCCAATTCAACCTCTCCCTATAGCTCCAATACTCCAACCCAGGCAACATTCTCGTAAAGATTTTCTTAACCCTTTCAAGTTTCACAACATCTTTCCGATGGGAAGGAGACCAGAATTGCGCGCAATATTCCAAAGTGGCTTAACCAATGTCCTGTACAGCCACAACATGACCTCCCAACTCCTGTAATCAATACTCTGACCAATAAAGGAAAGCATACCAAACGCCTTCTTCACTATCCTATCTACCTGCGACTCCACTTTCAAGGAGCTATGAACCTACAATCCAAGGTCTCTTTGTTCAGCAACACTCCCTAGGACCTTACCATTGAGTGTATAAGTCCTGCTAAGATTTGCTTTCCCAAAATGCAGCACCTCGCATTTATCTGAATTAAACTCCATCTACCACTCCTCAGCCCATTGGCCCATCTGATCAAGATCCTGTTGTAATCTGAAGTAACCTTTTTCGCTGTCCACTACACTCCAATTTAGGTGTCATCTGCAAACGTACTAACTATACCTCTTATGCACACATCCAAATCATTTATATAACTGATGAAAAGTAGTGGACCCAGCACTGATCCTTGCAGCACTCCACTGGTCACAGGCCTCCAGTCTGACAAACAAACCTCCAACACCACCCTCTGTCTTCTACCTTTGAGCCAATTCTGTATCCAACGCCCTTAGTGATTGTAGTATTGGGAAAACCAACATGTCCACTTCCTTGACTATTTTAGAATAGCTTTGTGCTTGACATGATCTCTACCACTGAGGATTCTTCCTGGGAGAATAAAGAAACTATTTAAATCATGTCTTCTGAATCATTTCAGCATCTGACTCTGAATTATACCAGTTAAAAATTTATCAATAAGCTCAAATGAGGTTTGCTGCTCGCTGGCTGTCTGGATGCTTGCATTTTGTCATAAACATTGTTGACTTTTGCACTTTGAATTCTCTACAGTGTTGATTGCAAGGGAAAGTATTTCTGCTAATCCAGTATCATCACTGGGTTCTATCTTGCTGACAGTGTGAACGAAATTTCTTAGGCTAACATAACTAATCCCAATGGATTCAGTCTTCTGTTGCAGTTTTGCCATGAGTCTAGCGAGGCCTGTGAAATCTTCCACCTGCGTCCTTTTGCCATCTGCTCTACAATTGGCTGTTATTTAACCAACTATTCACCAACCTTGTTCCATTACTGGGCGTCCCTGGATCAGTTGTTCCTCAGCGTCATAGTGTCGTACAGCCTTGACTTGTAGGGTAGGGAGGTGAGTCTGAGTGGGATGCTCTTCAGAGAGTTGGTGTGGACCTGTTGGACCAAGTGGCCTGTTTTTACACTGTTAGGGGCTCTGATTCTAACCAGTTTGAATCCTGGTACCATTTAACCAGATTGAGATTCAGACATGCATCCATATTCAAGAGTCAGAATGTTTGATTATGAAATGTGTTCTGTACAGGTTGATATTCCTTTTGTTGGATAGTTACATGTACCATATCTTTAATCTTCAGTACTATACCTCCTTGTTCATGTGGTTGCCTACTGTCAGTTGTAGATAGTGTTTCTTCAACTATGATATATAAACTAATAATACAGTAACACTTATTCCAGTAGCAAACTTAAAATGTTATCTAAGGGTCGTTAGAAAGCATCTACCAAATCCACGACTACTGTTACCTAGAAGGACAAGTGCAGCAGATACATGGAAACACCATCACCTGTAAGTTCGCCTCCAAGCCATTCACCATGCTGACTTGGAAATATATCCCCATTCCTTTGTTTTGTTGTGTCAAAATTCTGACATTCCCTCCCTAACAGTATTGTGGATCTGAGTGGTGCTGGAAAAGCACAGCAGGTCAGGCAGCATCCAAGGAGCCGGAAAATTGATGTTTCAGGCAAAAGCCCTTCACCAGGAATAGAGGCCTCTATCTAAACTCTGGTTTCCAGCATCTGCAGTCCTCTGTTTTGCCTAGTATTGTAGACCTGCCTACTGCACATAGTCTGCAGCAGTTCATGAATATAGCTCAACACCACCTTCACAAGAGCAGCTAGGGATGGGTATTGCATGATGGTCCAGCCAATGGAGCCCACATCCCATGAGTGAATTTAAACAAACCCTTTGTCTCCTTGTCAGTCAGCTAGCTTACATAAGAAAATTCAATAACCCTGCCTCCACCACTCTCTGGATAAGAGAATTTCTCTGAGAGTAAAAAAATGTCCTCATCATCATCTTAAATGGAAGATCCTTTATTTTGAAACTGTATTCCCTGGTTCTAATGTTTTCAAAATCCCCTTAGCATCCAGCCTGACAATTCCCTTCAGGATCTTATTTATTTTAATAAAAGTAATACTGGAATTGATCTTTACAGTCACTATAGTTGACCTAATTTCTTATTGTGTGGTTTTAATTAGATTTTTTTTATTCCACCAGGAAGGGAAATGTCTCTATATAGTTCTGATTATGGCTGTGTACTGGTGCATGGAAACGTTGCCTCTAGCAGTAACCGCACTGCTCCCTCTCAGCCTCTTACCGCTGTTTGGAATCCTACCTTCATCAAAGACCTGCCCTTTGTACTTCCTTGACACGAATGTTCTCTTCTTTGGTGGCTTGGTCATGGCCGTGGCGATTGAAGACTGTAATCTGCACCGCCGAGTAGCACTCGCAATCCTCAGGTGTTTGGGGGTTAACCCTTTAATGTAAGCACAGCAATGATGCAGCCAATTTGCAACTTCATTGGAAATCGGGATGGGGCAGCAGGTTGGCTCAGTGGTTAGCACTGCTGCCTCAGAGCTTCAGGGACCTGGGTTCGATTCCAGCCTCAGGCGACTGTCTGTGTGGAGGTTGCACATTCTCCCTGTGTCTGCGTGGGTTTCCTCTCGGTGTTCTGGTTTCCTCCCACAGACCAAATATTTGCAGGTTAGGTGGATTGGCTGTGCTGAATTGCCTATAGTGTGCAGGTTGGTTGGTTAGCCATAGGAATGCAGAGTTACAAGAATATTGTAGGGGGTTGGGTCTGGATGGGATGCTCTTTGGAGGGATGGTGTGGATTCAGTGGGCTGAATGGCCTACTTTCACATTGTAAGGATTCTAGTTCATAAGAAGCAACTTTCATTCAGCACTTGAAATAGGCCCTTGTTGTTCTGCAAGGGGTAATTTTTTTATGAGTATTATTAGTCATTCAATCAAATTTATGAATGTCTTGGCATCCAATGTATCTTGAGCCAAAGCAGACTGAGAGTTGGATATTGAGCAGATTAGGGAGTACAGTGATGCTCAGTGAAATATTTGAGGAAGCTTTCGTTCATGTTTTCGATCAGAAAGGCAGATGGGTTCTATAGCAAGAACTGATAGCACAGAACTTTGCAGCAGGGAATCAAATGGTAAGAGTGAAATTTAGTTCATGCTCAGTGGTCATTGGAACACTCAGAGCTTCATAGTCTTTGCTGCCTGTAGAACTGTCACAAAATTCAATCCAGAAATCTAAGGGAGAGAACTGAGTAATCAGAGATTAAACAAAACAACTATGGAGATTCATTAACCTGAATTTTAACGAGATATATTGCTAATTTCACCTCCATCCCCACAGCCCCCCGCCTCATGAGAACAATTGATGACTTTTGTTCAAAAAGCCTGTGCAGCAGTGATATTATGATAGGAGTGACACCTTAACAAACAGAGAGTGGGACCTCTACTCCTCACACAAAGGTACATTTGCTCTCAAGTGTTCGGCCGCTCTTCCAGTCCCAGCAGGAACAGAATTAGCAGAGCAGGCTTGATGGGCAGAATGGCTCACTTCTGCTCCTATTTCCTATGAGCTTTTAAGTATATTCAAGGCTGAGACAGACAGAGTTTTAAGAAAATCAAGAATTACTGGGGGAAGAAAGGGAGGAAAGTGAAATTGAAGATTATCAGGTCAGCCAGGATCTCATTGAACGGCCCAACAGACTCAGTGCCCTCAATGAACTCATTTTGCTCCTGTGGTCTTAATTCTATAGTGGGAGCCAGGAGTCCTGTGCTTACTGGGCAAACAGTGATCAGACACCTGAGGGCAATGAGGTGGGGGAGGAGAAGAGGTTTGGGGGAACAATTTTGGAGACTCGGCTGGAAGGCAGAAGATGGGGCATCTTCTTTCCTGTGTGCAGACGGTAGCCATGTAAAAGATATAACCCCTTTATCCCACACTTTCACCAGCCAAGCGGGAGAAACATCCAATACTCACACTGCCCCGCCGATAGAAAATAAGGATGTGAGCAGGCTATTCAGCCCTTTGAGCCAGCTCCACCATTCGTGGCTGATGCTTCAGCTTAGTATCCTGTTCCTGCTTTGTCCCTATTCCCTTTGATCCACCTGGCCCTAAGAACTGCATCTCACTCCATCTTCAAAACATTCAATGTTTTGGCCTCAACTGCTTTCTGTGGCTTAAAATTACAAGACTCACCACTCTGGGTGAAGAAATTTTTCCTCATCTCAAACGGCATACCCCTGTGCTTAGATTGTTACCCCTCTGGTTCTGGACTCCTCAGTCATCAGAAGCATCTTTTCTATGTTTATCCTGCCAGTCATGTTAGAATATCATAGGCTTCTATGAGATCTCCTCTCATTCTCCTAAACTCCAGTGACTATAATCTTGACTAATCCAATCTGTCTTCATACGTCAGTCCTGCCATCCTAGGAATCAGTCTAGGAACCCTTTGCTTCATCCCATCCATAGCCAAAACATCCTTACTCAGATAAGGAGACTTAAACTGCACAGAGCACTCCAGATGTGGTCTCACAAAAGTCCTGTACTGTCCTGCAGCATGACATCCCTGGTCTGTACTCCAATCCACTCACTTTAACATTTACCTTCTTCACCACCTAGACAAGAATGCTCAGGACTTTTTATCAATCATTTTTAAAACTTAATTTGTGGGTCCTGGGTGTCGCTGCCTGGCCAACATTGATAGCCCATCCCTATTTGTCCTTGAGAAGGTGGTGGTGAGCTGCCTTCTTGAATCGCAGCAGCCCACATGCTATGGGTTGACCCACAATGCTAGTAGGAAGGGAATTCCAGGATTTTGACCCAATGAACGACTGGCGGTATATTTCCATGTTAGGATGGTGAGTGGTTTAGCTTCATCTCCCCTTTTCCCAGTCTTGTCACCATTCAGATAATAATCTGAATTCCTGTATATCCTCACAGTTATCCGCATTTTACTTCATCTGCCATGCATTTGCCCACTCACTGATTTTGTATGTAGGTAGTGTTCCCATGCTTTAGCTGTCCTTGTCTTTCTAGATAGTAGAGCTCATAGATTTGGACAGTACTGTCTAAGGACCCTTAATGAGTTTCTTTAAAAATGTACTTAAGGGATTCCTGGAGAGACCAGAGAAGTGAACTTGTTTTCCTTATATCAGAGAAAGATAAGTGGAGGGGTCATGGTTTGGGGGTGAGGTGGGAAGACGGTGAGAATCTATGAAATATTTAGCGACAGTAAATGAGAAGAAAGTGTTTCGAAAAGAGTCGGTAAGCACAGATTCAAGGGAATGGTCAAACCAGCTGGAGGCAAAATGAGGGAATTGTACAGTGAGTAAGCATGACTTGGGTTGCATGGCAGCAAAAGGAGGAGAAAGCAATTCAATGGTTACTTTCAAAAGGCAATTGGATTAATACTTGAAGGGGAAAATGTTTGCAAATATGTGGGTGAAGCTGGTGCATTAGTCAGAGGGAAATGGGTCTGGATGGGTTACTCTTTGTGGGCGGCACGGTGGCACAGTGGTTAGCACTGCTCCCTCACTGAGCCTGAGACCCGGGTTCAATTCCAGACTCAGGCGACTGACTGTGTGGAGTTTGCACGTTCTCCCCGTGTCTGCGTGGGTTTCCTCTGGGTGCTCCGGTTTCCTCCCACAGTCCAAAGATGTGCGGGTCAGGTGAATTGGCCATGCTAAATTGCCCGTGGTGTTAGGTAAGGGGTAAGTGTGGGGGTATGGGTGGGTTGCGCTTCGGCAGGGTCGGTGTGGACTTGTTGGGCCGAAGGGCCTGTTTCCACACTGTAAGTAATCTAATCAAAGCTGAGTAGAAATTGTCAGCACGTGAAGACAGACAAATAGCTATCTCTTGTGCGATATCATACTGTAATTGTAACCCTGTATTGGCTGTCTTCTTTAGGCTCACACTGGGAATGATGCTGACCACTGCCCTTCTGTCCATGTGGCTGAGTAACACAGCCACCACAGCCATGATGATGCCGATAGCCACTGCTATCCTTAAGAGGCTGTATGGAGAATTTGAAGCTGTGCCACAGAGTAAGACCAGCGACACAGGTAGTCTTAAGTAAAATCTGATCTTAAATCAAAATGTTAATTCCTGTTCTTTATGCTAAAAAGACAAAAAGGGCTGCATTACTCAATAATAGAAAGTCTGCACGCAATATTTGAACAACCAGGCTGACTCCTGACAGACAGGCTACTAGCCTCAGCTTAATTTCAATCCTGAAAATAAAAACTGCTGGAGATCACACTGGGTCAGGCAACATCCATGGAGAGAAAGCAAGCTAACGTTTCAAATGTAAATTACTCTTCATCAGAGCTCCAACATTTTTTGTTTTCAGTGCAAATTTCGGCATCTGCAGTAATTTGCTCCTTAATTTCAATCCTACTTGCTCAGTTTGTGAATGGGATGGTTACTTCCCTACTTGGAACTATAAAGCTCTCACAATAACCTACAGGATGCTGTAAACAGAGGCAGGTCCAACTCCCTCTGGAGTTGGATTATTATCTGAGGAAGAGAGAACATATCCGGTAAAGGAAGAAGGTGGGCAATAGAATCTGCAGACACACATATTGAGAAATTCGGCAAGTGAGCAAGAACTTGGCAGATGGCATATAATGTGGGAAATGTGAAATTTGGCAGGATGAATAGATGAGCTGAATATTGTTTAAAAGGAGAAGGGCTTGTGCCCAAAACGTCGAATTTCCTGTTCCTTGGATGCTGCCTGACCTGCTGTGCTTTAACCAGCAACACATTTTCAGCTCTGATCTCCAGCATCTGCAGACCTCACTTTTTACTAAAAGGAGAAAGGCATGCCAAAAGCTATAGGACAAAGGGATTTGGGAGTCCTTGAATCACAAAAAACTAGCAAGTAAACGTGGAAGGCAATGAGAAGATTGGTTTTTATTTCAGAGGGATTAGAGTGTAAAAGTAGGGAGATTTTGCCAAAACAATACAAGGTATTGGTCAGACCACGGGTAGAATACTGACATAGTTTTGGGCCCCTTAGCCTTAGAAAGGTATACTAGCACGGAGGCATTCCAAAGAATATTCACGAGGCTGAGACCAAGTATGGGGACACTGTCTTGAATGGAGAGGTTGAGTGGATTCGGCCTATCATTGGAAATAAAAGTGAAAAAGAATTTGAAAATTATTACACTATATCTATGTGGACAAAAACAGAATTAACGGGCCGAAGATTCCCAAAACTCAGCTCTTAATCCAACAGACCTTCGCAAAGGGCTTCTCTCAGTGAACTCTAGCAAGTTATCTCATGCGATTCTCCACTCTTTGCCCGATTATGTATGCTCCAGGTACCACTACGCTCAGTCGGGAAGCGTTGGCACCTTCCTGCACTCACCCTGCTGAGGCCACATTGAAACCCAAGCCACAAACTCGGCCGCATTCTGCCGCCCAGATTTGAAGTCACTGTCTGGGTCGGTATGTGCCCAGTGTCTGCAGGAGCGCATGGCCATACTGCAGTAAGGTTGATAACCTCCTGGTCTTTGCCACAATATTCTCTCTGCAACCTCACAGTCACTCTTAACTCTGCCATTGCATCCATCTCAGCTCTCGTGGTTCACCACTCGCAAAATTGCATGCAGCATCTTCCCTTAATGACTCTCATTCCCCCCATCCGCCCCAAACTACTAACATTTCCTGCACTCTGTGCTTCCTACTTACTCACCTTCAGCCTCCTAACTGACCATAAGTCCCCCTTGACTGTTCATTGCTGCCAAACATGATAAGCTGCCTGGCTATCTGCACTAATAGGCAAGGCCGAGAATGCTGTGGGTATCCAAGTGGGTGCAGAGTGAGTGCACTCTAAGAGACGCAGCTAAGAGGCCTGAGATCTTTCCCTGTTCCAATGCATAGAATGAATACCTGTCCCTGCAGCAAAGCAGCCTCATAGCAGCATTGTAAAAAAAGGTGTCCTATTATGTGATTGCTGAATGTGCAATGATGAAATGGCAAGGCTGGCACTATCTGGTGGCACAGTGGTTAACACTGCAGCCTCACAGTGCCAGGGATACAGGTTCAACTCCAGCCTCAGGTAATTGTCGGTGTGGAGTTTGCACATTCTCCCCATGTCTGCACAGGTTTCCTTCGGGAGCTCCAGTTTCTTCCCACAGTCCAAAGATGTGCAGGTTATGTGGATCGGCTATGCTAAATTACTCCATTGTGTACAGACTGGGTGGGTTAGCCATGGGAAATGTGGGGTTACAGGGATAGGGTGAAGGTTTGGGTGGGGTGCTCTGGGGAGAGTTGGTGCAGAGTCATAGAGATTTACAGCACAGAAACAGACCAACTCATCAATCCCTATTCATATACCCACCCAGGTCCCTTTTAAATGTTGCAATTGTACCAGCCTCCACCACTTCCTCTGGCAGTTCATTCCATACACATACCACCCTCTGCACCACATTGTCAGTTTTTCTCCACTGCTCGCAAACATAGCAAGCTGCATATAAATGAGGTGAAATGAGGTATTAACGGAATGTTAATGCCGGTGAATTGGCCCCTCACCCCTGAACAGGGACATTCTTATTAAAACCTTGGTGGAAAATTGGACTTCTTTTCCTCATGTCAAAAATGGCATTTCTCCATCTTGCCCGTCCTTCCTAATGACTCGCTATTGACTGCATTGTTCAGGGGCTGGGAAAATTCAGCCAAACGTTTCAGCTCAGCAATCTTTTGTTAGACATAGCAGATGTCACAGATTTTCAGGGAACTCAGAGACAGAGAATGTGGGAAAAGTACAATAGGGAAGATCCATGATAGAGCAAGAGGCTGGAGAGATTCAATAAGCACAAATGATAACTAACAGCAACTGCTGTCTGAAAAACATGGGGACAATAATTACGGCCTGAAATTATTAAGTTGGTTTGATCTGGAAAATGCCTGAACTTGAAAGGGTTCAGAAAAGATTTACTCGGATGTTGTCAGGGTTGGAGAATTTGAGTTATAGGGAGAGGTTGAATAGGCTGGGGCTGTTTTCCCTGGAGTGTCAGAGGCTGGGGTGGGGTGACCTTATAGAGGTTTATAAAATCATGAGGGGTATGGATAGGATAAATGGACAAAGTCTTTTCCCTGGGGTGGGGGAGTCCAGAACTAGAGGGCACAGGTTTGGGTGAGAGGGGAAAGATATAAAAGAGACCTAAGGGGCAATGTTTTCACTCAGAGGGTGGTACGTGTATGGAATGAGCTGCCAGAGGATGTGGTAGAGGCTGGTACAATTGCAACATTTAAAAAGCATCTGGATGGGTAAATGAATAGGAAGCATTTGGAGGGATAAGAGCCAGGTGCTGGCAGGTAGGACTAGATTGGTTGGAATACCTGGTCGACATGGACAAGTTGGACCAAAGGGTCTGTTTCCATGCTGTACATCTCTATGACTCTATAAGAAGAAGTACTGTTCCCTGCAGTGTTCTATTTAACCAACCAATTAAATATTTTGGGAATGTGGTCACTTGTGATTCAAGATACATGGCAACAACCTGTACACTGAGAGCTTCATGAACAATAATATATTGCGTACAGTTCTGGATCCTCATTATAGGAGGGATGTGATTGCACTGGACAGAGTGCAGAGGAGATTTGTCAGGATGTTGCCTGGGCTGGAGAGTTTTAGTTCTGCAGACAGATTGGGGTTGGATTCCTTGGATCACAGGATATTGAGAGGGGATGTATAAGATGTGTAAAATTATGAGAGGTACAGACTGGGTAGACAGGAAGGAACTTTTCCCCTTGATGGAGGGATCAATGACCGAGGGTGGAGGAGGATTTAAGGTCAGGAACAAGAAGTTTT
The DNA here is from genome assembly GCF_020745735.1 of Hemiscyllium ocellatum. Taxonomy (NCBI): domain Eukaryota; kingdom Metazoa; phylum Chordata; class Chondrichthyes; order Orectolobiformes; family Hemiscylliidae; genus Hemiscyllium; species Hemiscyllium ocellatum. Next base: position 55,383,830 of record NC_083415.1, read on the forward strand.
GAGCAGATGCAAGGAAAACCCTTTTCACCCAGAGGGTGTTGGGAATCTGGAATTCGCTGCCTGTAGGGGTGGTGGAGGAAGGAGTATTTCAATGTGCACTTGAGATGCCAAGACATAAAAGGCTATGGGCCAAGTACTGGGATATGGGATTAGAATAGTTAGGTGACTGTTTTGACCAATGGTGGATGCAGTTGGCTAAAGGGCCTTTCAGTGTGCTGTAAATCTCAATGACTCTATGGCTGGTTGGAGTCAAGGTGGCCCACAGTGTTAGAGATGAAAATGTGTTGCTGGAAAAGCGCAGCAGGTCCGGCAGCATCCAAGGAACAGGAAATTAGATGTTTCGGGCATAAGCCCTTCAGGGTTCAATTCTAGCCTCGGGCGAGCATCTGCGTGGGTTTCATCCAGATGCTCCGGTTTCCTCCTAGAGTCCAAGCAAGCGTAGGTTAGGTGGATTGGCCATGCCAAATTGCCCATTGTCTTCAAGGAGGTGTAGGAGAGTTGAATTAGCCATGGGAAATGGAGGGTGACAGCGATGAGGGTGGGATACCCTTTAGAGGATTGATGCATACATGATGGGCTGAATAGCATGCTCCCACACTTTAGGGATCCTATGATGAAGGAAATTCAAGTTAACAAATAAGGCGTGGCTTAAACAAAGAGCTGGTATTTCATGATTTTAAAAAAAAATTAATTTGCAGTATGCAGTTGTCGCTGGGCCAGCATTTGTTACCCATCCTTAGTTCCCCTTGACAGGGTGGTGATGAGTTGCCTTTTTGAGCCGCTGTAGTCTATGGCAGGTTGGAACACTGTTAGAAAACGATCCAAAGGAGAAGTGGCTCAGCCTCTGGGCCTGACAAAGGGATTTCCAAGCCCCAGTGCATCAGTCGCTAAAGCTGAACACCAAATTAGCAAGGTTATGAAAAAGCAAATCTATAGGCCTTTTTTCTAAAAGGACTGTTTGTAAAGGAGGAAGGCTATGCTGCCAATTTTCGGCCAATTTGTTAAACCTGTGTCCCACATGCTATTGAAGCTGGAGATGGAAGATCTCACAGCTACTATTTCAAGAAGAACACAGGAGAGCTCCTGATGTCCTTGTCAACAACCCATACTGAAGCAGATGAATTAGGGTGATAAAAATTGTATAAGCTATATTATTATCATCTAATCTGGATTTTAAAACAGGCAGATCGATTTTGGTTAGTTCCACCTTAATAAGGATCAGAAAGTCATTTGAAACAGTGACTTAAACACTTACTTTCTGAGAAGGCATGTGACTCCAGTGAAGTGTCTGACAGGATACATATTGTGTTAATGGGTGGAATGCTTACATTGCTAAACCTACAGACAAGAGGCCATTAGTTTAGCTGTGGACTTCAATTTAGCTCAGAACAATCAGGGAATTGAGGTTGGTTCAGTTTTTATTTCTGGCAGGAGAATCAGGTTTTTCAGTACATTTCCAAGGAACCTGGCTGACATAGTTTTGGTCTATGACACACTCATGTTGTGAGAGTGTAAAGATGCATTCCAGAATCCGAGCTGAAAGGAAGTTTATCCCAGCACAAATGAAAAGTGGTGGGGCTAGCAGACTCAAATCGAAATTGTAAAGTTGTCTCAGCAGTGCGAGGAAAAGAACTGGGAAGAATAAGTGAAGTATAACATCACAGATTTGAGATAGGATTGATATGTCATATTGCTATGACACAAAGCTGGGTGGTAGGGTGAAATGTTAGGAGAATACAGGGTGACCTGGACAGGTTAGGTGAGTGGACAGATGCATGTCAGATGCAGTTTAATATGAATAAATGCATGGTTATCCACTTTGGTGGCAAGAACAGGAAGTCAGATTACTACCTAAATGGAGGAGAAAGTGAGGACTGCAGATGCTGGAGATCAGAGCTGAAAATGTATTACTGGAAAAGCGCAGCAGGTTAGGCAGCATCCAAGGAACAGGAGAATCAATGTTTCGGGCATAAGCCCTTCTTCAGGAATGAGGAAAGTGTGTCCAGCAGGCTAAGATAAAAGGTGGGGAGGAGGGACTTGGGGGAGGGGCTTTGGAGATGCGATAGGTGGAAGGAGGTCAAGGTGAGGGTGATAGGTCGGAGAGGGGTGGGGCCAGAGAGGTCAGGAAGAAGATTGCAGGTTAGGAGGGCGGTGCTGAGTTCGAGTGATTTGACTGAGACAAGGTGGGGGGAGGGGAAATGAGGAAACTGGAGAAATCTGAGTTCATTCCTTGTTGTTGGAGGGTTCTTGGGCGGAAGATGAGGCGCTCTTCCTCCAACCGTCGTGTTGCTATGGTCTGGCGATGGAGGAGTCCAAGGACCTGCATGTCCTTGGTGGAGTGGGAGGGGGAGTTGAAGTGTTGAGCCACGGGGCGGTTGGGTTGGTTGGTCCGGGTGTCCCAGAGGTGTTCTCTGAAACGTGCAGGTCCTTGGACTCCTCCATCGCCAGACCATAGCAACACGACGGTTGGAGGAAGAGCGCTCATCTTCCGCCTAGGAACCCTCCAAACACAAGGGATGAACTCAGATTTCTCCAGTTTCCTTATTTCCCCTCCCCCCCACCTTGTCTCAGTCAAATCACTCGAACTCAGTGTCGCCTTCCTAACCTGCAATCTTCTTCCTGACCTCTCCGCCCCCACCACCACTCTGGCCTATCACCCTCATCTTGACTTCCTTCCACCTATCACATTTCCAATGCCCCTCCCCCAAGTCCCTCCTCCCTACTTTTTATCTTAGCCTGCTGGACACAATTTCCTCATTCCTGAAGAAGGGCTTATGCCTGAAACATTGATCCTCCTGTTCCTTGGATGCTGCCTGACCTGCTGCGCTTTTCCAGCAACACATTTTCAGCTACTACCTAAATGGAGTCAAGATAGGTAAAGGGGCAGTACAACGAGATCTAGGTGTTCTTGTACATCAGTCAATGAAAGCAAGCATGCAGGTACAGCAGGCAGTGAAGAAAAGTAATAGCATGCTCACCTTCGTAACATGAGGAATTGAGTATAGAAGCAAAGAGGTCCTTCTGCAGCTGTACAGGGCCCTAGTGAGACCGCACCTGGAATATCGTGGGCAGTTTTAGTCTCCAAATTTGAGGAAAGACATTCTGGCTATTGAGGGAGTGCAGCATGGGTTCACAAGGTCAATTCCCGGAATGGCAGGACTATATTACGCTGAAAGATTGGAGCGACTGGGCTTGTATATGCTTGAGTTTAGAAGGCTGTGAGGGGATCTGATTGAGACAGTATAAGCTTATTAAAGGATTGGACACTCTGGAGGCAGGAAGCATGTTTCCGTTGATAGATAAGTCCTGAAACAGAGGAAACAGTTTAAACATAAGGGGTAGGTCACTTAGAACAGAGTTGAAGAGAAACATCTTCACCCAGAGACTGATGGGTGTATGGAATGCTCTGCCCCAGAAGGCTGTGGAGACCAAGTCTCTGGATACTTTCAAGAAAGAGTTGGATAGAGCTCTTAAGGATAGTGGAATCAAGGGTTATGGGGATAAGGCAGGAACAGGATACTGATTGAGGATGATCAGCCATGATCATAATGAATGGTGGTGCTGGCTTGAAGGATAGAATGGCCTACTCCTGCACCTATTGTCTATTGTCTAATGTCTGTCAGACAGATTACATGTTAGAGGAAGGAAACAGATTGAAATTCTGTTTTGCTTGTCAAAGCTTTGTTAATTTGATTTTTCTTTCGTGTAATCAATTCATATTCTGTTGTTAAAGAACATCTGCAGCCTAACATTTCAGTCATTAACTACCACGGTAACCAATTGCAGAAATCAGACATTTGGTCTCTGAAGCCAGCTTTCATTCTGGAATTAGAGTTGTCCAGGAATCCCATTCTTTGGGATAGTATTAGTCAGTTATTTCAGTGCAGCTTATTTGGTGCCGAAGTAACATCGGCCCCTACACTGCAAGAACATTGGCAACACTTTCAAAAGTACTTAATTGGCATAGAACACTTTGGGATGCCTTGTGAATAGGCCTTTTCATGAAAATCTTTTTCTTCTTTATTAACTTATCTAAAATATAAGATCTTTAAAATGAGGAAATAAATAATGATGAAGGTTCCTTTTTTCGCTAAAGAACTACAGAAGCACGAATTGCCTACTGAAGAGAATCCTGATAATCAAGAAGCAGAAGAAGAAGGGTAAGAACGAAGTGGAGTTTATAAATGGGCTTAAAATTCCTTTAGTCACATTGTGTTGCAGTATCATATATTTATGAGATTTCCTATTGCTTGTTTGCTAATTATATATTTGTGGGAGGTGCCATGATGTGGTGGGAAGTGTCCCTCATCTGAGCCAGGTATCTCAGCCACCTGCCCAGTGTAGCTCCGATTGGTGACAATATGGGCTGCGATCTCGGTAGCAGTTGGGGTGGATTCAGAACCTTGATGGCTGACCCAAGTTAGCGATCACAGCTTTGTGATTGGGTGGGGGTAACGCAAGAAGGTGTATGCTTAGCTAAATAATTATATGGAAAACAATATCTTCAGACACCCCAGACCAGTGAGAAAAGAGGCCAGCATTGTGAAGAATCATGAATATCAAGGTAGCAATCTGCTAGAACAGGTTTTCAGAAAACTTGAGAAAGGACACCAGACTCAAATACAAATGGACAAAATGCTTAAAGAAGGAACATTTATAGTTATTTGAGAAGATTAAAAACACTGACAATGAATGCGATTGAACATTTGGCAGAACCCATAAAACCCCCATCTGCCCATTTGCCAGCCCTGCTATTTCTCCCACACTGCATCTCTTCACGGTGGTATGGTCCCCCTGTTAGGGAGAGGTGATGGCCTCATGGCATGATCACTAGACCCAGGCAATGTTCTGGGGACCTGTGTTGAAATCCCACCATGACAGAAGGCAGAATTTGAACTAAATTTAAAAGCAATCTGAAATTAAGAGTTTAATAATTTTTAAAAATTCAGTCTTGGGACGTGAGCATCGCTGGCTAGGCTAGTATTTATTTCCCACCCTCTATTGCCCTTGAGTAGGGGGTGGTGAGCTACTTTCTTGCAGTCGATTGATACAACTGAGTGGCTCAGTTAAGAGTCAACCACATTGCTGTGGGTCTGGAGTCACATGGTAGGCCAGACCAGGTAAGGATGACAGTTTCCTTCCCTAACAGACGTGAATGAACCAGGTAGATTTTACCAACAATCAGCAACGGTTTCATGATCATCAGTTGATTCTTAATTTCAGATTTTTTTTTATTGAATTCAAATTCCACCATCTGCTGTGGCGGGATTCTAACCCATGTTCCCAGAACATTAGCTGAGTTTCTGGATTAATAGGATTTTAATTCTAATTCTAATAGTCTAGTGATAATACCACTAGGCCATCGCCTCTCCCCTCGTTGATCAATGATCATGAAAATCATTGTTGTCTCTTGGAGAAAAATCCATCTGGCTCACTAATGTTCTTTATGGAAGGAAACTGTGGTCTGGCTTACAGATGACTCCAGACCCATAGCTGACTCTTAACTGCCCCCTCGGCAACTAGGGATGGGCAATAAATACTGACCTCATTCCGTGAATGAATTCTAAAAAAAAAAGCTGATGATGATTCTGAACAAGCCATATCTTAAAATAAAACCTGCCTTGTTAGATTACATGCATTTGAAAAAAATAATAGCTAACATGGTGGTTAGTTACTAAAATGTATTTACGCGAGGCTGCAGTTACTCTTCAACAACAGAACCTAAGTTGTTACCCAAAAACGAAAGAAATGATAGGGATAAAGAAGACAGGTTTGAAAAATCTTAATTTAAAAAGCTAAACAACTTTTGATCCTGTTTCCTAACAGTATCCATTACAGAGATTTAAAGAGAAATCACATTCCTATTACAATACTTTAAGTTTCTACTAACTGACTCCTTCAGCTTATTTTCTGAGGTCTTTGGTGACAAGATTCCTTTCCAAATCTACAGGTATAAACCTTTCACTATTCTGAGGGCCTAAATGTTCTCAGTTCTAACAACTTGAAGATGGTAAACTCTCTCAGCCTGAAAGCTTCACGGACTAAAAAACACTGCTACTGCAGTGATTGGGTCCTCTGAACTGAATTGAACTCAAAAATAAAATTCCTGCTAAGAGAAAAATGAAATAACTTCACAAAGGCCAGTATCCAGTCTCCAAGTCACCCTTTATTATGCACGCATTGTGATTAATAGTGATCCAGATGCCTCAGAGTTGGCTCTCAGAGTGAATAGAATCTCTGACACTCCTGCTTACATCTGTCAGCCAGAGCTCCCTGATTGGACCAGGTTAACAGCCCCAATTAGGGAACTCATATTCTATGAAGTCCACCTGGTTGACCTCAGTACAATGACTACAAAAACCTTTTCCCTTTTCCCTTTTGAACCAAAATCCAATTTACTTTGATAATAGCAGTAACATATTGGTATAGAGAGAGAATTGGTTTGCTAACAGGAAGCAGGGAATAGCAGGAATAGGTTGGTTTTTTTTTGGGTTGGAAAGATGTAGCAGGTGGAGTGTTTGAGGACTTTGAGTTTATACTCGATGGACTTTAGAAGGATGAGGGGGGTCTAATTGAAACATACAGAATACTGAATGGCCTGGATAGAGCAGTTGTTGGGAAGATGTTTCAGAACATAGTACAGTTCAGCACAGTGCAGGCTCTTCAGCCCTTGATGTTGTGCCAGCCTTTCATCCTACTCAAAGATCATACTAATCTACACACCCTTCAGGGTACTATCTTCCATGTGCCTATCCAAGATTTGCTTAAATGTCCCTAACGTATCTGACTCTACTACCACTGCTGGCAGTGCATTCCACGCACCTACTACTCTCTGTGTAAAAAAACCTACCTCTGACATCTCCCCGAAACCTTCTTCTAATCACTTAAAATTATGCCCTCTCGTGATAGCCCTGGAAAAGAATCCCTGCCTATTCACTCTATCTATGCCTCTCATCATCTTATACACCTCGATCAAGTCGCCTCTCATTCTTCTTCACTCCAGTGAGAAAAGCCCTACTCCCTCAACCCTTCTTCATAAGACATGCCCTCCAGTCCAGGCAGCCTCCTGGTAAATCTCCTCTGCACCCTCTGTAAAGCTTCCACCTCTTTCCAATAATGAGGCGAACAGAACTGAACACAATATGCCAGGTGTGGTCGAGCTGCAGCATAACCTTGTGGCTCTTAAACTCAATCCCCCTGCTAAATGAAAGCCAACAGACCATACTCCTTCTTGACAAGCCTATCAACTTGGGTGGCAATTCTTGAGGGATCTATGGACATGGACCCCAAGATCCATCAGTTCCTCCACACTGCTAAGAATCCTGCCTTTAACCCTGTATTCTGCATTCAAAGCCAACTTTCCAAAGTGACAACATGCGACAACAATAAATCAAAGCATGTCTGGAAAAAACTCAGTTGGTAAGAGAGACTAGGACCCAAGGCATAGCCTTAGAATAAAGGGTCACCTTTTAGAATGAAGGTAAGGAGAAATTTCTTCAGCCAGAGAGTTGTGAATCTATGGAATTCATTGCCACAGAAGGCTGTGGAGGCCAGCTCATTGGGTATATTCGAGGTGGATAGATTCTTGAGTATCAAGGGGATCAAGGGTTATGGGGAGAAAACGGCAGAATGGGGTTGACAAATTTATCGGCCATGATTGAATGGCAGAGCAGACTCGATGGGCTGAATGGCCTAATTTCTGCTCGTAAGTCTTAAAGTCTTATGAGTGCAATGGGGTCAGTGTTAGGACATCAGCTATTTACAATTGATCTCAGTGACTTGGATAAAGGTACTTGCTGATGTCACAAGATAGGTAGGACAGTAATGTGTGAAGAAGCTAGCAGAGTCTATGAAAGGATTTGGATAAGTCAAACAAGTTGTCAAAAAGTTGGTAGGTGGAGCATAAGGTGGGAAAATGTGCGTCTGTCCACTTTGGTATGAAGATTAGAAAAGCAGCATATTATTTAAACGAAGAGATTGCAGGACTGTGCAAAAAGATCTGGGTATCCTGGTCCATGAATCACAAGTTGTTTGTATGCAGTACAGTAAGGGCTTAAGACAACACATGAAAGATTACCTTTTTTGCAAAAGGATTTGAATTAAAAAAAAAGGAATGTTCTTCTGCATTTGTAGAGGGATTGGCGACACCACATCTGGAATACTGTATAATTTTTCCCTCTTTATAGGGAAAGAGTAGTGCAATTAAAGGCAGCCAGCATGGCTTTGTGAGGGACAGGTCATGCCTCACAAGTCTTATTGAGTTCTTTGAGGAGGTGTCAAGACAGGTTGACGAATGTCGAGCAGTGGATGTGGTGCATATGGACTTCAGCAAGGCACTTGATAAGGTTCCCAATTCATAAAGTCAGGAAGTATGGGATACAGGGAGATTTGGCTATCTGGATTCAGAATTGGCTGGCTGACAGAAGGCAGAGAGTGGTTGTAGATGGAAAGCATTCTGCCTGGACGACAGCGTTGAGTGGGGTCCCACTGGGCTCTGTTCTTGAGCCTCTATACTCTTTGTAGTTTTTATAAATGACTTGGATGAGGAGGTTGAGGGGTGGGTTAATAAATTGGCAAATGATACAAAGGTTGGAGGCGTCATCAATAGTATAGAGGGCTATTGCAGGCTGCAATGCGACATAGACAGGATACCGAGCTGGGCTGAGAAATGGCAGATGGACTTCAACCTGGATTAATGCGAAGTGATGCATTTTGGAAGGTCAACCTCAAATGCTGATTATAGGATTAAAGATAGGATTCTTGGCAGTGTGGAGGAACAGAGGGATCTGGGTGTGCAGGTACATAGATCCCTCAAAGTTGCCACCCAAGTGGATGGGTAAAAAGTGAGGTCTGCAGATGCTGGAGATCAGAGCTGAAAATGTGTTGCTGGTTAAAGCACAGCAGGTCAGGCGCATCCAAGGAACAGGAAATTTGACGTTTCGGGCCAGAGTCCTTCATCAAGGGCTCTGGCCCGAAACGTCGAATTTCCTGTTCCTTGGATGCTGTCTGACCTGCTGTGCTTTAACCAGCAACACATTTTCAACCCAAGTGGATGGGGTTGTTAAGAAAGTATATGGTGTTTTGGCTTTCATTAATAGGGGGATCGAGTTTAAGAGCTGCGAGGTTTTGCTACAGCTCTACAAGTCCCTGGTGAGACCACACTTGGAATATTGTGTCCAGTTCTGGTTGCCCTTCTATAGGAAAGATACAGAGGCTTTGGAGAGGGTGCAAAGAAGATTTACCAGGATGCAGCCTGGACTGAAAGGCTTGCCTTATGAAGAAAGGTTGAATAAGCTCGGACTTTTCTCAAGAGAGAGAAGGAGGAAGAGAGGTGACCTGATCGAGGTATATAAGCTAATGAGAGGAATAGATAAAGTCAATAGCCAGAGACATTTCCCCAGGGCAGGATTGATTGGTATGAGGAGTCATAGTTTGAAGATATTGGGAGGAAGGTATAAAGGAGCCGTCAGAGGTAGGTTCTTTACACAGAGAGTTGTGAATGCATGGAATGTGTTGCCAGCTGCATTGGTGGAAGCAGAGTCACTGGGGACATTAAAGTGACTGCTGGACATACACATGGATAGCAGTGAGTTGAGGGGTGTGTAGGTTAATTTACTATATTTTAATTAGGATTAAATCTTGGCACAACATTGTAGACCAAAGGGCCTGTTCTGTGCTATACTTTTCTATGTTCTATGATCTATGTTTGTTGCTGATGTGATGGATAACTGTAATAATGTGATAACTGACAGCCTAACACTGGAGTAGAATAAAACACTGAGGATGGACTATAACACTTCATATTTGACCGAGTCTTGCAGAGCGATGCACTATAGTGGTAGTGTGTCTGAGAATCTGTCAACAGCTCCAAGGAAGCTGTTGACCTCTGCCAGTCTAGTTAGCAATATTCTCTGTATTCTTTTTCAGGAAGAGTGAAGTACAGGAACTCAGAACTGAGGACTCACCTCAGCCAACTGAACAGAGCCAATTGGAAAAGCCTAGCAAGAATTTGGCGAAGAGTATACTCATTTCCATCCCATATGCTGCATCTATCGGAGGGATAAGCACTTTAACAGGAACACCACCAAACCTTATCCTTGACGGTCAACTGAAAAGGTAAATAATAAATCTCTCATGCTAGCGTTTAAAAGAAATGTTCTTCAGAAAGGAATTAGTCACAAAAACAGGTGCATGGTTGGGACCAAGAATATTGTGCGTTTGATTCTGCTTTGTGTCGAGTGCAGGTGAGTGGAAGAATTGTAATTCCCAAATCCAAAGCTAATACTCTTAGGTAATGGGTTCAAATCCCACTGTGCAGATAGAGATGTTTGAATTCAATAAAATGAAAAACTGGGGTTAAAAGCTAACGGTGAACTTGTAACCAGTGTTGTTTTTAAAAAACCTGTCTGGTTCACTAATACGCTTTAGGGAAGGAAATCTGCTGTCGTCATATGATCAGAGCAACATATGACTCCAGACCCACAGCAATGTGGTTTGACCCTTAACTGCTCTTTGGGCAATAAGTGCTGGACTAGTCGATGATCCTGTGAAGTAGTTGTTAAAGAAAGACTGCTGAAAAGTACATGTATGAAGAGACCAGGATTGAGTCTTACTGCAACATCCTTCTATAATTAGTGCAACATGCCCTGTTACAATCACATAGTTAAATCATGTGAGAAGCACTTTTAGCACAAAATGGATAAAGTATGGAATTCTTATCCTCCCCACCCCCATCCCCGATAAGCTTGTAGTTGCTGAATCAGTTTGAGCTTTCAAGATATTCAAGGATAAGAGTCACAGGGTGAAGAAATTGAGTTGCAGTCAGATCAGCCCAAATCTAATTGAATAAGCTTGAGAGACTGAATGACCTATTCCCATTTATGTTAGGACCAGGTGAGAAGGGGTTGAAATGGCTCCCCCTTTTTTTCTCACTCATTGTTTGTTTGCAACAGGATATTGAACTTGACAAGCATGTATTTACCAATTCTGACTGTGTACTTAACTGTTTACATGCTGTGATAACGAATGAACCGGACGGGTTTTCTTGAGTTGAACAAGGAAGGGCTTATGTTAATGGTGAGGTAATCAAACTTAGCAAACAGAGTGCTGTCTTATATGGAGAGTGACAGAGGGAGTAGCAATTTTCTCTCACAACGGCTGGTGGTTTTCTGCTGAGACATGTCCTGGATAAACGCACACAAAATTAGTTTGGATATACAACTTCTTTCTATCTTCCATTAGAATCTCAAAACGCCATTAGATGTAAAAGAAAGCATTGATTTCTTGATGAGTGCAAAGGCGAAGGAGCAGTGCTCCAAAAGCTAGTGCTTCCAAATAAACCTGTTGGACTATAACCTGGTGTTGTGCGATTTTTAACTTTGCCCACCCAAGTCCAACACCAGCGCCTCCACATTGTGATCAGGATAGTCATTGTCACACAGGGTGGCTTTGTTGGGCTCAATTTCTGCATTGAGTTTGCACAGTGAATGCCGGGCCCTGTCTACAGAGGAACCTCAAATATCCAGCATTCAATTAACCAAATTTCAGATTATTGATCAGGATCACAAGGTCCTGATGCTTGGCTAACTATGTTATCCGGTATTCGACTATCTGGCATTTGATTAACTGAATGAAATACTCCCCGCCTGTGTCCTTTGGGTAATCGAGGTTGCTGAGAAGTCCAATCTTGTAAAACACGAACTGGGGTATACTGACCAGTGAAGGTAGGTTGTAGTAGACAGTAGAGGCGAATCCCTTGTCTAATCTCTCAATCAAGTCATCAAGGAAAGTGAGCTCATTTGACTTCCGCGAATTTCAATTCTCGCAAATTGTCCTGATGAGTGCAAGATGTAAATTTTCCAAGTCATAGAGTCATAGAGATGTACAGCATGGAAACAGACCCTTTGATCCAACTAGCCCATGCCAACCAGATATCCTAAATTAATTTAGTCCTATTTGCCAACACTTGACCCATATCCCTCTAAACCCTTCCTTTTTACAGCAATACTCAAACTCAAGGACTTTTCTCCAAGCAATAACTTTAGATTGGTTCATTCTTCCAAAGTCTAATATCTGAATATGCATTTGATAATGCAGGATAATAGTTCTTTATGCATTTCCATGGGTTATTTGTCACTGGTGAGGTCTGTAGATCCTGGTGAAGTGGGATTACAATAATGCAAATTGGTAGTTTACTTGTAGTAAATGTCCCTGTTTCATTAAAAACTGTCTTTTTATAAGTTTCAGATATGAAACGTGGGTGAGCACCGTAATGTGAAGGTGGCTCATTGGTTAGCACTGCTGCCTCACAGCAACCGGGACCTGGGTTTGATTCCACCCTCATGCGACTGTCTGTTTGAGGTTTGCACATGCGCAACCCCCTATGTCTGCATGGGTTTCCCCAAGGTGCACTGGTTTCCTTCCATAGTCCAAAGATGTGCAGGTTAAGTGGATTGGCCTGCTAATTTGCCTATAGTGTTCAAGGAGGTGCAGACTAGGTGGATTAGCCACAAGAAATGCAGGGTTACAGGGATCGGGTAGTAGGGTGGTTTTGGGTGGGATGTTGTTTGGAGAATCAGTGTGGACTCGATGGGCCAAATGGCCTGCTTCCACACTGTAGGGATTCTATAATTTAATATTTGACGTAAGTCTGACGTTGCTAGTTGTGGGGTAGGCTGTCACTGATTAAAAAGCAGTAAGCATCTGCTTTCAGGAGATGTGAGAATAGATTGCCAGTATGGAACAGGAACTGATTTTACAATGCCTTGACACTTAGTGTAAAACAAGTTAAATAATATCCAGCCTCCTTATCCAGTGAACAGAAAAAATACAATAGATGCTGGAAACCCAACTAAAAGTAGAAAATGATAAAGGGGGTGCCAGGGTGATGTCAGGCATCTGCACAGAGAAAAAGAGATTTAATGTTTCGGGTCAGTGAATCAAGATCCCTGCAATGTGGAAAGAGGCCATTTGGCCCTTCAGGCCCACACTGACTCTCCAAAGAACATCTCACCCAGCGTCCTCTAGGCTCCTAATCCCACATTTTCCTTAGCCAATGCATCTAAACTGTACATTTTTGGAATGTGAGTGGAAACTGGAACAACAGAAGCCCACACAGACACGGGGAGATCCTGCAAACTGCACACACACTGTTGCCAAAGGGTTTAGTATTTTTCTGCATTTCATTTTGTTTATGTTTGCAATTCTAGTATGACAATCCGAAAGGTATGAGATCATGTTATCTCTGCACAAATGAACTGAGAGTGGTTGGAAGAAGAGAGGTAGCAGCCCCAGGAGAATGCGAGAAATTGCATTTCAGAATTCACACCCTCATTTCCACTTGTGAGGGGTAAAAGCAAGTGGACAGGATGATAAAACGGTCACTAATAAATCCAACAAGGAATTCAGATGAAGTTTCTTTAAAGAGAGAGTGATTTGAATATGAAACTTGCTTCCACAAGACATGGTTGAGAAAATCTCATAGATGCTTTGGAAAGAAGGCTGGCTAAATGTACAAATGAGAAGAAATAAGATGGATAGCTATTTTGAATCAACCTGTTCAAATGTGTTCCACTTCAGGAACAAAAAACATAAATTGCTGAAAAAACTCAGCAGCTCTGGCAACATTTATAGAAAGAATGCAGAGTTAACGTTTTGGGTCCAATAACCCTTCTTCAGAACTGATGGTAGCCAGGAAAAGGTTGGTTTTTATACAGAAGATCATTGCCACCACAACACACAGTCATGTTCCCTTATCAACATCTTGGGCTTGCTACAGTGCTCCAGGGAAACTCAGCGCAAGCTGGAAGTACAGCACCTCATTTTCCATTTGTGTACTCTACAGCCTTCTGGACTCAATATCAAGTTCAACTATTTCAGGGCTTGAGGCACCTTCTCCCGTGTCCTTACCCCAATCCCCACACACCAGGCCTTGTCATCACATGGGCGACTACCACAGACAACCCATTGTCAGCCACTAATGGTTCCCTTTAGCTGCTATTCATTGCCCCCAGACAGATCTTTAGCCAGTCCTTTATTCAACTGATTTTCTCTCTCTTTGGACTCTATCTCAATCTGTCATTTACTCCTCCACCCTCCCCCCCCAACCCCATCTTCTGCATTAATGCCAACCTCTTCCCAGCTATCATCAGTTTCTGAATAAGGATGGCTGAACCTGAAACATTAACTCTGCATTCTCTCCACAGATGCTGCCAGACCTGTTGAGTTTTCCCAGCAACCCCAGTTTTGTAATAACACACCTCTGAAGTAGATGGGGCTCGTACCCAGGCCTTTAGGACCAAAGGTCGGAATACTACTATGGCACCAAGAGACCCTTAATACTAGAACGCAGACATTATACTGTTTAGAAAAGGCCTTGCATACCTCTGCAGTAGGTCAGATTTGAACCTGTGCAGGAAAACACCCAGTGGATTTTCCCTGATCCATTCTTTAACCGGCCAACCATGTCTACAGGATAAAATTAAGAAGGACAAGCTGTGAGGATTGAGTGATAATTTTGTGAGAGTAGTTTAACAGCATCTGCTTCTATGCTTCAAATGCTTTGTCATCCATGTAATTAATTCTGACTAACAATATCGATCTACTTGTTGGTGCATTTATGATTTGAGTTTGTTTGTCTCGTCAGCATTTTTCCTCAGTCGGACGAGTTGAATTTTGGTTCCTGGTTCGTGTTTGCCCTACCCCTCTCTTTGATATTCCTCGTACTGGCGTGGCTCTGGATCACATTCCTGTATGGAGGCCTCAGGCTAAGGTACAAGGTGGGATCGTGGATATAAAACAAAAGATGCTGCAATGTTTTATACCTGCTGCGTATAACAAAATCTTAAATATGGCAGTCACAGGAAATTTCTCACCTCCCTTTATAAAACAAAGTTACCATTGTTACAGACAACGACAGAGCTGCTCTCTCATGAGAGAGAGGTGACTGTTGGTGAGTTTAACCTGAGGGTCACGATGCCTCAGACAGGAGGAGAGTTTGAGAAGGTTGAACCTTCATGGTTAACTCAGCTGGTGAGGGATTTATACTCATGCTGTTATTGCCACTCTGCATTGCAAATCATCCATTGATCCATGTTTAAATAAAGGAAATGTTCCCCTCTCCCAAACGACTAAATTCTACCATCTAGAAGATTCTCATATTTAAGTACACTCTCTTTCAGACATTATCAGTAATCACTTAGATGTGCTTGTATATTCATTTGTATTCAAGGCAATATAATATGACAATCAACCATGTTAGACTAATTTATTTCACAAGTCCAAGGTAGAGCTCATGACAAAAGCAACAAAACAAAGCTGTGTTTATATGGCATCTTTTAACTGAAATTCTCCATGACGGCTATCTTTACAGCCTCAGTTAAGTTGACAGTAGACCTATTTTGGAGTCTCCGTGGATTTTGGAGATGAAAGTTAGTTTGGCAATTGAATCATAGTTTACAGTTGCATCCAAAGTTTTTTTTTGAAGGGATGACGATGCTAGTTTTGAATGGAGAAATATCTAGGAAGACAGAAACATTTAACTAGCACAGGGTACTGGATGAGAAACTGGATGTTTAGCACACCTTAGGAATGGCGGAAAACTGGACAACAATAAGCAAATTGAGAGCATTGTGTGGACGAAGAGAAATTGTAAAAGATTGCAGGTTCAAGGCTCAGAGATAGGGGAAACTGAAGGCAAATTCTGGTGAGTGGGAAAAGGGGGGAATAATAGTAGAGGCAGTGAAACAAATGGTCTGAGACATCATGTGTTCCACGTGGTCCTCTCATTACCAGAGGTGGAAGGGATAGGGGAGAGGAGTTTAAGAAGATGGTTGGTTATGGAGAAAATCAGGGTGTTGCCTTTTATCTTCAGGATGATCCTGCAGCAGTGGGCAGTTTTGATAGAAGAGGATGAGATTTTATAGAGATTGCTGTGCTTAGTCAGAGCACGGGTGGTTCAATGGTTAGCACTGCTCCCTCACAGTTCCAGGGACCTGGGTTCAAGTCCAGCCTCAGGTGACTGTCTGTGTGGAGTTTGCACATTCTCTGTGTGGGTTCCCTCCCACAGTCCAAAGATATGCAGGTTAGGTGAATTGGCCATGTTAAATTGCTATAGTGTACAGGCTAGGTGGATTAGCCATGGAAAATACAGTGTTATATGGATGGGTCTGCGTGGAATGCTCCACCTGGAGGGTCAGTGTGGGCTGAATAGCTTCCATACTGTGGGGACTCTATGAGTGCAGAAAAGTTAAATTAGCTGAACACCATTGAAGCTTATGTAACGTGTACTGATTTAGCTTTATATTGCTAAACAAGTAATTCGGGGAGATCATTGACATAATGATAATGCCACTTAACCAGCAACACAGAGGCCCAGGGTAATACTTTCAGGGAATGGACGTGAATTGTTATGAAGTTGTAGGTGTGTATTGTACCTTTACGAGAGAGTGAAAGCTGGCAAGGATTAAACAAGCACGGATTGTGCTGAATAATTAAAAAATGTAACATTTGGCTGTGAAACAAATAGCTAGAACTGGATTGCTATATTACACAACAAAGTCAAATTTGGCCAATCAGTTTAAATTATGCCCCAAGATACCAAAATCCAATCGAATTTGAGTTTTAATGTTTTGACGATATCAGACGAGTGAGACGATCTGATGTTTTGGGGGACAAAAATCAGACATTTTGAACAGTTAATCAGAGTGGCAAAGAGCACCCACAAATACAGATGGCCTGCAGAATCACTCTCTGAAAGCTACCTGTCCATGTGAAATCTGTGAAGCAGAAGACCAAAGAAAAGACCCAGGAAAATCTACAGAGGAAACTACAAAGGGAAGACTGAAAGTTGACTGGTTTTGAAATTTGAGTTTCTAGTTAAACTTAATTGCGGGTTTTTTAACCAGATCGGTATATTGTTGTAGAATGGGAGGTAGATAGATCAATCAGACAAAGGAGGATTATAGTGTAGTTAGTTGGTGTTTAATGTTTTTTGAGTTAAAGAATAAATTGTTAAAATTTTCTTTAAATAGTGGGATTTGATAGTTCCTTGTCACTCATACCTTTACGGATTATGAGACATTGTGAGCTTTTCTGTGTGCCCGAGTTAAATTAGCAGAAGGGTTTACCCTGTGTCATAACAGGGCGGCACGGTGGCACAGTGGTTAGCACCCGGGTTCAATTCCCGCCTCAGGTGACTGACTGTGTGGAGTTTGCACAGTCTCCCCGTGTTTGTGTGGGTTTCCTCCGGGTGCTCCAGTTTCCTCCCACTGTCCAAAAATGTGCAGGTTAGGTGAATTGGCCATGCTAAATTGCCCGTAGTGTTAGGTGAAGGGGTAAACGTATGGGAATGGGGCTGGGTGAGTTGCGCTTTGGTGGGTCGGTGTGGACTTGTTGGGCTGAAGGGCCTGTTTCCACACTGTAACTAATCTAAACAGAATCCATTGAAGCAGGTAGAATATAAGATCAATGAATTAAATGTGGAATTGAAAGCTGATCTCAGTAATGATAGCCATGAAACTACCATAAAAGCCCAACTGGTTCACTAATGTTCTTCAAGGAAGAAAATCTATCATCCTTACCTGGTTCGGCCTACAGACTCACAGCAATGTGATTGACCCTCAACTGTCCTCTGGGCAAATAGTGTTGGGCAATAAGTCATGGGTTAGCCACCAATGCATTCATTCTATGAAATAATCAAGAAAAATAAAGTAAAATTAATCAAAATACTTGTTTTGAGTGAAGGCAGCAGTTGCTGAAGAGCACTGACTGAACATTAGGGATAAAAAAAGGAACTTGCTAGAACTTTCAGCACGTCTGAAAGCACATTGAGGTACAGCCAATTAGGTGCTTTTAAGGTGCAGTCATAATCAGTTTGTATACGGGAAGCTCCCAGGAACAGGAATAATTGAGTAGTCAAAATAGTCCAGGACAGTAGCAATAACATCCTTGATTTTTCTATCAGGTATCACCATGAGGTCTTCCTTTTCTCACCTGAGAGGGAAACAGAGCCTTAATTCGACATCACTAACGACAGTGCAGCACCTCCCCATTACGCATCTGGAATTTTGAGTATATCTTAAAGTGGACACGAACCTGCTGAGAGACAAACGTGGTCCCAACCAAGCCTCTCGTGGGCATGGTGGTGGTGCCCAT
Source organism: Hemiscyllium ocellatum (assembly GCF_020745735.1). Lineage (NCBI taxonomy): Eukaryota > Metazoa > Chordata > Chondrichthyes > Orectolobiformes > Hemiscylliidae > Hemiscyllium > Hemiscyllium ocellatum. The sequence goes on from NC_083415.1 coordinate 55,401,983, forward strand.
ACCTCAGAGCCAGGAGTCCAATCTGCTCCAGAGGTGTGTGATAACATCTCCAGTACAAGTTGATTAGGGAAACAAAAACTACCAACCAAGCCATGGATTAAGGATTCCTTTTCTTCATTTTTTTTGTCTACTTTTTAATAGTGGAACTATTAATGCCCTATCAGCACTTCCTTCAGACTGAGATTAGAATCATAGATGGTTAGTAGGTTTGGGGTTACTTGATTTTGTTATGTTTTGTTTGTAATCTCACTTTTAATTTTTCATCCTTTAGGTCACTGATAAAGAGGAAAAGTACGGAATCAGAAATCAAGGCAAAAGCTGTAATCCATTCAGAATTTGCACAGCTCGGTCCAATGACGTGTGTATATACTGCAGTGAATGTGCTTCAGCATTAGCTGCAGTTCTGTGTGGTAATAAAGGCAATAAAGTCAGCTCACGAGTATTAAATTTGGCTGCCCCTATTTAGGTTGGAACTGTGTAGATATTTTCTAATTGGCCCGTTCAGAGATGTCATCATACACCTCTGGAGAGGGTAGACATCAAACCCAGATTTTCTGGTTCTGAGATAGGGGCCCTACCACTGCACCAAAAGAACCTTTCATCAATCAGTTGGCCTGTATTGTGGTGGTGGACAGCGTAACTTGGGACTTAATCAGTGCACTTTGAGCCACAAATTCCAAAAATTAGAGAAACAAAATTTGTCTGTTTGTTCCATACTTCTCGTGACCATTTCCATACTCCAAAGCAGAGTTAACGTTTCAGGTCCAGTGGCCCTTCTGCAGAACGTTAACTCTGGTTTCTCTCCACAGATGCTGCCAGACCTGCTGAGATTTTCCAGCAATTTCTGTTTTTGTTGCAGCACGCCTTGTTCATTTTCCAACATCAGGCAACCTGGTCACGTGGGATGGCTAACCTAGTGCCAAATTAAGAGGAGTATTTAGCTGCTACTTCCTTGGAAGTGGGGAGCATACAAATTAGGAGCAGGATCAGGCTATTCTGCCCCTCAAAACCACCCCACTATTCCACAAGATCATGGCTGATCTGATTATGATCACCACACCGGTCAAGCTTAAGGCTTCAGTCTTTTTAAAAGATTGGGAGAAAGTAAGGACTGCAGATGCTGCATAGTCAGAGTCAAAAAGTGATGCTGGAGAAGCACAGCAGGTCTGGCAACTTCTGAGGAGCAGTCTTTGAAAGACTGGGATAATGAACTGATATACATAGACTGTTCACATTTTCCTGATCCTTAGACCCTCTGAAAATAAATTGGAAGTAGATTAATTGGCAAAATCTGTTTCCCTGCTGCACAACTCTATGGCTACATGACTTGCATGACAAGTGCTAAAACACACATACCAAGATCTTTCCGAATGGTTTGCAGTCGCTTGGTTAATCCTAGCCAGGGAACTGAAAAGGTGTTACAATGTGTCCTGGATTTGGAGAGGGGTATCTTGGTTCCTTGATTGTGATCATTCCTTTTGTAAACAGTAAGATTAAAGAATGGGAAATGCATGGATAGAGCTACTCACAAAGTTCCATTGTGTTTTACGGTCAGTTAAGTACAATTAAGGTTTTAGTCAATGCTGCAAAGCAGGAACCTGAAAGTCAATTTGCATACTGAAAGGTCAACAAACAAAGATAACCAGAAACTCCTCTAGATGTTGTGGCTCTACCTTCATGTCAAGTCAAAATCTGATTGTGCTCAGATAAATATTTCACAGGATAATAGAAAGGTTACAGTGCAGAACGTGGCCATTCAGCCCAACTGTGTCTGCTGGCTGAAGAAACTAGTCACCCATTCTCATCCCACTTTCCAGCAAGTCTGTAGCCTCACAGGTGGCAATCCAAGTTCCTTCTAAATGAGGCGAGGTCTTTGTCCTCACACACCAACTGGGCCGTGAGATCCCACATCCCACCAACCACCTTCTGGGTGTCAGAAATTTCCTCATGCCCCCATCTAATCGTTCTAACATTCACCTGAAAGCTAAGTCTCTAATTGATCTCTTCGTTCGGAGAAACAGGTCTGCCCTATCTATTCCGTCCCAGGCACACACGTCAGATGAGTTCATTCTGTCTAATCCTTCATCTGTAGGTGAGCCTCAAGTAACTTTCTGAGGGGACCTCTAGTGCTGAAGCAAGCAGAGATTTTCCTCACCCTGCCTCCACTTTTCCCACAAATATCACTCCTGCTGCTGACGCCATCAAGGAGCAGTTGTCTGGGCACTTCTCATTTTCAAAAAGTGGTCATCGGTTAGCCAGGCGGTGATTGCTGACAGGCTGTTCAACAACAGGCAAACCAAGATTCAGTCTGATCTCCCCAGTAGCCATATCCCATTGAACTTCCTACAAGCAGCGCAGAGACAGAGCCTTCGGTCCAACCTGTCTGTGCTGACAGTGGCTCAGTGGTTAGCACTGCCAACTCACAGTGCCAGGGACCTCGCTTCATTTCCAGCCTGTGTCAGTGTGGAGTTCGCACATTCTTCACTTGTCTGCATTGGTCTCCTTCCACAATCCAAAGAAAGATGTGCAGGCTGGATGGATTGGCCATGCTAAGTTGTCCTGTAGTAACCAGGGATGTGCAGGCTAGGTAGAATAGTTATGGGGAATGCTGGATTGCAGGGATAGGGGAGGTGGGATGCCCTTCGAAGTATTGGTGTGGATTTGGTGGGCTGAATGGCCTTTCTCCACACAAAGGATCTTATGATTCTAAGACCAAATATTTCAATCTGACCTAAAGCTTCCTATTCACATAACCAGCCCTCCAGATGGCTTTTAAATGTTATAATTGTACTAGCCTCCACTACCTCATCAGGCAACTCGATCCATACATGCTGCACCCTCTACATGAAAACATTGCCCCTTAGGTCCCTTTTAAACCTTGCCCCTCTCACCTTAAACCTATGCCCTCTTGTTTGGACTCCCCCACCCACCCTAGGAAAAAGACCTTGTCTATTTATCCTATCCATGTCCATCATGATTTTATATTTTTTCTTTTTTTTCTTTTTTTTCTTTTCCCACACTACCGCCTAACTACGGTAGTGCTTATATCATGATTTTATAAACCTCTACAAAGTCAACCCTCATTGGTTGACTCACAAGCAGGAGACCAGGTCAAATCACTCCTCTCTCATGAGAGGCAGCGCACTCAAGTGGGTAACATGGTGGCTCAGTGGTTAGCACAGTTGCTTCATAGTGCTAGAGCCTCAGGTTCAATTCCAGCCCTGAGTGACTGTCTGTGTGGAATTTGCACATTCTCCCTGGGTCTGTCTGGGTTTCCTCTGGGTGCTCCAGTTTCCTCCCACAGTCCACAGATGTGCTGGTTTGATGGATGGGCCGTGCTAAATTGCCCTGTAATGTGCAGGTTAGGTTAGTTAGCCATGGCAAACTCACAGTTACAGGAATAGGTTCTGGCTGGGAAGCATTTCGAAGGGTCAGTGCAGACTCAATGGGCCAAATGGCCTTTTGCTGCATTCTAGGGATTCTCTGATGTTGCAGGCCTGAAACAAACAAAAAACAAAATTGCTGGAGAGAGTTGGCAAGTCTTGCAGCATCTGGGCAGAGAAAGCAGAGTTAATATTATGGGTCCTCAGAACTGTTTGGAACTAGGGTCCCTGGATTCGAAATGTTAACTCTGATCTCTCTTCTTGGATTCTGTCAGACCTGCTGAGGTTCTCCAGCAATGTCTGTTACCTGGAATTGTTGCTGGATCCTCTTGTTAAACCATTTGTTGTCTTTTTGTGTTTTCTGCTGGGCCGTGGTACCTTCCTTGCTGATACACCACTTACTGCTTCAAATTATCTTCACAGCTTCGCTGAGGGAGCTGTGAGTGGTTTCTTCACCGCATTTGTGATTCTCCTCTTAACAAGACATCCCAAATTCATCCCAGGATGGGCGAAACTCTTTAAACCCAAGTAAGCAATGTGCTCCCTTAGTTAAAGGAGCTACATAAATATAAGTTGTTGTTGTTGTTCTGAAAGGCAAACAGGGGTTGGTTAACTGATGCTCCCCAAGTACCATCCCCTGTTCCCAGATCCTTTTTATCTGAATATATTGACGGTCCTCTAAAGTGCTTTTCTTAAGTGATTTTCCAACAACCATTCAGACCTCTCCCATTATCCCGCCAGCCTCTACTTTGATGATATTGTTTGATGAGAAATGTTTTGACCTGTGTATTGTAAAACATCTCATGGTCCATGACAACGTAACCACAGGAAACCAAGTTAAAACAATGAATTGTGATTTGTTGGGGAGCATCAGTTAACCAACAACAGCTGGCATTCAGTTGGTAAAGGTGGTCTGCGACTGACTTACCTCAGCTCCTTGATGAAGCAGCAGAGGTTTGAAGGTTAAGCCTCAGATCTTATACACATGGTATTTCACAAGGCCTTTCGAGTAGCACAGTACGCAGCACCAAGGAAGCATGTTCGATTTCAGCCTCAGGCGACTTTGTGTGGAATTTGTACATTCTCCCCGTGTCTGTGTGCGTTTCCTCCGGGTGCTCTGGTTTCCTCCCACAGTTCAAATATGTGCATGTTAAGGTGGATTGGTCATGCTAAATTTCCCCAGGGATGTACAGCTTAAGGCAGATGAGCCGTGGGAAATGTGGGGTTACAGGGATAGGGTGGGACACTCTTCAGATGGTTAGTGCAGAGTCAATGGGCTGGGGATCTCAATATAGATAGGGAGATTAAAAAGGCATTCGGCATGCTTGACTCAATGGGCCAAATGGCCTGTTCCTGCACTGTAGGAATTCTGGGATCAGACGAATCCAATTATTTTTAAGATACAGGAGCATGTCATTCAAGGAATAATGGGGTAAGGTAGGTCATGGGGTAAGATAATGAGATAATAATAATGATTGGTTAGATAGGTCATTGTGGCTGGTATGTACAGGGGTCACCCCGCCAAATTAAGTGTTACTTAAAGGAGCAACAACAGACCTTCCCAGCGATCTAGGCCCAAGGTTTGGATGTGGGCCTGCTCAAATTGTTCAGTTAATCAGAGGCCAGGGATGAGACAGTGGCTGCTCATGATACAACACTGAACCAAGGGCTAGAATTGTCACTGGATCCCAAACCTCTGGTGAGCGACGACAGTGGGGCTGTGGGGAGTGGATTAAAGCTTGGAGGAGATCACAGGGGAAGGGTGTTGGCATGGCACACCCACTTCTCCACCCTTCGATTGAGGGTTCCTCCCCAGGAGCCTACCAGTGGCGGTGAGATGACACCTTTTGGTGGGCATTAGCTGTTCACTGAAGGGTCTTAATTGGTGGCAGGCAAGTAGGCCACCTATGGGCGCCCCTACCTAATGTGGATGGAGGTGGGAAGGCTGAGGGTCCCCACTCACTAACTCCCCTGGCCAATGATGACTGCAGGCCAGTCTTTCCAGTCGACAGCACATGGAGTGCTATGTACAGTTAATAATTGTTTTACTTATGCATGGGAATTAATGTGTTTGAAGCAGGTCAGAAAAGCTTAACCAGAGACTAAACCCTGCAATGAGTGGATTGCCTTATAAGGAAGAGGCAGAGAGGCCCTAGGTCTGTATTCTCTGGAGTTCAGAAAAATCAGAGGTGACTTTATTGAAACCAATAAGATCTTGCGGGATTTTGACCATGTGCATGATGAAAGGATGTTTCATCTTGTGAGAATATCCAGAATTAGAAGTCGTTGCTTCAAAATAAGGGGCTGGCCATTTAAGACAAAGATTTGTACAGTTAGTGGTAGGGCCTTGGGTGGTGTTGTAGAACAGCGGGTTCTAAGGGTTCAGGGTAAATAATTCTTTGAAGTTTGCATAACATATAGACAGGGTGATTAAAAAGGCATTTGGCATGCTTATCTCATTGCTCAGTCCTTTGAATATAGAAGTTGGAAAATCATGTTGAGGTTGTACAGGACATTGGTGAGGCCTTTTCTGTCCAGTTCTGATCGCCCACTTATAAAAAGGATATTACTAAGCTGAAGAGGGACCAGAGGAGATTTACCAGGATGTTCCTGGGTATGGAATGTCTGAGTTACAAAGAAAGGCTGGATAGGCTGGGATGTTATTCACTGGAGTGTAGGAGTTTGAGGGATGACCTTTTTAGAAGTTTACAAAGTAATGAGGGCAATATATAGGTTGAATGGTAGTTGTCATTTCCCCTTGCATTGGGGCAATACAAGACTAGAGAAACGTTTTAAGGTGAGAGGAGAGATATGAGGGGCATATTCTTTACACAGAGGGTGGTTTACATGTGGAAACAAACTTCCTGAGGAAGCAGTGGATGTAGGTCTGAAATAGGAAAGGTTGAGAGGTATATGGGGCTGGAACAGGCAGGTGGGACTAGTTTAATTTGGGATAATATTCGGCATGGATTGGTTGGACCAACAGATCTGTTTCCATGCTGTATGACTCTATGACTCGATGAGGAAATGTTATTTCTCTGAGGGTTGAGAGTCAAAAGGCAGTGGATGCAGAACATTTAAATATTTTTAAGGTAGAAGTAAATAGATTTTTCATTACCAAGGGAATGAAAAATTACTGGGGAATATAAAGTTGATAGTGCAGGAATGTAAAGTTGAGGTTATGCAGAATCAGAGTCTAATGATGACCACAAGTCCATTGTCCCTTGTCAATGTTTGGAGAAAAACACCCATCTGGTTCAATAATGTCCTTTAGGGAAAGAAACTGCCGTCCTTACCTAGTCTGAGCCTACACCTGTCTCTGGGTCCACAGCAACCTGGTTACTCGTAACTACCCTCTGAAATGACCTGGCAAGTCACTTAGTTCAAAGGTAATGTGGGGTGTCCAACGAATGCTAGTCCAGCCAGCAACGCATACATCACATGAGTGAATTTATTTTTAAATTGTGGGAAGTCTATTAAAACCTTGTAAATGACTTTTGGAAAAATCAAAGGCACGGGAAATTTTCAAGCAAGTTTTTGTTTATTTTTGTGGTGTGTTCTTTTTCTTAGATATGTCACAGATGCTGTGGTTGCAATGGGCATCATTATTCTGATGTTCATCTTTCCCTCACGGAAACCCTCATTTAAGTGGAAAACAAATCCCGAAGGTTTGTTTGTCTAGTTCTTGATGATGTGTGGCTTGTATTGATTGTACCTTCCTCATGGAGAGATTCCTCTGACTCCTACTAAACGAATCAAAAGAAGAGGCAGTTAGGCTTCTGTTTATGATTGTTTATAATGAATAATGTCATGTGCACATACAGGGAATTCCCTCTGACTGAACAGCTCACATATTGAAAGAAAAGGTAAATTGACAGAAGAAAAAGGATACAATTTTTGTCTCACTTTTCTATCAGTTTCTATTTTTTTCAAGTATTGGCAGATTTTGGCAGTAGGTAATAAAATTATAAACCATCCAGAAGGAGATCAAGTGACACGATGAGTAACGTCCGTGCCTCTGAACGAGAAGCTCTACATTCAGGGCCTACTCCAGGACAGTGTTCGTAACCGAGTCAAACAGATTGATTATCGAATAGTTAACCCACCACCAATAAATGCAAATGGCAGGCACAGAGAGTGAGAGAGATTCCTGATCAGGCAGGAGATTTCCTCACTACCTTAAAGATCCAACTTAAAGCCCATTTCCCTCTATGTTAATTGTGTTTAATTGTACAGGTGGTGGGCATTAGCTGGGCATTAATTTGAGTCAACGTTTTATAGGCACAGAGTAGAATGAGGTTAAAAACAGAACCTGTTGAAATTCATTATGTTTTGAGCACAATGACTCTTCTTCCCAGTTCTGAAGAAGCATCATATTGGACTCAATAATTGAATTTGTTTTTATTTCAGATCTCCAACATCCTTGATATTTTGCTTTCATTAAAGCTGTGGTTGTTGAGTTGGGGGGTGTATATTTGTAATGTGCAACTCTGTAAGCAAAAAGCATGTGGAATGGTCCTTCACCTTGCAAGCTAATGATGCTATATCCATACAAGTTGCTAGCCCTGTTGTTAAACTTTTATCCATCACCAATTATCTGTGAGAATATGATGTGAGTCATCTTCTTGAACAGCTACTGTCCCTAAGTTAAAACTACTTCCTCTGCGCTGTTTGAAAAGGAATTCCAGGATGCTGACTCAACAGCAATTATACATACACACAAATCACAATGTCATATAACTTAGAGGTAAACATTCAGGAGTTGATGTTCTCATGTGTCTGCTTCGCTTACCCCTATAGTTAATAAGGATCGTGATTTTAATTGCCGTCTTTCAGATGAGATGTTAAACCAAGAGCTTACCTACTTCTTAGAGTCCCTAAGTGTGGGAACTGGCCCTTCTGCCCAACCAGTCCACACTGACCCTCCGCAGACTATCCCACCCAAACCCATTACTCTACATTTACCTCTGACTAATGCACCCAACCTACACATCCCTGAACACTACGGGCAATTCAGCATAGCTAATTCACCTAATCTGAACATCTTTGGACTGTGGGAGGAAACCAGAGCACCCTAGAGGGAACCCACACAGACACAGGGAGAATGTGCAAACTCCACACAGACAGTCTCTTCCAAAGAGGAACATCATCCCAGCCTATCCCTGCATTCCCCATGCTAATGCACCTAACCTACACATTCCTGAACACTATGGGCAATTTAGCATGGCCAATTCACCTTACCTGGATTGTGGGAGGAAGCTGGAACACCCGGAGGGGAGAACATGCAAACTCCACACAGACAATCACCCGAGGCTGGAATCGAACCCAGGTCCTTGGTGCTGTGAGGCAGCAGTGCTAACCACTGAGTCACTGTGCCTCTCCTAAGTAGGTAAGTACAATCCCATGCCCAGTATTTTGAAGAACAGCAGATAACTTGGCTAATATTTATCCTTCAATACATTTCACATTGCTGTCTGTGGGAACATGTTGTGTGTAAATAGGCTCCTATGTTTCCTACATTCTAACAGTGGCTTTACTTTGTTGCCTGTAAAGGACATTGCCTGTTTCTGAAAAGTATGATGTATCAGTGATAGTATTATTTTTCTCTTTTAGTGAAAAGGTGATAAATAACTGTTAATCCACACCTGAAAGAACTAGCTCTCTATTATGGAAATTTTCATCCTCTCCTTCTGATTACCAGAGCCAGTTATTCCAAACGAGCCATTACTGACTTGGAAGAAGGTCAAGCATAACGTAGCCTGGAATGTCATCATACTGCTGGGTGGAGGATTCGCCATTGCGAAAGCATGTGAGGTAACTGTTGTTAGGTCATTGAAATTTAACACAAGGTCGCTTCCACTACTCATTGCAAGCCTTACACTCAGGTCCTTGTAAATAGGTTCATCCAGCCCCACCCCCCCAATCATTTTCTAAAGATGTTCGACCACCTTTTATATATTGTGATTGACAAGAATTTAGGAATAGGAGTAGACCATTCTGCCCATTGAGCTTCCCTGCTATTCAGTATGATCCATGCCTTTTACCTATCCCATTCCCATAATACTGCATGCGCCCGGTAATCAGAAATTTTTTAATCGCTACATTGAACTTGATCAAACATTGAGTGGTCACAGCCTTCTGTGGTAGAGAATTCCAAAGGTTCACAACCCTCATTGAAAAGATTTCTCCTCAGCTTGGACATACATGGAATATCCCCTTATTTTTAAATTGTGCCCCCCTGGTTCTAGACTCACCAACCTGGGAAACACCTGACTGGCATCTACCCCGTTTATCAGTTTAAGTATTTTGCAAGTTTCAATGAGATCACCCCTCATTCTTCAAAACTCGAGAGAATGCAGGCTCAGCTTGCTCAGTCCCTCAAGATATTACAATCCTGCCATCTGTCTGGTTAACCTTCATTGCTTTAGTTTTGTCGCAAGAATATTTCCCCTGAGGTATGCAGACCAAAACTCCACAGAGTATTCCAGGTGTGGTCTAACCTATATAATTGAGGCAAAACCCACTGCTCCTGTACTTAAATCCTCTTGGAATAAAGGCTAACATTTCACTAACTCATTGTTAGCTTTCAATGACTAACAAGGACAGCTAGTCTCTTTGTACACCCACACATTCCAGCCTCTTACCATTTAAGAAACACCGTGCAATTCTTCCATCAAAGTAGACCGTTTCAATCAATACTAATCATCTTTTCTGTGGATAATGTGCTGAATACATTACACCCTTGTTATCGAAATCATCGACTGACCAGGAAGTAACTGTTCTTGGTTCAAACTCTTCATTATAATTCTGAATATTATTATCAGGTTTCTCCCGCACAACCTCTCTGCCATAGAGGACACAGTCCCAGTATGTCAAGACTTCTGTTGTATCTACACCTTAGAGTCATAGAGATGTACAGCATGGAAACAGACCCTTTGGTACAACGCGCCCGTGCCAACCAGATATCCCAACCCAATCTAGTCCCACCTGCCAGTACCCAGCCCATATCCCTCCAAACCCCTCCTATTCATATACCCATCCAAATGCCTTTTAAATGCTGCAATTGTGTCAGCCTCCACCACTTCCTCTGGCAGCTCATTCCAAACACGTACAACCCTCTGCGTGAAATGGTTGCCCCTTAGGTCTCTTTTATATCTTTCCCCTCTCACCCTAAACCTATGCCCTCTAGTTCTGGACTCCCCAACCCTAGGGAAAAGACTTTATCTATTTATCCTATCCATGCCCCTCATAATTTTGTAAACCTCTATAAGGTCACCCCTCAGCCTCTGACGCTCCAGGGAAAACAGCCCCAGCCTATTCAGCCTCTCCCTGTAGCTCAGATCCTCCAACCCTGGCAACATCCTTGTAATTCTTTTCTGAACCCTTTCAAGCTTCACAACATCTTTCCAATAGGAAGGAGACCAGAATTGCACGCAATATTCCAACAGCGGCCTAACCAATGTGCTGTACAGCTGCAACATGATCTCCCAACTCCTGTACTCAATACTCTAACCAATAAAAGAAAGCATACCAAGCGCCTTCTTCACTATCCTGTCTACCTGCGACTCCACTTTCAAAGAGCTATGAACTTGCACTCCAAGGTCTCTTTGTTCAGCAACACTCCCTAGGACCTTACCGTTAAGTGTATAAATCCTGCTAAGATTTGCTTTCCCAAAATGCAACACTTCGCATTTATCTGAATTAAACTCCATCTGCCACTTCTCAGCCCATTGGCCCATCTGGTCAAGATCCCGTTGTAATCTGAGGTAACCCTCTTTGCTGTCCACTACACCTCCAATTTTGGTGTCATCTGCAAACTTACTAACTGTACCTCTTATGCTCGCATCCAAATCATTTATGTAAATAGCAAAAAGTAGAGGACCCAGCACCGATCCTTGTGGCACTCCACTGGTCACAGGCCTCCAATCTGAAAAACAACCCTCCACCACCACCCTCTGTCTTCTACCTTTGAGCCAGTTCTGTATCCAAATGGCTAGTTCTCCCTGTATTCCATGAGATCTAACCTTGCTAATCAGTCTCCCATGGGGAACCTTGTTGAACGCCTTACTGAAGTCCATATAGATCACATCTACCGCTCTGCCCTCATCAATCTTCTTTGTTACTTCTTCAAAAAAACTCAATCAAATTTGTGTGACATGATTTCCCACGCACAAAGCCATGTTGACTATCCCGAATCAGTCCTTGCCTTTCCAAATACATGTACATCCTTTCCCTCAGGATTCCCTCCAACAACATGCCCACCACTGAGGTCAGGCTCACCAGTCTATAGTTCCCTGGCTTGTCTTTACCACCCTTCTTAAACAGTGGCACCATGCTTGCCAACCTCCAGTCTTCTGGCACCTCACCTGTGACTATCGATGATACAAATATCTCAGCAAGAGGCCCAGCAATCACTTCTCTAGCTTCCCACAGAGTTCTTGGGTACACCTGATCAGGTCCTGGGGATTTATCCACCTTTAACCGTTTCAAGACATCCAGCACTTCCTTCTTTGTAATCTGGACATTTTGCAAGATGTCACCATTTATTTCCCTACAGTCAATATCTTCCATATCCTTTTCCACAGTAAATACTGATGCAAAATATTCATTTAGTATCTCCCCCATTTTCTGTGGCTCCACACAAGGCTGCCTTGCAGATCTTTGAGGGGGCCCTATTCTCTCCCTAGTTACCCTTTTGTTCTTAATGTATTTGTAAAAGCCCTTTGGATTCTCCTTAATTCTGTTTGCCAAAGCTATCTTATGTCCCCGTTTTTTCTCCTGATTTCCCTCTTAAGTATACTCCTACTTCCTTTATACTCATCTAAGGATTCACTCGATCTATCCTGTCTATACCTGACATATGCTTCCTTCTTACTGGTGCCCCTCAGGTTCAGGTGTAAAAGGGATGGTCTACACCTGAACCTGAGGGGCACCAGTATCCTTGGGGGGAGGTTTGCTAGTGCTCTTTGGGAGGGTTTAAACTAACTCCGCCGGGGCATGGGAACCTGGACTGTAGCTTTAGGGTACAGGACCTTGAGTGTACGGAGGTTATGAACAAGGCAGCAATCTCGAAGGAGGGTGCCTGTAAACAGAAGGGTGGCTTGAAGTGTATATACTTCAATGCCAGAAGTATAAGAAATAAGGTAGGTGAACTTGCAGCGTGGGTTGGTACCTGGGACTTCGATGTTGTGGCCATTACAGAGACGTGGGTAGAACAGGGGCAAGAATGGCTGTTGCAGGTTCCAGGGTTTAAATGTTTTAGTAGGGTCAGACATGGGGGTAAAAGAGGGGGAGGTGTGGCATTACTTGTCAAGGATAGTATTACAGCGGTGGAAAGGACGATGGAGGAAGACTTGCCATCTGAGGTAGTTTGGGCTGAGGTTAGAAATAGGAAAGGTGAGGTCACCCTGTTAGGTGTTTTCTACAGGCCTCCTAATAGTCCGAGAGAAGTAGAGGATAGTATTGCGAGGATGATTCAGGAGAAGAGTGAAAGTAGCAGGGTGGTTGTTATGGGGGACTTTAACTTCCCAGATATTGACTGGGAAAGCTATAGCTCGAGGTCGTTAGATGGGTTGGTGTTTGTCCAATGTGTTCAGGAGGGTTTCCTGACACAATATGTAGACAGGCCAACAAGAGGTGAGGTTATACTGGATTTGGTTCTAGGTAATGAACCAGGCCAGGTGTTAGACTTGGAGGTAGGTGAGCACTTCGGGGACAGTGACCACAACTCGGTGACTTTTACTTTAGTGATGGAGAGAGATAAGTGTGCACTGCAGGGCAAGAGTTATAGCTGGGGGCAGGGAAATTATGATGCGGTGAGGCATGACTTAGGATGTGTGGATTGGAAAAACAGGCTTCAAGAGAAGAATACTAAATCAATACTTTTCGTCAGTATTCACTCAGGAACAGGACACTGTTGCTGGTGTGAATATTGAGTCACAAGTGATTAGAATGGATGGCATTGAAGTATGTAGGGAAGAGGTTTTGGGAATACTGGAAAGGATGAAAATAGATAAGTCTCCTGGGCCTGATGGCATTTATCCTAGGATCCTCTGGGAAGCTAGGGAGGAGTTAGCAGAGCCATTGGCCTGGATTTTTATGTTGTCATTGTCAACGGGAATAGTACCAGAAGACTGGAGGATGGCGAATGTGGTCCCCTTGTTCAAGAAGGGGAGTAGAGATAGCCCGAGTAACTATAGGCCAGTGAGTCTGACTTCTGTGGTGGGCAAAGTCTTAGAGAGAATTGTAAGGGATAAGATTTATGAACATCTGGATAGGAATAACGTGATCAAGGATAGTCAGCATGGTTTTGTGAAGGGCAGGTCGTGCCTCACAAACCTTATTGAGTTCTTTGAGCAGGTGACTAAGGAGGTGGACGAGGGTAAAGCAGTAGATGTTATGTATATGGATTTTAGTAAGGCGTTCGATAAGGTACCCCATGGTAGGCTAATGCAAAAACTACGGAGGTATGGCATTGAGGGTGCATTAGAGGTTTGGATTAGAAATTGGCTGGCTGGAAGGAGACAGAGGGTAGTAGTTGATGGTATAGGTTCATCTTGGAGTGCAGTTACTAGCGGTGTACCTCAAGGATCTGTTTTGGGACCATTGCTTTTTGTTATCTTTATAAATGATCTAGAGGAGGGGCTTGAAAGCTGGGTGAGTAAGTTTGCGGATGACACAAAAGTCGGTGGAGTTGTGGACAGCGAAGAAGGATGTGGCAGGTTACAGCGGGATATAGACAAGTTGCAAAGCTGGGCAGAAAGGTGGCAAATGGAATTCAATGTAGCTAAGTGTGAAGTCATTCACTTTGGTAGGAGTAACAAGAAGATGGATTACTGGGCTAATGGTAAGCTACTTGGTAGTGTGGATGAGCAGAGGGATCTTGGTATCCATGTACACAGATCTCTGAAAGTTGCCACCCAGGTAAATAGTGCTGTGAGGAAGGCATATGGTGTACTGGGCTTTATTGGCAGGGGAATTGAGTTCCGGAGTCCTGAGGTCATGTTGCAGTTGTATAAGACTCTGGTGCGGCCTCATCTGGAGTATTGTGTGCAGTTTTGGTCGCCATACTATAGGAAGGATGTGGAGGCATTGAAACGAGTGCAGAGGAGGTTTACCAGGATGTTACCTGGTATGGTAGGAAAATCGTATGAGGAAAGACTGAGGCACTTGGGGCTGTTCTCATTGGAGAAAAGAAGGTTTAGGGGAGATTTGATAGAGGTGTACAAGATGATTAGGGGTTTAGATAGGGTAGACACTGAGAACCTTTTACCGCTAATGGAGTCAGCTGTTACAAGGGGACACAGCTTTAAATTAAGGGGTGGAAGGTATAGGACAGATGTTAGGGGTAGATTCTTTACACAGCGGGTTGTGAGTTCATGGAATGCCCTGCCAGTAGCAGTGGTGAACTCTCCCTCTTTATGGTCATTTAAGCGGGCATTGGATAGGCATTTGGAAGTTATTGGGCTAGTGTAGGTTAGGTAGGATTCGGTCGGCGCAACATTGAGGGCCGAAGGGCCTGTACTGCGCTGTATTTTTCTATGTTCTTTTTCTTCACCAAACCCTCAATTTCTTTAGTCATCTAGCATTCCCTATACCTACCAGCTTTCCTTTCACCCTAACAGGAATATACTTTCTCTGGATTCTTGTTATCTCATTTCTGAAGCTTCCCATTTTCCAGCCGTCCCTTTACCTGCGAACATCTGCCTCCAATCAGCTTTCGAAAGTTCTTGCCTAATACCTTCCTCTCCCTTGTACTTTACAATGTTTCTATAATGGGGTGCCCAAACAAGCCTAGTAAAGTTGACCCAAACACTTGCTTCCGTATTGTTTACGGCTATAACTAGAGCCCAGAATCCCATGCTCCTTCTAAAAGTAAGAGTGCAGGTGAAAAGAAATGTATTAGATTTGTTATTAAAAACAGCAAGTGCTGGAGAAAATCAGCAGGTCTGACGGTATTTGTGGAGAGGGAAACAGTTATGATTTTAAGTCCAATATGACTCTTTTTCAGAACAGGTGTAACAATGTAAATAAAAATGAATGCATTTAAAAGGATTTTTGCTGGATCTGGAACAGCTCTAAAGCACAAACAGCTGTCTGGTGATCCCTTTAAGCCCAGCCTCTTCCCCATATAACCCATCTTTCCCTGGGATTGCTTTCCCTGCCCTTAATTCAGCACTGAATCATACAGAACTCTTTTGTTCTCTCAGTGTTAATTGTGACTCAATGGATGCATTGAAGTGTCCCTCTGCACGCACTTAAGTGTGTAATGTTGATCCTCTTGTGGTGCAGTGGTAGTATTCCTAACACTGGACCAAGAGCCCAGGATTAGGTCCCACCTGCTCAAGAGGTGTGTAATAACATCTCTAGCAGGGTGATTAGAAAAATAGGTTCAATTTTCATAAACATCTAATATAAACTACACTTCAATTCGATCTTGTGCTCTGCTCTCAGATAGTTCCATTTTTCAGATGAGATGGTAGAACTGCTCCCTCTAGTGGATATAAAAGATCTGACAATGTTAATTTAGAGAAGTTTATGGTTTTCCTCCACCACTACCCATTTAGATCAGATTATCACATTGCACTTTCTGAGATCCTGTTGAGTGCCGTTTGGTGGCTGTATTTTCTACATTTTAGCAGTAATTAATTAGACTGAGCACTTCATCGGAGTTAGTGAAGCAGTTTTAGATGTTCTGGGGTTGTGAAAGGTGATTAAAAAATGATTAAGAGCAAACCCAGTTTGTTCAGAATACTAAAGATTTTTTTTGCGTTATAGTATCTGGTCCATCATGGCTCTACCACCTTCTCAGTTGGTATTTATTATTCTGCTTTTTGGGAATATTCTGTTCTAAATATGAAATGAAAATATGAATTTGAGTGATTGTATGTTTTGGACTTGCTTTTTCCCTTGTTACCAGGAATCAGGGCTTTCTAGGTGGATTGGAAGCAAGCTGCGACCTCTGGAATATATTTCAGCCAGTACAACTGTTCTGATTGTCAGCCTGGTCGTTAGCGCGTTCACTGAATTTGCCAGCAACACTGCCACAAGTATAATCTTTCTGCCTATTCTGGCTGAACTGGTAAGCTGTGTGGTTATATTTCCCGATTACTGGTCATCTTTCGGAACAAGCAGTGACAGTTACAATGTCTGAGCTTGTCTTTATTGTTTGGTATCCTCCCTCTGGTTACAAACACCATGAAAAGGTCATTGTTTGTATTCGCTCACAGGATACGTGCATCACTGGTTACTTTGGTATTTATTGACCATTCCTAAATATCCTTGAAAAGATGGTGCTCATTTGCCTTCTTGAATTGCTGCAGTTTATTTGGTTTAGGTAAACGTGCAGAATGCCATTTGGAAGGGAGTTCCAGGACTTCGACCCATCAAAACTATTTTAGTTATTCCCAGACTGCTGTTGATGCGTCCTCACTTACAAATGTAAAGGTGCGAGTTTTGTATGCATGGAATGGACATGTCAAGGGGGGAGTGGGAGGGGAAGTTGAAATGGATGGATACAGGAAGGTGGGGTTGGTTGGTGTGTACAGACCAGAGATGTTCCCTGGATCATTCCATGAATCGGGTGCTTGGTCTCTCCGATGTAGAGGAGACCACATTGAGAGCACCGCATGCAGTAGATGAGGTTCAAGGATATGCAAGTAAATCTCTGCCAGGTTTGGAATGATCCTTTGGGGTCTTGGATGGAGGTGAGGGGGAGGGGGGGGTGTGTGTGGTGGAGCGGTTTTGCATCTCTTACAGGGCAGGGGAAGGTGCAAGGTGTGGAGAAGTGTTTGGTGGGGAGCGTGAACCTAACGAGGGTATCACAGTGGGAATGGTCCCTATGGAACGCAGATAGGCATGGGGAGGGAAATATATTTTTGGAGGCGGGGTCTGACTAGGTGGCAAAAATGGCAGAGGATGATGCACTGGATTTGGATTTTATTGGAGTGGAATGTGAGGACCAGGGGACTCTTCTGCTCCTGTGATCACCGCTGGTGTCACTCACATGAATGCTGCTGACACACCCACTCCCCCATGACATTTCCATTCTGGGCCTCCTCCACCACTTCAACAAGGCCACCTGCAAACTGAAGGAGGAACACCTTATCTTCCACCTTGGGAACCTACAAACTCACAGCTTTAACACTGAATTCACCAGTGTCCAAATCTTTCCACCTCCCCTGACCCCCTCACAGATCCTAACCTCTGACTCGGCGCTGCCCTCTTAAAACTGACCCATCTTTCTTCCCACCTATCAGCTCCACACTTCCCATTGACCCAATCACAATCACCTCCTACCTGCATCCACATATCGCCACCTCACCTACCTTTCCCCTGGCCCAAGGCACCCCGCCCCCATTTATTTCTCAGCCTTCTTCCTCCTTCCTGATGAAGAGTTATGCCTGATACCCCAACTCACCTGCTCCTCGGATGCTGCCTGACCTGCTGTGCTTTTTGCAGTTCCACCCTTGATCGAATCTGACACTACGATACCTGCAGTCCTCACCACCTTCTCTGATTAATGTGCAGTCAACTTTGAAATAGGTGGCCCTATAGTCAATTAATGGAATATATCACAACTTACAAATAAAAAATTAACAACTGAAATTGAATGTTTTTTTTCTGTTGGAATTGGGGATATATGGTGCTCTCAAACCCTTTGTGGTGCTGCTTACTTCAAGAAGGGCCGTGATTCCATAAAAACTCTGGAGTGATTTGGAACTGTCTACCTTCCACACAATGGAACTCTAAAACAGGGAGGACCGCTCGGCGAAAGTGAGAACTGCAGATGCTGGAGACTAGAGCCAAGAGTGTGGTGCTGGAAAAGCACAGCCGGTCAGACAGCATCCGAGGAGCAGGAAGATCGACATTTCGGGCAAAAACCTTTCATCAGGGTGGGCTGCTTGCAGACTTACTAACCGTAACCTTATCCCACACTGGGAATGGGAAGGAAATCCAGAATCGGATCTCACCCGTGAGTATAATAGTGCTCACGAGTTGACCTGATGGAGTGAAAGTCCAGGTCAAGTTTTCCATTGGGTTTTTATTCTCTGATAGCATTTGAGTGATTGCTGTCCCTGGAATCTAGATTGTACTACTCCATGCTCATACTTCTTTTACTCACTTGTCTTAGCTGCTTGAAATACTTTGATGTTTGCTTTTAGTTTCATGTTTCCCCTGAAGTTACTGTTGCTGCTGCACCTTAGCACAATGCACAGGACATACATTCACTGGTGTGTTCAGGGAAAGGGTCAATGCAATGAAATGTGGTCACCATGGTCTATCCTTGAGTGCATCGTTGTCACCTTCGTCACAGCAGTAGTATAATGTCAATAATTCAGTCCACAGGCAGATTAATTACACCACATTTATTAAAAAAAATTTGTACCAGAAAACTAAACAGTGCTGTGTTTGGGTGAAAGGGAATTAGAGTTGGGGTAAAGGACAATAAAGTACACATTAGTGGGCGGCACGGTGGCACAGTGGTTAGCACTGCTGCCTCACAGCGCCTGAGACCCGGGTTCAATTCCCGACTCAGGTGACAGACTGTGTGGAGTTTGCACGTTCTCCCCGTGTCTGCGTGGGTTTCCTCCGGGTGCTCCGGTTTCCTCCCACAGTCCAAAGATGTGCGGGTTAGGTGAATTGGCCATGCTAAATTGCCCGTGGTGTTAGGTAAGGGGTAAATGTAGGGGTATGGGTGGGTTGCGCTTCGGCGGGTCGGTGTGGACTTGTTGGGCCGAAGGGCCTGTTTCCACACTGTAAGTCTAATCTAGTCTAATCTAATCTAATCTAATATGTTTGATTAAAAGGGGTGGTATGGTGGCTCCGCAGTTAACACTGCTGCCTCACATCGACCATCCCCCTCCCAGGTTCATTTCCACCCTTGGGTGACTGCGTGGAGTTTGCATGTTCTCCCTGTATCTGCATGGATTTCCTCTGGATGTTCCGGTTTAGTCCCACAGTCAAAAAATATGCACATTAGGTGGATTGGCCATGCTAATTTGCCCTTGGTGTCTAGGGATGTGCAGGTTAGGGTGATTAACTGTGGGAAATGCAGGAATAGGGTCAGAGGTTGGGGGGGGGGAGGGGTGCGTGGGGAGGGGAGCAGGGTTTGGGTGGAATGCACTTCAGACAGTCAGTGTGGACTTGATGGGCCAAATGGCCTGCTTCCCCAGTGCAGAGATTCTATAAAAAAAGATTAACAGGGTAGCTTGGAAAGAACTCAAAAATGGACTGAGGAGAGCTCGGATCGGGCAAGAAAAAGTCTTGGCAGGAAGGAATAGAGAAAACCCAAAGGTGTTCTACACTTATGTGAGGAATAAGAGAATGATCAGAGAGAGGGTAGGGCTGATCAGGGATAGTGGAGGGAACGTGTGCCTGGAATCTGAAGAGTTAGGGGAGGCCCCAAACGGGTATTTTTTTGCTTCAGTGTTCACTAGAGAGAGAGAGAGTGAACACCATGGATCAGGTTAATAGGCTTGAACAGATTGCTGTTAAGAAAATGGATGTGCTGAAAATTCTAAGAAGCATCAAGATAGATAAGTCCCGAGGGCTGGACCAGGTATATCCGAGGTTCCTACGGGAAACAAGGAATGACATTGCTGCGCCTCTGGCAATGGTCATTGCACCTTCGCTCTCACAGGAATAGTACCGGATGATTGGAGGGAGGCGATTGTTGTCCTTTGTTCAAGAAAGGGAGTAGGGAAATCCCTGAGAATTACAAACCAGTCAGTCTTAGGTCTGTGGTAAGCAAGATACTGGAAAGGATTCTGAGAGATAGGATTTATGACTATTTGAAAAAACATAGTTTGATTAAAGATAGTCAGCATGACATTATGAGGGGCAGGTCATACCTCACACGCCTTATTGAGTTCTTTGAGGATGTGATGAGACATGTTGACGAAGGTTGAGCAATGGATGTGGTATATATGGATTTCAGTAAGGCATTTGATAAGGTTCCCCACAGTAGGCTCATTCAGAAAGTTAGGAGGTATGGGATACAGGGAAATGTGGCTGTCTGAATACAGAAGTGACTGGCTGAAAGAAGACAGCGAGTGGTAGTGGATGATAAGTATTCGCCTAGAGGTTGGTGATCAGTGGTGTCCCACAGGGATCTGTTCTTGGGCCTCTGCTCTTTGTAATTTTTATAACTGACTTGGATGAAGAAGTGGAGGGGTGGGTTAGTAAGTTTGCCGATGATACAAAGGTCGGTGGTGTTGTAGATATTGTCGAGGGCTGTTGCAGGCTACAACAAGACATTGACAAGATGCAGAGATGGGCTGAGAAGTGGCAGATGGAATTCTGGATAAATGTGAAGTGATTCGTTTTGGAAGGTCGAATTTGAATGTTGAATACAGGGTTAAAGACAGGATTCTTGGCAGTGTGGAGGACCGAGGGATCTTGGGGACCATGTTCATTGATCCCTCAAAGTTGCCACTCAAGTTGATAGGATTGCTAAGAAGGCATATGGTGTTTTGGCTTTCATTAATGGGGGATTGAGTTTAAGAGCCGCGAGGTTTTGCTGCAGCCATATAAAATCCTGGTTAGACCATATTTGGAATATTATGTCCAGTTCCGGTTGCCTCATTATCGAAAGGAGGTGGATGCTTTAGAGAGGGTGCAGAGGAGATTTACCAGGATGCTGCCTGGATTGGAGGGCTAGACTTATGAAGAGAGGTTGCTGAGCTCGGGCTTTTCACACTAGAGAGAAGGAGGAAGAGAGGTGACTTGACAGTGGTATACAAGGTAAAGAGAAGCATAGATGGAGTAGAGAGCCAGAGACTTTTCCCCAGGGCAGAAATGGCTGTCATGAGGGGCCATCATTTTAAGATTATTGGAGGAAGGTATGGGGCGATGTCAGCGGTTAGATTCTTTACACAAAGAGTGCTGGATGCATGGAATGCACTGCCAGCAGTGGTAGTAGAGTCAGATACATTAGGGACATTTAAGCGACAGCTGAACAAGCACATGGACAGCAGTAAATTGAGGACTGTGTAGGTTACATTGATCTTAGATTAAGATAGATGTTCGGCACAACATTGTGGGCTGAAGGGCCTGTACTGTGCTGTACTGTTCTATGCTCTAATACCAAGGTCCAAATACAGTCAGCACTTTGAAAGCAATTTCTGAGAGTTCTTGCATTTCTTGCCCTGGTGACCTTATTTACAGTCAGACCATCAGGTAGCCATCTTGTGTTGAAAAATGTGTGAGGGGATTTTAGGTTGAACAGAAAAGATATTTTGAAATGATAGGTGCACTCAACTTTAACACTGTCATTTTGACACTGTCAAAGGTTTTATCATTGACACTGTTTAAACTGTAATCCTTTCCTGTAGGCTACTGAGGCCAAAGAGCATCCTTTGTACCTGATGATTCCAGGGACAGTGAGCTGTTCATTTGCCTTCATGCTGCCAGTTGCAACTCCACCAAATGCCATTGCCTTCACGACAGGGCACTTAAAAGTCAAGGATATGGTACGTGAAAATTGCTGCTTAAAATATTGACAGTTATTTGTAATATTGGTAATGCTGAACACTACTCCAGAACTGAACAATTTAGCATCGCTTATAACATATCAGTGTTTTGATCATTTTTTAAAAATTCAATCAAGGGATCTGGGCATCCTGGCTATGCCAGCATTTTTTGCCCTCCCCTAATTGCCCAGAGGGCAATTAATTGCCCAGTTAAGGAGTCAACCACTTTGCTGTAGATCTGGAGTCACAAGTAGGCCAGGCGAGGTAAGGATGGCAGTTTCCTTCCCTAAATGGCATGTCTGAACCAGATGGGTTTTTCCAACAATCAATTTGCAGTCACTGTTAGACAGTTAATTCCAGATTTTTTTCACTGAATTCAAACTCCACCATCTGCCTTGAGGTGATTTGAACCTGGTTGCCTGGAACATTACCTGGATTAACAGTCCAGTGATAATATTGTTATGCCATCACCTTCCCTAGAATATAGCCCACAATAATGTGTTATGGAATCCTAAAATCATAAATTAAAATCATTCCAGTCTAATTTTAATCCTTGTTTCGGTATTCATAATGACATCATGATGTTAATACAATGTTATGTGGAATGTAATACAGTAGACATTTGTATGGTCACTTGGCAAAGGTTGGGGAGACTCAACCAGTTATTTTTAGTGACTTGGTTTCTGGGTTTAATGTTCCTCTTATGGGGAGAGGGCTGTTTTCTTGGCTCCTATTTTTGATGCTCTGCCAGATGCACACAGAAGGGGCAGCCCAGCAAACATGACCTGGGAAACACTAATGTAGCAGGTCAGATTTTCCTTACAGAATAGGAGGCAGATTGGACAGAGGGTCAGGGAGAAATGGTCTGGGATCAAGGCCAACTTTAGTGCACTAGTCCTGTGTGAAAGCTCAATTAAAATCCATACCCTTTCTACTCCCTTCCCCCAGCTCCCCCCTCCCCCCCAAACAATGTGCATGGTCCTCCACCCTTACCCATGCCACCCCAAGGATATTTGACTCCCAACCCTACCTTGACCCACTCTCCCAAAACAAAAAGACCCAGAGACCCAAAGCTCTTGCCTTCGCTATCAGAGCAAATTCTCAAGGATCAGACTGGCTCTGATGCACACTCTTGTGATCCAGGGATGTTACAATCCCACTTCTGTTCAAGCAGCAGAAGATTTAAATTTTCTGCTGCTTCGGTGAAATGTGCAAACGTGTAATGCAGCCTGACACCACTTCCACACCCATGAAAATGGGACTGTAACTTCAACGTGACAAAATCTGAGCTTCATCAGAGGCTCTTCCAAACACTCGGCAGCCGCTATAATGTTGCGGTGGGTCAAGGACTGAGTATTAAAAATAATCTTCAAATGCGAAAGAAACATTTCAGGGACGATTTTACAGATCCAGGTATTCAGCAGGCAAAGCTCCTCACTGGCTGTGCATTTCTTACCGTGGGAAGTTATGAGCTTCAGGTATCTTTGTGCCCTGAACTCTGCAGAGGCGAAGGAAACTTAATCTGGTTTTGTCTTGTCAGATGAAAACAGGATTGCTGATGAATATCATGGGGATCATCTTAGTTAACGTTGCCATCAACACATGGGGCAGGCTCATCTTTAAGTTCTCGACGTTTCCTGAATGGGCCATGGAGTCCGAGAACTCCACCGACCGGGCAGTGACAATCTTCCAGCTGTATACTGTCAACGCAGTGGACTGATTCAATCTGGGGGCTATCTGGTGGCCAAAGCCCCTTTCTTCTGCTTCATTTTGAAGACTTTTCCCACCATCAATGTGCTGTAGCTTCATCCATTCACACTCATAAACAACTTCCTTTCTCTAAACAATTTGTATTGACCAGCAAAAAAAATGAAAGGAATTATCTTGATACTTTTTGGATTTGGGCATTGTTAGCAAAGCCCAGCGTTTATTACCCATCCCTTGAACTGACTGGCTCTCCAGAGAACAGTTAAGAGTCATCCCCATTAATGTAGTCACATCTAGGACAGACCAGGAGAAGGTGTCAGATTTCTTTCCCTAAAGGACAGAAGTGAATTAAATAGGTTTTTGCAACAATCAACTTATGGCCATCATTCAAAAAGCTTTTCATTCCAGACTTTATTTTCCTAGTTGTATTAAAATGTCACTAACTGCCCTAATTGGATTTGAACCCATGTTACTGGATTGCTATGGTCCACTGTTAATATCATTTCAC
The DNA here is from genome assembly GCF_020745735.1 of Hemiscyllium ocellatum. Taxonomy (NCBI): domain Eukaryota; kingdom Metazoa; phylum Chordata; class Chondrichthyes; order Orectolobiformes; family Hemiscylliidae; genus Hemiscyllium; species Hemiscyllium ocellatum. Next base: position 55,426,054 of record NC_083415.1, read on the forward strand.
CATCTTCTCTCAGTATTTGACAACCTAACCTATTGAATCTCATGCATCCAAAGACAGAAGGAAAAAAACTAGGCTCAATCTTTTTTGGAAGAGTATTTTACAGGGACAGGCTTTGGCTTAGTGAAAGTTGTTTACTATTTGTTCTCCATTTCCTATCGTGCCCCGCGTGTGGTCATACACAACACATCTCAGTGAATGATCAGCTTACCCACAATTCGGCTTTGCAACAAGTGACAAGCATCCTCAAAATAATGCAAGGAAAGCTTACATACCCTTCGGTTCTTCAAAGTTAATGAAACAAAGTATAACATTTAATGGTAAAGGAAAAATTCCCATGCCATTTTAATTGCATTAGTCGTATTACAAATAACAATAAAGATACAGGATGTTTTTTAAAACATATTACTTTACTTCCTCGGTCCCTTATTCTTCCATCCTTCTTTACTTTCTCTTTCTCTTTGCCTTCATTTGATTTTCTAGTTAATTGTTAGTTAGTTGTTGCTACATTTTCCTCATTTAAAAATAAATACTGATTCCGTATTTTTCTTCACGGTATCATGTCACTCCTTGGTCAATGAACCGAACCAACATTAAAAAGCCACGTTTGATGGAAACTAGATCGAGTGTGGACCAATGGGCTGTCCCTGAGATGAATGCCTAGATTTGAGTGGTGCTGGAAAAGCACAGCAGGTCAAGCAGCATCCGAGGAGCAAGAAAATCGACATTTCGGGCAAAAGCCCTTCATCAGGATTTTGCCTGAAACGTCGACTCTCCTGCTCCTCGGATGCTGCCTGACCTGCTGTGCTTTTCCAGCATCACTCAAATCTTGACTCTAATCTGCCTGAAATGAATGTCAGGCCACAAACAATGAGGTGAAAATCAGGTGGGGTTTGAATCTCAAGGCCAAGATTTGTACTTGGTGATATCAGTGGGTTATCAGGATTGAATCCTCATTATGCAGTCAGCTTCTGTTGCCCCCGTGTTGTTAACTGACCACAACTAGTGTGCAAAAGTTACATTTCTCACATGACTTTCCTTGAATCAGCATTTTAGTTCAGGAGTAGAGAGAAACCAATTCTTAAATGTAAAGTAACGTTCACTGAGACCCTCATGGGAAGTTTTGGATAAGCAGTGGTCTTAACATCAATGATCACACCATTCCCCACCAACCAAACCCACCCCACCACTCCCCTCCAACACCACTACCAATGGAATACAGCAGCCAACTCTCAAGAGTTTGTCTATTCTGATGAAACCACTTCAATGTAATACAATGAGTTCTTGTAATCATTTATGCAAAACTGCTGTACATAAAGTTTCTCTTTGTTGATAGCCAAGATTCGTTACAAAAATACACATTAAATTTTGATATATGGTTCTAAGGAAACAACAATTTGCTGTAAATGTCTATGCAAGGTTTCAGAAAGTCAAAGTTCTTCTCAGAGTACAGAAAGTTACGAGCAAATTTGGCAGAGAAATAAATATCAGAAACTGCTTTGGAAGAGTGAATGAGGAAAAAATGTCTCCAATGGCCAAAGTGGCTTCCAATAACCAGATGACCCTGATTTAAGGCAATTGATAAAGAGTTGATAGAGATATACAGCACGGAAACAGACCTTTCAGTCCAACTCATCCATGCCTACCAGATATCCTAATCTAGTCTCATTTACCAGCACTTGCCCCATTTCCTTTTAAACCGTTCATATTCATATATCCATCCAAATGCCTCTTAAATGTTACAATTGTACCAACCTCCACCACTTCCTCTGGCAGCTCATTCCATACACGTACCACCCATTGTGTGAAAAAGTTGCCCCCTGGGACCCTTTGATATCTTTCCCCTCTCACCCTAAACCTATGCCTTCTACTTCTGGACCCCCCACTCCAGGGAAAATACTTTATCTATTTATCCTATCCATGCCCCTCATGACTTTATAAACCTTTATAAAGTCACCCCTTCAAGCTTCAACATTCCAGGGAAAACAGCCTCAGCCTATTCAGCCTCTCCCTGTCGCTGAAACCCTCCAACACTGACAACATCCTTGTTAATCTTTTCCGAACCATTTCAAGTTTCACAACATCATTCCATTATGAGGAAGACTAGAATTGCACACAATATTCTAAAAGTGGCCAAACCAATGTCCTGTGCAGCTGCAACATGACCTCTGAACGCCTATACTCAATGTTCTGAGCAATAAAGAAAAGCAAAACAAACACCTTCTTCACTATCCTATCCACCTGCAACTCTATTTTCAAGGAACTATGAGCTTGCACTTCAAGGTCTCTTTGTTCAGCAAAACTCCCCAGAACCTTACCATTAAGTGTTCTGCCCTGATTTGCCTTTCCAAAATGCAGCACCTCACATTTACCTAAATAAAACTCCACCTGCCACTCCTTGGTCCATTGGTCCATTTGATCAAGATCGCATTGTATTCTGAGGTAACCTTCTTCACTGTTAACAACACCTCCAATTTTGATGTCATTTGTAAACTTACAAACTATCCTTCCTATGTTCATATCCAAACCATTTATATAAATGATGAAAAGCAGTGGACCTAGCACCTATCTTTGTGGCATACCACTGGTCACAGTCTGAAAGGCAACCCGCCATCATCCTTTGAACCAGTTCCTTATCCAAATGGCTAGTTCTCCATATGATCTAATCTTGCTAACCAATCTACCATGAGGAACCTTGTCGAATGCCTTACTGAAGTCCATATAGATCACATCTATGCTCTGCCCTCATCAACCCTCTTTGTTACTTCTTCAAAAAGCTCAATCAGGTTAGTGAGATATGATTTCTCATGCACAAAGCCATGTTGACAATCCCTAATCAATCGTTGCCTTTCATGTAAATCCTGTCCCTCAGGATACCCTCCAACAACTTGTCCAGCACCAATATCAGGCTCAAGCAGTCTATAGTTCCCTGGCATTTCCTTACCACCTTTCTTAAATAGTGACACCATGTTAGGCAACCACAAGTCTTCTGGCATCTCACCCGTCACTATCGATGATATATAAATATCTCAGCAAGGGGCCCAGCAATCACTTCTCTCGCTTCCCACAGAGTTCTATGGCACACATGATCAGGTCCTGGGGTTTTATCCATCTTTATGCAATTTAAGATTCTGGGTATTCGAAGATGGAGAATGGGAAAAAAATTGTCGCTGTAAGAGCTGTTCCTTTTTTGAGGTGTTTGAGGTGTTTTCCTTGAATTCCAGAAGCAGCAATTACCGTTTTATATGCTGTTGCATTATTTTGGAAAACTGGGGGATGAAAAGATCAAAACAACAACACTTGCTTTAAAAAGCAAGAAGACAAAGGCAGAGACCACGTGGTCAGAGAAAAACATATTTAGACTGCTCTCTGACACAGCAGTGAATCTGCACAATTCCTGCCTCTGCTGTTTGAGTTCAAGTATCTTTGGACATCAGAGTGCGTCTAGAAAAAAAACACAAACAGCGAAATTCACAACTGACCTTGGAGTGAGAGAGCTCACAGCACGGGAGAAGCTAAGTGCATAGTTTTTAAGTGTAATCTTTCTGTGACATAATGGGTTCTTTCGTGATTACATGTTTTATTGAGATCTGTCTCTTGATTAAATTTTTTAAATATAAAACATAGGTACTAAGTTAGCCTGGAGGAGTGATCTTTAGAGCAGTAAGACGGTGCTATTTTCTGGGTCAGTACATTGTTAAGGTGCAAAGATGGCCTTTAGTAGTGTGATATGCTCTTCCTGTCGGATGTAGGAGTTTGGGGAGAGTTACTGATGGTTATGTCTGCAGGAAGTGTCTTTGGTTGGGAATCCTATCAGATCACATGGATTAATTGGAGCAGTAGTTAGAGGCAATAAGGAATTTATAGGAACTGGGGTTGTGATGGATGGTAATTATAAGTAAGGAGAAAATCTACAGACAGAGTCAGTAGATGGGTTAACTCCAGGAAAGGTAGCAGAAGGCAGGTAGTGCAGGAATCTCCTGTGGCTATCCCCATCTCAAACAAGTATGCTATTTTGGAAAATGTAGGGAGTGATTGACTCTCAGGGGAATGTAGCATGAACGGCCAAGTTTCTGTTATCGAGACTGGCTCTAATGTAATGAGGGGTACATCAGGTTCCAAGCAATCAATTGTGTTCAAGGACAGACAAATGTTTCTGCGTCCTACATGAGAAAGCAGATTGGTATGTTGCCTCCCTGGTGCCTGGATCAAGGACATTTCGGAGATGGTACAGAATGTTCTCAAAGGGGAGAGGGACCATAAGGAGGTCATTGAACATCTTGGAAATAACGGCATAAGAAGGGAAAAGGATAAGATTCTGAAGGGAAAATATAGAAAGTTAGACAGGAATTTAAAAAGGAGGTCCTCAAGGGTAGCAATATCTGGATTACTCCCAGTGCTACAAGTTAGAGAGGGTAGGAATAGGAGGATACAGCAGGTGCATGTGTGGCTGAGGAGCTAGTGCAGGGGAGAAGGGTTCACATATTTGGATCATTGGAATCTCTTCTGGGATAGAAGTGACCTGCATAAGAAGGATGGATTGCACCTGAATTGGAAGGGGACTAATATATTGGTGGGCACATTCATTAGAGCTGCTCGGGAGGATTTAAACAAGTAAGGTTGTGGGGGTGGAGGGGTGGGTGGCGGGAGTGAAGGAGGAATGGGACCAGGCAAATGCTGAGGAAAGTGATCAATCTGAGACTGGTACAGTTGGGAAAGTGAATGCGTTGAATGGTCAGGGTAGGCAGGAACAAAGCAGCGAACAAGATAGGATTGATAAAATAAACCGAATTTATTTCAACGCAAGAGGTCTAACAGGAAGGCAGATGAACTCAGGGCATGGTTTGGAACAAGGAACCAAGATATCATAGCAATTACAGAAATGTGGCTCAGAGATGGGCAGAACTATCAGCTTAATGTTCCAGGATACAAATGCTATTGGAAGGATAGAAAGAAGGACAACAGAGGAGGGGAATGGCATTTTTAATAAGGGATGGCATTACTGCTGTGCTGAGGGAGGATATTCCTGGGAATACGTCCCGGGAAGTTATTTGGGTAGAACTGAAAAATAAGAAAGGGATGGCCACCTTATTGGAATTGAATTGTAGACCTCCCAATAGTCAGCGGGAAATTGAGAAGCAGATTTATAAGGAGATCTCAGTTATCTGTAAGAATGATAGGGTGGTTATAGTAGAGGATTTTAACTTTCCAAACATAGACTGGGACTGCCATAGTGTTTAGGGTTTAGTTGGAGAGGAATTTGCTAAGTGTGTACAAGAAAATTTTCTGATTCAGTATATGGATGTACCTACAGGAGAAGGTGCAAAATTTGACCTACTCTTGGGAAATAAGGCAAGGCAGGTGACTGAGATTGTGAGGGAGCACTTTGGGGCCAGTGACCATAATTCTATTAGTTTTAAAATAGTGATTGGAAAGGATAGACCAGATTTAAAAGTTGAAGTTCTAACTTGGAGGAAGGCCAATTTTGACAGTATTAAGTAAGAAGTTTTGAAATCTGGGAAATGTTCACAGGTAAAGGGACAGCTGGGAAATGGGATACGTTCAAAAATGAGATAACAAGAGTACAGAGACAGTATATTCCTGTTCGCATGAAAGGAAAGGCTGGTAGGTGAGGGGCATGTTGGATGACTAGAGAAATTGAGGTTTTGGTTAAGAAAAAGAAGGAAGCATATGTCAAGCATAGACAGCAGAGATTGAATGAATCCTTAGCAGGGTTTAAGGGCAGTAAGAGTATACTTAAGAGGGAAATTGGGGGGGGGGGGGGGGCAAAAAAAATTTGCTTTGGCAAATAGAGTTAAGGACAAAAAGGTAACCAGGCAGAGAATTGGGCCCCTCAAAGATCAGCAAGGCACCCTATGTGTGGTACCACAGGAGATGGTGGAGATACTAGACGAGTATTTTGCATCAGTGTTTACTGTGGAGAAGGACATGGAAGATACAGAATGTGGGGAAATAAATGTTGACATCTTCAAAAAACTTGTGCTCTGACAATTTGAGGCTAGTAAACTCCAAATAATACTTTCTTGAAAAAAGGAGAGAATTAAAAAGACAGCAAGTTGCATTTTATGATTTTCATAAGAAAACATCTAGCAGCAAATTTCAAACAACATTTCGCCACAAGTTTACACAGGAAGATATGAGAACAGCTCAGAGAAAGCTTGTTCAGACATATAGGTAAGAACAATGACTGCTGATGCTGGAGTCTAGATTAGAGTGGTGCTGGAAAAGCACAGCAGTTCCGGCAGGACTCGAGGAGCAGTAAAATCGACGTTTCGGGCAAAAGCCCTTCATGAGGAATACAGGCAGCGAGCCTCTTGTTCAGACATATGCACTATACAGAGCATCCTAAAGGAGAGAGAGGTAGGAGAATGTAAATAGTGAATAAAAACATGCATATAGACTATAAGATATAGAAGCAGAAATTAGGCCACTTGGCCCATTAAGTCTGCTGCACTATTGATCATGGCTGATATATTTCTCAACCCCATTTTCCAGTCTTCTCCCCTTAATAATCAAGTACTTATCCATTTGTGTCTTAAATACACTGAATGACATAGCCTCCACAGTTTTCTGGGGCAATGGGTTTCATATATTCACCATTGTCTGTCTGAAGAAATTCTCCACCTCAGTTGTAAAAGGTCATCCCTTCACTCTGAGGCCATGCTTTCAGGTCCTAGTATCTCCACATCCACTCTATCCAGGATAAAGGTTGCATGTCACTAAATATATTCAGTGGCCTTAAATTATTTTTCATTTAATCAGTCAGTGCAGTTTACACTATTACATGACTAGGGGGGAAATATCGTTAGTGATCAGAAATCAATTCAGAAACAAAGGTAGAGCTGCATTTACATAGATCCTTTCACAACACAAGGATGTTCTGAAATATTTTACAGTATATAATTATACATTCTAAATTTAACCAATGTTGTAACAGAGTCATCAAGTTATACAGCACGGACACAGACCCTTCGGTCCAACTCGTCCATGCTGATGGGATGTCCTAACTTAATCTAGTTCCACTTGACAGCATTTGGCCCACGTCCCTCTAAAACCTTCCTATTCATATACCCATCCAGATGTCTCTTAAATGTTGCAATTGTTCCAGCCTCCACCACTTCCTCTGGCAGTTCATTTCATACTCACACTACTCTCTGCATGAAATAATTGCCCCTTAGGTCCCTTTTAAATCTTTCCCCTCTCAGCTTAAACCTGTGCCCTCTGGTTTTGGACTCCCTTACCCTGGGAAAAAGACTTTGTCTATTCACGCTATCTGTGCTCCTTATGATTCTATAAACCTCTATAATGTCACCCCTCAGCCTCCAGTGGGAAGGGAGCACAGGGAAAACAGTCCCAGCCTATTCAGTCTCTCCCTTTAGCTCAAACCCGTCCAGCCCTGCAACATACGACATCTGTGCACAGCAAGATCCCACAAACAGAAACATGTATGATAATAATGTGATCAACTTCATTTAGCAATTTTGATGCTAAATGATTAAAGGACTTTTTGATTAAAGGACTTAAAGAGGCTGGGACATCAGCAGGAACTCATCAGCCTTTTCTTCAAAACATTGACGGCGACCTCAATTAACTGTCTCATTCAAAATTCAGCCCTCCCTCTGCAGTGCATAACAATGGACTCTGAACTTGGGCTTGACTTTAGATTTGGATTTAGATTTTATTATTACGTATAGTCAAGTATAGGAATACAGGAGCACCGTGAAAAGTGCATAATGTTGCCATTCTCCGACACCATCCTCGTATATAAAAGACAGGCTGATAAAAGGGGGCACATTGGTTTAAAACCACAAGATTTCCAAGAAAGAATCAATGAGGTGGTTTCAGCAAAAAATATGATGGCATCCTTCACCTGGAAAGTCATATGAAGAAAAAGCAATAAAATCAATTTGTAGCCAAAAGAAAAAGATGGGATTAGAAACAGAAGCAGAAATGAAAGGAAAAGCCAGAAGAAAACAATGGCCAGAAAAACGAAGCTACTGAGCCAACAATGTTCTGACTCAGCAGCAGGGGGTGCTGTCCAATCAGCCATGGCAGTAACTCACAGACAATAGCAAGATACTGACTACAGACCAGAGCTCTACTCTCTCTCCATTCCCCACAGGTTAGCTGCCAAGGGTAAGGAAGAAGCACCCAGAGTCAATGTTGAAAGACAGTGCAGAGGGAGGGAAACTGGGGAGACAGCCAGATTTTCTATCACTCTTCACTAAATTAAAGTTATGAAGTTGGCTGATAAAAATTGCCCCTTTGTGTTCAGGGATGTATAGATTAGCTGCGTCCGTTAGGGGAGATGTAGAGTAATAGGGTAGAGGGAATGGGTCTGAGTGGGACACTCTTCGGAGGGTCGGTATGGACTTGTTGGGCCAAATGGTGTGTTTCCACACTATAGGGATTCTATGAATAAACAAATAAGTAAAATATCCCACTGTAATCAGACAGAAGGAAAGGGAAAAAAAAATCACAGCAGAACAGGGAAGAATGATAATTACTCTTGCAGAGAGCTGGCATAGAATCAATGGGCCAAATAGCCTCTCTCTGTGCTGTACCTACTATTCTATCCCATTGGTTTTGAGCAGGAGGCACATGAAAGAAATAATCGGAACAGAAAAGCCAAGGTGCAGTTACAAGTACCTCACAATGAGGTGGTGCTGTTGTATACGAGTTACCCTCTACCTAGTTAAGTTTTACAGTTTCTGGGTGAGTTTTGCCTGTTTCATTGGGTTTAGAGTTCTCACAGGTAGAAACTGCGGCACAAGGCAACTCACCAAGTCTTCTCTGGCAGCAGCTTCCAAACCCACGGCCTCTACCGCCAAGAAAGAGAAAGGCAGCAGATATATCTGAACACCACCATCAATTAGCTTCCCTCCAATTCACACAGCATCCAGATTTGGAAATATATCACCATTCCTTCAGTGTTGCTAGGTCAAAATCGTGAAACTCCCTAATTGCTTACTGCGTGTAAATGCACCAGAAAAGCACAGCTCAATTCCATTTTCACAAGGGCTATTAGGGATGGAAAATAAATGCAGGCCTAGCTAACAAAACCTAGGTTCCTTGAAGAAATGTTTGAAAATTGGCCTACCTGAGAACCTCCTCCCATGAACCTTGTAACTAGGTAATTTTCCACCAGCAATTGTCAGTCGGTAAATCTTTACAAGCAGTTATATTTATTTTACAGATGAAGTAAAGGCAAGTTGTTTTGTTTTGAACGTGCTGTACAAAAGAATGGTAAGGTTATGTTCAATGACCTATTTCAAAAGGGAACTAAATAAATACTTGAGGGAATATATACAGGTGAGGATGAGTAAGTGAATAGGAAGGCTTTAGAGGCATATAGGTCAAATGTTGACAGAAAAGGGCTTTTCCTGATGAAGAGCTTTTGTCCGAAATGTCCATTTTCCTGCTTCTCGGATGCTGCCTGGCCTGCTGTGCTATTCCAGCACTACTCTAATCTTGACTCCTGTATTCCTATACTCAAGTATACCTGACAATAAAATCTAAATCTAAATCTAAAATCTAAAAATCACGGCGAACAGAAGAAGTGAAGAACAGTGTAAGATTCAAAAAGGAGTCACCTGCCATAGTGGGCAGGTACCAGAAAAGTGTTCACAGACTGAGGGATTGACTTTGCGGCTTTGTGTTTCTGGTGGAAGTGAGGGAGTAAGCTAGACATTTCCTTTTCATTTGGTGTTTCTTTTATTTCTGCTTCTGTTTTTAATCCTGTCTTTTATATACCAGGATGGCATGAGAGAATGAGTCAAAAAGTGTGGTGCTGGAAAAGCACAGTCAGTCAGGCAGCATCCGAGGAGCAAGAGAGTTATGTTTCAAGCATGAGCTCTTCATCAGGAATGGGGGGGGGGGGGTTGCTGACAGATAGATGGGAGGAGGGAAGCAGGGCCAGCGGGGGGAAGGTAGCTGGGAATGTGATAGGTAGATGGAGGTTGGGGAGTGATGGTGATAGGTGGGAGCGGAGGGTGGAGCGATGAGGTGGGATAGAAGATGGACAAGTAGGACAGCTACGTATAAGAGAATGGCAACTTTCCACTGTACTCCTGTATTCTTGTACTCAAGTACACCTGACAATAAAATCTAAATCTAAAATCTAAAAATCACGGCAAACAGAATAAATCAAAAACAGCTTAAGATCCAAAAAGGAGTCATATAAAGTTGTCAGAAAAAGCACAAGCCCAAAGACTTGGAATATTTTAGAATTTAGCAAAAAAGGACAAAAAGGTTGATTAAGTGGGGAAAGTAATCATAAAAGAGTAAACCGACAGGGAGCATAAAAACAGATTGTAAGAGCTTCTACATTTAAGTAGGAAGAAAAAGGTCAATGCAGACAAATATAGACCACTTACAGTCAGAAACAGAATTGATAATAAAGAACAAAGAAATAACAGAGCAATTAAACAGTTATTTTGTTTTGTCTTCACAAAGGAAAACACAGAAATCTTCCCAGAAAAACTAGGGAAGCAAGGGTCTTTTGGGAAGGAGGATTTGAAGGAAATTATTATTAGAAAGAAAACTGGAGAAATTAATGAGACTGAAAGCTGATAAATCCCCAAGACCTGATAATGTACATTCCAGACCACTAATGGAGGTGGCCATGGAAACAGTGAGTACATTGGTTGACATATTCCAATATTCCATAGATTCTGGACCAGTCCAAGCAAATTATTGGGTGACAAATGTAACCCATTGTTTAAAATAGGAGGGAGGGAGAAACCGAGAATTACAGACTGATCAGCAATAGGGAAAATGTCAGAGTCTATTACAATAGAAACAGGACACTTAGAAAGTACCAACTGTAATATGCAGAGCCAACATGGATTTATGAAATGGCAATCATATTTAACAAACTTACTGGAATTTGTTTAATCATGTAACTAGTACAATAGATGAGGGAGTTGATATACCAGTGCATTTTGATATTCAAAAAACTATTGATGAAGTCACAAATAAGAGATTAGTGAGAGAAATTAAAGCACATGGAATCGTTGGATATACACTGAAATGATTTGGAACAGTGCTCCCTCATTGAATCCCTACAGTGCGTATGCAGACCAATCTGACCATCTCGACCCTCACAACCAGCTGCACCCCATTCCTGTGTTTCCCACAACTAATTCACCAAGTGTGCACACTACAGGAAATTTAGCATGGCCAATCCAAATAACCTGCTCATCTTTGGGCTGTAGGCGAAAACGCATGCAGGCAAGGAGAATGTGCAAACTCTACACAGACAGGTGCCCGAGAGTGGGATTGAACCTGGGTCCCTGGCACTGTAAGGCTGCAGTGCTAACCACTGTGCCACCATGCCACCTCTCTAATTTGTCTTTCAGCTGTGTGGGTCCCTGAGGTGCATGTGTGGCAGCACCTTCCGGAACTAGAAATCAATGCAGCGATCAGCAGGTCAGAACCTTGGAACAGCTCTGGGGAAACATTGATTGACAGACAGGAACAGGAAAAATAAATGGGTCATGTTCAGAATGGAAGGTGGTGACGAGAAAGGTACCACACAGATCAGTGCTTGGACCTCAGCTATTCACAATACATATATATATATCAATGATTTGAATGAGAGAATCAAAGTGCAATATTTGCAAGTTTGCCAACAATACTAAACCAGGAGTAAGAGCTGAAAATGTATTGCTGGAAAAGCTCAGCAGGTCAGGCAGCATCCAAGGAGCAGGAGATTCGACGTTTCAGGCATAAGCCCTTCTTCAGGAATGAGGAAAGTGTGTCCAGCAGGCTAAGATAAAAGGTAGAGAGGAGGGACTTGGGGGAGGGGCGATGGAGATGCGATAGGTGGAAGGAGGTTAAGGTGAGGGTGATAGGCCGGAGTGGGGTGGGGGCGGAGAGGTCAGGAAGAAGATTGCAGGTTAGGAAGGCGGTGCTGAGTTTGAGGGATTTGACTGAGACAAGGTGGGGGGAGGGAAAATGAGGAAACTGGAGAAATCTGAGTTCATCCCTTGTGGTTGGAGGGTTCCTAGGCGGAAGATGAGGCGCTCTTCCTCCAACCGTCGTGTTGTTATGGTCTGGCGATGGAGGAGTCCAAGGACCTGCATGTCCTTGGTGGAGTGGGAGGGGCAGTTAAAGTGTCGAGCCACGGGGTGGTTGGGTTGGTTGGTCCGGGTGTCGCAAGTAGGCGGCCACATCGGGTGCAGCAGATGCAGTAAATGATGTGTGTGGAGGTGCAGGTGAATTTGTGGCGGATATGGAAGGATCCCTTGAGGCCTTGGAGAGAAGTAAGGGAGGAGTTGTGGGCGCAAGTTTTGCATTTCTTGCAGTTGCAGGGGAAGGTGCCGGGAGTGGAGGTTGGGTTGGTGGGGAGTGTGGACCTGACGAGGGTAAAGGTGCCGAGCAAAATGTAAGGAGGATTCAGAGAGATTTAGACAAGTCAAGTGAGCGAGCAAATACATGTCAATTGTAAATATATAGATAGATGTGAAGTTGTCCTCATCATTGAAAAAGCAGAATAACAGAGAATTATTTACAGTAACTGGTGATAGGCTGAGGAATGTTACTGTACAAAGGGACCTTGTTCACCAGTCAGAGAAAATATGCATGTAAATGTGTCTAGCAGTTAGGAAGACAAATGGTATGTTGGCTTTCATTGTAAGAGGTTTGAGTAGAGGAGCAAGGAAGTGTTAATCAAGCTACCTTCATGAGATCACATCTTGAGTGCTATGTGAATTTTGGAACCTCAGAAAAGACATATTTGTTATGGATGGAATGCAGTAAAGGTTCACCATAATGATTCCTGAGACGTCAGGTTTGTTGTATGAGGAGATATTGGTTTGACTGGGTCTGTATTCGCTGGAGTTGAGAAGAATGAGCAGGAATCCCGTTGAAATGTCTAAACATCTGACACAACTGGACACACTGGATGCAGGGATAATGTTTCCCTCTCCAGGTGTTTTCCAGAAGAAGGGGTCACAGTCTAAGGATTTACAGTTGGCCATACTGAAATAAGGAGAACTTCCTTCGTCCACAACATCTCCAGTTTTTGTCGGTGGAGTTTTGCCTGTAGATATGGGCTAAAGTAAGTCGAAACTTTAAATTCTCAAATATTTTGGCCTTTCTTTTCTCTCTCTCAGAGATTAAATGTTTGGTGAAACTAGCTTAGTATTTCCCTAGTTCAATGAGATTCATCTTTATTTAATATGATATCTCTTTATTGTTTTGGGGAACTCTTTTTAAGGTGGGGAGGTGTGATATTTTGTGTGGCTTTGTCCCTTTCAAATCACCTCAGTCCCTGATAGAAACACAGGAGTGCACGAGTAGGCCATTCGGTCCTTCGAGCCTGCACACCATTCAATATGATCATGACTGATCATGCAATCTCAGTATCCCACTCCCACTTTCTCTCCATACCCCTTGACCTCTTTAGCCACAAGGGCCGCATCCAGATCCCTCTTGAATAGATCTACTGAACTGGCCCCAACAACTTCCTTTGGGAGAGAATTCCACAGGTTCACAAATCTGAGTGAAAAAATTCTTCCTCATCTTCGTCCTGAATGGTTTACCATTTACTCTTAGCCGTGACCCCGAGTTCTGGATTTCACCAACATCAGGAACATTCTTCCCACATCTAGCCTGTCTGGTCCCATCAGGATTTTATATGTTTTTATGAGATTCCCCTCATTCTTCTAAATACTAGCGGATACAAGCCAAATACAACCCAGTCTTTCTTCACATGTCAGTCCTGCCATCCCGTCATGCCATCGCTTAAGGACTCTGGGATGCAGAGCATCAGACCCTGGGGATGTATTGGGTCTTAATCCCAACAATTCCCCCAATGCCATTTCCTAACTAATAAGTATTTCCTTCAGTTCCTCCATCATGCTTGACCCTCTGCGCTCCCCACCACTCCCCCTCCCCAAGCGTCCTTCTTAGTGAAGACAGATCCAAAATATTATTGTCCATTATGAATTTACCTGATTCTAACTGTAAGGGACCTACATTTATCCTCAATAGTCTTTTTCTCTTCAGATATCCATGCAAGCTTTTGCAGTCAATTTTTATGTTTTCAGCCATTATGCTCTTGTATTCTATTTCCTCCTCTCGAATTAAAACTTTTGTCCTCCTCTGCTGACTTGTAAATTTCTCCAAGTCCTCAGGTTTGCTTTCTGGCAAATTTATAATCCTCCTGTTTGGCTTTAACACTATCCCTGGTTTCCTTTATTAGCCACGGTTAAGCCACCCTCCCTGTTTTACTCTTACACCAATAGGGATTTACAACTGTTGAAGTTCATCCATATGTTCTTTAAATGTCTACCATTGACTACCCACCATCAACCCCTTGGCCAGTTTATCCTAACCAGTGCATGTCTCATACCATCAAAGTTAGCTTTCTTTATGTTCAGGACCCTAGTCTCAGAGTTAACTATGTCACTTGCCACCTTAATGAAGAATTCTACCATTTTAAGGTCACTCTTCCCCAAAGGGTTGATGGCAGACTTGAATTTGGAGAGGTCTAATTTAGCCGACAACGATTCAATGCCTTATGAGCTGATGGATGTGGGATGTAATTCCTTTCCGCTAACTTGTGATAATAAAACAGGATGACTAAGACAGTTTTGAAATATGAAATGTGACAACAAGGCATTTATTTTTATCGAGGAACTCTTTCATTTTCTGTAGGTCTTGTTTACAATGAGTCAAGCATGCTACAATGAATAGGCAAGGACAGTGGGTGCAACTAGAGACATATAACGTGTTTGAGATTTCCTTAATAACTTGTAAAGAGCATTGAGACTGATGAAGGTTAGTTATCTGTCCAGAGAAATATCTGAGGTTATGATTACAAGCTAGTGGCATTGCATGTATTAATGCCTGGTCAAAGACCACAAAGAGTTTCAGTTTGAAATTATATTTGGTTTGTTAAATTCAGCTGGAGCTGCCCATTTCATTTCATCCCCATGTGCTTTACCCATACCAATCCATCAAATTGAAACACAATTCACTGCAGAACGTAACTCTGTTTGAAAACTCAACTACAAACCCATAGTTGCACCATCCCTTCTAAAGACTTTAATTAGAATTTAATCTGAATCCAAAAATAGATTTTCTTGCTATATATCTTCTTGATGATTAGTCATTTCATTGTGGTTAAGACTTTTTGCACTCACTAAGCCCTATTCCTAGTACTTCTTTGGTGAGTCTTGCCATCAACCCCTTTTGCAAATTCATACCAATGTGATTCAGCATGTTTTAAATAGTGGTGTTCAATGGCATTGGTTTCATTAGCAGCTACCTTTATCAATTAAGATCAGATATAACAGAATCAGCAATTAATCTGAAAAATAATTGTAAATTTTGAGGTTTCGTTTTCTATATTCAAGGCTATAGTGATTGGAATGAAGCTGCCCAGGTGGACCTGATTGAGTAGGAGTTCTCCAACAGGGACTGTTAACCTGGGTCAGTCAGGGAGTCCTGGTTGACAGATATAAACAGGAGTGTCAGGATTCTCTTTACTCTAAGGACTTGCTCTGAACCAGCTGATCAAAATCCACATAATGTGCAAGTGTAAATAAAGAGTGGCTTGGTGACAGGTCACCAGCCTCCATGGAGTTATTTCAAAGGCATTATTAAAAACAAACTGCACTTATTGAATCATAATTAAGGAAGAGTTAGCATAGTCTCAGATGGTTGCACTCTATGTGACCCCATGACTCTAAGTTGTGATACAGTTGCACTCTCATTAGAGACAGACCATTGGTAGTTGGTTTCATCCGAGGGTCGTCATACCTCAGACAAGGGCAGAGGTTGGGAAGGTAACCTGAGCCAGTGCAAGAATTGAACCCATTATGTATTCTCGCCCCTGTCCAGTTTTCCTCAATAAAAGGATCACTTTACACTTCTCTACATTACATTATATCTGCCACTTGTTTCCTCATTCCACGAACTTGTCTATGTCCTTTTCAGTTGAATATTCAGTCACAATACTTTCAAGTTTCGTGTTGTCTACAAATTTTGAAACTGTATGTTGTATGCCAATGCCTAGGTTATTAATATATATAGAACAGGACAGAAGTCCTGTCATAGACAACTAGCACACTCCACCAGGAGAAAATTATTGCAGATGCTGGAATCTGAACTGAAAACAAAAAACTCTGGAGATCAGAGCAGGTCAGGCAGCATCCACGGAGAGAAAGTAAGCTAATGTTTTGAGCCTAGACGACTCCCTCTGGATGAGTGACCTTCCACAAGTCCAAAAAGAAAATATTCAACGCTGCTCTCATTCTCCTGTCACTCAATAAATTTTGCGTCCATGTTGCTTCTGCCTCTTATCCCGTGAGCTGTAAGCTTAACATGAAAGTGTCTTGTGTGGCTCTTTATCAGTGTTTATTTGAAAATGCAAGTAAACTTGAAAAACGTTAACAAGGGCTTCAGAACAGTTGAAAATGTGTTGCTGGTTAAAGCACAGCAGGTCAGGCAGCATCCAAGGAACAGGAAATTCGATGTTTCGGGGCAGAACCGTTCACCAGGAACTCTTCAGAACAGTTGACCTTGTTCCCAAAGATCACTGCTGATGTTGCAAGAACTATGTTAGCGAGTTGCGTGCTACACAACAAGAACTTGCTTAATATAGTATTTTTAAAGTTGTGAAATCCAATGGCAGCATTTCATAAGCACATTACGTATGGAACATAAGAACCAGGAGAAAGTTCAAAACATTATCTTTCTTAACTTCAAGACCATTTAATGAGGAAGCCTCAGCCACTTCACTGGGCAGAGAATTCCATAGATTCACAACCTTCTGGGTGAAGAAGTTCCTTCTCAATTCAGTCCTAAGTCTGCTCCCCCAATCCTGAGGCTATGCCCTCTTGTCCTAGTATCACCTGCCAGTGAAAACATCCTCTCTACTTCTGTCCTATATATTCTCTTAATAGTTTTATATGTTTCTATATGATGTCCCCCTTAATCGTCTAAATTCTCCACCCAGCCACATAATGAAGTATTAAGACAGGTCACTGAAAGTTTTTAATGAGCATCTTGAAGTATGAGAGAGAAGCAAAGAAGCAAAGGGGCCCAGTGCTTCATGCCGAACTGATTCTTCCTCGTGATAGTTTATGATCCATGTTCTCTTCGAACTTGTCTCCTGAGGTTAACATGGGGAATAGGCAAAAGTGAGAACTGCAGATGCTGGAGATTAGAGTCAAGAGTGTGGTGCTGGAAAAGCACAGCAGGTCAGGCAGCATCCGAGGAGCAGGAAAATTGACGTTTCAGGCAAAAACCCTTCATCAGTAATACTTGCAAAATACAGAAGGCGGATTTGCCAAACATGCAAGAGCTCAAAACCGTTGAAAAAATTCTTATAAATAACATAATATTTCTCTGAAATTGATAAGCACAAACTTCCTCCATTTGTTTATTCTTCATTTTCTGCAAACTAAGTCCATATAAGGTGGCAACGTCAAAGGTACTTTTTTCAAAAAAAGAGGAAACAATGAGTTGTCAAAATAATCAAAATATTATGTCAGTGGGGAAGCTGTTAAGTTTCTTTACGAAAGCAACTGTGCCAAACTGTGGATGTGATTGTTGAGTTTGAGGGGAGGAGCGTAAAGTGGGGGACAGTTTAAAACAAACTTCTGTTCCTCTTCCACCCGCTAACTGGCTTGGAAATTGTAATAGCTACGTGACCGCTAACATCTGAAGTGATAACGCAGGACAAGAAACAACATCACCTTGCTGGCGAAAACATGTGCAAGTAAGTAAATCCTGTTGATTTTCTTAGCATTTCATTTTCCATGCGAAACGAAAGGCTGAATGGTTTTGTTATAGTCATCACCGTTCAAAAAAACAGCTTTTGCACCATTTACTTATTGCACCAGGTCAGAGGACACCTGAGGTGGAACATGAAGGGGGAACTCCAATTGAAGTGTTTCTAAGGATGGTACAAAATTAACAGGGACTTCTGCTACTGATCATTATCAGGTTGCAGCTGTGAATTTGAATCAGAAAGGTGATTCTGACGCTCCTCAGACTGAAATAAGTGGATGTCATTGGTTCTGTTTGCTCAAATATGAAGCTTAAAGACTTGAATGAGAAACAGATGCATGTACTTGCTTTGCACCATATCACCTCACCATCATTCCTCTCCCTGACTCCAATCCATAGACTCCACAGTCATTGCCATCCCCCTCAGTAGAATATGTAGGTACAAGATTCAAGAGAACCAGTCAGAAGATAAAAAAGTGCCACAATCCAAGCTACAAAGAGAATGGAATGGTTCCACTATTACAATTAACATCCATGCCCCTCCCCACCCACAATAAAAACCTCCATTATCCATTTGGCTCTTTTTAAAATAGCTTGTTAAAAAGTCAATGGTATCATTTCAATGGCCAAGCGTGTAAAGGTTCTGTCTGTGATACTCAGATAGGTTAATCAGAAAGTCCCAGATTCAATTCCTGCTTTGATGCTGAACTAAAGGTAAAGTCACCATAATCTTACCAGACTATGGACTTGTCTCTCATGAGAGAGAGAGAGAGAGAGAGAGAGAACTGATGGTGGTTTAACCTGAGGTTCACTATGCCTTAGGCAAGAGGAGAGGTTGAGAAGAAGAATTCTTCATGGTAAGCTCAGCTGGTGCAGGAATTGAACCCATGTCCTTGGTATTACAAACCAGCTGTCCAGCCAACAACCATTGCATTCACATTGCCTCTGATCTAGGAACAGGATTAAAATCGGGCTGAGCTCTTGCTCTTCATTATAATCAATTACTTACTGCTGATACATGTTAGTGTTTAGGAGGATTGGAAAAATGTTGACGATGATGTATTGCATGGTCAAAATCAAAAGACAACAATAACTTGCATTTGTGCTATCACCTTTAATGTAATAAAGCCTTCCAAAAGTACTTCACGGAATTGTCACAAAGCAAATTTCAGCACAAGCCTCATTTGGGGATATTACATCAGAAGACCAATAAATTACTTTTACTGAAGTAAAGGAAGTATATTTACAGAATATCATAATGGAGAGAATTGTGACAAAAAGGGAAAGATATTTAGGGAGCTAATTATGGAGCAAACAGCCTTGGCTACTGAAGGTGTGGCCATAAATGATGGAACAATTAACCCCAGAGATATCTTGGAAGCCAGAATTAGAGAAATGTGAATATCTGGAGGGCTGGAGGAAATTAAAGCAATAGAGTGAAGCCATAGATAGATTTGATATCAATGGTGAGAATTTGAAAATTGAGGTATTAATTAATCTGGAATTGAAAAATGTGGTGCTGGAAAAATACAGCAGGCCAGGCAGCATCCGAGGAGCAGGAGAATCGACATTTTGGACATAAGCCCTTCTTCAGGAATTCCTCTAGTCTCCAGCATCTGCAGTCCTCACTTTCTCCTCCTTAATTGACCTGGAGCCAAGCTAGGTCTAGCAAGCTGAGGGCCTATCGGTGAATAATGGGATTTGATGCAAATGGACTCACAGCCAACAGAGTTTAAGGTTGTGGAGAATTGAACATAAGGTCGATCAGGGCTCCACTGGAATAGTGTAATCCAGAGGTAAAAATTACATGTTGAGGATTCAGCAACAAATGGAATGAGGCAAGGACCGGGTTGGATAATATTCAATTTAACAAGTGCTGTTGTCTGTAAAGCTACACCCCAGAAAATAAAAATAAATCAACAGTGGAATGCTGATAACGCTGTCAGAAACCTAGATTTGCATATATTACACCGCTGCTACTAAGAATTTCGAAGTGAATGGCTTGTGTTTTAACCCAGTGACAAGTGACAGAAATGTACAAAACACAATGTTTGACGAAGAACCAAGCTATTACACACTGCAAATAATTCAGCTACATTGCACCAATGCTGTTAATTTTGGTGTCACTTTTTGTGAAATTGCAAAGAAGCGAAAGAGTTAATTTTTCAAAGGAAGTCAAAATATAAAAACCAACAAAGGTTCTTTTTTTTGGTCTTTTTTATTTTTAAAGTGACACTGAATCTTAGGGAAGTGAAGCCATTGTCTGGGTACCTTGCTGGTGCAGTTCATATTTCCACATTGGCTGCCACAAAGACCAAGACTTCTCCTGCTGGACTGCCAATTCTCGCAGTGTGGCTGTAGATTGTCGTTTCAAACTGTAACAAGTCACACACCAGATCAAAGCTCCAAAGCTGCTGCCCTAATCAAATAATTCACTACTGTCCGGAAATCCCAATCTCAGAGTATCCTATGGAAAGGTTCCAGATGTTTTGGGAGGTAGCTTTGAAAAAAAATAAAATCCAAAGAACCATCTTTCCCCAGTATGAAGTTTGTATTTTGAATAATCTCATTAATTTTCTCCTTTAATTGAAAATGTTTTACTTCAATACTTTTATGCCTCATACAATGTAATCAAAAGTAGATAGAGCATAGAACATTACTGTGCAGTGCAGACCCTTTGGTCCTCCATGTTGCCCTGTGGAACCAATCCAAAGCCTATCTAAGTTTGGGATAAGATTTGCAGCTCGGGTGCTCGTTGTTGTGGTTCTGTTCGCCGAGCTGGGAGTTTTTCTTGCAAAGGTTTCGTCCCCTTTCTAGGTGACATCTTCAGTGCTTGGGAGCCTCCTGTGAAGCGCTTCTGTGCTGATTCCTCCGGCATTTATACTGGTCTGAATCTGTCGCTTCCGGTTGTCAGTTGCTGTCCGTTGCAGTGACCGGTATATAGGGTCTAGGTCGATGTGTCTGTTGATAGAATTGACACATTGACCTAGACCCTATATACTGGCCACTGCAATGGACAGCAACTGACAACCGGAAGCGATAGATTCAGACCAGTATAAATGCCGGAGGAATCAGCACAGAAGCGCTTCACAGGAGGCTCCCAAGCACTGAAGATGTCACCTAGAAAGGGGACGAAACCTTTGCAAGAAAAACTCCCAGCTCGGCAAACAGAACCACAACAAAGCCTATCTAACCTACATTATTCCAGTATCATCCATGTGCCTATCCAATGACCATTTAAATGTCCTTAAAGTTGGCAAGTCTACAACTGTTGCAGACAATGCATTCCATGCCCCTACTACTCTCTGAGTAAAGAAACTGACATCTGTCCTATATCTACCACCCCTCAACTTGAAGCTATACCCCCTTATGCTAGCCATCATCATCCTTGTATAAAGGCTCCCACTATTCACCCGATCTAACCCTCTGATTATCTTACATGTCTCAATTAAGTCACCTCTCAACCTTCTTTTCTCTAATGAGAACAGCCTCAAGTCCCTCAAGCTTTCCACGTAAGACTTACCCTTCATATCGGGGAACATCCTAGTAAATCTCCTCTGAACCCTTCCCAAAGCTTCCACATCCTTCCTACAAAGCGGTGACCAGAACTGTGCACAATACTCCCAAGTGCGGCCACACCAGAGTTTTGTACAGCTGCAGCATGGCCTCATGGTTCCAAAACTCAATCCCTCTACTAATAAAAGCTAACACACCGTCTGCCTTCTTAACAGACCTATCAACCTGGGTGGCAACTTTAAGGACTCTATGTGCATGGACACCGAGATCTCTCTGCTCATCTATGTTACCAAGAATCTTACCATTCGCCCAGTACTCTGCATTTCTGTTACTCCTTCCAAAGTGAATCACCTCACAATTTTCTGCATTAAACTCCATTGGCCACCTTTCAGCCCAGCTCTGCAGCTTTACAGCTCCATTGGCCACCTTTCAGCCCTCTGTAACCTACAACATCCTTCAGCACTGTCCACAACTCTACCAACCCTAGTTTCATCCACAAATTTACTAACCCATCCTTCTACACCCTCATTCAGGTCATTTATAAAAATGACAAACAGCAGTGGACCCAAAATAGATCCTTGCGGTACCCCACTAGTAACTGAACTCCAGGATAAACATTTCCTACCAACCACACCCTTTAGCCAATTTCTGATCCAAACTGCTAAATCAACCTCAATCCCATGCCTCTGTATTTTGTGCAATAACCTACATGGGAACCTTATCAAACGCCTTCCTGAAATCCAGATACACCACATCAACGGCTTTACCCTCATCCACCTGATTGGTCACCTTCTCAAAGAACTCAATAAGGTTTGCGAAGCATGATCTACCCTTCTTCCAATCAAAATGATGATTAAATCCTATCTCTTATAATCTTTTCCAATGCTTTACCCACAACTGAAGTAAGGCTCACTTGTCTTTAATTACCACGGTTGTCTCTACTCCCCTTCCTGAACAAGGGACAACATTTGATATCCTCCAGTCTCTGGTACTATTCCTGTAGATAATGACAACATAAAGATCAAAGCCAAAGGCTCAGCAATCTCTGCCCTGGCTTCCCAGAGAATTCTAGGATAAATCCCATCCGGCCCGAGGGATTTATCTGTTTTCACACTTTCCAGAATTTCTAACACCTCCTCCTTGTGAACCTCAATCCCATCTAGTCTAGTAGCCTGTATCTCAGTATTCTCGACAGCATTATCTGTTTCCAATGTGAATACTGATGAAAAATATTCATTTAGCACTTCCCTTATCTCCTCTAACTCCACGCACAATTTCCCACTACTGTCGTTGATTGGCCCTAATCTTACTCTGGTCATTCTTTTACATCTGACATTCCTGAAGAAAGCTTTAGGGTTTTCCCTGGTCCTATCTGCCAACATTTTCTCATGTCCCCTCCTCGCTCATCTTAGCTCTCTCTTTAGATCAAACATAGTAAATTGCAGAGCATAAAAACCTGAACCATCTGTCAGTTGGCAATGTGACAGGGATGCAGTAACCTAGAATATAGCTAACAATCTAGAGGCTATGACGTCAACCTCTACCAAGTTGTGAAATTGAGTTTATTATGTTTTATGGTTCCTTCTTATTTCCCCAACCCCTCGAAGAATAGTCACACACCATTAGTAACCACAAAAAATGCATCGTATTTCTGGAAGTCTTCTGTAACCCTGAGAAAACAAGATCTGCAACATGAGACAATTAGTAATCCTTGATTCAGTAGTAAGCACTCCTCTCTGAATCAGAAGATTGTGACATTCCTCTACATGGGTGTAACATGAGGGCAGCTTGCTCTGTTATGGTGGTGCTGTGCCCCGAATAAGATACTGAATCAGTGCTAAGGTACTGGAGACCATGGTAGTGTGCTGCAAATCTGAACAAACTCACCTCCCATGGAGACTGCCTTGTAGCAAAGGAAGAGGAAGAAGCAGGATTTTGTCACTCTAGCATGATCAAAAGTTACCACCCAATAAATAATTTTACACCATGCAAATCCAACCATATGTCTGTTGCCAACCTGATCTGAATGAAGTAACCTAGTGTAAACTAGTAATCCAAAGGTTCTGACTTCAAACCCTACCAAGTTATGTATTTGAGTTCAATGTATCTGTTAATTTATAACACTGGATTCAAAAGTTGTTGTACCAAATACAGACTGAGTTTTCACTTTGAGGGTAGGAATCACAGTTTCTGAATCGCAAAGCCATCCCTGGGACAACCTTCCCGATGACAGAAGCAGTAGACTGCAGCAGGAGATGAGTAACTGAGAGTGTGCCCTAACAGGAAGGTGTCCTCTCACCAAATGTGTTGGAGAAGAGAGAAGCAGCCAGAGGGCAACTGTTAGGGAGGGAAAGGGGTCTACTCCAGTAGGTGGCTTATAGGGACTTAGTGAGCTGAGAAGTAGAGTTGAAGCTGACCACATATATGGCACAGCTTTTTCTATGGGAGTACCTTCGAATCTTACATGTTTTTATTTAAATGACCTTGTGATGATCTGTTACCAGGCAGGCAGTGAATTTTACTTGGAGAGACAAACAGAGTTACAGAAAACCAAAAATTCTGACAAAGGGTCACTGGACGCAAAATGTTAACTCAGTTGTTCTCTCTTCAGATGTGTCCAGACCTGCTGAGTTTCTCCAACACTTTCTGTTTTGGTTTCAGCATCTGCAGATCTTTGTTTTTGTTTTTAGTGAATTTTTCTTTGCCAGACTAATTTGGCATTGGCCAATTCTTCATTGCCCCTGATTGGTTTGGCTTTCACATTCCGTCAGAATGTTATGATAGGCTAATTGGGATCATGTTCAGTTGGACTATGCTTTTGTTCATGCGTGGTGGAGTAGAATTTCCAATATCGAAGAATTCACTCACTAAAAATTTATTTATTTCCCCTGCAGATACCGTATTTTGGAGAAACCCTTTTCCTGTGGGAGTAAATGGGCTCAGAAAATGAAGGAATTCATGCGGTTTGCATGGAATACTTACTCTAAACCTACTCCAGATGACTGGAGAGAACTACTTGTCCTCTTTCTGTTATGTTCCAGTATATGTGCAATCATTGGTGGACTATTGTATAACTGGATGTTTTCATCTCTGAAATATGGATCATTGGCGTCCAATATAATAACTTGCATATTCACGGGTGCCATGTTGCTGCTTCTCTTCCTGGTCCATCCTGTACGTTGCGTGTTCACAATGGTGATCCCCACATTAGGTTCTAAGCAAGGTCGTGATTTGCTCTTCTCCACCTGTTTCATGCTCAGTGCCATCAACATAATACCCAACTTTATGGGCAATATCAAGATGATTCTTCAAGTGATGCAGTGCATTGCTCTGACCTCAGCGCAAAGCCTTGTGAACTCAACAAACTTTCTTAAGCAGATTAAATTATCAATGGATAAAGATATTGCCTATCTCTTTGACGAAATCTCAAAGAGCAGTTTGGTTACAAAGTCGAAAGCAGAATGGCGTGTCAATTCAGACATCGAAATGTTAGCAATCAAGAACCATCTACAAGCTATTGGCAATGAAATCCAAGGCAACCTTTCAACAATTCAGGGCATATTTGATGAGACCACTTTGAATACCAACAGAGTATTAGCTGGCTTTGTTTTCTTCTATCTGTCTCTAACATCAGCTTGGTATCTCAAGGGCTATCTGACAGATCTGCAGTTCGACAATGTCTATATAACTAGCAGGTTGGCTCAGCTTATGCAGACAGACAAGGCGAAGCTTATGCAACTTGGTCGGACTTCCAGTAAAAAGCTAATCAAATCCACAGGGTTGAAGATGTCCCCGGATGAGATAGCCAGATGTATGAAGCAATTTGTGATTTGTACAATGTTCCTGGCCTTGTCTGCAATTTTCATTGCAGCAGATTTCATTATCTTCAACCTGACCTCAAACATCCTGCTTCGGATTGCTGTTCTTCCACCTGTACCTATCACGTTGGAGCTTACATTTGTTGTAAATATGACTTTTTTCAAAAATTCTGCTTTCTTCGTGGTGGCAAGATGAAATTTTGGTTGACATTCAGGTCAATGTGGCAATTAAAAGATTTATACATTTAGTACTGGGATTAATTTCTAGAGAGGTAGAATTAGAAAGCAATGAAGAAATGTTAAACATGACAGACCGTACTTGGCAGTTGGGTGTAAACAGTCGTGTACTCTATTATAAAAACGATATAGATGCAACAGAGAAGGTAAATTACTCTTGTAGAACTGGCACACTATTCTGATTCAGAAAGAGATTTACTAGAATAGATCGACTACTGTACTAATAATTGATTGTCTTATGATGACATAAACTGAAGAATGGGAAGCTGATTTCATTCAAACTAACCAGTCTTAGAAGTAGTCAACAGGACAGTTATGAAAGGATGTTTCCCTTGATTGGGGATTATAAAACCAGGTAGCACAGCCTCGGAATAAGGACCAGACCATTTAGGACTGAAATGAGAAGGATTTTTTTTTAATTCAGAGGGGAGTGAATCTTTGAAATTCTCTACCACAGTGGGCTTTGAAGGCTCAAATTGGAAATGATACATTTCAACACAACAAAACAGTTGAAGGATAGTGTGGGGAAAATGGTGTTGCAGTAGAAGATCGGCCATGATCTCATTTTTAAAATTTATTCTATCATGGTACCTGGGCATCACTGGCTGGCCAGCATTTATTGCTTGTCCTAAGCTGCCATTGAGAAGATGGTTGCTGCAAATGTGTTGCTGGTCAAAGCACAGCAGGTTAGGCAGCATCTCAGGAATAGAGAATTCGACGTTTCGAGCATAAGCCCTTCATCAGGAATAAGAGAGAGAGCCAAGCAGGCTGAGATAAAAGGTAGGGAGGAGGGACTAGGGGGAGGGGCGATGGAGGTGGGATAGGTGGAAGGAGGTCAAGGTGAGGGTGATAGGCTGGAGTGGGGTGGGGGCGGAGAGGTCAGGAAGAGGATTGCAGGTTAGGAGGGCGGTGCTGAGTTGAGGGAACCGACTGAGACAAGGTGGGGGGAGGGGAAATGAGGAAGCTGGAGAAATCTGCCTGGTTGGGTCCAAATTTTGTTGGTTGGAATGTAGTTCGGAGTCCGTGTGGGATCAGTCGGTTCCTTAGGCAGGTGCTGAGGAAGGAGATGTGGCTGTGGTAACGAGTCTGTTTGAGAACGTGGCTGAAGAGCTTCTGTGCAGAGGAGATGACCTGGGGGGTGCAGTGAGAGAGGGACTCACTGAAATCCTTGTAGAGGGAGGAAGAGAGCTTCTTCAAGGAAGGCATCCTTGTAAGAGGATTCGCAGTAGGTTAAAATCTTTGAGTAAAAAATGAGGTCTGCAGATGCTGGAGATCACAGCTGCAAATGTGTTGCTGGTCAAAGCACAGCAGGTTAGGCAGCATCTCAGGAATAGAGAATTCGACGTTTCGAGCATAAGCCCTTCATCAGGAATAAGAGAGAGAGCCAAGCAGGCTGAGATAAAAGGTAGGGAGGAGGGACTAGGGGGAGGGGCGATGGAGGTGGGATAGGTGGAAGGAGGTCAAGGTGAGGGTGATAGGCCGGAGTGGGGTGGGGGCGGAGAGGTCAGGAAGAGGATTGCAGGTTAGGAGGGCGGTGCAAACTCAGCACCGCCCTCCTAACCTGCAATCCTCTTCCTGACCTCTCCGCCCCCACCCCACTCCGGCCTATCACCCTCACCTTGACCTCCTTCCACCTATCCCACCTCCATCGCCCCTCCCCCTAGTCCCTCCTCCCTACCTTTTATCTCAGCCTGTTTGGCTCTCTCTCTTATTCCTGATGAAGGGCTTATGCTCGAAACGTCGAATTCTCTATTCCTGAGATGCTGCCTGACCTGCTGTGCTTTGACCAGCAACACATTTGCAGCTGTGATCTCCAGCATCTGCAGACCTCATTTTTTACACATTGAGAAGATGGTGGTGAGCTACCTTCTTGAACTGCAGTCCATGTGCTGTAGGTTCACCCACAAAACATTTAGGAAGCGAATTCCAGGATTTTGACCCAGTAGCAGTGATGGAATGGCGATATATTTCCACATCAGGATATTGAGTGACTTCAAGGACAACTTTCAGGTGGTGATGTGCCCCTTATTTTTCTAGTTGGAAGTGGTTGTGGTTTGGAAAGTACTGTCTGAGGACATTTGGAGCATTTCTACAGTGTATCTTCTAGATACTGCTGCTATTGAGTATCGGTGGTGGAGAGAGTGGATGTGGTGCCAGTCAAGTGAGCTATTTTGTCCTAATTGGTGTCAGGTTTCTTGAATGTTGTCGGAGGTGCACCTGTCCAGGCAAGTGGGGAGTATTCCATCACACTCCTGATTAGTGCATTGTAGACGGGAGATACGTTCTGAGGAGTCAGTAGGCCAGTTAAATTGTTGCAGGATTCCGAGCCTCTGGCCTACTCTTGTAGCCATTGTCATAGAGATGTTCAGCATGGAAAAAGACCTTTCGGTCCAACCCGCGCATCCCAACTAGATATCCTAAATAATCTGGTCCAAAATCCTAGCACTAGGCCCATATCCCTCTTAACCCTTCCTATTCATACACCCATCTGGATGCTTCTTAAATGTTTCAGCCTCCACCACATCCTCTGGCAGTTCATTCCATATATGCACTATCCTTTACGTGACGAAGTTGTCCTTTAGGTCACTTTTAAATTTTCTTCCTCTCACCTTAAACAAATGGCCTCTAGTTTTGGACTCCTCTTGGCAAGTCTAGTTGAGTTTCTGGTCAATGGTAACCCCTAGGATGTTGACAGTGAAGGCTGCACTGATGATAACACCATCGAATATCAAGGTGCAGTGGTGAGATCAACTCTTATTGAAGATGGTGATTGCTTGGCATTTGTGTGGCATGAATGTTATTTGCCACTTATCAGCCCATGGATGGATTTTGTCCAGGTTTTGTTGCACTTGAGCACGGACTGCTTCAGTATGTGAGGAGTTACGAATGATGCTGAACATTGTGCAATCATCAGCGAACATCCTTACTTCTGACCTTATGATGGAGGGAAGGTCATTGATGAAGCAGCTGAAGATAGTTAGAACATGGAACATAGAACAATACAGTGCAGAACAGGCTCTTCAATGTTGCGCTGATCTGTGAACTAATCTAAGCCCATCTTCCTCCACCATCCCATCATCATTGGCAGGTAGGGCATTCCACACCCTTACCACTCTCTGAGTAAAGAACCTGCCTCTGACATCTGTCTTAAATCTATCACCCCTCAATTTGTAGCTATGCCCCCTCGTACAAGCTGATGTCATCATCCTAAGAAAAAGACTTTCATTGTCTACCCTATCTAATCCTCTGATCATCTTGTATGTCTCTATCTAATCCCATCTTAGCCTTTTTCTTCCCAATGAGAACAGACCCAATTCTCTCAGCCATCCCTCATAAGACCTTCCCTCCAGAACAGGCAACATCCTGGTAAATCTCCTCTGCACCTTTTCCAATGCTTCCACATCCTTCCTGAACTATGGGGACCAGAACTGTACACATTATTCCAAGTGCGGCCGCACTAGCGTTTTGTACAGTTGCAGCATGACATTATGGCTCTGGAACTCAATCCCTCTACCAATAAAACCTAACACACCGTATGCCTTCTTAATGGCACTATCAACCTGGGTGGCAACTTTCAGGGATCTATGTACATGGACTCCAAGATCCCTCTGCACGTCCACACTTCCAAGAATCTTTCCATTGACCCAGTATTCTGCCATCCTGTTATTCTTCCCAAACTGTATCACTTCACATTTATCTGCATTGAACTCCATTTGCCACCTTTCAGCCCAATTTTGCAGTTTATCCAAGTCCCCCTGCAACCTGAAACATTCTTCCACACTGTCCACTACTCCACTGACTTTAGTATCATTTGCAAATTTATTAACCCATTCACCTATGACTGCGTCTAAGTCATTTATAAAAATGACAAACAGCAGTGGTCACAAAACAGGTCCTTGTGGCACACCACTAGTAACTGAACTCCAGGCTGAATATTTTCCATCAACCATCACTGACTGCCTTCTTTCAGAAAACCAGTTTCTAATCCAAACTGCTAAATCACACTCAATCCCATGCCTCTGCATTTTCTCCAACAGCCTACTATGTGGAAACTTATCAAAGACTTTACTGAACTCCATGTACACCACGTCAACTGCCCTACCCTCACCAGCATGGTGACATCTTGCAAAATGTCCATATTAGAGAGGAGGAAGTGCTGGATGTCTTGAAACAGGTAAAGGTGGATAGATCCCCAGGACTGGATCAGGTGTACCTGAGAACTCTGTGGGAAGCTAGAGAAGTGACTGGTGGGCCTCTTGCTGAGATATTTGTATCATCGATAGTCACAGGTGAAGTGCCGGAAGACTGGAGGTTGGCAAACATGGTGCCACTGTTTAAGAAGGGTGGTAAGGACAAGCCAGGGAACTATAGACCAGTGAGCCTGACCTTGGTGGTGGGCAAGTTGTTGGAGGGAACCCTGAGGGACAGAATGTACATCGATTTGGAAAGGCAAGGACTGATTAGGGATAGTCAACATGGCTTTGTGCGTGGGAAATTATGTCTCACGAACTTGATTGAGTTTTTTGAAGAATAACAAAGAGGATTGATGAGGGCAGAGCAGTAGATGGATCCATATGGACTTCAGTAAGGCATTCGACAAGGTTCCCCATGGGAGACTGATTAGCAAGGTTAGATCTCATGGAATACAGGGAGAACTAGCCATTTGGATACAGAACTGGCTCAAAGGTAGAAGACAGAGGGTGGTGGTGGAGTGTTACTTTTCAGACTGGAGGCCTGTGACCAGTGGAGTGCCACAAGGATCGGTGCTGGATCCTCTACTTTTTGTAATTTACATAAAAGATTTGGATGCGAGCATAAGAGGTACAGTTAGTAAGTTTGCAGATGGCATCAAAATTGGAGGTGTAGTGGACAGCAAAGAGGGTTACCTCAGATTACAACAGGATCGTGATCAAATGGGCCAATAGGCTGAGAAGTGGCAGATGGAGTTTAATTCGGATAAATGCGAGGTGCTGCATTTTGGGAAAGCAAATCTTAGCAGGACTTATACACTTAATGGTAAGGTCCTAGGGAGTGTTTCTGAACAAAGAGACCATGGGGTGCAGGTTCTTGGGTCCTTTTAAATGGAGTCGCAGGTAGATAGGATAGTGAAGAAGGCCTTTGGTATGCTTTCTTTTATTGGTCAGAGTATTGAGTACAGGAGTTGGGAGGTCATGCTGCGGCTGTACAGGACATTGGTTAGGCCACTGTTGGAATATTGCGTGCAGTCTGATCTCCTTCCTATTGGAAAAATGTTATGAAATTTAAAAGGGCTCAGAAAAGATTTACAAGCGTGTTTCCTGGGTTGGAGGATTTGAGCTATACGGAGGGGCTGAACAGGTTGGGGCTGTTTTCCCGGAACATCGGAGGCTAAGGGATGACCTTATAGAGGTTTACAAAATTATGAGGGGCATAGATAGGGTAAATAGACTGGGGTGGGGGGTGTCCAGAACTAGAGGGCATATGTTTAGGGTGAGAGGGGAAAGACATAAAAGAGACCTACAGGACAACTTTTTCATGCATGGAATGAACTGCCAGAGGAAGTGGTGGAGGCTGGTACAATTGCTACATTTAAGAGGCATTTGGATGGGTATATGAATAGGAAGGGTTTGGAGGGATATGTGCTGGGTGCTGGCAGGTGGGACTAGATTGGATTGGGATATCTAGTCGGCATGGATGGGTTGGACCGAAGGGTCTGTTTCTATGCTATACATCTCTAGGACTGTATGACTCTATGACTCTATGACATGCTTGGTCACCTTCTCAAAAATCTCAATGAGGTTTGTGAGACATGACCTGCCCTTGACGAAACCATGTTGACTATCTGAAATCAAATTGTTGCTTGCTAGATGATTATAAATTCTATCTTTTATAATCCTTTCCAAAACTTTTCCTACAACTGACATAAGGCTCACTGGTCTGTAATTACCTGGGTTATCTCTACTGCCCTTCTTGAACAAGAGCACAATATTTGCAATCCTCCAGTCCTCTGGTACTAAACCTGGAGACAATGACGACTCAAAGATCAAAGCCAAAGGCTCCAATACCTCCTCCCTAACTTCCTGCAGAATCGTTGGATAAATCCTATCCGGCTCAGGGGACTTGTCTACTTTTACTCCTTCAAGAATTGAAAATACCTCTGCCTTACTAACCTCGATCCTTTCTAGTGTAATATCTCGTATCTCATTCTTCTCCCCTACAATATTATCCTTTTTCTGAGTGAAAACCGAAAAGAAATATTTGTTTAATACCCCTCCGATCTCCACAGGGTCCACACACAACTTCCTATTTCTGTCTTTGACTGGCCCTATTCCTAACTTAGTCATCTTTTTATTCCTCACATACGTATAGAAAACTTTAGGGTTCTCCTTTATCTTACTTGCTAAAGACTGATCATGTCCTCTCTTTGCTCTTCTTAACTCTCTCTTTAAGTCCTTCCTAGCTTACCTACCACTAAATCAAACATCCTCTTGTTGACCCTTCAACACAATGTGTCAGGAAATCCTCCTACCCACTGTTAGGTCGGGACTGCCGACCCCGTGCTCGTTTCAGAGGAATGAGACACCAGGCCAGATTCAAAAGGTACAAAGACTTCTTTATTCCGAGAGCGAATTGTACAGTGAGCGGTTTCGCTCACCGGAGAAGGCGCGCGTTCTGCCTTCCCTCGCGGACCCGACGATATTTTAAACCCCGCTCCTCTGAGTGTCCAGTTCCAACTTCCTCATCAGGCCTCCTCGTTGGTCCATTCGGTTGTGTGCGAGTGGACCAGGACTCTCATTGGCCATACTGAGGTGCCTGTCAAAACCCTTACTATGCCTGTCGAGCCCCTACTGTGTTTGTACAATGATTCAGCCCTCATGGGTCCGGTAGTTTCCGTCCCAGTAATTAGTAGTCCATTGTTTAGTCAGTTAAGTTCATTACTATGCGTCTTTCTGCCTAGGCGTATTCCCTGACTGAGACAATAGTTCTACAAAGGTTGATCAACAGTCATTATAACTTATCGCTGGTTTCAATGGGGATTTACGTCATCGGGGACATCGGCATTCAATTTATCCATACTCTGTTTCGATGGTATAATTTACACCTTTCAACTATTACCGGTTTTTCTTTGTTGGTTTTGAATTCCCGGGTGGATGGTCTGGTTCTGGCTGACCTGATCTAATCATCAGGGAATGTGGTCCCAGACAGACAGTCTTGCAATTGTTAGTTTCCCTGCATGGCTGTGTTTAACCCTTTAGGGACTGAATCTGACAATGTCTGCTGTAGTACTAATAGCACATTGTTTAACCCCAACCTAAGGCACCCCAGTAATGAATTACCCCAACACCCCAACACCACATTGGACAAATACTGATCCGTCTGACGTACTGGAGTTATAGCATTTCCTGTCAATTATGGGGAAGTTAAAGTCCCCCATAATGACCACCCTGTTCCTTTCACTCCTAGTAAAAAATGAGGTCTGCAGATGCTGGAGATCACAGCTGCAAATGTGTTGCTGGTCAAAGCACAGCAGGTTAGGCAGCATCTCAGGAATAGAGAATTCGACGTTTCGAGCATAAGCCCTTCATCAGCCTTTCACTCCTACTCAGAATCGTTTTGCTGATCCTCTCCTCCACATCCCTGGAACTCCGTGGAGGCTGATAAAAAAAACTCTCCTCTCCAGTTTCTAATCTCAGCCCATACTACCTCAGTAGACGAGTCCTCATCAGAGGTTCATTCAGCCACCGTTATACTGTCCTTGACTAACAAGGCCACACCTCGCCCTCTTTTACTGCCTTGCCTATTCTTAATGAAAGATCTAAACCCTGGAACCTGCAACATCCATTCCTCACCCTGCTCTCATCCATATCTCCAAAATGGCCACAACATCGAAGTCCCAGGTACCATCCACGCTGCAAGCTCACCTATCTTATTTCGGATACATAGAACATAGATCATAGAACAGTACAGCACAGAACAGGCCCTTCAGCCCACAAAGTTGTGCACCCTCAAATTTCTGTGATTATATGCATATCCAGCAGTCTCTTAAATGTCCCCAATGACCTTACTTCCACAACTGCTGCTGGCAACGCATTCCATGCTCTCACAACTCTCTGTGTAAAGAACCCGCCTCTGACATCCCCTCTATACCTTCCTCCAACCAGCTTAAAACTATGACCCCTCGTGTTAGCCATTTCTGCCCTGGGAAATAGTCTCTGGCTATCGACTATATCTATGCCTCTCATTATCTTGTATACCTCAATTAGGTCCCCTCTCCTCCTCCTTTTCTCCAATGAAAAAAGTCCGAGCTCAGTCAACCTCTCTTCATAAGATAAGCCCTCCAGTCCAGGCAGCATCCTGGTAAACCTCTTCTGAACCCTTTCAAAAGCATCCACATCCTTCCTATAATAGGTCGACCAGAACTGGACGCAGTATCCCAAGTGCAGTCTAACCAAAGTTTTATAGAGCTGCAACAAGATCTCACGACTCTTAAACTCAATCCCCCCCTTTAATGAAAGCCAAAACACCATATGCTTTCTTAACAACCCTTGGGTGGCCATTTTAAGGGATCTATGTACCTGCACACCAAGATCCCTTTGTTCCTCTACACTGCCAAGAATCCTATTCTTAATCCTGTACTCAGCTTTCAAATTTGACCTTCCAAAATGCATCACCTCGCATTTATCCAGATTGAACTCCATCTGCCACCTCTCAGCCCATCTCTGCATCCTGTCAATGTCCCGCTGCAGCCTACAAAGCCCTCTATTCTGTCAACGACACCTCCAACCTTTGTGTCGTCTGCAAACTTGCTGACCCATCCTTCAATCCCCTCATCCAAGTCATTAATAAAAATTACAAACAGTAGAGGCCCAAGGACAGAGCCCTGTGGAACCACCACTCACCACTGACTTCCAGGCAGAATATCTTCCTTCTTCTGTCGGCCAGCCAATTCTGTATCCAGACAGCTAAGTTCCCATTATCCATTCCTCTTGACCTTCTGAATGAGCTTACCATGGGGAACCTTATCAAATGCCTTGCTAAAGTCCATATACATCCACAGCTCGACCCTCATCAACTTTTCTAGTCACATCCTCAAAGAACTCGATAAGGTTTGTGAGGCATGACCTGCCCCTCACAAAGCCATGTTGACTGCATTTAATCAAGCCATACTCTTCCAGATGGTCATAAATCCTATCCCTCGGAATCCTTTCTAACACCTTGCAGACAACAGAAGTGAAACTTACTGGTCTGTAATTGCTGGGGATTTCCCTATTTCCTTTCTTGAAGACAGCAATTACATATGCCTCTCTCCAGTCCTCAGGTATGATTCCAGTGGAGAGCGAGGATGCAAAGATCTTTGCAAGTGGCGAAGCAATCGCATTTCTCGTTTCCCAAAGCAGCCGAGGACAAATCTGGTCCGGGCCTGGCGACTTGTCAATCTTAATGTTTGACAAAATTTTCAGCACATCAGCTTCCTCTATCTCTATCCATTCCAGCATTAACACCTCCTCTTCAAAGATTTCATTCACTACAAAGTTCATTTCTTTTATAAAGACAGAAGCAAAAAATTCATTTAGGGCTTCCCTACCTCCTCAGACTCCACACACAAGTTCCCTATGCTATCCCTGATCGGCCCTACTCTTTCTTTGACCATTCTCTTATTCCTCACATAAGTGTAAAATGTCTTTATGTTCTCCCTAATCCGTTCTGCCAAGCCTTTCTCGTGCCCCCTCCTGGCTCTCCACAGACCATTTTTGAGCTTCTTTCTCACCTGCCTGTAATCCTCTAGAGCTGAGCTTGACCCTAGCTTCCTCCACCTTCTTGCCTGTCTCAGAGGGACATATTTATTCATCACTCGCAACAACTGTTCCTTAAACAGTCTCCACATGTCTATAGTGCCTTTACCATGGAACAATTTCTCCCAGTCCATGCTTCCTAACTCATGTCTAATCGCACCATAGTTTCCTCTTCCCCAATTAAATATCCTCCCATTTTGCCTAATCCTCTCCTTCTCCATAGCTATGTAGAATGTGAGGCAGTTGTGGTCACTATCACCAAAATGCTCTCCCACCACAAGATCTGATACCTGCCCCGGCTTGTTTCCGAGCACCAAGTCTAGAATGGTCTCTCCTCTCGTCGGCCTGTCAATGTACTGAGTTAGGAAACCCTCCTGAACACACCTTACAAAAACAGCTCCATTCAAATCTTCTGCTCGAAGGAGGTTCCAATCAATATTGTGAAAGTTAAAGTCACCCATTACAACAACCCTACTACATCCACACTTTTCCAAAAATCTGCCGACCTATGCTTCCTTCCATCTCCCTGCTGCTATTGGGGAGCCTGTAGTAAACCCCTAACGAGGTGACTGCTCCCTTGCTGTTCCTAATTTCCACCCATACTGACTCGCTAGGCAGATTTTCCTCGACATTGGAGGCTTCTGTAGCTGTGATACCCTCTCTGATTAGTAGTGCTACACCCCCTCCTCTTTTCCCCCCTCTCCATATTCTTTTTAAATGCTCTAAACCCTGGAACATCCAGCAACCATTCCTGCCCCTGAGAATCCATGTCTCTGTTATGGCCACAACATCATAGCACCAGGTACTGATCCATGCTCTAAGTTCATCACTTTTATTCCTGATACTCCTTGCGTTAAAGCAAACACACTTTAACTGATCCCTTGGTTCCTTCCCAGGAAAATCCTTCCCACTAGCTGGTCTACCGCTTGCTATTGCCTCATCTGCATCAACTCTCACCTCCGGTATACAGCTCAGGTTCCCACCCCCCTGCCATACTAGTTTAAACCCTCTTGAACCACTCGAGCAAACCTTCCACCCAGGACATTGGTCCCCTTGCAGTTCAGATGAAACCCGTCCTTATTGTACAGGTCCCACCTTCTCCAGAAGGCATCCCAATTATCTACATATCTGAAGCCCTCCCTCCCACACCAGCTGCGCAGCCACGTGTTAAGCTGTGCCCGCTCCCTGTTCCTCGCCACACTATCGCGTGGCACCAGTCGTAAACTAGAGAATACTACTCTGTTCGTCCTGCTTTGCAGCTTCCATCCTAACTCCCTGAAATCACTTTTTATATCCTCAGTCCTTTTCCTGGCTATATCATTAGTGCCAATATGTAACACGATTTCTGGCTGTTCGCCCTCCCCTTTTAGAACCTTATACATCTGATCGGAGACGTCCCGGACCCTGGCACCAGGGAGGCAACATACCTTCCGGGAATCCCGATCCTGACCACAAAATCTCCTGTCAATTCCCCTAACTACCGAGTCCCCTACCACTAGCGCTTTTCTATTCTGCCCCCTTCCCTTCTTTGCCACAGTGTCAGGCTCAGTGCCAGAGAACTGACTGCTATGGCTTTCCTCTGGCAGGTCATCCCCCCCAGCAGTATCCAAAACAGTATATTTATTGCTGAGGGGAATGTCCACAGGGGATCTCTGCACTGTCTGTCTGTCCCCTTTCCTCCCCCTAACTGTAACCCATCTATCCTTGTCCTAAGCCTTAGGCGTAGACACACTTCAAACCAGCTTGCTGTCTGCCAGCACACTCCTGTGACCATGAAATCCTGTCCATGCCCTCCCTACTCTCATCCTTTTGTGCACTGGAACTACATCTCAGGTTCCCATCCCCCTGCCAAACTGGTTTAAACCCACTTGAATAGCACCAGCAAATTTCCCACCCAGGATATTGGTACCCCTCTGGTTCAAGTGAAGACCGTCTTGTTTGTAGAAGTCCCACTTGACCAGAATGAGCCCCAATTATCCATGTACCTAAAACCCTCCCTCCTGCATCATCCCTGCAGCCACATGTTCAGCTAATATTTCTCCCTGTTCTTCACCTCACTAACACGTGGCATGGTTAACAAACCAGAGATAACAACTTTGTTTGTTTTAGCTCTCAGCTTCCATCCTATCTCCCTGAAATCCTGCCTTAAATCCCTATCCCTCTTTTTACCTGTGTCATTGGTGCCTACATGGACAACGACTTGGGGTGGTCCTCCTCTCCCTTCTGGACCTCAAAGACACAATCTGAGACATCACAGACCTTGGTACCTGGGAGGCAATACACCAGCCGCAAGTCTCGTTCATTCCCAACAGTCCTCCGATCTAACTACTGAGTCCCCAGTGACTAACACTCTCCTCCTTTCCCTCCTTCCCTTCTGTGCAATAGGGACAGACTCTGTGCCAGAGACCTGCAACCCACTGCATACCTCCCCCAACAGTATCCAAAACGGTATACTTGTTTTCCAGGGAAACGACCACATGGGATCCCTGCACAACTGTTTTTTCCTCCTTCGAACAGTCACCCAGCTTTCTTCGTGCCTAGGAGTAACTACTTCCCTGCAACTCTTACCTATCAAAGCCACTGCCTCCCGAATGATCCAAAGTTCATCCAGCTCCAACTCCAGTTCCCTAAAGCGGTCTTGGAGGAGTGAGAGTTGATGTGCACTTCCTGCAGATGTACTTGGATGGAACACTAATGGTATTCCTCACCTCAAACAACTTGCAGGAGGAACATTCCTCTCTCTGCACTGCCATCCCTGCTAGTCCCCTTCTCAGAATATGAATAAAGAGAAGCTTACCTGATGTGACCCTGGTGTTTAAGGTGAGAGGAGGTGGTTGGGTGGGAGGCCCCACAAAGATAAGGTATCAGTTTTAGAAAACACTCACTTATATGGCTGGAGGGAAATAAAAAAAGTCCCTCCTTTATCAGAAACCTCTGGTCTTCGATGTCAGATGTAAAGACTCACCTCAGTGACTCACCGCTTCCGACAGGCCCTGGTCCAAGTTCCTGCCCTTTGAGCTGCTGCAGCTGCTGCTGTTGCTCCTGGTTGGGCCACGGACATTACCCTGAGGAACTCCTGCACAAATATCCTGGAGCTGAGATGTCCGAACTCCAACAACCGCAACCATCTTCCTTTGTGTCAGGTATGACTCTAACCAGCAGATAGTTTGTCCCCTGATACCCACTGATCCTCTTTTTGCTAGCACCCCTTGATGCCACACTTGTTCAAATACACCCTTGTTTTCAAGGGCTGTCCCTCTCACCTGCCCTCTGGAATTGAGCTCTTTCGTCCATGTTTGAACCAAGGCTGTAATGATGCCAGGAGCTGAGTGGCCCTGGCAGAGACCAAACTGGGCATCACTGAGCAGGTTGTTCCTGAGCAGGTGCTACTTGACACCTGTTGATGACACCTTCCATCACTTTACTGATGATCAAAAGTAGACTGACAGAGCAGTAATTAGCCGTGTTAAATATGTCCTGCTCATACCTGGGCAATTTTCCACATTGTCAGGAAGATGCTGGTGTTGTAATTGTAATAGAAGAGTTTGGCTAGGGACATGGCAAGTTATGGAGCATAACTCTTCGGTACTACACAAAGGAAGATGCTTGTGGTTGTTGGAATTTAGACATCTCAGCTCCAGGGCATTCTGCAGGAGTTCCTCAGGGTACTAAGCTTCTCTTTTATTGGTACTATTGCCAGAATGTTTTCAGGGCCCGTAGCCTTTGCATTATCCAGTGTCTCCAATCATTTCTTGATATGATGTGGAGTGAATCAAATTGGCTGAAGACTGTTATCTGTGACGTTGGGGACCACTGGAGGAGGCTGAGATGAATCATCCACTTGGCACTTCTGGCTGAAGATTGCTAAGAATGCTTCAGTCTTATGTTTTGCATTAATATGTTGGGATCTTCCGTCATTGAGGATGGGAATATTTGTGGATCTTCCTCCTCCAGTGAGTTATATAATTAACCATCACTATTCACAACAGGAGGTAGCAAGACTGCAGAGCATAGATCTGATTTATTAATTGTGGGATTGTCTGTCTATTACTTGCTGTTGCTTGGCGTGCAGATTGTCCTGTTTGGTAGCTGCCCCAGGTAACACCTAATTTCTCTGCCTGATGCTACTCCTGGTAGGCCCTGCTGTACTCTCCATTGAACCAGAATTGATC
Organism: Hemiscyllium ocellatum; assembly: GCF_020745735.1. NCBI lineage: Eukaryota > Metazoa > Chordata > Chondrichthyes > Orectolobiformes > Hemiscylliidae > Hemiscyllium > Hemiscyllium ocellatum. The sequence goes on from NC_083415.1 coordinate 55,465,333, forward strand.
CCCTGGCATGAAAGTAATGGTAGACTAAGGTATATGCCTGGCATGAGTTTGCAGATTGTAGATGGATGCCCAGTCTTGAATTGCTACATCTGTTTGAAGTCTGTCCCATTTCGCACAGTGATAATATCACACAACATGATGGAGGTTATTCTCAATGTGAAAGTGGGACTTTGTCTCCACAAGAATTGTGTGGTGGTCATTCTTCCCAACGCATCTGCAACCAGCAGAATGGTGAGAGCAGCTGGGGAGTGAAATCTGGCCAGAACACATGGTGGAATGTCCTAATAATTCATCTCAAAAATGGGCTATATCATTTCCTTTTGAGATTCTTGAAAGCGATGGCCCTATCAAGAAAGTCGGTGACGTTCTGTGTCGTTAATTACTTAAAACACTTTGAGACCGCTGATGATTGCAAAAGACACAGAGTAAATACAAGTTGTTCAATTATATTACATTGCTAGGATTGTCTTTGTTATATGATGAGAGAGATTCAAGTTGCAGGCAGACAATCTCTTTATAGAAACCAAGAGTTTTATAACATAAGGAAATATTAAGTCGGAGGCACAAGTTCAGATTTTTAAAATTGTTGGAGACCCTCTCCACATGGCAGAATTAGGTTGAAATCCTAAGTTCCAAACCCGCATTTCTCACTTTCACTGGGATAAGATTGCAGGGTAGACTGTGGTCCCAGCATTCTCAGTTTGTGAAGGCTGTTGTCTATTTAAATGAAATTGATTCCGGAATCTCTTATTTTGAGAAGCTAGAATATGGAAATCAGGCCACAGCGGCTCTCTTCTCAGTACATTTCTTTTGGATAACCAGGAGTCCCTCTGGAGAGCCAACCTGTCCTGAAATTATATGCATAGGGTTATTATTGGCGCGAGGTCAAGGTTCAGGTATCCTTTAAGGGTGGAGATCATGGATCCTTTGTAGGGATGGATGGGATGTAGGGACGCAGATATCCTTTGGGAATGTCAGGTATTGTTTTGGATTAATAATATGAAGAAGATTGTGCACAAGGGGTGCATTGATGCACGTCTCGTTTTGCATCTCAGCCTGTCCTGTTTTTCTCTGCACTAGAAAAATGGCTGCAACAAATTGCAAAACCAAAACCTCTTCTTCTCTCAGTAAGCCCCCTCTGAGTTTGGGAAAGGAGTCGGAATAATGTGCTGCTATATAAGATAGAAAGGTTTTGTTATGGACCAGTAGAGGAACCCCAAAACCAGTGCAAATTTGTAACTCAGGCTTCAGCTATTAGTCTGGGCAGGCTAGGGCTTGAGTTGTCCCTTTGCAATTGGTTCGGTTTTCTGCAAAAACACATTCCAAGTTACTCACTACACTGGCATTGGTCTCAGTTGAGTTTGTGAATTGGTGGGGCTGGGATTGAGGCATGTTGTGGAAGCTATGCCGATTGTGGTCGAGTTGAACGATCATCTTCTTTCCGGCTCCACATTTTATCTGGAAAGTGACTAATGCTCATCTCTTCCAGGATACCGTGTTCCTGAGATGGAGAGCCAAACAGAGCACAGCCAATGTCAGTTCCATTCCTGGGTTCTCCAACTTTCTCAGGGGTCTTATAACACAACTTAAGTCCCCCCCTTCCATATTAAAGTCCTTTACAGCTATGTTTAGATGTATGGCATAGCACTGTACAACATGAAACATATTTAGCTGTCAGGAATTTATCAGGCAAATGTGGGAAATCTGGTCTAGTGTTGTTACAAAATATGATAATGTCAAAAGTAGTTTTGAAATTACATTGGTACACACATATTTAAGGAAGCCAGATTGTCCACAATGTATGATCCAAATTAAGTCTGCAGATTAAGTATGGGGATTTACAGTTAAAACCTAAAAATAATGAATCCTTCTCTTTCATTATAAGGACATTTGATTGCCACAATTGATTACAAAATGCCATCATATTAGCAGCTTGGGAAAAAGATGGTTTCAAATTTTCTCTGTACTTTATATTTTTCATATTTAAGTTCATATTTATGGCAAATCGTTAAAAATGAATTGGTCTATTTCAGGTAAATATGGTGATTCTATCAGTTCCATCACCCCGATCTCTAATAAACCAAAAACCTCAATTCCACTGGGATTTCATCTTTGTTTCTGATGTTTGCACGTTCCACCCATCTTACCCTAACATCAAGGTCATCTGTATTGTCTGCCTGCTCCACACTATTGCTTATATGACAGTGTTTTTGGAAACCTATGCTTTACGTATACGAAGGAAAATTTCGGCAGCCTTCTTTGAGCAACGAGAAGTCGAAAGGATCAACTATTTGCACCAAAAAATTTTGACAGATTCAGAACATCAATTTGAAAACAAGACTGCAGTCTTCACTGTGTCTGAACAATGCAATGTGACCTTCAAATAGTAATGCAAAATATGACTGCTGTCTACTGGCTGGCTTAGATTTTTGAGATGCATATTAAATATCAGAGGAGTAGAAATTAAATTTAAACATTTGGTGTGAATATTAACACTGCTCTTAGGTTAATGCTAGTCGTTGTCAGTACGAACACCCATAGTATTGTATTGTGTTGAAACACTGTTACTTATAGTACAGTGCAGAGCATGGTACAGAATTGGTACAGAAGAGTTGCACATATTATAAAGTCTGACTTGGCGGTGTTGACAGCACTAAATTATATATGGAGGTGCTGTCACAAAATTATTCTAATTACACAAGATGTAAATCCTAAAAGCAGCCAAATAAACTTACCACAAGCACGCAAACAAAATATTCAGTTTAACTTATACAAAAGATTCCTTTTTCACTCCACAATACTGTATTCACTACTGGTTGGACTGACCACATGAAGAATCGTAAGGTTTCTGAAGAGTCCTAGAAATGGTCCCACAGCACCAAGCTTTATTTCTCCTTGCTAATAATCTACAAGAAACCACATTACATCACAGCAGAGACATTCCATCAGGCTCTCGAAAATAAGTAGTTAACAAGAGAGCTGATTGAACTTGCTCCTTACAACATTGATAATATGATGTCCAAAATTTATTTAATCTTCCCAATGAGACAACTATAGAATTTCCATGAGTCTCTCCACTGATTCCTAAAGGCGACAAAGAGTAACATGCAATAAGTAACAATAGAATAACCACAATTATTCAATGCTGAACTTCTATGGATCTATTATTCATTGCTTCATTGGTATCATGCTTTGTTTTTAAATGAGACTAAACTATTTTAATGTGTGTTGTATCTTCAACATTCAAAGAAAATTCAGCAAATGCTACAACTGTTTCTGTGCCGTTGTGTTTAGATTATGTAAAGTTTGAAACAACAACGGAAACCTAAAGCTGGCTGACTAAAAGAATTAGACAATATTCTTGCATTGGGCAAAAGTGAGGACTGCAGATGCTAGAAAGCAGAGTTTAGATCAGAGTGGTGCTGGAAAAGCACAGCAGGTCAGGCAGCATCCGAGGAGCTGGAAAATCAACATTTCGGGCAAAAGCCCTTCATTAGGAATAGAGGCAGGAAGCCTCCAGGGTGGAGAGGTAAATGGGTGGTGGTGGCATTAACTGATCAGTCATTGGCAAGTGTGAGGTTATCCATTTTGGACCAAAGATTCCTTGGGGGTGCTTTCTTGATGGTATGGAGTTAAACACAAATGGATGTCCAAAGAGACTTGGGGGTTTAGATGCATACAGCTTTAAAATGCCACAGCAGGAGTAGAAAATAATTAATAAGACTAATGGAATGCTAACCTTTATTTCTGAAGGACAAGGATGCAGACATTATGCGGCTGTTTTACAAAAACTTGGTTAGACCCCTGTAGTGATTGGGACCAGGTTGACTTTGTTAACCATAAGGTTCCCAATTGGCCCTGGTTTACAATCTCAATTATGAACCTCAAGGTCACCCCATCACTACAAACCCATTTGGAATATTGTGAGCAGATCTGGGCACCACAGCTTAGGAAGGATATATTGGCCTTGGAGACAGTACCATGTGGGTTGACAAGGGGACTTCAGTGGTTAAGTTATGAGGAGGGATTTCACAGATGAGGTCTGAATTATTTGTCTGCAGAATTCAGAAGGTTAAGGGATGATCTGATCGAACTCTTCAAGATATTAGCAGGAAAAGGCAGGGTAGACAAAGAAAAACTGGTTGGGGGTTCTAGAACTAGGAGTATAGTTTAAGAATTAGTGCTAGTCCATTCAGGAGAGATGTGAGGAAACATTTGCCCAGACAACAGGTGGTAGAGGTTTGGAACTCTCTTCCACAAATGGCAGTGGATGCTGAATGTAGTTGTTAATTTTAAATCTGATAAATTTTTTTTTTAATTTGAAAAAGTATTAAGGGATATGGGCCAAAGGTAGGTAGACAAGGTTAGGCTAGACCAGCCATGATTTCATTGAATGACAGAACAGATTCAAGAGGTTGCATGGCCTATTCCTGTTCCAATGTCCGTATATTTAGTATAAGCGTTAGGAGTTCTGCACTGCTTGCTATCGCAAGAAGCCCTATGTTGTGTTTTATTTTATTATTCATAAGCAGTTTGGAACTTGCAGTGGAAAATTAACATTTTTTGATTACTACTTATTGGAAAGTTGCCCATGTATGTGTGTGTCTGTGTGAAAGCAATACTATCTCTGTCATAGCAACAGCAATTAAGTTTTCCAAATAAACTTTTTCAATGAGCACTAGATGTGAAGCATATTGGAGATTTATTTCTGTGTCATTATTACATTACACCTGTTCATAGCATCTGCCACTGTTGTCTGGGAGATTCTCGGTTGTGTTGCATAAATACTGAGGATTGCCAGTCACTGGCAAGGAACATTATCACTCTTTCTATAAAAGCAGGTATGGTAGTGATCAAATTTTGTGACTAATAATCACAAAATGAATTCAAGCCCCTCCATGGCAGTCATGGACTGGAAAGGGAGATATTCTGATATCTCCAATACCCATTTTCCTTCTGTTGGTAGTAAAATGTTGACAAAAGGTTGATGTATGTTAGACCATGAGACCATCAGACATAGAAGCAGTAATTAGGCCATTCAGCCCATCGAGTCTGCTCTGCCATTCAATCATAGCTGATAAGTTTCTTAACCCAATTCTTCCACTTTCTCCCCGTAACCCTTGATCCCCATGACAATGAAGAATCTATCTATCTCAGACTTCAATATATTCAATGACCTAGCCTCCACACCACTCTATGGCTGAAGACATTTCTCCTTATCTCCATTTTAAAAGTTATTCCCTGTAATCCAAGGCTGTGCCCTCTGGTGCTAGTCTCTCCTAGCAATCTTCCCAACATCTACCCTGTCCAGGCCATTCAGTATTTTGTAATTTACAGTTAGGTTCCCGTGGTCCCGCCCCCTCGCAGCACCTCATCCTTCTAAACTCCATTGAGAATAGACACAGAGTCATCAAACATTCCTCATATGTTAAACTTTTCATTCCTAGGACCATTCTCATGAACCTCCCCTAAACATGCTCCAAGGCCAGTACATCCTTCCTGAGATATAGAATAGAATCCCTACAGTGTGAAAACAGGCCCTTTAGCGCAATAAGACCACACCAAATCTCCAAAGTGTATCCCACCCAAACCCATTCCCCTACACTGTTACTCTACATCTACCCCTGACTAATGCATTTAACATCCACATCCCTGAACACTATGGGCAAGTTATCATGGTCAATTCACCTAAGTTGCACATCTTTGAATTGTGGGAAGAAACCGGAGCATCCAGAGGAAACCGACGCAGACACGGGGAGAATGTGCAAACTCCACACAGACCTGAGGATGGAATCGAAACCGGGTCCTTGGCGCTGTGAAGCAGCAATGGTAACCACTGAGCCAATGTGCTGCCCCCAAAGGGGGCTCAAAACTGCACATAATACTCCAAGTGTGGTTTGACCAGAGCCTTATCGAGCCTCAGGAGTACATCCCTGCTTTTATATTCAAGTCCTCTTAAGATAAATGCCATCATTACATTTGCCTTCCTAACTGCTGACTCAACCTGCAAGTTTACCTTCAGAGAATCCTGGACTAGAACTCCCAAGATTCTTTACAATTCAGACTTCTGAATCTTCTCCCCATTTAGAAAATAGTCCATGCCTCTGTTCTTTCTACCAAAGTGCATGGCCTCACACTTGCCCACATTGTACTCCATCTGTCACTTCTTTGTCCACTCTCCTCATCTGTCCAAATCCTTCTGCAGCCTCCCCATCTCCTCAATGCTACCTGCCCCTCTAACTATCTTTGTATCATTTGCAAACTTAGCCAGAATGCCCTCAGATTCTTCATCTAGATCATTAATGTATAAAGCGAAAAGTTGTCATTCCCAACACTGAATCTTGTGGAACACTACTTGAGTACCATCCTAAGAAGGACCCTTTTATCCCCACTCTCGGCTTTCTGTCAGACAGCCAAGCTTCCATCCATACCAGCACCTTGCCTCTAACAACATGTGCCTTTATCTTACTCAGCAGCTTCCTGTGCAGCAGCTTGTCAAAGGCATTCTTGAAGTCCAGGTAAATAACATGCATTGGCTCTCTTTGGTCAAACCTGCTCGGTACTTAGTCATAGAGTCATAGAGATGTACAACATGGAAGCAGATTCTTCGGCCCAACCTGTCCATGCCAACCAGATATCCCAACCCAATCGAGTCCCACCTGCCAGCACCCGACCCATATCCCTCCAAACCCTTCCTGTTCATATACCCATCCAAATGCCTCTTAAATGTTGCAATTGTACCAGCCTCCACCAATTCCTCTGGCAGTTTATTCCATACACATACCACCCTCTGCGTGAAAACGTTGCCCCTTAGGTCTTTTTTATAATCTTTCCTCTCTCACCCTAAACCTATGCCCTCGAGTTCTGGACTCCCCGACCTCAGGGAAAAGACTTTGCCTATTTACCCTATCTATGCCCCTCATAATTTTGTAAATGTCTATAAGGTCACCCCAACGCCTCCGACGCTCCAGGGAAAACAGCCTCAGCCTGTTCAGCCTCGCCCTATAGCTCAAATCTTCCAACCCTGGCAACATCCTTGGAAATCTTTTCTGTACGCTTTCACGTTTTACAACATCTTTCATAAGAAGGAGACCAGAATTGCACGCAATATTCAACAATGGCCTAACCAATGTCCTGTACAGCCGCAACATGACCTCCCAACTCCTGTACTCAATACTCTGACCAACAAAGGAAAGCATACCAAACGCCTTCTTCACTATCCTATCTACCTGCGACTCCACTTTCAAGGAGATATGAACCTGCACTCCAAGGTCTCTTTGTTCACCAACACTCCCTAGGATCTTACCATTAAGTGTATAAGTCCTGCTAAGATTTGCTTTCCCAAAATGCAGCACCTCGCATTTATCTGAATTAAACTCCATCTGCCACTTCTCAGTCCCTTGGCCCATCTGGTCAAGATCCTGTTGTAATCTGAGGTAACCCTCTTCGCTGTCCACTACACCTCCAATTTTGGTGTCATCTGTAAACCTACTAACTTTACCTCTTATGCTCACATCCAAAGAATTTATGTAAATGACAAAAAGTAGAGGGCCCAGCACCGATCCTTGTGGCACTCCACTGGTCACAGGCCTCCAGTCTGAAAATAGTTCTGTATCCAAATGGCTAGTTCTCCCTGTATTCCATGAGATCTAACCTTGCTAATCAGTCTCCCTTGGGGAACCTTGTCGAACCTTACTGAAGTCTATATAGATACCATCTACTGCTCTGCCCTCATCAATCTTCTTTGTTACTTCTTCAAAAAATTCAATCAAGTTTGAGAGACATGATTTCCCACACACAAAGCCATGTTGACGATCCCTAATCAGTCCTTGTCTTTCCAAATACATGTACATCCTGTCCCTCAGGACTCCCTCCAACAACTTGCCTACCACCGACGTCAGGCTCACTGGTCTATAGTTCCCTGGCTTGTCCTTACCACCTTTCTGAAACAGTGGCATCACGTTAGCCAACCTCCAGTCTTCCGGCACCTCACCTGTGACTATCGATGATACAAATATCTCAGCAAGAGGCCCAGCAATCACTTCTCTAGCTTTCCACAAAGTTCTCGGGTACACCTGATCAGGTCCTGGGGATTTATCCACCTTTAACTGTTTCAAGATATCCAGCTCTTCCTCCTCTGTAATATGGACATTTTGCAAAATGTCACCATCTATTTCCCTACAGTCTATATCTTCCATATCCTTTCCCACAGTAAATACTGATGCAAAATATTCATTTAGTATCTCCCCCATTTTCTGTGGCTCCACACAAAGGCCGCCTTGCAGATCTTTGAGGGGCCCTAATCTCTCCCTATTTACCCTTTTGTCCTTTATATATTTGTAAAAACCCTTTGGATTCTCCCTAATTCTATTTGCCAAAGCTATCTCATATCCCCGTTTTGTCCTCCTGATTTCCCTCTTAAGTATACTCCTACTTTCTTTATACTCTTCCAAGGATTCACTCGATCTATCCTGTCTATACCTGACATATGCTCCCTTTTTGTCTTAACCAAACCCTCAATTTCTTTTGTCATCCAGCATTCCCTATACCTGTCAGCCTTCCCTTTCACCCTGACAGGAATATACTTTCTCTGGATTCTTGTTATCTCATTTCAGAAGACTTCCCATTTTCCAGCCTTCCCTTTACCTGCGAACATCTGCCTCCAATCTGCTTTCAAAAGTTCTTGCCTAATACCATCAAAATTGGCCTTTCTCCAATTTAGAACTTCAATTTTTAGATCTATTCTTTTCCATCACTATTTTAAAACGAATAGAATTATGGTTGCTGGCCCCAAAGTGCTCCCCCACTGACACCTCAGTCACCTGCCCTGCCTTATTTCCCAAGAGTAGGTCAAGTTTTGCACCTTCTCCAGTAGGTACATCCACATACTGAATCAGAAAATGTTCTTGTACACACTTCAGAAATTCCTCTCCATCTAAACCTTTAACACTATGGCAGTCCCAGTCTAAGTTTGGAAAGTTAAAATCCCCTACCATAACCAATCTACTATTCTTACAGATAGCTGAGATCTCCTTCCAAGTTTGTTTCTCAATTTCCCTCTGACTATTAGGGGGTCTATAATACAATCCCAATAAGGCGATCATCCCTTTCTTATTTCTCCATTCCTCAAAGGATTCTAGCAGATTTGTCAGACATGACCTCTGCCTGATGAAACCACGCTAACTTTACTCTATTTTACCATGCACTTCTATGTATTTAGACATCTCATCCTTCACAATGGATTCCAGGATCTTACCCACAACTGAGGTTAAGTTAATCACTCTGTAATATTCCGTCTTTTGACTTGTTTCCTTTTTAAATCGGGGTGTCACGTTAGTGACTTTCCAATTCTCTGGGACCCTCCCTGATTCTAGCGATTCCTGAAAGATAACTACTAACACCTTGGCTATTTCTTCAGCTATCTCCCATAAAACTCTGAGGTACACTGCATCTAGTCCACGTGATTTTTTTTTTAGATTACTTACAGTGTGGAAACAGGCCCTTCGGCCCAACAAGTCCACACCGACCCGCCGAAGCGAAACCCACCCATACCCCTACATTTACCCCATTACCTAACACTACGGGCAATTTAGCATGGCCAATTCACCTGACCCCGCACATCTTTGGACTGTGGGAGGAAACCGGAGCACCCGGAGGAAACCCACGCAGACACGGGGAGAACGTGCAAACTCCACACAGTCAGTCGCCTGAGTCGGGAATTGAACCCAGGTCTCAGGCGCTGCGAGACAGCAGTGCTAACCACTGTGCCACCGTGCCGCCCACCGTATCCACCTTTAAGCCATTCAGTTTTTCTAGCACCTTCTCCTTGGTGATGGCCACCATACTCAGCTCTGCCTCCTCACTCTCTTGAATGTTTGGGATATTACTTGTGCCTTTCACCGTGAAAACTGACACAAAGTAATTATTCAGTTCCTCAGCCATTTTCTTGTTCCCCACTACTATCTCTCCAGCATCACTTTCCAGTGGCCCAATGTCCACTTTTGCCTCTTTTGCCCTTTATATATGTAAAGAAACTCTTACAATCTTCCTTTATATTACTAGCTTACATTCATATTTAATCTCCCTCTTTATCTTTTATTTTGTTGCCCTCTGTTGGTCTTGTAAGCTTCCCAATCCTCTACTTTCCCATTGGCCTTTGCCACATTGTATGCTTCCTCTTTTGCTTTTATGCTGTCCCCGACTTCCATAGTCAGCCCTGGTTGCCTCATCCTCCCTGTACCATGCTGCTTTTTCCTCGGGATGAATCTCTGCTGTGTCTCCTGAATTGCTCCCAGAAACTCCTACCATTGCTGTTCCACTGTCTTTTCTTCCAGGCTCCTCTCCCAGTCAATTCTACCCAGCTCCTCCCTCACGCTTCTGTAGTTTCCTTTATTCAGCTGAAACACCATTACTTCTGATTCTATCTTCTGTCTCTCAAATTGCAGAGTTCCTTCACGTTAAGCTCCCTTATCAAGTACGCCTCATCGCACAACACTAAATCCAGTATTGCCTGTTCCCTAGTGGGCTTCACCACAAGCTGCTCCAAAAAGCCATCTCATAAACATTTCACGAATTCCTTTTTTTTGCAATCCACTACCAATCTGATTTTCCCAGACCACTTGCATATTGAAACCCCCATGATCACTGTAACTTTGCCTTTCCTACATATCTTTTCTATCTCCTGGTGTATCTTGTGCCCCAGCTCCTAACTACTGTTTGAAGGCCTGTACATAACTCCAACTATGGATCCTTTCAGCTTTGCGGTTCTTCAATTCTACTCATCCAAAATCCATACCATCTGACCCTACTTTGTTTCTTCTTCTTGATTTAATTTCATCTCTTACTAATAAGGCAACCCCATCCCCTCTGCCCACCTGCCTATGTTTTCGATATGATGTGTATATCTTTGAATATTCAGTTCCCAATCCTGATCCCCTTGCAGCCAAGTCTCCATGATGCCCACCTTGTCATACCTGCCAATTGTGATCTGCGCCACAAGCTCATTTACCTTATTCCTTATACTGCGTGTATTTAAATATAACACCTTCAGTCCTGTATTGACTATCCCTCTTCTCATTGGCATTCATTTATCCAGTAAGCTTGAAGTTTGATTGCTAACCCTTTCCATACACTCTGTCCTATTTGTGTCTGTGTTGGAGATATTAATAACCTCTCCTGAGTTCCACACTCTTACTTCCTCCTTTAATTCGGATTTTCTAATTTCCCCTATAACTGAGCACTCCACATTTAGTTTAAAGCCCTGTAACAACCCTAGTTGTGCGATTCGCTAGGATTATGGTCCCAACACGATTCAAATGAAAACTGTCCCATCAGAACAGGTCCCTTCTTCCCCAGTACTGATTCCAATATCCCTTGAATTCAAACCCATTTCTCCCACACCAAACTTTGAGCCACGCATTTACTTGCTTCATCTTATTGACGCTGTGCCAAATAGCTCATGGTTCAGGGAGAAATAAAACATAGAACATCAAACATTACAGTGCAGTACAGGCCCTTCGGCCCTCAATGTTGTGCCGATCTGTGGAACCAATCTGAAGCCCATCTAACCTACACTATTCCATTCTCATCCATATGCTTATAAATGCCCTTAAGATTGGCGAGTTTACTACTGTTGCAGACAGTGTGTTCCATGCTCCTACTACACTTTGAGTAAAGAAACTATCTTTCACATCTGTCCTATATCTATCAACCTTCAATTTAAAGCTGTGTCCCCTCATGCTAGCCATTGCCATCTGAGGAAAAAGGCTCTCCCTGTCCACCCTATCTAAATCTCTGACTAATTTATATGTCTCAATTAAGTCACCTCTCAACCTTCTTCTCTCTAATGAAAACAGCTTCAAGTCCCTCAGCCTTTCCTCGTCAGACCTCCCCTCCGTACCAGGCAACATCCTAGTAAATCTCCTCTGAACCATTTCCAAAGCTTCCACACCCTTCCAATAATGCAGTGACCAGAACTGTACACAATACTCCAAATGTGGCCGCACCAGAGTTTTGTATAGCTGCAGCATGATCTCACGGTTGTGAAATTCAATCCCTCTACCAATAAAAGGTAATACACCATATGGCTTCTTAACAACCCTACCATCCTGGGTGGCAACCTTTAAACATCTATGTATATGGACACAGAGATCTCTCTGCCCATTTACACTACCAAGAATCTTACCATTAGCCCAGTATTCTGCATTCCTGTTACTTCTTCCAAAGAGAATAACCTCACACTTTTCTGCATTAAACTCCATTTGCCACCTCTCAGCCTAGCTCTGCAGCTTATCTATGTTTCTCTGTAACCTATAACATCCTTCATCACTATCCACAACTCTACCGACCTTAGTGTCATCCACAAATTTACTAACTCATGTCCTCCATGCCCTCATTCAGGTCATTTATAAAAATGACAAGCAACAGTGAACCCAAAACAGATCCTTGTGGTACTCCACTAGTAACTGAAATCCAAGATGTATATTTCCCATCAACCACCACCCTCTCTCTTCTTTCAGCTAGCCAATTTCTGATCCAAATCTCTAAATCACCCTCAATTCCATGTCTCTGTATTTTCTGCAATATGTGGGGAACCTTATCAAATGCCTTACTGAAATCCATATACACTACATCAATTGCTGTACCCTCATCCACCTGTTTGGTTAACTTCTCAAACAACTCATTAAGGTTTGTGAGGCACACCCTACCCTTCACAAAACTGTGCTGACTATCCCTAATCAACTTATTCCTTTCTAGATGATTATAAATCCTATCTCTTCTAACCCTTTCCAACACTTTACCTATAACAGAAGTAAGGCTCATAGGTCTATAATTTCGAGGATTGTCTCTAGTCCCCTTCTTGAACACCGGAACAACATTTGCTATCCTCTAGTCTTCTGGCACTATACCTGTAGACAATGATGACATTAAGATCAAAGACAAAGGCTCGGAAATCTCCTCCCTGGCTTCCCAGAGAATCTTAGGATAAATCCCATCTGGCCCAGGGGCTTAACTATTTTTACTCTTTCCAGAATTGCTAACACCCCTTCCTTAGACACCTCAAACCCATCTAGTTTAGTAGCCTGTTTCTCAGTATTCTATTTGACCACATTGTCTTTTCTAGTGTGAATACTGACGAAAAGTATTCATTTAGCACTTCCCCATCTACTCTGACTCCACGCACAACTTCCCACTACAGTGCTTGATTGGCCCTAATCTTACTCGAGTCATTATTTTATTCCTGATATAACTAGGGTTTTCCTTCATCCTATCTGCCAACAATTTCTCACGTCCCCTCTTGGCTCCTCTTAGCTCTCTCTTTTGGTCTTTCCTAGCTAGCTTGTAACGCTCATGCGCTCTAACTGAGCCATCACGTCTCATCCTGACATAAGCCTTCTTCTTCCACTTGACAAGAGAGTCAATTTCCTTCGTAAACCACAGCTCCTGCAGTAGCTGATCCTTGAATAAGCTCTGCATTTTAACTGTGCCCATCCCCTGCAGTTTCCTTCCCCATCCAATGCATGCTAAATCTTGTCTAATTGCATCGTAATTGCCTTTCCACCAGCTATACCTCTTGCCCTGTGTTATACACCTATCCCTTTCCATCACTAAAGTAAACATAACTGAATTATGGTCACTATCACCAAAGTGCTCACCAACCTCCAAATCTAACATCTGGCCGGGTTCATTACCCAGTGCCAAATCTAATGCAGCCTTGTCCCTTTTTGGCCTGTTTACATACTGTGTCAGGAAACCCTCCTGCACACAATGGACAAAAAATGACCCATCTAAAGTATCTGAACTGTAGTATTCCCAGCCAATATTTGGAAAGTTAAAGGGCCCCATAACAACTACCTTGTCACTCTCACTCCTATCGAGGATCATCTTTGCTATCCTATCCTCTACATTTCCATTTGGAGGCCTATAGAAAACGCCCATCAGGATAACCTCTCCTTTTCTGAGTTCTGCTTTATAATTTAGCTCCTAGCTGTTCATACTCCCTTAGCCAAATCTCTGCCCTAGTTTTATCTATGTCATTGGTACACACAAGGACCATGACACTGGATTTTCCCCTTCCCACTCCAGGTTCCTCTGCAGCCCAGATGAGATTACTAGATTACTAGATTACTTACAGCGTGGAAACAGGCACTTCGGCCCAACAAGTCCACACCAATCCCCCGAAGTGCAACCCACCTTGATCCATTACCCTACATTTACCCCTTCACCTAACACTATGGGCAATTTAGCATGGCCAATTCACCTAACCTGCATAGTTTTGGATTGTGGGAGGAAACCGGAGCACCCGGAGGAAACCCAAGCAGACACGGGGAGAATGTGCAAATTTCACACAGAGAGTTGCCCGAGGCCCGAGATATCCTGGACCTAAGCACCAGGCAAGTAACACAACCTTCAAGACTCTCAATCCTGGTCACAGAGAACTATCCCCAAATACAACAACATTTCTCTTCTGTCCCCCCACTTGACTGGCTCCTTGCATCATTCCAGCAGACTTGTCAGTCGGTGCTGCGGTCAGTCAGCTCACCTTCCCTGTAGTCCCCATTCCAGTCCACACATGAACCTGTGGGACAAGGACAGAGGCTGAAGCTCCTGCATCTCTCCCTCCTGGTCCCTCTCCCTGCCTCACTCACAGCCATATCCTCCTGTCCCTGACCAATGGCCAAATTCAAGTTAGTTAGTCTGAGGGATGTGACTGTCTCCTGAAACCCAGCATCCAGGTAACTCTCCCTCTCTCTGAAGTATCACAATGTTTGAAGCTCAGACTCCAGCTGATCGAATTTGAGCCAGAGTTCTTCCAGCAACCAACAGTTATTACAGACATGGTCACTGGGAATCACAATGGGGTCCATCAGTTCCCACATCATGCAGAAACAAGACATCACCTGACTCTCCATCCTTATGTTATTTAATTAGTTTTGATATTTTTAAACATCTTTAACTGTTTTTGTATCTCTGCCTATGCAAGTTGTAACCTATAAATTAACAAGATTCAATTTAATACAGATTCAAATTTACCAGACCCCTTATCAGACTATCAAATCACAGCCCTTCTGTGACATCACTTCCCATATTCCCCCTCAGGATCAGAAACTCTTACCTTCCCAGACTGCTCTCCATCCACTCCTGCTCAACTCTGGTCCTGAAGAGCCAGTGTTCCCAAAACCCTGTTAGCACTGGATCAGTCTCAAAGTCACCATTCACAGATTTTCATAGATTTAAACAAGGGTTATTAATTATTCACACATACCCCAGAAAGTTTATGCCACACCATACACTCAGGAAACATACAAATTAAAAAAGCTAGTTTTATTCTACATGTGTTAGAACCACAGTGGTCAGCAGTTCAATTGAGTTTGACAGTCTAGTGATGGAGAGAACTTTTCCCAATTTGGACAGGTACATTCAAATGGTGAAACAACTGTACAGAAGCCAGTTTCCCATCGCCAAGTCCTGCTTTGTTTCCATGTGTACAGTACATTGGCTGTGGCAAGCCAGCTCAGAGTCAATCCCTGCAGTGAGGATACTTTCTGGATTCCCTGTTTATTTTTTTTCTCTTTTTTTGGACACTGGTCCAGCTCCCTCAAGAGCCAGCACTCAGAGTGAACGTCCCTGTTTATTTTTTCTTTCTTTTTTTTCTTTTTTTTTCCTAACAGGGAAAACACCCGAGTGGCCTGTGACAAGCAGTGCCCTTCACATCAAATAGCTCCTATGTATTTATTTATTTATTTCTCTCTTTTTTTTTATTTTTTTCCCAGCACCCATGGTGTGTGTGCGGGTGTGAGACACAGTGAGAGACACAAGGTGTACGAATCTTTATTCAATTTCCACCACCAGGAAGATAGGAAAACACCCGAGTGGCAACTTCCCTGTTTATCTCTGTCAGCCAGGGTCCCCTGATTGGCCCAGGTTAATAACCCCAATTAGGGGATCTCATAGTCAATAAGATCCATCTGGTTCCAATCACTAGACATGTGTTGGTCAAATCCGAATTAAGTCCTTTGAAATAAAGCCTGTTCAACTGGTTGGGTAAAAAGAGGTTCATCTAACTATTAATCGAGGTTTCCAATTTCTTTTAGGTTTACTTGGAGCTATTAAGCTACAAGTTGGTGGACACTATTAAAAGACTATGTCATGAGATTCTTGAAAGGCAAGATGGCACATCTTTTCTATGCAAACCAGGACAGAACTGATACGATTAATGGTAGGGCCCTAGGAAATGTTGCCGAATAAAGAGACCTAAGGGTGCAGGTGCATAGTTCCTTGAAAGTGGAGTCGCATGTATACAGGTTAGTAAAGAAGGCACAAAAACAGAGGTTGCTGGAAAAGATCAGCAGGTCTACCAGCATCTGCAAAGAGAAATGGCTTGGAAAGGGTGGATGCTAGGAAATTTTTTCCGTTAGGCGAGGAAACTAGGATCCGTGAACACAGCCTTAAAATTAGAGGGGGTCAATTCAAAACAGAAATGCGGAGATATTTCTTCAGCCAGAGAGTGGTGGGCCTGTGGAATTCATTGCCGCAGAGTGCAGTGGAGGCCGGGACGCTAAATGTCTTCAAGGCAGAGATTGATAGATTCTTGATGTCTCGAGGAATTAAGGGCTACGGGGAGAATGCGGGTAAGTGGAGTTGAAATGCCCATCAGCCATGATTGAATGGTGGAGTGGACTCGATGGGCCGAATGGCCTTACTTCCACTCCTATGTCTTATGGTCTTAAATCATAATTAACATTTCGGGTCCATTGAACCTTCCTCAGAACTGGTGAAGAAGGCATTTGGCATGTTTGCCTTCATTGGTCAGAACATTGAGTATTGGAGTTTGGAGGTCATGTTGTGACCGTACTGGACAATAGTGAGGCCACTTTTAGAATACTGCATACAATTCTGGTCACCCTTCTATGGGAAGAATGTTGTTAAATTTGAGAGGGTGCAGAAAAGATTTACAAGGCTGTTGCCAGCACAGGAGGGTTTGAGCTATAGGGAAATGCTGAATAGGCTGGGGTTGTTTTCCCTGGAGTATTAGAGGCTGAGGGGTGACCTTATAAAATCATGAGGGGCATGGATAGTGTGAATGGCCAAGGTCATTTTCCTTGGGTGGTGTAGTCTAAAACATTAAAATAGGTGCTGTAGTGGACAGTAAAGAAGATCATCTCAGAGTACAACGGGACCTTATCAGATTGGCAAATGGGCTGAGGAGTGGCAGATAGAGTTTTATTTAGATTAAATGTGAGGTGTTGCAGTTTGGTAAGGCTAACTAAGACAGGACTTATGCACTTAATGGTAGGGTCCTGAGGAGTATTGCTAAACAATAAAAATTTTGAAACTGACACCACAAGTTAATTTCTGCAATCTGATATAATCTGCAGTTCGCATTTCCTTCTGTTTAGTTTTTCTTGTTAATAAACTCAGGACACACCATTGTGAAATATTATTTAACAGATTGCAGCCTAAAGTAGAAGCTATAAGCATTTGCACTGATGTATACTGTCCCAAATCAATTTGTACAAAAAGACCACATTTTGCTTCAGAAAGCAGATATATTCAAAAAAGGTCTGCAATTGCCTAAAGTTCAAAAGGTCGAGGAGTGATCTATATAAAGTGTTATAATTGATGAAGAAAACCTTTCCAATTCAGGTCAATATCAAACAGTAAGAGTGGGAGAAATTTCTGGTCAGCTTTGTAAGGGAAATAATCTGCAGTGGGCGGCACGGTGGCACGGTGGTTAGCACTGCTGCCTCACAGCGCCAGAGACCCGGGTTCAATTCCCGCCTCAGGCAATTGACTGTGTGGAGTTTGCACGTTCTCCCCGTGTCTGCGTGGGTTTCCTCCGGGTGCTCCAGTTTCCTCCCACAGTCCAAAGATGTGCGGGTCAGGTGAATTGGCCATGCTAAATTGCCCGTAGTATTAGGTAAGGAGTAAATGTACGGGTATGGGTGGGATGCGCTTCGGCGGGTTGGTGTGGACTTGTTGGGCCGAAGGGCCTGTTTCTAAGTAATCTAATCTAATCTAATCCTTGCAGAAGCTGAATGGCCTATCCTGCTCCTATTTTCTATGCTTTCATCTTTCCTTATATAAGGGGCCTACAATTGTTCACAGTATTCCTGCTGTGGTTTGACTAGGAATCCAGTAACAACTTGGTCTATTTGCCCAATATGGAATAATGCCAAGAGACCTTTTAATTCAATTTCAGTAGACAGACACTTTATGTCTCACCTGACAGGTAGCACTTCCAACAGTGGTGCACACATTCAGTGCAAGGAGATAGTGAGGACTGCAAATGCTGGTGAGGAAGGTAAAAAGCCACAAAGGAATCGGTTCCATGTTTTACTTCTCTTTCAAGACATACTGGGGACTCAAGGGTTAAATAATCCATTACCAAACAGATTCACTGCAGTATTAATTGCATATCTGTCCTCTTACAGAACAGACAGATCATCTCAGTAGGGAGGAGGCTGACTGAATCTTAGAGAAGGAATCTGTTGGAGCCACACATGTGGATTCCTCTGCAGCCTCAGGCAAAGGTATTTGTCCTCCCTAGGCAATAGTCTTGGCCACGGCCCTGTTAAACTGCCTCCTGCTCCCATTATCTTGGTTCCCCTCTGTACTAATATAGGTATGTGAATCCCCCATTGAGAACAGGCAAAGCCCATCTGCTTTAATCTCTTCCCATCCCATCAACACATAGTCAGAGAGTCATAGAGATATACAGTATGGAAACAGATCCTTCGGTCCAACCCGTCCATGCCGACCAGATATCCCAACCCAATCTAGTCCCACCTGCCAGCACCCGGCCCATATCCCTCCAAACCCTTCCTATTCATATACCCATCCAAATGCCTCTTAAATGTTGCAATTGTACCAGCCTCCATCACCTCCTCTGGCAGCTCATTCCATACACACACCACCCTCTGTGTGAAAACGTTGCCCCTTAGGTCTCTTTTATATCTTTCCGCTCTCACCCTAAATCTATGTCCACTAATTCTGGACTCCCCGCCCCAGGGAATAGACTTTGCCTATTTACCCTATCTATGCCCCTCATAATTTTGTAAATCTCTATAAGGTCACCCCTCAGCCTCCGACACTCCAGGGAAAACAGCCCCAACCTGTTCAGCCTCTCCCTATAGCTCAAATCCTCCACCCTGGCAACATCCTAGTAAATCTTTTCTGAACCCTTTCAAGTTTCACAACATCTTTCCAATAGGAAGGAGACCAGAATTGCACGCAATATTCCAACAGTGGCCTAACCAATGTCCTGTACAGCCGCAACATGACCTCCCAACTCCTGTACTCAATACTCTAACCAATAAAAGAAAGCATACCAAATGCCTTCTTCACTATCCTATCTACCTGCGACTCCATTTTCAGGGAACTGTGAACCTGCACGCTAAGATCTCTTTGTTCAGCCACACTCCCTAAGACCTTACCATTAAGTGTATAAGTCCTGCTAAGATTTGCTTTCACAAAATGCAGCACCTCGCATTTATCTGAATTATACTCCATCTGCCACTTCTCAGCCCATTGGCCCATCTGGTCAAGATTCTGTTGTAATCTGAGGTAACCCTCTTTGCTGTCCACTACACCTCCAATTTTGGTGTCATCTGCAAACTTACTAACTGTACCTCTTATGCTCACATCCAAATCTTTTATGTAAATGACAAAAAGTAGAGGGACCAGCACCGATCCTTGTGGCACTCCACTGGTCACAGGCCTCCAATCTGAAAAACAACGCTCCACCACTGCCCTCTGTCTTTTACCTTTGAGCCAGTTCTGTATCCAAATGGTTAGTTCTTCCTATATTCCATGAGATCTAACCTTGTTAATCAGTCTCCCATGGGAACCTTGTTGAAAGCCTTACTGAAGTCTATATAGATCACATCTACTGCTCTGCCCTCATCAATCGTCTTTGTTACTTCGTCAAAAAACTCAATCAAGTTTGTGAGACATGATTTCCCACACACAAAGCCATGTTGACTACCCCGAATCAGTTCTTGCCTTTCCAAATACAAGTACATTCTGTCCCTCAGGATTCCCTCCAACAACTTGCCAATCACCGATGTCAGGCTCACCAGTCTGTAGTTCCCTGGCATGTCCTTACCACCCTTCTTAAACAGTGGCACCACATTAGCCAAACTTCAGTATTCCGGCACCTCACGTGTGAATATCGATGATACAAATATCTCAGCAAGAGGCCCAGCAATCACTTCTCTAGCTTCCCACAGAGTTCTCGGGTACACCAGATCAGGTCCTGGGGATTTATCCCCTTTTCCAGTTTCAAGACATCCAATACTTCCTCCCCTGTAATCTGGACATTTTGCAAGATGTCACCATCTATTTCCCTACAGTCTATATTTTCCATATCCTTTTCCACAGTAAATATTGATGCAAAATATTCATTTAGTATCCCCCCCATTTTCTGTGGATCCACTCAAAGGCCGCCTTGCTGATCTTTGAGGGGCCCTATTCTCTCCCTAGTTACCCTTTTGTCATTTATGTATTTGTAAAAACTTTTTGGATTCTCCTTAATTCTATTTGCCAAAGCTATCTCATGTCCCCATTTCGCCCTCCTGATTTCCCTCTTAAGTATACTCCTACTTCCTTTATACTCTTCTAAGGATTCACTCGATCTATCCTGTCTGTGGCTGACATAAGCTTCCTTCTTTCTCTTAACCAAACCCTCAATTTCTTTAGTCATCCAGCATTCCCTATACCTACAGCCTTTCCTTCCACCCTAACAGGAATATACTTTCTCTGGATTCTCGTTATCTCATTTCTGAAGACTTCCCATTCTCCAGCCGTCCCTTTGCCTGCGAACATCTGCCCCCAATCAGCTGTCGAAAGTTCTTGCCTAATACCATCAAAATTGTCCTTTCTCCAATTTAGAACTTCAACTTTTAGATCTGGTATATCCTTTGCCATCATTACTTTAAATGTAATAGAATTATGGTCGCTGGCCCCAAAATGCACCCCATTGACACCTCAGTCACTTGCAGTGCCTTATTTCCCAAGAGTAGGTCAAGTTTTGCACCTTCTCCAGTAGGTACATCCACATATTGAATCAGAAAGTTTTCTTGTACATTCTTAGCAAATTCCTCTCTATCTAAACCCTTAACACTATGGCAGTCCCAGTCTATGTTTGGAAAGTTAAAATTCCCTACCGTAACCACCCTATTATTCTTACAGATAGCTGAGATCTCCTTACAAGTTCATTTCTCAAGTTCCCTCTGACTATCGGGGGTCTATAATACAATCCCAATAAGGTTATCGTCCCTTTCTTATTTCTCAATTCCACCCAAATAACTTCCCGGGATGTCCTTT
Source organism: Hemiscyllium ocellatum (assembly GCF_020745735.1). NCBI lineage: Eukaryota > Metazoa > Chordata > Chondrichthyes > Orectolobiformes > Hemiscylliidae > Hemiscyllium > Hemiscyllium ocellatum. Next base: position 55,486,660 of record NC_083415.1, read on the forward strand.
CTCAGCACAGCTGTAATACTATCCCTTATCAAAAATGCCACTCCCCCACCTCTCTTGCCTCCCTTTCTATCCTTCCTGTAACATTTGTATCCTGGAACATTAAGCTGCCAGTCCTGCCCATCCCTGAGCCATGTTTCTGTAATTGCTATGATATCCGAGTCTCATGTTCCTGACCATGTCGTGAGTTCATCTGCTGTCCCTGTTAGGCCCCTTGCATTGAAATAAATGCAGTTTAATTTATTAGTCCTACCTTGTCACTGCCTGCCCTGACTGTTTGACTCTCTTCTGTTCTCAACTGTACCAGTCTCAAATTGATCTCTTCCCTCATTATCTCTGTGGGTCCCAACACCCCCCCACACCTTACTAGTTTAAATCCTCCTGAGCAGTTCTAGCAAATTTCCCTGCAGTATATTAGTCCCCTTCCAATTTAGGTGCAATTCGCCCTTCTTTGTACAGGTTACTTCTGCCCCAAAAGAGATTCCAATGATCCAAAAATGTGAATCTTTCTCCCACACACCAGCTCCTCAGCCGTGCATTCATCTGTTCTTTCCTCCTATTCCTGCCCTCATTAGCTCGTAGCACTGGGAGTAATCCAGATATTACTACTCTCGAGGACCTCCTTTTTAAATTTCTGCCTAACTCTCTGTAATCTCCCTTCAGAGTCTCAACCTTTTCCCTTCCTATGTCGTTGGTTCCAATGTGGACAATGACCTCTTGCTGGCCCCTCTCCCCCGTGAGAACATTCTGCACCCTCTCTGAGACATCCTTGATCCTGGCACCAGGGAAGCAACACACCATTCTGATTTTTCACTGCTGGCCACAGAAACGTCTGTCTGTACCTCGCACTAGAGAATCGCCTAACACAATTGATCACTTGGAACCTCACACACTCCTCATTGCATTAGAGCCAGTCTCAATACCAGAAACTTGGCTGTTCATGCTACATTCCCCTGAGAATCCATCACCCCCTACATTTTCCAAAACAGCATACCTGTTTGAGATGGGTATATCCACAAAAGACTCCTGCACTAGCTGCCTACCTCTCTTACCTTTCCTGGAGTTAACCCATCTATGTGACTATATCTGAGACTTTCCCCCCTTCCTATAACTGCCATCCATCACATATTGCTGCTGTTGCAAATTCCTCATTTCTTCTAATTGTCTCTCCCACCGATCCATTCATGCTTTGCATGCAACAGCATTTATGACAGATATAATCCACAGTAACCCTGAAACTCTCTTTAAACTCCCACATCTGACAAGAAGTACATATCACTCTATTAAAGGCCATTTTTGCTCCTTCACAATCTACAGATCCAGAAAATAACACTGTCTTATTCCTCTACAAACACTGCCCAGATTAAATTAATAGTGATGGCTTATATTTTAAGTTTAATCAAGAGACATATCTCCAAAAACATATAATCAAGAAAGAACCCACTCTACTTCTTTCTGCAGATTCTCTGTAGGCTGCACTTAAAATCAACGATTAACTTATCTGATTCTGTGAACTTCGCCCAACAGTTCCTCCAAGATTAGTTGTGAATTTCACTGCTTGTTAATTTTCCCAGATGCGATACATGAATTCAATCAGCAAAGGCAGTAACTGTGCAAGTTCTCTCTCTCTCTCTCCTGCAAAGACCTTACCATGTGCTGCCTTTTTAATACTGCTGTTGTTTTGACTTTTTTTTCCAAAGTTCCTAAATAATGCAATAGCATATAAAACAGTAATTGCTGCTCCTGGAATTCGAGGACGAATACAATAATCAGCCCCTGTAATCTATCCACTAGTTATCACAGGACACCGACAATCACTGGGCCTTGTATAATGATAATTGCCCATCTTAAATAATGTAACAACAATCAACCACATGACTTATAGGCAGAAGTGGGTGTTGCAGATGCTGGAGATTAGAGTCAAGATTAGAGTGGTGCTGGAAAAGCCCAGCAGGTCAGGCAGCATCCAAGGAGCAGGAAAGTTGATGTTTCAGGCAAAAGCCCTTCATCAGGAATCATGTGTCTTATGAACCTTTTGTATTATTACTATAAAACGTGCTGCCTTTGTGTGTAGGGCAGAGATTCGTGGAGAAGTGTCACCACAAGTAGACACAGGACTACTTGTGGGGACATTGAGAATCGCTTGTTGGTTGTCCGATAATAAAGCATCTACCGTTGTATTGAAACTTGTGTCGTCCGGATTTGTGGAACAAAATATACCCCAACATTTGGTGCCGTGACTTGGACCTCAACATACGGAACATCTCACTGGGCTGAGTAAGTGACATGAAAGTCTGAATTGAACAAAACAGTGGTGAGCGTGGTATTTTATCCCAGACCGCTCCTTGTGTTCAGCCAGACAATCTGTCCCTCGCCCAGTGGAACTGGCACCTTGAAGAGGTCAAACGAATCACCCGGACCCAGCCTGAAAGGTAGGAAAGTTTTGTCAGATTGTTCTTGATTGCTGTGAGGTGACATTGGCTACTCTGTATTGTTCCTGTCGGAAAAAGGTCAGGACTGGGCATCCCAGTCAGGGAAGTGTTCGTCACTACCTGACGCATTTGGTTTAGGGAGCTGCCTCTTTCAGATATGGCTGGTGGAAATTAATAAGGAAAGCGGGCAGGCTCGGTAAATCTCTCACCCCACAGTATTGATATGGGGTGGAAATTGTTTATAGCAGAGCAGGGAGCCATAAGGTAAAATGGAACAGTCCATCTATTTTGTTGGGAAGGGGGGCAATCTGTAAGAAAATACCTGATCAGGAAAATGACTATAAGGGTTTTTGGTCTGAGAGATTGGTAATTTTGGTAAATTGTTATATACAAATTAAAGGATATCCAGTTTGAATTTGTAAGTGATTGCAATGGTATTTGTGGTGAAAGCTTTCATTTGAATGGTGAATTGATTCCAAAACTATGAATTAGCACTTTTAATTGCGATCGCATTAAAACAATTGACCAGGATGTCAGTGTTTAGTTCTGTCTGTGTGGGTTTTGTGTTGTTGTTTGTTCTTTGTTTCTTGTTTTTTTGGTTACAGAACACTAGGCTGAACTCTGAAATGCCAGAGACAGATTAACCCCGGGGACAAATAAGCCTTGTCCCTGTACACCTCCATCCCCCATCACGAAGGACTCAAAGCCCTCCGCTTCTTCCTTTCCCGCCGTACCAACCAGTACCCTTCCACTGACACCCTCCTTCGACTGACTGAACTGGTCCTCACCCTGAACAACTTCCCTTTCCAATCCTCCCACTTCCTCTAAACCAAAGGAGTAGCCATGGGCACCCGCATGGGCCCCAGCTATGCCTGCCTCTTCGTAGGATATGTGGAACAGTCCATCTTCCGCAGCTACACGGACATTTACTACAAACCGACCGACTCCCACAGCTACCTAGACTACACCTCCTCCCACCCTGCCCCATGTAAAAATGCCATCCCATACTCCCAATTCCTTCGTCTCCGCCGCATCTGCTCCCAGGAGGACCAGTTCCAATACCGTACAACCCAAATGGCCTCCTTCTTCAAAGACCGCAATTTCCCCCCAAACGTGATCGACGATGCCCTCCACTGCATCTCCTCCACTGCCCACTCCTCCGCCCTTGAGCCCCGCCCCTCCAATCGCCACCAAGACAGAACCCAATTGGTCCTCACCTAACACCCCATCAACCTGCACATACATCGTATTATCCGTCGCCATTTCCGCCACCTCCAAACGGACCCCACCACCAGAGATATATTTCCCACCTCTCCCCTATCAGCATTCCGAAAAGACCACTCCCTCCGTGACTCCCTCATCAGGTCCACACCGCCCACCAACCCAACCTCCACTCCCGGCACCTTCTCCTGCAACCGCAAGAAATGCAAAACTTGCACCCACACCTCCCCCCTTACTTCCCTCCAAGGCCCCAAGGGATCCTTCCATATCCGCCACAAATTCACCTGCACCTCCACACACATCATTTACTGCATCTGCTGCACCCGATGTGGCCTCCTCTATATTGGGGAGACAGGCCGCCTAATTGTGGAACGTTTCAGAGAACACCTCTGGGACACCCGGACCAACCAACCCAACCACCCCGTGGCTCAACACTGCAACTCCCCCTCCAACTCCACCAAGGACATGCAGGTCCTTGGACTCCTCCATCGCCCGACCATAGCAACACGACGGCTGGAGGAAGAGCGCCTCATCTTCCGCCTAGGAACCCTCCAATCACAAGGGATGAACCTAGATTTCTCCAGTTTCCTCATTTCCCCTCCCCCCACCTTGTCTCAGTCAAATCCCTTGAACTCAGCACCGCCTTCATAACCTGCAATCTTCTTCCTGACCTCTCCGCCCCCATCCCCACTCCAGCCTATCACCCTCATCTTGACCTCCTTCCACCTATCGCATTTCCAACGCCCCTCCCCCAAGTCCCTCCTCCCTACCTTTTATCTTAGCCTGCTGGACATACTTTCCTCATTCCTGAAGAAGGGCTCATGCCTGAAACGTCGATTCTCTTGCTCTTTGTATGCTGCCCGACCTGCTGCGCTTTTCCAGCAACACATTTTCATCACTGAGAAGGATGGCCAAGCGTCGTTCTGTCATCTCGCAGAGAATGCAGAAGTGCCCCATTGCAAGAGTAAGGTATGGGGAAAGGAAATGTAGAGGGTCAGTGCTGAGCCCCTTTGTGGGATAGGATTTGTGTGATCCAATGCCTGGATGCATTTGGGAAGATGGCGGGGGTGGGGGGGGGGGGCAGCATCAGTCCCCTAAAATTAAAGCATCCTGAGGGCTCTTTTGGGAGGCCCTCCCATTACCCCATCACCCTATATCCCTTAGTACCCCCAAAGTTGCTGTCAGTGCTGAGCAATCTGACCCTCGGGTGAATGAGTTCGCTGCTTTGGTCCCTCCCAGCCACGCTGTGGGTGGCTGTTAGAATTCTCAATACTGGGCGACAAATTACTCGTGTCAGTACTCAACAGGGTCCTAATGTCCGAATGGAAAGTGATGGTGATTTATGAAGCTTGTCTGCTGATTTCTTTACAAAAAAATTGAAACCTAACATTGGGGAAAGTCACCTCAGACTTTAACATTAAGTGGAGGAATCACAGTGAACTTTATATTGTTTAATTAAAAAAATTGTAAAACAGAGTATAAAGCTAGATCTGGATATATCAAAACAACAATATTGTTTTCAGAAAATTATTCTGGTTGAATTGAATCTTTGTTTCGGACTCTTTTACCTCCACTTAGTTTTCAGACTGCTGCATCTCCTTTGTCAGTATGGAGTGCCATTCATAGCTTTATTCAATGTCAATGTCCCTTCCTCACTGAGAATTGAAATGTCAGTTCAATATTATCTTGAAAATCAAATCATGTAACAAAGGTTAAGATACTATTGTAAATATCTTGCCTTCAGGTTAATCATTATTTGTGCAATCGAAGCATCTTGACAAGACTTGCTCTGGCCTGAAATGTCGAATTTCCTGTTCCTTGGATGCTGCCTAACCTGCTGTGCTTTAACCAGCAACACATTTTCAGCTCTGATCTCCAGCATCTGCAGACCTCACTTTTTACTACAGTCATTTCACAGCCTTATAAATGAGCCATGACTGATCAGAACTGCTTGAAAAAAAAAACAAATTGGGGATTTTAATTGAAAGACTAGAACCAGGTAACTATAATGGAGTTCAGAGTTGGAAACTGTGCACATTCCACGTTATAGCACTGGATTTTGATTAAATGAATTTCCAGTTTATATTGAAGACTCCTAACAAAACTCCTACTTGATAGGAAAAAACTTGTGATTTGGTCAGCTGAGTGGGATATGCATGTACTTGAACAATCCTGTTACAATTTTATATATACAACAATAAGCAGATTTTAATCATTTCTGTGAAATCTGTTTGTTCATTCTTATTACTTCACAGTGCAATGTCTAGTCACTTGTTCAGTTTCCATCCTTCATTAATTATGTTTATTACTCAATATTTTGAAACAATTTGTTCTATCCTGAACTGCATTATCACAGTTAATTAGTTAATTGGCAAGGTTTTATACCTTTCCACATTGTCAGTGATCTGTGTCATTGCCCCATGGTTACTTTAAAGCATGGCTGCATTGATTAATGTTCTGTTGGTGACAGAAGTTATGACAATATGAGGAAACATGTCGGTAGCATAGCAAGTGAGGAACCATTAAGGGAAAGTGAGACCTTGTGTTCCTCATGCAAAGCACTGGCACTGAAACAAGAGGTTGAATAACCTCCTGTGTGGTAGGCACTTTTATTTTTACAAGATAAACTTGCCTAGGAGTAGGACAAATCTAATTAATGGGATTCTTTACACTACTATTTCTGGACAGTATGGAGGCAATACTTCTCTTAGATGTTGAAATTGCATACATTAATGACATGTTTTAAAAAAGGGAACAGGAGAAACAGCATAAAGAAGCTAAAGCTGAATAAGATAAACAAGAGGGCTAAAGCAACAAAGCTCTAGAGAGAACCTAAGCACTTCTCGGAATCCTGAGCTCAAGTCTGGCATACCAACCCTGTTTGAGGAGAGAGGGAATGACACCGAGGTAGGAGGGGAATGGGGATATTAACATAGTGCACCGGTGCCTCCCGTTGAACCACCTATGACTCCATCCCCATCACTGTACCCGAGCCCCTGTAGAGCTGATCGGGTTAAGATGCACTCTAGGAAACCAGTGGCATCCCCTGCTACCTTTGCACTGGAGTTCACCATTTCCATGTCACCCCACCCCAACAAAACTATGCTCTTATCAGACAACTACTGAACCCCAAGGCAGATGAGGGAGACGAGCAACCAAGTAGTGGGGTATATTTCCCCTAGAAATCCCAAGAGAGGATTGTGATAATGAATTAGGCTCCGGATCGCTAAAGATAAACCTGCCCAATTCGCCCAATACGTCCGGCACACAATTCAAATGGACAATGCAACAGCCCGGGATCTGTTTGCCCTCTGTTGTATGATCTTGTCACCAGAAGAAGTTACTAAGTGGCAGGAACAAATGGGCGAGGGTGACGGAAAGGGACTAGTCCACACTTATGATGATTTAAATGACAGATTCAAAGAGGACACCTCAAGTGTTGCGGAAATGGTACGCACATATAACATGGATTCGTCTGAGAACATCAGGACACAGATGAGGAGAGCCCTTATTTATTATTGGGATGGATTGAACGACCCCAAGTTGTGCTCTAAAGATCACACAAAAACTGAGTTTGTTCAGCTGCCCCTTGATCACAACGCACCATCAGCCAGCACTGAGGAATTTCATTGGGACTGGTATACTACAGACCTGCCACTTGAACACGCAGACTTCAGTTTCTATGTGGATGGCAGCTCCTTTATTTCACCTAAAGGTCAGCGATGCTCCAGATACGCGATTGTTACGGATTCTGAGGCGGTTGAATGTAAAGGCTTTGAGACTCCACTGTCAGCATAGAAGGCTGAATTGTTTGCCTTCACTCAGGCTTACATCCTGGAAGAAGGGAGGTCGGCCAATATTTATACAGACTCTCGCTATGCCCACGACTATGACGCCGAATGGGAGCATACGTGATTTTTCACCTCCACAGGGCAATCCATTAGTAATGCTGTTTTTGTGTATAACCTTTTGCAGACCTCACAGTTACCATCCAGCCTAGTAGTAATCAAATGTTCAGCTCACACTGGTGCCATGACAGAATCTCCAAGGGCAATGCGCAAGTAGGTGCTGCCACCAAGCAGGCAGCCCTACACCCCACTTTCCTGGTTCGGTTGGCCTCACAGCAACACCTTGTTACAAAAAGTATGAGGACGGGTGTGCCAGACCTGGTTGAGACATGTCACTTATAGAGGAACGCCCCTACAGAGGAACACAGACTGTGATGCACTCTTGATGTTCATACTAAATTGTGGGGCAAGTCTGTGTTCCTTCTTTGTTTTTATCAATCTTGGTGGATTATGTACATAACTGTGCACACCTACACAAGGAGGGAATGGTCAGTGCTTTGCTACAAACCTGGTGACATCCTGACTCCCAAAACAATGGCTGAAAAACGAGCCAAAGCATGCTTGATCCACAAAAAGACAAATGCTGGAAAAGGGCTGCCTTGCAGTTCTGGGACTATCCCCTCGTCTGGTGGGCCTTTCAATTGTCTACAACTAGGTTTCATAGAATGTGCGGGTCAGGTGAATTGGCCATGCTAAATTGCCCGTAGTGTTAGGTAAGGGGTATATGTAGGGGTATGGGTGGGTTGCGCTTCGGCGGGTCGGTGTGGACTGGTTGGGCCGAAGGGCCTGTTTCCACACTGTAAGTAATCTAATCTAATCTAATCTTATAGAATTACCCAGGGTACAATGTTATAAGTATTGTTTGGTAATAGTAAATGTCTTCAGCAGATGGATTGAGTCAATCTCGACAAGGGACAGCATGGCTGCAACAGTGGTAAAAATATTGTTCAGGGAAATAATTCCCCGCTATGGACTCCCGGAGACAATAAGCTTAGACAAATGGCCACATTTCGTGGGTAAAGTTAACGAGGGGATCTGCAGGGAACAAGCAATAAAACAACAATTCCACTGCATTCACCACCCATAACTGGCTGGAGAAGTGGAACCAGCAAGTGGTACCCTAAAAAATAAGCTGGCAAAACTAAAACAGGAAACAGACCTGAGTTGGGTGAAGGTCCTACCCTTGGTACTGTTCCACATGAGGGTTACCCCTTCAAGCAAAACTGGTCTGTGTCCTGCTGAGGTGGTTTACAAGAAGCCCATGAGGATCCCATGGGGACTTGAGATAGTGCCCCCCACCCTCTGCCCTGAGAGACTAGATATGAACACCCTGGGAGAGGAGGTGGGGGCGCACCTACAGGGGTTAACCAAATCTCTTCGAAGTTTGCATTCGCAGGTACGTCAGGCTTACGGAGAGAGTGACAATCTGCTTGAAGGGGACCTCCCCACTGCTGAGCCTAATAAAAGACTGGGAATGAAAGAAGTTGGGAGCAAGATGGAAAGGACCGTTTTAGGTGCTGCTGACCACCCCCAACAGTTGTGAAGGTACAAGGGCAGTCTCAGTGGATACACTGCAAAAGAATTAGCGTGGAAGATGTTTTCCATACTTGTGACTTTAGGAAATGGGCCTTGGGAACAAATGAATTTCAAACTGACACCCTTATGCATAATACCTTTTTGCACCTGGTCTACCAGACAGCCTGTGTAGTGGGGGGAGACATCCAACGCCCGGTATGTGCCCACATGCTACGCCGCTCGGTAGGGCTGAGTGAGCGAAATCCCTTTGGGACTCATACTTCTTCACTGGCTGCTGCATCAAAGCCTTTCTAACACTGGTGATGCACAGGAATGGCAGTCGGCAGGGTATAACCTGACCTTATTCACCGATTGGTATCAACCTAATTACAACCAATCACATAGACCTCCCTCCCTTGTCGTTCTCAATAACACCATCAACTACACTATTTGTGGGAGGAAAGGGAAACCCTCTAAAAGTACTAATGTGGGGACGAGTAAGTGCTGTTTTGCTATCCCTGGGTCAAACCTATTCAGAATTTAACAGAATATGGCTACTTTGTATTTGATTGGTCTGCTGTCCCAAGCAGAACATCAGGCTGCCCCTAGAATAATCCTGCACCCAGTTTGTGGAGGGGGTGACAGTTTCCATCTTAACAGCCTACAGTGGCACATATTGTATTTGCAGGTTGAAAGCCGACCCCTGGCTTCCCTCCGATTGGAGGGGTCATGCTACATGGGGTATGTTGTACTCTGCATTCACGTCTTGGACAACTCACCCTCACCCCCGAGACTCAGAATGTCCCTCATTGGTTCCTCATCTGGATGGGAATGTTCTCTCCTCCAACGGGAATCTATTTACATGCCCAGGAACTTAGCTCAGGACCATATGGGAAAGGGTCGCCAATGATACGGCTAATGCTTTAACTGAAATTAACGTAGAGCTACTTGCAGTTAGGACTGTGGCCCTCCAGAAATGTTTGGGCCTGGACTTCCTGCTAGCCAAGGAGAGTTGTACCTATGCTATTGCTGGGGGAGAGTTCTGCACCTACATCCCTGACAAGTCCACTAGCATCACTGACTTCTCTAAACACATCACATGGGAAATCCAGACTCTCCAAACTATTGACAAGGGGTTTAGCAATGGCATGGAGGGGTGGCCAGTAGAGGGCATTCTTGGAGGACTGGGAGGCCTGCTAGTAGATATCGGAATTACAATATTAATTGTAATCACCTGCATTCTAGTGCTCCGGTGCTTATGGTCACTGTTGTCCGAGTGTTTTCGTTATAGGCTCTGAGGGGACCTGGTTGATCATCGAATGATCAATAGGAGGGAATGAGGAAGTTAGAAAGCCACAAAGGAATCAGTTCCGTGTTTTATGTCTCTTTCAAGGCATACTGGGGACTCAAAGGTTAAACATTCCACTAGACACTCACTGCAATGTCAATTGCATGTCTGTCCTCTTACAGAATACGGCTGAAAAATGTGTTGCTGGAAAAGCGCAGCAGGTCAGGCAGCATCCAAAGAGCAGGAGAATCGACTTTTCCGGCATAAGCTTATGCCCAAAATGTCGATTCTCCTGCTCCATGGATGCTGCCTGATCTGCTGCGCTTTTCCAGCAACACATTTTTCAGCTCTTATCTCTAGCATCTGCAGTCCTCACTTTCTCCTCTTACAGAATACACAGACCACCTCAGTAAGGGAGGAGGCTGACTGAATCTTAGAGAAGAAATCCATTGGAGCTACACACATGGATTCCTCTGCAGCCTCAGGCAAAGGTATTTGTCCTCCTCAGACAAGACTGATAGCCTTGGCCCCAGCCTGTTAAACTGCCTCCGGCTCCCATTATCTTGCTTCCCCTCTGTATTAACATAGGTATGTGAACCCCCCCATTGAGAACAGGCAAAACCCTTCTGTTTTAATCTCTTCCCATCAACACATGATCATGAAGAATACGATAATCAATTCCTGTAATCCATTCACTCGTTATCATTGTATATTGGCATTCACCATGCCTTGTAAAATTATAATTGCCCATCTTAAACAATGTAACGACAATCAACCATGTGACTTATAGACCTTTTGTATTATTCCTATAAGATGTACTGCCTTTGTGGGTAGGGCAGGGATTTGAGGAGAGATGTCACCACAAGTAGATGCACAACTACTTTTGGGGACATTGAGAATCTCTCGCTGGCTCCGATAATAAAGCATCTACCATTGTACTGAAACTTGTGTCGTCTGGATTTGTGGAACAAAATATACATCAACACTGGAGAGCCAGAGTCAATTAAGTTCTGAGAGAGGTGGCTGAGGAAATAGTGGAGGCTTGGTTGAGATCTTTCAAGAGTCACTGGAGTCAGGGAAAGTCCCGGATGATTGGAAGATCGCTGTTGTAACCCTCTTGTTCAAGAAAGGATCAAGACAAAAGATGGAAAATTATAGGCCAATTAGCCTAACCTCGGTTGTTGGTAAAATTCTAGAATCCATCATTAAGGATGAGGTTTCTAAATTCTTGGAAGAGCAGAGTCTGATTAGAACAAGTCAACATGGATTTAGCAAGGGGAGGTCGTGCCTGACAAACCTGTTGGAATTCTTTGAAGAGGTGACAAGTAGGTTAGACCAGGGAAACCCAGTGGATGTGGTCTATCTAGACTTCCAAAAGGCCTTTGATAAGGTGCCACAGGGGAGGCTGCTGAGCAAGGTGAGGGCCCATGGTGTTCGAGGTGAGCTACTGGTATGGATTGAGGATTGGCTGTCTGACAGAAGGCAGAGAGTTGGGATAAAAGGTTCTTTTTCGGAATGGCAGCCGGTAACAAGCGGTGTCCCGCAGGGTTCAGTGTTGGGGCCGCAGCTGTTCACATTATATAATAATGATCTGAATGAAGGGACTGGGGGCATTCTAGTGAAGTTTGCCGATGATACGAAATTAGGTGGACAGGCAGGTAGTACTGAGGAAGTGGGGAGGCTGCCGAAGGATCTAGACAGTTTGGGAGAGTGGTCCAGGAAATGGCTGATGGAATTCAACGTGAGCAAATGCGAGGTCTTGCACTTTGGAAAAAAGAATAAAAGCATAGACTACTTTCTAAACAGTGAGAAAATTCGTAAAGCCAAAGTACAAAGGGATCTGGGAGTGCTAGCCGATGATTCTGTAAAGGTAAACATGCAGGTTGAGTCCGTGATTAAGAAAGCGAATGCAATGTTGTCACTTATCTCAAGAGGGTTGGAATATAAAAGCACCGTTGTGCTACTGAGACTTTATAAAACTCTGATTAAGCCCCATTTGGAGTACTGTGTCCGGTTTTGGTACCCACACCTCAGGAAGGATATACTGGCACTGGAACGTGTCCAACGGAGATTCATACGGATAATCCCTGGAATGGTTGGTCTAACATACAAGGAACGGCTGAGGACCCTGGGATTGTATTCATTGGAGTTTAGAAGATTAAGGGGAGACTTAATAGAAACTTACAAGATAATACATGGCTTGGAAAGGGTGGACGCTAGGAAATTTTTTTCCGTTAGGCGAGGAGACTAGGACCTGTGGACACAGCCTTAAAATTAGAGGGGGTCAATTCAGAACAGAAATGCGGAGACATTTCTTCAGCCAGAGAGTGGTGGGCCTGTGGAATTCATTGCCGCAGAGAGCAGTGGAGGCCATGACGCTAAATGTCTTCAAGGCAGAGATTGATAGATTCTTGATGTCTTGAGGAATTAAGGGCAACGGGGAGAATGCAGGTAAGTGGAGTTGAAATGCCCATCAGCCATGATTGAATGGCAGAGTGGACTCGATGGGCCGAATGGCCTTACTTCCACTCCTATGTCTTATGATCTTAAGTGTAATGCTGGAAAAGGCACAGCAGGTCAGGCAGCATCTGAGGAGCAGGAGAGTCAACGTTTTGGGGATATCCCTCCTGAAACATTGACCCTCTTGCTCCTCAGGTGCTGTCTGACCTGCTGTGCTTTTTTCCAGTGCCACACATTTATCAACTCACACATTTAGTACTGCATGGAGATATCACCCTAAATGACGTGCTCAGGTGGAATTGGCCTTCAACTCTCAACTTCAGAGTTAAAAACATATTGAATTGTCTGGACTCAAGAGATAAGGTGAATATAATTTTGATCTAATACTCAATACATTCAAGTGTTGTTTGTAGTTTGTTGGGAAAATATTGGCTTGGAACTATTCTATGGCTCACTTTGTTATTTTACAATAATAGCTTAGATTTATATGATGCCTTTCACATGATAAAATATTGCAAGATGCTTCACAAAGTGCATTGCAGAAAATGTAATCTCGAAGTCTGAAAAGGAAATCATGGGAATGGTGGGTTGACGTTTGGTCAGAGGTGGGTTTTAGTAAAGATCTTAGTGGGCGAAATACAAATGGAGTGGTTTAAGAAGGATTCCAGCGTAAGATCTAGTTTTATTAGATATTTAACGTCTAACACAAGTTGAATACTCTTGCAACTGCACTGTAATAGAACTGAAGCAAATACGTGCCATTTCAATGATTGAGAGCTACGTGATGCCAGGACTAAAGATGGCAGCTCCCATATCGGCTTCAGCCAGACACACTGTGTGCCGGGATAGTGGAGGACCATCGCAGCGCCCCACTCCCGACGCGGTCTGCAGCAACGGAGCATGAGCAGGAACTTCGCCTTGTCTTTTACTCCTAGCCCGGAATAAAGTGCTACAGAGTAGCGAGGCCCTGGGAGGGTAAGGCCGGTGTGGCTGGGGGAGGCAGCTCAATGACTAGAGCAGCCATTAGGGGGTGGGGGTGGGGGAGTGGGAGAGGGGGAGGAGTGGAGGGGAGAGGGGGAGGAGTGGGGGAGTGGGGGTGGGAGAGGGAGAGGGAGAGTGGGATTGGGATGGGGATGGTGAAGTTGGAGTGGGGTGGTGAAGATGCAATGTGGTGGGTTCCAAAGGAAAAAGCGGTGGAGGAGAAGATAGAACTGAAGAGGGGATATGTAAGGGGGAGTACTCTCAGGAACAAGGGAGATGTGGATTTGTAATCCTCTGGATCAGATATACCTCATCCCTGAGTGGAAGTAGCTGTGCAGGTCGTTGGATGCATTGGTGGTCATCTTTCAAACTACAATAGGATTTGGAACAGCTCTTGCAGACTGTAGCAATGCAGCTCCACTATTTAAGAAGAGAGGTGGAGAAAATGGAGATCTGCAAACCTGTTGTTGACATCAGTTGAGAAAATCTTTTGAGTGTCTTATCAAGGCTGTGATAGACACTCAGAAAAACAATGGTATGATTGGGTTGAGTCAATGATTTATAAAAGTTTGATAACTCAATTGAATTTTTTGGGGATGTAACTTTTCTCAAAAATTAAGAACAAGTAGATACAGTAGAGGAAATGATTTGGAGCTGTGTCTTACAATTGTGTACTCCACAACCACCTGATGAAGGAGCAGTGCTCGGAAAGCTAGTACTTCCAATTAAGCCTATCGGACTATAACCTGGTGTTGTGTGATTTTTTAATTCAGTGGAGGAGAGATTGAGTAGACTGGGGCTATACTTACTGTAATTTAGAAGAATGAGCGGGGGATCTTATGGAAATGTATAAAGTTATGAAGGGAATAGATAAGATAGAAGCAGATGGACAGGCTCCTGAGTATAAGAGCTGGCAGGTCATGTTAAAATTATACAAGATATTGGTTCGGCTGCATTTAGAATACTGTGTACGCTTCTGGTCGCCACATTACCAAAAGGATGTGGACGTTTTGGAGAGGGTGCAGATAAGGTTTACGAGGATGTTGCCTGGTATGGAAGGTGCTAGCTATGAAGAGAGGTTGAGTAGGTTAGGATTGTTTTCACTCAAAAAAGGATGGGAGGGGGACCTGATTGAGGTCTACAAAATCATGAAGGGTGTAGAGGGGATAGATAGAGATAAGCTTTTTCCCAGGGTGAAGGATTCAATAACGAAAGGTCGCGCTTTCAAGGTGAGACGTGAAAGGTTTAAGTGGGATACACACGGCAAATACTTTACACAGAGGGTGGTAGGGTGCCTGGAATGCATTGCAGCAGAGGCAGGCATGGTGGAGTCACTTAAGATGCATCTGGACAGATGCATGAATAGGTAGAGAGCAGAGGTATACAGATGCTTAGGAATTGGGCAACAGGTTTAGACAGTGGGTTTGGATCGACAGGCTTGGAGGGATGAAGGGCCTGTTCCTAGGTTGTAAATTTTCTTTGTTCTCTAAGCAGGGAAGTTGTATCCACTGGTAGGTGAAACTAGAACGAGGAGATATAGCCTCAAAGTAAAGGGGAGCAGAATCAGAACTGAGTTGAGGAGGAACTTCTTCACCCAGAGGGTTGTAAATCTGTGGAACTTCCTGACCAGTGAAGCAGTTGAGGCTACTTCATTGAATGTTTTTAAGGCAAAGATACATTTTTGTACAGGAAAGGAATTAAAGGTTATGATGAACAGAAGGGAGCTGAGTCCATAAAAATAACAGCCATGATCTTACTAAATGGCAAAACAGGCTTGATGGGCCAGTTGGCTTATTCTTGCTCCTATTTCTTATGTTCGTGTGGACGTGGTATATTTGGATTTTTACAAGGTTTTTGATTAGGTCCAACAGAGGAAGTTGGTAATCAATGTTAGAACATGTGGGAATGGGGATAACATAATGATATGGGTTGAGAATTGATTAACAGACAGAAAACAAATAAGAATGAATAGATCATTCTCGGTATAGCAGGCTGTTAGCATTGGTGCACCAGAAGAATCTGTTCTAAGGCCAGTAGTGTTCACAATCTGTATAAATGTTTTGACATGGGAACCAATTATTATTCTTTCCAAATTTACTGATGACACAAAGCTTGAGAGTGGATATTACGAGGAGGGTGCAAGGAGACACCAAAGGGATCCGGAAAAGATAAACGAATGGCAGAATCATGGCCAAATGAATGTAATGTTAATAAGTAATAAGTTATCCGAAGTAAACAGAATGCTGTAGATATCCAACAGGTCTGGCAGCATCTGTGGAGAGGGAAACAGAGTTAACATTTTGAATCCAGTATCAGACTCGAGCATAAACACTTTCTGTCTTTACTGATGGGAGGTTGTGAAATGTTGATGTCCAAATGGATCTGGGTAATTTTGTTTCTGAGACACCAAAAAGCTAACATGCAACAAATTATTAGGAAGGCAAATGATACATTAGATTTATTGAAAGGAAATTTGAGTATAGGAGTAAAGCTATCTTGCTGCAATTGCATAGAACCTTGATGAGACTACACCTGGAGTATTATGTACAGTTTTCATTTCCTAATCTGAAGAGGGATAAATGTGCCATCGAGAGAGTGCAGTGGAGGTTCATCTGACTAATTCCTGTGATCATGGATTGTCTGAGAAGGGATTGAGGAAACTGAGCATGTAGTCTCCAGAATGTGAAAGAATGAGGGGTGATCTCAGTTAACCTTCTAAAATTTTTACAGACGTGATCAGTCTACATGGATAAAGTGTTTTCCTGACTGTTGAGTCTAGAATAAGAAAACATAAATGGTTTACCTTTTAATTTGAGGTTAAAACTGACAATGAGAAGGAAGTTTTTCACTCAGGTGGTGAATTTTTAGAATGCTTTACCCCAAATGGGTGTGGAAAATGGATGTTGATAGATTTCTGGGTACCAATTACATCAGGGTTCTTATGGCAAAGTGGTAGTCTCTGTACTCTGAGCCAGGGGACCAGAGTTCAAGTCCAACCCGCTCCAGAGTGCGAAATAACATCTCTGAGCAGATTGATTAGAAAAGAAGATAAAAATCAGTAATAGGAGTTTAGCTTGGGATAGTGGTATTGAAATAAATGATCAACTCTTGACCTAATTGAACAGCAGCACACACTTGATGGGCCGAATGGCCTGCTGTTATGTCCCTATGGGGAGGGAATGTGAGAATTGAAGGGGACATGGATATGGTGATGGAAAGTAGGACAAAAGATCTTTGACTAAGGGGTTAAAAGAATGGTTGCAGGGAGTTTGGAGTGGGGTTGGAAAGGGGAAAGTGGAGGAGAAAATGGAAATGGAGGGTAAAGAAGAGGATGGAAATAGAGCTGAAGGAAGTCAGTTATGTTGAGAAATTGGAGTGTGGTAACTCTTCAAGCCATAGAGATGTACAGCATGGAAACAGACTCTTCAGTCCAACTCATTTATGCCGATCAGATATCCTAAATTAATCTAGTCACATTTGCCAGCATTTGGCCCATGTCCCTCTAAACCCTTCCTACTCATGTACCCATTCACTCACATTTTAGATGTTCTATTTGTACCAGCCTCTGCCACTTCCTGTTGCAGCTCATTCCACACACGCACCATCCTCTGCATGGAAAAGTTGCTCCTTGGGTCCATTTTAAATCTTTCCCCTCTCAACTTAAACCTATGCCCTAGTTTTGGATTCACCCACTATGAGCTATTTACCCTGTCCATGCCTCTCATGATTTTATAAGCCTCTGTAAGGCCACCCCTCAGCCTCCGATGCTCCGGGGAAAACAGACCCAGCCTATTCAGCCTCTCTGTATAGGTCAAACCCTCCAACCCTGGCAACATCCTTGTAAATCTTTTCTGAACCCTTTCAAGTTTCACAACTTCTTGCCTGTCTCAGGAGACCATAATTGCATGCAATATTCCAAAAGTGGCTTCACCAATGTCCGAGGAGAAAGTGAGGTCTGCAGATGTTGGAGGTCAGAGTCGAGAGTGTGGTGCTGGAAAAGGTCCTGATGAAGGGCTTATGCCCAAAATGCCGATTCTCCTGCTCCTCAGATGCTGCCTGACCTGCTGTGCTTTTCCAGCACAGCACTCTGGACTCATCAATGTCCTGTACAGCCACAACAAGACATCCAAACTCCTATACTCGATGCATTGAAGGCAAGAATATCAAATGCCTTCTTCAATATCCTGCGAATCAACTTTCAAGGGACTCTGAACCTGCACCCAACGTCATTGTTTGGCCACACTCCCCTATGATTAAGTGTACAAGTCCTACCCTAATTTGTCGTACCAAAATGCAGAGTAGAGAAAATTTAAAAGGCAACCTAATAGTTGTTGTGAAAATTGAGATGTTTTGATAGAGCGAATAGGATGAAACTGAAGCCATGGCCAGCAACAGTGCATTGAAAATCAACAGCAAGCAAGCGGCCAGAATTAGGAGAGTGTTGAGATCTCAGAGGTTTGTAGAGCAAGAGGAGGGAAGAGGCCCATAACGTAGGTACAGCAGATAGCTGCGGGTTTAGAAGGGGATGATTCTTCCTGACCAACTTCTGTGTGAAAGTGATCATCCAAACAGACTGTGGAAAACCCCATAGTGAAATGCACCGAAATTTCCATGCAAAATTCTGCGTCATTAATTAAACTCAAAGTTCAGGAACAAGCTTGAAAAGGACAATAACGTGGCTCAAGTGTAGAAAGTAAGGTTGTGAAAAAGGGAAGCACTGAATATGGTGATCCAAGGCCAGGTTCCTAATTCACATTGATTGCTTGGATTCAGAAATATCGTGCAATTTTTAAAAATTAAATTTGGGGTCAAAACAGCAGCATTTAAAACTGAAATCTGACAAGTCTTAAGTACTGCATAATGGAAAAGGGAGGATGTACTCCAAGAAGCAAGTTGAAATAATAAATACATTTGAGAGGTTTTGGACACTTGGATTTAAGCTCCAACAGTTTAAGAAAGCTAAAGGCCATTGTTAGCGGTCAGAAGTGGAAAAATGGTCTATTTTGTAGTACTGATGTTTGAATTTTGTAATAAAAATTCACAAAGGTATAAATTTGGTGAACATATGTAAGTAATTTTGGATGGAAGCCCCATTTCGCAGTAACTTGGGAAAGTGTACATCAGTGTACCTTCTATTCTAGTTTTTCTTCAGTGTTTTCCTGTGGTCTGACCTTGACTGCAGATTTTCCTTTGAACTCCATACATCACAATGGCAGAAACTTCACAGCAGGATGAGCTGGAAACAATTGGGAAGCTGCGAGTCCAAGACTTTCTTCTTCATTTCCAAATGGTCAAACAAGGTGCCGAAGCCAAAATCTACAGGGGCAATTTCCTTGGAAAGCCAACAGTTGTGAAGGAAAGATTCCCCAAATCATATCGACACTCAACTCTGGATAAGAAACTCACAAATCGCAGGACTACTCAGGAAGTACGATCCATCCTCAGGTGCAGGAAAGCTGGTCAGTATTATAATGGATTATTCTTACTGATTGAAAAGCTGAAAGCCCATCAAAATGATGGAGGACTGAGTGTTAACATTTCAAATGGGAATGCTTTGTCAGAAAGTGTTACTTCTGGATTTCTAGTGGCAATTTATTCTACAATAAGAAGCCATATTTTATGAATTATAATTCCCTAAAAATTTTTTGTCTCAAATTCAGGAGACAGCCTATTCCTCCTAAGTAAACATTGAGCAGTTGGGATTCAGAATTTTGGTCTTCATTTTCGGGAATTAGATTTTAAACTGGATTAGTCTAAGAGTATACACAGCTTCAAGAAAGAAAGGCGAGCATTTGTTTACTGTCTTTTACTGCCTCCAGATATCCCAAAACATTTTACAATGTTCTTTCTATTAATTTTAGTAGATAAAAAAAAGGCAGGAAAGTCTATTCTATGTCACTGGAATCTAATAACTGATAGAACCAATTTTTGTGCATTGGTGCTTAATCCCTTTGCTGATTTGGTTTAGCAGAGGTGTTAATATAAGTAAACTGGTTAACATTTATGTCAGGAAGCAAAGAAATTTCATTATGTAAGTAGTGTGTAAATTTGCGAACATGTCAACTGTAATTTCCAGTTTGGCAGTTTAGTTTGTAACGATGATTTGTGGTACAGTATTTATTACTGAGAGCATAGAGACCTGTAGTCATATGATATTGCTTTGACAGTTTAATTCTGCATTTTAATTATTCTGTATACAGGTTTGTATTTATTTCTTCCTTAAAATTCAAACCCATGATTCCACGTTAAGTGTTCAGTTTCCCATTAGCTCAGTTATTCATAGAAGTGTATAACTGGAGTTCTCATTGAGTTGAGTTCAGTACAGCATCTGCCATATCAGTTGATCTCAGCTGATATCGCAAAGGACAAAGAAAATTACAGCACAGAAACAGGCTCTTCAGTCCTCCAAGTCTGCGCTGATCCAGATCCTCTATCGAAACCTGCAGCCTATTTTCTAAGGATCTGTACCCCTTTGCTCCCTGTCCAATCATGTATCTGTCTAGTTACATCTTAAATGACGCTATCGTTCCCGTCCCTACCACCTCCACTGGCAAAGCATTCCAGACACCCACCATCCTCTGCGTGAAGAACTTTCCCCATTTTTCTCCCGTAAACTTTTCCCTTCTCACTTTGCACTGGTGATCCCTAGTAATTGAATCCTCTCCTGTGGGGAAAAAAAATTCTTGCTATCCACCCTGCAGTAAGGGCATAACACCTAACTGTGCACCAACTGGACCAGTGAAGGAAAAATTGATTAAGGTTCATAGCATTGGCCTTGAATCAATAGAAAATGTGTGAAAGTGACTCAGAAAATATTGGGCTCAGGTATGATACCCCGTAAAATGAAATAGTTTGCTTTCAATTGCAGTGTGGGCCTAGATATTAGTTACATGGTGACAGTAACAGAGCAACAAAAATCTGTCAAACTATATATTCTGGATGGAGTTGAACCTTCCATGCGATTGGAGAGGAAGAAAATTCACTGAGTTAAAACAAAATATGTGGAAAGTCATTTTTTTCTTCTTTTAATTTTAGGTATTGCAACCCCTGTAGTGTATTTTGTGGACTACAATACAAGTTGCATCTACTTTGAAGATTTAGTTGGGGCTGTAACTGTCCGTGACTACATAACTTCCACTCACAGTTCTGCAACAGATATAGCAAAGCTTTTTCCCTTGGCCGAAAAAATCGGGCAGATCCTGGCAAAGATGCACGATGAGGATGTTATCCATGGGGACCTCACTACCTCAAACATGATGATACGGCAACCTGGGGAAGAGTTGAGTTTGGTACTGATAGACTTTGGCCTAAGTTTTATATCTGCTTTACCTGAGGATAAAGGGGTCGATCTTTACGTTCTGGAAAAAGCTTTCCTGAGCAGTCACCCCAACACAGAAAATGTGTTCAAAGTTCTCCTTAAGAGTTACTCAACCACTTCTAAGAAGTCAGGCCCTGTGCTAAAAAAACTTAATGAAGTTAGGCAGAGAGGGAGAAAACGATCAATGGTTGGATAATGAAAATATTTTTATTTTCTCTTAACTTTTAAGTTTCTCAACTTTTTTTTAACTTTGTCAAACTCTGTTTAAAAAAAAGTCTGAATTCGAAATTATATCTGTTTTTCAGAGCTGAGTGTTTAAAATCCATTGCAATGGTTTTATAATTCATAGAGCTATTGTAAATAATAAATATTTAAGGGGTGAATTCATAGGGGTCCTTTTGTATTATCTTTTGCTATGTACCTTCTTCATTTGTTACATATTATTCTGACAGCAAGGTGACATATATGACAAAAGAAACACCAATTTACATAATTCTGGCTTCAGCAATATTTTTTCCTAAAAGAAAACATAGGAATTAAAAGGACCAAAGAAAGAAAGTTGCAATTTATGACAGGTGCAGATATATTCAGAAATTACAAAGTGAAGTTATGGCTGCAAAAACAGCAGACCATCAAGTGTTTTATACTGGTAACTTGTCCAGGTAATCACAATTAGGCTTGTTAATTATGTATTTATCTTAGGAATTTATTAACCATTATCATGGATTTCCCTGACTTCCAATGGTCCAGACGTAAATCAAATTGAACTGGTCTCCCAGACAATACAGAACCACATCACTTCAGGAGATCTCCTACCCACAGCTTCCAACCTCATAGTCCGGGAACCCCGCACTGCCCAGTTCCACTTCCTTCCCAAGATCCACAAGCCTGACCACCCTGGCCGACCCATTGTCTCAGCATGCTCCTGCCCCACTGAACTCATCTCTACCTACCTCGATACTGTCCTAGTTCCCCCCTAGTCCAGGAACTCCCCACATACGTTCGAGACACCACCCATGCCCTCCACCTCCTCCACGACTTCCGTTTCCCCGGCCCCCAACGCCTCATCTTCACCATGGATATCCAATCCCTCTACACCTCCATCCGCCATGACCAGGGCCTCCAAGCCCTCCGTTTTTTCCTCTCCAGACGTCCCCAACAGTACCCTTCCTCCAACACTCTTATTCGTTTGGCCGAACTGGTCCTCACCCTTAACAATTTCTCCTTTGAATCCTCCCACTTCCTCCAGACCAAAGGGGTAGCCATGGGCACACGTATGGGCCCCAGCTATGCCTGTCTCTTTGTTGGCTATGTAGAACAGTTGATCTTCCGTAATTACACCGGCACCACTCCCCACCTCTTCCTCCGCTACATTGATAACTGCATTGGCGCCACCTCATGCTCCCGCGAGGAGGTTGAGCAATTCATCAACTTCACCAACACATTCCATCCTGACCTTAAATTTACCTGGACCATCTCTGACACCTCCCTCCCCTTCCTGGACCTCTCCATCTCCATTAATGACGACCGACTTGACACTGACATTTTTTACAAACCCACCGACTCCCACAGCTACCTAGATTACACCTCTTCCAACCCTACCTCTTACAAAAATGCCATCCTGTATTCCCAATTCCGCCGCCTCCGCCGTATCTGCTCCTAGGAGGACCAGTTCCACCATAGAACACACCAGATGGCCTCCTTCTTTAGAGACTGCAATTTCCCTTCCCACGTGGTTAAAGATGCCCTCCAACGCATCTCGTCCACATCCTGCACCTCCACCCTCAGACCACACCCCTCCAACCGTAACAAGGACAGAACGCCCCTGGTGCACACCTTCCACCCTACCAGCCTACGCATAAACCAACATTTCCGCCACCTCCAAAAAGACCCCACCACCAGGGATATATTTCCCTCCCCACCCCTTTCCGCCTTCTGCAAAGACCGTTCCCTCCGTGACTACCTGGTTAGGTTCACGCCCCCCTACTACCCACCCTCCCATCCTGGCACTTTCCCCTGCCACCGCAGGAACTGTAAAATCTGTGCCCACACCTCCTCCCTCACCTCTACCCAAGGCCCTAAAGAAGCCTTCCACATCCATCAAAGTTTTACCTGCACATCCACTAATATCATATATTGTATCCGTTGCTCCCGATGCGGTCTCCTCTACATTGGGGAGAGTGGGCGCCTCATAGCAGAGCGCTTTAGGGAACATCTCCAAGACACCTGCACCAATCAACCACACCGCCCCGTGGCCCAACATTTCAACTCCCCCTCCCACTCTGCCGAGGACATGGAGGTCCTGGGCCTCCTTCACCGCTGCTCCCCCACCACCAGACGCCTGGAGGAAGAACGCCTCATCTTCCGCTTCGGAACACTTCAACCCCAGGGCATCATTATGGACTTCAACAGCTTCCTCATCTCCCCTTCCCCCACCTCATCCTAGTTTCAAACTTCCAGCTCAGCACTGTCCCCATGACTTATCTGGAGTTGTCCGACCTGCCTAGCTCCTTTTCCACGTATCCACTCCATCCTCTCTTCCCTGACCTATCACCTTCATCTCCTCCCCCACTCACCCATTGTACTCTATGCTACCAGCTCACTGCCTTTATTCCTGATGAAGGGCTTTTGCCTGAAAAGTCGATTTCGCTTCTCGTTGGATGCTGCTTGAACTGCTGTGCTCTTTCAGCACCACTGATCCAGAATGGAGCTTCAGTGTGGCTATGTTAAATCTCACCAACTGAAATGGACTTGAGAGCCTTTAGTTTGCGTGGGTGAGCTACTGTGTAGGAATGTATGTCACTCAATGCAACTATAAATGAGCCATGTGATAAGCCTGACAAATTAAGTTTATTATTATGTTACTCTTAGTTTAATGATCAGTGTGCACTCATGATTATTCAGCAGGTGTTGCCCAATCACAGAATTACCTCTGACAGACGTTTTGCTTTGGTTTTGCAAGAGTAAGCTCATTTAGTATAGTCTGTACTCTGCCTATTGTGAGATGTAATCCAGCAATTCAGAAGCATTTATAAACAAAAGGAACATGTTAAACCCTTGTGCCTTTTTTTGAATAACTCATGAGTTAAGAGAGTTTATATTCGCTATTGTTTCCACAATGGCAACCCCATGGCCAATCAGGAAACTTGACAATTGCTTAACACCTCTTTACAACATACAAACAAGGAACAAGAGTAGAAAATGTGTTGCTGGTTAAAGCGTAGCAGGTCAGGCAGCATCCAAGGAACAGGAAATTCGACGTTTCGGGCACAAGCCCTTGTTCCTTGGATGCTGCCTGACCTACTGCGCTTTAACCAGCAACACATTTTCAACTCTGATCTCCAGCATCTGCAGACCTCACTTTTTACTCGAAGGAACAAGAGTAGGCCATTTTGTCCTTCCTGCCTGTTTCAACAATCAATAAGATCATGGCTGACCTGATTTTAATCTCAACTCTATATTCCTGCATAACCCTGTTAATCTTTGATGCCCTGCGGTATAGTTTCTCCTGCTATAGTATAAATAGTTAACGTTTAAAATTTGGCATTCTTCAGTTTGTCCTGATGAGTGAAAGATTCAAAAGCATGGATGTCTCGAAATAGTCAAGGTCTGAACTACTGTTAACACTATTTATCAATTTGATACTGCAAAATGATGCCTGCAAAGAATCGTATTTTGAATTTGTGACTTTTCAAAACTCTTTTGTTAAAAATCACACAACACAAGGTTATAGTCCAACAGGTTTAATTGGAAGCACTAGCTTTCAGAGCGCTGCTCCTTCAGGTGGATGTGGGCTACACAGTTTTAAGACAATTTATAGCAAAAGTTTACAGTGTGATGTAACTGAAATTATACATTGAAAAATACCGTGATTGTTTGTTAAGCCTCTCATCTGTTAGTTTCACTTCTTTCATATGTAAATCGCAAAATCTTTTTTAAAAGTTACATTCTCAATCAAGTTACACATGACTCCAAAGCCCTAATTTTCCTTTAAATAAGCAGCATTCTTATTAACCACAAGGATGTTTTATTCAAAATCTGTTATCAGTTACATTTAACTTTTTCCAATGTTTTGTTGTATTCACATCAAAAAGACCATTTCCATAAACAACAAGCCTTGTGTACTGATCTAGTAAGCTTATACATGCCACAAAATGGAGCACCATGTCAACTGTTAACCTTAACTGACAGCTTTTTACATTTGAGACAACACTAATGTTTCATTTTTCTGTTCTTGTGATATTGATGTAGATGCGGGGCCAGTATTTATTGCCCATCCCCAATAGCCCTCAAGAGGGTGGAGTTGATCTGCCTTGAACTGCTGTAGTGCATGGTGAGTACGTGCACAGTGTTGATAGGAAGGGAGTTCCAGGTTTACCATCATTCCTTCATGAAATATTGGACGTACTATATTGTCAGACTTAATATTTGTTTCTATTTTCAATATTTAGATTAGATTAGATTCCCTACAATGTGGAAACAAGTCCTTCGGTCCAACAAGTCCACACCGACCCTCCGACGAGTAACCAACTCGGACCCATTTTTCTCTGACTAATGCACCTAACACTATGGGCAATTTAGCATGGCCAAATCACCTGACCTGCACATCTTTGGACTGTGGGAGGAAACAGGAGCATCCAGAGGAAACCCATGCACACAAATGTTTTTCTTTAAAAATCTATCACAAAATGCCCCTCTACCTACATTCAGAAGTTTATCTATGAGCAGAAACTGAACCGGACTCGCCTTTGTTTATTCACTCGTGTGATGTGGACATCGCTGGCTGGCCAACATTTTAGTGCCTGTCCATAGTTGCCCTTGAGAAGGTGGTGGTGAGCTGACGACTTCAACTGCTGCAGTCCATGTGATGTAGGTTTACCCACAATGCCCTTAAGGAGGGAATCCCTGGATTTTGACACAGCGATAGTGAAGGAACAGCATATATTTCCAAGTCTGGGTGGTGAATGGTTTGGAGGGGAACTTTCAGATGTTGATTTTCCCATGTATCCGCTGTCCTTGTCCTTCTAGATGGAAGGGGTTGGAAGGTACTGTCTAAGGATCTTTGGTGAATTTCTGCAGTGGATTTTGTAGGTAGTGCACACTGCTGCTACTGAGTGTTGGTAGTGGAGGAAGTAAATGTTTGTGGATATGGTGCCAATCACACTGGTTGCTTTGCTGTCAAGCCTCTTGAGTGTTGCAAGTATTCAGGAAAATGGAAATATTCTGACTTTTGCCTGTGTGTGGTGGACAGATTTAGGGGAGTCAGGAGGTGAGTTACTTGCTGCAGTATTCCCAGCTTCTAACCTGCTCATGTGGCAACTGCGTCCAGTTGAGTGTCTGGTTAATGGTAGCCCACAGGATGTCGACAGTGCAAGATTTAGTGATGCTAACACCAGTGAATGTCAGGGGCAGTGATTAGATTGTCTCTTATCGGAGATGGCATTGCCTGGCATCAGTGCGGCATGAATGTTACTTGCAACTTGTCAGCCCAAGTGGTAAGATATAAATACAAGAGCAACAAAAGCATGTCAGAAGCAAGGAATACTGCAGAATAACTCACCTCCTGACTCTCTAAAGCCTGTCCACCAAGGCACGAGTCAGCAGTTTGATGGAATACTCCCCACTTGCCTGCATGAGTGCAGCTTGAGTAACATTCAAGAATCTTGATACCATCCAGGATAAAGTAACCCACCCAATTGGCACCACATCCGAGTGGCGGCACGGTGGCCCAGTGGTTAGCACTGCTGCCTCACAACGCCAGAGACAATTCCTGCCTCAGGTGACTGTGTGGAGTTTGCACATTCTCCCTGTGCCTGCGTGGGTTTCCTCCGGGTGCTCCGGTTTCCTCCCACAGTCCAAAGATGTGCGGGTGAGGTGAATTGGCCATGCTAAATTGCCTGTAGTGTTAGACGAGGGGTAAATGTATTGGTGGGTCGGTGTGGACTTGTTGGGCCGAAGGGCCTGTTTCCACACTGTAAATAATCTAATTAAGATTATTGGGCAGCGCGGTGGCACAGTGGTTAGCACTGCTGCCTCACAGTGCCAGAGACCCGGGTTCAATTCCCGCCTCAGGTGACTCTCTTTGTGGAGTTTGCACATTCTCCCCGTGTCTGTGTGGGTTTCTTCCGGGTGCTCAGGTTTCCTCCCACAATCCAAAAATGTGCAGGTTAGGTGAATTGGCCATTCTAAATTGCCCGTAGTGTTAGGTGAAGGAATATGGGTCTGGGTGGTATACACTTCGGTGGGTCGGTGTGGACTTGTTGGGCCGAAGGGCCTGTTTCCACACTGTAAGTAATCTAATCTAATCTAATCCACAAACATTCAGTCACTCCACCTGTGCTCAGAAGCAGCAGTATGTACTATCTACAAGAATCACTGCAGAAATTCACCAAGGTTTCTTAGATAGCACCTTCCAAACCCATAACCACTTTCATTTGGGAGGACAAGGGAAGCAGTTACATGGAAACACCACCACCTTTAAATTTGCCTCCAAGCTATTTACCATTTTGAATTGGAAATATCTCCATTCCTTCATTGTTGCTGGGTCAGAATCCAGTAATTCCCTCCCTAATGGCATTGTAGGTTTACCTATGGCACATTGTAGGTTTACCTACAGCTGTGGTTCCAAATGGCAGCTCACCACCATGACTTTCCCAGTCGACCCATTGTCTCAGCCTGCTCCTTGTTCCACTGAACTCATTTCTGCATACCTTGACATTGTCCTGTCCCCCTTCGTCTAGGAACTCCCAACC
Organism: Hemiscyllium ocellatum; assembly: GCF_020745735.1. Taxonomy (NCBI): domain Eukaryota; kingdom Metazoa; phylum Chordata; class Chondrichthyes; order Orectolobiformes; family Hemiscylliidae; genus Hemiscyllium; species Hemiscyllium ocellatum. Next base: position 55,514,472 of record NC_083415.1, read on the forward strand.
TACGTTCAGGGCACCACCATGCCCATCACCCTCCAAGATTTTTGTTTCCCTGGCCCCCTACACCTTATCTTCACCATGGACATCCAGTCCCAGTATACATCTATCTGCCACGACAAAAGCCTCCAAGCCCTTTGTTTCTTTCTCTCACTCCGTCTCAACCAGTACCCTTGCACTGACACCCTCATCCACCTGGCTGAACTGGTCCTCAACCGAAACCATTTCTTCCAATACTCCCACTTCCTCCAAAAACAGGGGTAGCCTTGGGCACCCACATGGACCCCAGCTATGCCTGCCTCTTTGTTGGGTATGTGGAACAGTCCATTTTCCGCAGCTACACCAGCACCAACTCCCACCTTTTCCTCTACTACATCAATGACTGTATCAGCACTACCTCGTGCTCCCAGTATGAGGTTGAACAGTTCATCAACTTCAGTAACACTTTTCACCCTGACGTCAAATTCACCTGAACCATCTTGGATACCTCCCTCCCCTTCCTAGACCTCTCCATCTTGATGTCTGGCAAGTGACTTTGTAGATGTAAATTGGAGGTGTAGTGGATAGCGAAGAGGGTTACCTCAGATTACAACAGGATCTTGACCAGATGGGCCAATGGGCTGAGAAGTGGAAGATGGAGTTTAATTCAGATAAATGTGAGGTGCTGCATTTTGGGAAAGCAAATCTTAGCAGGACTAATACACTTATGGTAAGGTCCTTGAGAATGCTGCTGAACAAAGAGACCTTGGAGTGCAGGTTCATAGCTCCTTGAAAGTGGAGTCGCAGGATAGTGAAGAAGGCGTTTGGTATGCTTTCCTTTATTGGCCAGAGTATTGAATACAGGAGTTGGGAGGTCATGTTGCGGCTGTACAGGACATTGGTTAGGCCACTGTTGGAATATTGCGTGCAATGCTGGTCTCCTTCCTATCGGAAAGATGTTGTGAAACTTGAAAGGGTTCAGAAAGGATTTACAAGGATGTTGCCAGGGTTGGAGGATTTGAGCTATAGGGACAGGCTGAACAGGCTGGGGCTGTTTTCCCTGGAGTGTCGGAGGCTGAGCGGTGACCTTATAGAGGTTTACAAAATCATGAGGGGCATGGATAGGGTAAATAGACAAAGTCTTTTCCCTGGGGTCTGGGAGTCCAGAACTAGAGGGCATTGGTTTAGAGTGAGAGAGGAAAGATATAAAAGAGACCTATGGGGCAACTTTTTCCACACACAGGGTGGTACATGTATGGAATGAGCTGCCAGAGGAAGTGTTGGAGGCTGGTACAATTGCAACATTTAAGAGGCATTTGGATGGGTATATGAATAGGAAGAGTTTGGAGGGATATGTGCTGGGTGCTGGGTGGTGAGACTAGATTGGGTTGGGATATCTAGTCGGCATGGATGGTTTGGACCGAAGGGTCTGTTCCATGCTGTACATCTCTATGACTCTATGACTAACCACGGACTTCCACAGTTACCTGGACTACACCTCCTCCTGCCCTGCCTGTTGTAAAAACATCATCCTTTATTCCCAATTCCTCAGTCTCTGCTGCACCTGTTCCTAGGATGACCAGTTCCACCATAGAAAATGACAGATGGCTTCCTTCTTCAAAGACTGCAATTTCCCCTCCCACATGGTTGACGATAACCTTCAGCACATCTTCTCTAATCCCACACCTCTGCCCTTGAACCCCACCACACCCAATGCCGTGAGGACAGAACCCCCCTGGTCCTCTACTACTGACATCACGCCCACTGGTCTGATGTTCCCTGGCTTTTCCTTACCACCTTTCTTAAATAATGGCGGCACATTAGCTAACCTCCAGTCTTCTGGCACTTTACTCATTGTTATCAGTGATATACGAATCTCAGCAAGGGGCCCAGCAATCTCTTCCCTAACTTCCCACAATTAAGCATTATAATTTGTTCCCTGGTCATTATACTCTCCAATATGGGATATCTATTCAACTCCTGTCATTCCTTCATCTTCAGTCTTTTCAATCCCAAAGCCACTTTAAAAAGCTCCCTCAATGTTGTCCATCTCTCAAGATTGCAATAATCCCTTCTGGTCAATGACTGATGTTTTACTGATAGCACTTTGAATTAAAGGAAAAGTAGATTGTAAGTTGTGAAGAGAACATAGGAGTCTACAAATGGAAATAGGTAGGTTAAGTGAATGGGAGAAATATGGCAAATGGAATATAATATTGGAAAATCTAAATTTGACCAATTGGCAGCAAGAATTGGAAAACAGCTCATGATTTAAACTGAGAAAGATCGCAAAACTTTGAAGTACAGAGGGATCTAGGTGGTACATTAATTACAATGTGTTAATATGCATGTATGGAGCAAATGAGGGCTGCAGGTGCTGGAGATCAGACTCAAAACCTGTGGTGCTGGAAAAGCACAGCTGGTCAGGCAGCATCTGAGTAGCTGGACATTCGACGTTTCAGGCATAAGCCCTTCGTCAGGAATGTGGGAATATGCAGATATAGTACCTGATTAAGAAGGCTAATTAAATAACGTCACTTTTTTTTGCAAGGGGAATGGAATACAAATGTGGGAGTGTTTCCTTCAGCTGTCCAGGGAGTAGGTGATACCCTACCTGGAATATTGTGTATAATTTTGGTGTTCTTGTCTAATTAAGAACATAACTGAGTTAGAAGCTGGACTGAGCTGGTTCTTGGAATTGTGGTGGTTATCTGAACAAAGGATGATCTGTTGAATCAATTGAAGTTAAGAAGAATAAGAGGTGATCTTATTAAGATATATAAAGTCCTGAGAGGACACGAAAGGGTGAATACAAAAAGAATGTTTCCCTTGTGGAAGAACTAGAGAGTTGTCTTCTCCGAGGGTCATAATCAGATCAGCCATGATCTCACTGAACGATGAGTAGACTCAAAGGGTTGACTAGCCTACTCCCAGTCCTAATTCATGTCGTCTTATGTACGGAAATAAAAACGTATTGTATGAAGCTGGCTACTTTATTACTTATCATGGATGGATCCCATCCTCAAAGAGTATGGTGGCAGGAAACACACGCCATGATTAGCAGCAGCGCAGACAACGTCATACAATATGATCAGTGGTTACAACTGCTCACACAGCAAATAGAAGAATTTTAAAAACAAAAACAGAAATAGTTACAGAACCTCAATAGGTCCAGCAGCATATATGGAGAGAAAACAAGATCAATGTTTCAGGTCCAATGACTATTCTTCAGAACATAAAGCATTTTTAAACATTTTTTCACAGGATATGGATGTCTCTGGCAAGATCAGTGTTTGCTGCCCTTCCATATTTCCCTTGAACTGATTTGTTTGATTGTCTATTTCAAAGGGCAGTTAAGAGTCAAGCACAATGCTGTCCATTTGGAGTTGGGTGTAAGCCAGAGTGAGTAAGGCCAACACTTTCCTTCTGTGAAAGGCATTAGTGAATTGGATGGGTTGTTGCAACAACAATGGCTGAAGATTGGCAAAGGAATTTAACCCTGATGAGTATTAGGTGATATATTTTGGGAGGATTATAAAGGCAAGGAAGTACAAATATTTGCTACAGTAGGTCTTCAAGAAGTACAGAGGATCAGAGGGACCCTGGTGATGCTTGAAGGCAACAGGACAGAGTAGATCAGGTGGTTAAGAAGGTATAGGGGATACCTGTCTTTATTAGTCAAGGCACTGAATACAAGAGCAAGGAGTCGGGATGTCCTCGTGGGTCTGCTCCTGGGCCTGGCCAAACTGGCCATAAACAGGTCCAGGCAGCGGGCCGTGGAGGGGGTCATTAGGGCCGACTGCCTGCCCCTCTTCCGCAGTTACGTTAGAGCCCGTGTGTCCTCCCTCCAATTCTATATTGATTTAATCTCTGCCCTCCCCTGCACTGTTTGATCACACAGCATTCCCCTTTGATGTGAAGGGCACTGCTTGTCACTGGACACCTGGCTGTTTCCTTTCTTCCTGGTGGTGGAAACTGAATTAAAAAAAGGAAAAAAGAAATAGAAGAGCAAGGAGGTTATGATCGAGTTGTACATAACATTAGTTAGACCATAGCTGGAGTACTGTGAGCATTTCTAATGGTAACACTAGGAAGGATCAGTGCTGAGGAAGGGTCACTGGACCTCAAACGTTATTTTACTTTAGAATAAATGGATATTTGATGTCCAGCAGGAACACGATGGGCCAAAGGGTCTCTCTGTGTGGGGGGAAAAAAACTCTGCGATATAGCGATGGCGTCAAGATCACCGCAACTGAGACTGATTGCAGACTCATGAACTGTATTTAAATCATTTGAACCCACATCTGACCTGCGGAGAAATGAGAAAAACTCCCACTGCCGTCGGTCGAGGTCGCTGTCACGTGATCCCTGCTGCCTTCCACCTCCCTCTCCGCCACAAAATGGCGGCTCGCGGCGGCGGCGGCGCGCCCACCGAGCATGCCGGGACGCTGGAGGACCCGTGGGGCGCGCGTGCGCGGTGCTGGCCCTTCCCTCCCCCCCCTCCCCCGCAGCTATCGGCGTGTGTGGTGGCAGAGTGCGGCACTGCTCCCGGGGCTGGGAGCGAGGGGAGAACGGGAGGCAGAGAGCGAGGAGGAGGAGCAGCCGCAGCCGGTGACAGGAGAATGAGTGGGGGCAAGTCGTCCAGAGAGCACCTGGCCAATGGCGGCGTGAAAGTGTCCGTCTGGAGTAAAGTGCTGAAGAGTAACGCGGCCTGGGAGGATAAGGTTAGAGCCGGGTGGGTGAAAGGATTGGGGCAGGGAGACAGGCGGAGTGGGTCTGGTCCCCGGCCTGGGGAGTGGCACCAGGCCCCGGCCCCGGCCCCGGCCCCAGCCCCAGTGAGAGTGTCTGACTGACACAGTCAGAACTCACTGGGAGGGACAGTGACTGTGTAAACCCATTCTCGTGGAAAATCTTCTGGGGCGACAGAGTTAACCCACTTTGCAAGCTTCTGCAAATTGAAAGGAGGTGTAGGGGGTGGGAGAAGGGGGGAAGATTATTTACCCCGCCCCGACGCACAGCACTGGGGTACTTCAGAGATTTGTCACTTGTGAGACATTTCTCAAGTTTGTGCCTAAGCTCGAGTGCAAATTTTTGTGGCCGGTGTATTGAGGACAATGTGCCGAACTTGACCAGTGATAACATGTTGGACTGTCACCCGGTGTCGTTTGACTTGTGACTTTGTCCACCCCAGTCCAACACCGACACCTCCACATCAGTGGTAGTGAAGGCTGAACAGATCTGTCTGACATGATTTTTAATTTGGTCATTGAGAGGGATTGGAAGCGTGGAATCTCATTAATATTAAGATGTGTGCAATTTTTTTTTTGTTTAATTATAAATGGTCAGTAATCAAATATTGATCGGAGGGGGATGCAGTGGGGTAGTGGAAATGTCATTGGACCACTAATGTTAAAACTCTGGGCACATCAATTTGATTACCACCATGACAAATTGTGCAAAATTTGAATTCAGTAAATTCCAGAATAAAAATGGAAATTAATTAATTAATGGAAACCAATCTCGGTAGTTATAAAAACTCGCCCAGTTATTAATGTCCTTGAGACAAAGAAATTCACCTTCCATAATGGTCTGGCCGACACATGACTTCGGACCCTCAGCAATGTAGTTGATGATTAACTGCTCTCAATAATAAATGTGGGTCGATTGAGCAATGCCCACATCCCATGAACCAGTAAAAAATAACTGCACCATCTTAAACATTCACTTCCTTCACCAGTGATGCATTGTAGCAACAGTGTGCAAGATGCATGACAAGTGACTGTGCAAACTCCACACAGCCATTCTCCCCATGTCTGTACGGGTTTCCTCCGGGTGCTCCGGTTTCCTCCCGTTGTCCAGGCATGTGTAGGTTAGGGGATTAGCCTTGGGAAATGCAGGGTTACCGGGAAAAGGTAGGGCTTGGATCTGGGTCGAGGCTGTTTGGAGGGTCAGTGTGGACTTGATGGGCCAAATGGTCTGCTTCCACACTGTGGGGATTCTAAAAACAACTTATTAAGGTTTTTTAGACAGTACCTTGAAAGCCTGTGACATCTGCCACTTAAAAGGACAAGGGCAGCAGACACATAGAAACTTGACCATTTCCAAGCCACACACCATCTGACTTAGAACTGTATCATCATTTCTTCATGGTTGCTGGATCAAAATCCTAGAACATCTTGCCTAAAGGCTCTGTGGTATACTGGCACCCACACTGATGTCCACATGTCACAGAAAAATTAAAAAGTGATATTGCAGAATGTTCGTGCCATCTGTCAAGTACAATGCTATCTTGATGAAATTGGAACCCATTTTAAGAAAATTGTGTGTGCCAGATGGGTGCTCTGATTTTTTTTCAGGGCAAGGTTGAATGTAGTGAAGGTATATGGGTCTAAAAAGAAAGAAGGTTGCATTCCAACTCTATGACTTAAAGTCATAGAGATAATCAGCATGGAACAGATCCTTCGGTCTAGCTCATCCATGCTGACCAGATATCCTATATAAATCGAGTCCCAGTTGCCAGCATTTGGCCCATATCCTTCTAAATCCTTCCTATTCATCTATCCATTCAGATGCCTTTTAAGTCTTGTAATCATACCAGCCTCCTCCACTTCATCTGGCAGCTCATTCCATACACTCACAGCCCTTGGCATGAAAATGTTGCCCCTGAGTTCCCTTTTATATTTTACCCCTCTCACCTTAAACCTAAGCTCTCTAGTTTTGGATTCCCCCACCCTGGGGAAAGATCTGGCCTATATACCCTGTCCATGTTCCTCATGATTTTATAAACCTCAGCCTCCAATGCTCCAGGGAAAATAGCCCTAGCCTATTTAGCTTCTAACCCTGGCAACTTCCTTGTAAATCTTTTCTAAACCCTTTCATGTTTTGCAACATCCTTTCTATATGTGAGAGACCAGAATTATACTCAATACTTCAAAAGTGGCCGAACCAATGCCCTGTACAGCTGCAACATGACCTCCCAACTCCTGACCAATAAAGTTCATCATGTAAATAGAGGAGTGCAATGTTTTCAGAGTTATTTCATCGGATTATGAGGACAGATGGTTTTAAGATTGCATTACTTAGTTTTACACAATGAAAGTTACCGTTTAGTGTTGTGAAGGATTTATATGTCTATTTTTACGATCCTGTACAGTAACAGTGGTTATGCAAGATCAGTTGACTTGCATTTTAATTTTTACTTTCTGATAGTCAGTGTCATAGTCATAACAGCACGGAAACAGACTTTTCAGTGAACCAGTCCCTGCCGACCATAATCCCAAACTGAACTAGACCCATCTGCCTGCAGTTGGCCCACATCTCTCCAAATATTTCTTGTTAATGTACTTATCGAAATGTATTTTAAACATTGTAACTGTATCCATATCCATCACTTTCTGTGGAAGTTCATTCCACATATGAACCAGTCTGTAAAAAAAAAACATTTTTTTAAACATTTCTCCTCTCACCTTAAAAATTTGCCCCCTTGTAGGGGTTGAGGGGTGATCTTATAATAATTTTATAAAATTATGAGGGGTGTAGATAAAGTGAATGCAGGCATGTTTTCCCAAGGGTGATAGATTTATAGACTAGGGGGCATAATTTTAAAGTGAGGAGAAAGATTTTACAGACATGAAGGGCAGTTTTTTTTTTACACAGTGGTTCATATGTGGAATAAACTTCCAGAGGAAGTGATGGATGTGGGTACAGTTACAACATTTAAAAGACATTTGGATAAATATGTGAATAGGAAAGTTGTGGAGGGAATTTAGCCAAGTGCAAGCAGATGAGACTAGTTTAGTTGGAATTCTGGTCACATGGACTGGTTGGACTGAAGGGTCTGTTCCTGTGCTCTATTGACACAGTAAATTGCCCACCTTAGGGAAAAGACACCTGTCATTCACCTTATCCATACCCCACATGACTTTATAAACCTCTATAAGGTCACCTCTCAGCTTCCGACACATCAGTGAAACATGTTCCAGCCTCTCCTTGCAACTCAAACCCTCCATTCCTGGCAATATCCTGGTAAATTTCTTCTGAACTCTCTCCAGCTTAATATCTTTCCTATAACAAGAATTGATTTCAATCAGTTACTGATATCAATTGTACTGAAGTGATTAGATTTTAATTGGAGATCCAGTTTGTTGACATAACCTGAGTCCTGATGAAAGATTCTGACCTGAAACTGCTCCTCTGCTGCTGTTTGACCTGTTGTGCTTCTCCTCGCTCCACACTTTTTCCACTCTTGACTTTCCAGCATCTGCTGTCCTCACGATCTCTAAATAACCTGCATTATATGTGATTAGTTATAAGATACGTGACGTTTTCTTTTCAAGTAATATTAAGTAGATGGAAAGGATTTTATGAAATATGTGTAGGAAATTCTGAATTTGGGCATTTTTACTATTGAATACAAAATTTCCCTGGTTATGTCAGTGTTTTTCTATTCATCTTATAACATTATTGTATTTTAGAGTTGGCAAAATAAATAACAAAATGCAGATCTTGTGATATCCATAACGCATTGGAGAAAGTTCTGAAGGAGAGAATTGATCTTTACTTGGAGAAACATGATTTTATCAGGTGTAGACTATATGGCTTTGTCTGAGGGTGGTCATGCCTAACAAATTTAAAGGATATCTCCTCAAAATTCTGTGTAGGTAGTGCAGTTGATGCCATTTATATGGATTTCAACAATTCTTTGCCAAGATCGCACATGGGAGATGATAAAGAAGACGAAGATAAAAGCACATGCGATCTAGTGTAATTTGTTGACTTCAACCCTTGCCTTAGTGGTGGGACAGGTGGTGATGATAGAAGACTGCTTATGTCACTGGAGGTCAGTGTTCCACAGGGATCAGGCCTAGATCCCTTTATTGCTTTTGAAAGAAATGTGAGGAGACTAAGTTTGTGGATGACACAAAGTTGACTGGTTGTTTGACAGTGAAGAGGAAGATCTTTGGAGGATAAAGGTGGATTGATCAGGGGCAGATAGAATTTAATCCTGAAACATGTAAGGCGAAGCACCTTGAAAGAAGGAATAAGAGAAGGGAATAAAGAATGGCAGGACACTGAAGCACAGAGGGATCTTGGAATGCTTGTTCGCGGATCGCTGAAGATGCAAAACAGGCTAATAGGATAATTAAAAAGGCATACTGATGTTTGCCTTTATCAGACGTGTCATAGTTTATAAGAGCAGGGAGGTAATGTTAGAGGGTTAGGCCACAGATGGAGTACTGTGTGTGGTTCTGCGCACAGGCGGGGATGCAGAGGAGATCCACCAGGATGTTGTTTATGATGGAGCAATTTAATAATGGAGAGAAGCTGGGTTACCTTGGGTTGTTTTCTTTAGGGCAGAGAAGGTTGAGTTAGGGCCTGATTGCAGTCATAGTCATACATCATAGAAACAAGTCCTTTGGCAAACCATGTCTATGCCGACCAACAAATGGCAAACTACATTAATTCCATTTAATCGAAACATATACTTGTACAAGATCGAGGGCAAGGTGAATAGAAAGCACTTTAAGGGTCAATAAAATGGGGCACAGTTTTAAGGGAGAGGCAGATGGTTTAGAAAGGATTTAAGAAAAATGTCTTTTACCCAGAGAGTTGTGGGAATGTATCTGGAACATACTGCCTAGGAGGATAGTTGAAGCAAAAAGCCTCCCAACTTTTAAAGCATCTTGGATGTGCACTTGAAATGTTAGAACATTTCCACACTGTATGGAATCTAATCTAATCTAATGATGCAAGGCTAGGGCCAAATGCTGGAAAATGATGTTAGTACAGATTTAGATTCGTTTTTTTTAGTGCAGATTCAATGGGCAGAAGGGCCTCTTCTGTACTATATGATTCTGTGATATCACTCTTCTTTACAGAGAAGAAACAAGTCTTTTATCTGGATCCTGAGATTCACTTTACCCTCTGGCCAGCTTCTGTTTTTGTTAACAGGTACAGTTACGTTTTTTGGCCTATTTGAAGTAATGATCCTAAAGACTTTTTGACAACAAAATGCCACAATCCTGCTCCAAACAAAAGATAGTATTATAGTGCCAGCATTAATTTGCTGGCCCATAGGTGAAAACATCAGTGTAACACCACCGACTCCAGGATCTCTTTAGCTCAGTTTCATGACAAAATAGCTTTACTGAACTATTTGTTTTTTTAAATTATGGGCACCACTCTTTAGGAGTGATGTTGGGGCTTGTCAGAGGTTATAGACTTTTCCTAAAGGTAGGAGTGTTCGAAAGTGGAGGGCATCATTTTAAGGTGAGGGGATAACAATTTGAAAGGGACCTGAGGGGCAACATTTTCAGAGGTTCGTATGTGAATTGAACTGCCAGAGGACGTGGTGGATGCAGGTGCAGTTACAACATTTAATAAAATATTTAGACAGGTACTTGATAGGAATGTTTTAGAGGGATATAGGTCAAACACAGGCAAATGGGACTAATTTAGTTTGGGACACTTGGTCAGCATAGACAAATTGGACCAAAGGCTCTGTTTCCATGCTATTTGAGTCTAGAAGATGAGAAGCAGTTGTCTGTTTCAGATGGTTAGTAATAGAATCAGAATGCATGTTTTTTTAAATGCTGTGACGCATGCAAAATTTGTGCTCTTTTACTTAAATTTCCAGGCAGTTAGTTCTCATGAGAACTCCAACGTTGGAATTGATTGGAGGGGAGTCAAAATTAATTGTGTGGAAAAGCACAGCAGGTCAGATAGAATCCAAGGAGCAGGAGGGTCAACGTTTTGGGCATAAGCTCTTCATCGGTAATGTGGAAGGGGAAGGGGGCTGAGGGATAAATAGGAGGGTGATGCAGGGGCCCGAAACGTCGACTCTGCTGCTCCACAGATGCTGTCTGTCCTGCTGTGCTTTTCCAGCCCACACTTTTGACTCTGACTGTCCAGCATCTGCAGTCCTCACTTTCTCCATTGGTTGGAGGGGAGTCCTTCTCTCACTTTAAATATGGTGTTTATTACCTTAGTTGTGAAGATAACTTGCAGATTGTTCGGTGGTTTCTGATGGAACTCTGTCTCTGCATCGTAGTTATTACTGTTATTTTATAAGCATCCAACAAAATGGTAACTACTTCACCTGACTTGTACAATTTCAGTCTCCTTTTTGCAGCAGAGAATGTGTTGATTACAAATTCTGTATTGTCATTTGACATCTTGGGACACAGCCAGCCTAATTTATTTGAGGGCACCATCATAATTCAATGAAAGCTCAATGGAATCCATTCACATTCATCTAATACATTGAATTTTGCTGTTTCTTTTGACCATGATGAATTAGAATGATGGGAATGCTATAATTCTTTTGTTGATGGACCATCCTTGAACAAAGGATTGTGTGAATTCCTTGGTTGGCTGTGAATGTCCAAATTTAATGAGGTATTTGCTTGACCCTCAGGACTATCTTGAGTTCAAAATGCCAGTAGTTTCATGTTGTGTAGCAGTAATTTTAATAGCCTGCTGTTTTCAAGGCTTTAAATTATTGAATGCAACTTCATCATGTACTGGAACATGAGAGAAACAAGTTACAATTATCTGCTTTGAGCTATCTGAAAGGACAGTGACAGCAGACTCAGTGGTGGCTTTAAAAGAGAGTTGGATAAATACTTAGACAGGAGAAATATATTTTGCAGAATCATGGGGAAATAGTCAGACAATGAATATAATTGAATACCTGCTTCAAAGTGCTAACAGAGCTGCCAGTTTGTTCCCAGGAGGGCCAAGCATCGATCCTTGTGGCACTCCACTGGTCACAGGCCTCCAGTCTGAAAAATAACCCTCCACCACCATCCTCAGTCTTTTACCTTTGAGCCAGTTCTGTATCCAAATGGCTAGTTCTCCCTGTATTCCAGGAGATCTAACCTTGCTAACCAGTCTCCCATGAGGAACCTTGTCGAACACCTTATACACCACAGTCCATATAGATCACATCTGCTCTGCCCTCATCAATCTTCTTTGTTACTTTTTCAAAAAACTCAATCAAGTTTGTGAGACATGATTTCCCACGCACAAAGCCATGTTGACTATCCCGAATCAGTCCTTGCCTTTCCAAATACATGTACATCCTGTCCCTCAGGATTCCTTCCAACAACATGCCCACCACTGAGGTCAGGCTCACTGGTCTATAGTTCCCTGGCTTGTCTTTACTGCCCTTCTTAAACAGTTGCATCACGTTTGCCAACCTCCATTCTTCCGGCACCTCACCTGTGACTATCGATGATACAAATGTCTTAGCAAGAGGCTCAGCAATCACTTCTCTAGCTTCCCATAGTGTTCTCGGGTACACCTGATCAGGTCCTGGGGATTTATCCACCTTTAACCGTTTCAAGACATCCAGTACTTCCTTCTCTGTAATCTGGACATTTTGAAAGATGTCACCATCTATTTCCCTACAGTCTATATCTTCCGTATCCTTTTCCACAGTAAATACTGATGCAAAATATTCATTTAGTATCTCCCCCATTTTCTATGGCTCCACACAAAGGCCACCTTGCTGACCTTTGAGGGGCCCTATTCTCTCCCTAGTTGCTATTTTGTCTTTAATATATTTACAAAGCCCCTTTGGATTCTCCTTAATTCTATTTGCCAAAGCTATCTCATGTCCCCGTTTTGCCCTCCTGATTTCCCTCTTAAGTATACTCCTACTTTCTTTATACTCTTCTAAGGATTCACTCGATCGATCCTGTCTGTACTTGACATATGCTTCCTTCTTTTTCTTAACCAAACCCTCAATTTCATTAGTCATCCAGCATTCCCCATACCTACCAGCCTTCCCTTTCACCCTGACAGGAATATACTTTCTCTGGATTCTTATCTCATTTCTGAAGGCCCCTTGCATTGAAATAAGTACAGTTTAATTTATTAGTCCTACCTTGTCCCTGCCTGCCCTGACTGTTTGACTCTCTTCTGTTCTCAACTGTACCAGTCTCAGATTGATCTCTTTCCTCACTATCTCCCTGGATCCCACCCCCCACCTTACTAGTTTAAATCTTCCCAAGCAGTTCTAGCAAATTTCCCTGCCAGTATATTAGTCCCCTTCCAATTTAGGTGCAATCCGTCCTTCTTGTACAGGTCATTTATACCCCAAAAGAGATTCCAGTGATCCAAAAATGTGAATCCTTCTCCCATACACCAGCTCTTGAGCCATGCATTCATCTGCTCTATCCTCCTATTCCTGCCCTCAGTGGCTCGTAGTACTGGGAGTAATCCAGATATTACTACACTTGAGGACCTCCTTTTTAAATTTCTGTCTAACTCTCTGTAATCTCCCCTCAGAGTCTCAACCTTTTCCCTTCCAATGTCGTTAGTTCCAATGTGGACAATGACCTCCTGCTGGCCCCTCTCCCACATGAGAACATCTGAGACATCCTTGATCCTGGCACCAGGGAAACAACACACCATTCTGCTTTTTCTCTGCTGGCCACAGAAACGTCTCTCTGTACCTCTGACTAAAGAATCCCCTAACACAATTGACCTCTTGGAAGCCGACGTACTCCTCGTTGCATTAGAGCCAGTCTCAATATCAGAAACTTAGCTGTTTGTACTACGTTCCCCTGAGAATCTATCACCCCCTACATTTTCCAAAACAGCATACCTGTTTGTAATGGGTATATCCACAAAAGACTCCTCCTCTAGCTGCCTACCTCTCTTACCCTCCCTGAAGTTAACCCTTCTATGTGACTGTATCTGAGACATTTCCCCCCTTTCTATAACTGCCATCCATCACATATTGTTGCTGTTGCAAATTCTTCATTGCTTCTATCTGTCTCTCCAACCGATCCACTCGATCTGATAAGATTCGCATCCAACAGCATTTATGGCAGATATAATCCGCAATAACCCTTAAACTCTCTTTAAGCTCCCACATCTGACAAAAGTACATATAAAGGTAATGAGCCAGGTGCAGAGTGAAGTGCAGAGACAAAGGCTGAGCAAGGCACGTACTGTGTGGAGCAGGTGAATGGGTGTCTCTCAAGAGGAGTGGGAGACCATCAAGTAGATACCAATTCATGTATTGGATTGGACAGGGTTAACACCACAATCAGATCACCTTTCAAATATGACCTAGTTTTCTGACTGTGCTAATCATGGATTCAGCATTATTATGTAGGCTGGTAACACTCCATGAAGTGTGTCATTTTGTCTAATATCGCCTTATGTGACTCAGTGCCATACTTTGTTTTCTCAAACCCCTGGAGCATTTTATTGGGTATATGCAATTTGAACACAAATTGTTGATTATACTATAAAGGAAAACGATCCCACTTGATTCTTTTGTACGTCCCGAAAACAGTGAAATACAAAAGCTTGCTAATATTTTACGTAACATGCAGCTATGGTCACTCAAATTCAAATTTTAAGTTAAAAATAATCTGGTAAAATTTGTCAAAAGAGCAGAAGAACAATACTTCTACGGCAGGAATTTGTCCTCTGTGATTCCAGTTAAGCTTCACTTTGTGCGATGTGCGAAGGACAATGCAGGCACGTGACAATCTGAAATTGGAAAGTAACTTTTACAATTTGTTGATCTTGAAAGAGAAGTACATAAATAGGAATGAGGTTAAGCCACTTGGTCCCTTGAGCATACTTTGTTATTCAATAAGATGCAAGTGATTGGCCTTAGCTATGCCTTCCCACGCTATCAAACAATGTCAACTTCCAAATGAATATACTAAATGACTGAACATCCACAGCTTTGTGCAGAATTGAATACCATAGCTTTACAACCTTTCGAGTGAAGAAATTTCTCCTTACCTCAGTCCCAAATGACTGTTCCCTTTAATCCAAAACTACTCCTGATTCATTGCTTCAACATTTCTAGGGCTTTAGAAGAGTTCTCTCATGCCTGCAAACCCATAATGGCCAACATTTACTGAAAGCTGTAAATTAAAATGAAGTGATGGAAATATGTGGCGCACATCAGTTATATATCATGCACTATACATAATGTATAGCCTGTTTTTGCCATCACAAACACAGCATTGTTCTTAATAAGTGTTCAGATATTATCGAAAATGTAAATTCTGACATTACTACTTAAAATGCTGGTGCTTCCAATGGTGAAATAGGGCTTTGTTCTAGGAAGGAGAGAGATTGCCCAGGCTGCAGTCTAGTAAAAACCATGGAAAATAGGCAAGTTTGGGCAAGATTACATATGGCAGCAATGTCCACCATGATCGATCAATCTCATCCATTCTCCATGTTTAGTAGACTGTAACATAGAGTCAGACCAACCAGAGATGTTTATCTATCCTATACTGATGCACTTGCACCTCCAATCGTTATGCACATTCAGATAAAATTCCATTACTATATCATTTATGATTTGTTGTCAGTTTCAATCAAAATAGTTTTAAATTGAAGTGTACGGAATTGTTGGCTGATAAATGTTAATCGTTTTTACAAGTTGAAAATGGTGGACTACAAATTGTGCCAAAGTTAATTGAATTTCTCCTCCTCCCTACAGGATGAGTTTCTAGATGTGATCTATTGGTTTCGACAATTAATTGCAATTTTTTTAGGAGTTATCTGGGGCGTTGTTCCACTTAAAGGATTCTTGGGAATAGCAATGTAAGTTCATGTTATGTTCCTTTTTATTAATAAAATGGGAGTAAAACGTTTACTGTTGAAGGTAGTTTTGCCTTACGAAGTTATAATTCATCTCCATCCTTATTAAATGACTTTACATTGTGGGGTTTCATGAAAAAGACCTATTTCCTAATCCATCTTTTGTTTAAAAAAAAGCTCTTTTAAGTCAGCCATATGACGTTTCCTCCCCCCCCCCCCCCCCCCCCTCAAAAAGTTGGGAAGTAAGCAGATGATTAGCTGTGATGCTGTTCTAATTAAAACTATAAGAAATAGATTACGTTCTTCAGCCCCTGAGACCGTTCAATAGGATCATGGCTGATTTGACAATCCTCATATCCACTTTCCAGTCCTTTTCCCTTTAACCTTTGATTCCTGACTGATCCAAGAAACAATTTCAGTCGTAAATACTCACAAGGGCTTTGCTCCCACACATTCTGTGGCAAGGACTTGCAAAGTCACTCAATCCTCTGAGAGAAGAAATTCTGCCTCATCTCAGTCTTAAATTGGTCCTTTTATTTTGAGACTATGCCCTCTGGTCTTAAACTGTCTCATGAGG
Source organism: Hemiscyllium ocellatum (assembly GCF_020745735.1). Classification (NCBI taxonomy): domain Eukaryota; kingdom Metazoa; phylum Chordata; class Chondrichthyes; order Orectolobiformes; family Hemiscylliidae; genus Hemiscyllium; species Hemiscyllium ocellatum. Next base: position 55,530,607 of record NC_083415.1, read on the forward strand.
GAAAACATCTGCTCATCATTTACTGTCAAGCCCCTTAAGAATCCTGTACATTTCAATGAGATCCCCCCTCATTCCACTACAAGTTACCAGCCTGAAAAAGAGCCCTTATCTCGACTTGCTGTTTCCTGCCCATTAACTAATTTTCTGTCCATACCAATATACTACCTCCAACACCATGACTTAACTTTTGAGGTACCTTATCAAATGCCATCTGGAAGTCCAAATACAACAAATCCACTGGTTCCCCTGTATCCACTCTGGTTGAGACTCCCTCATAAATTAGTCAAGTGCAAATTCTCTTTCACAAAGCCATACTGACTGCTTGCTTATATTACAACTTGCGAAATCTACTGCTATTACTTAATAATTGATTCCAGAAGTTTTCCTAGAATGATATGTGTTCGACTAACTGACCTATAGTTAGCCACTTTTTGCTTCCTTCCCTTTTCTTTTAATCTTCCACGTCTATAGCTCTTTGTTCTAGGAAGGAGAGAGATTGCCCAGACTGCAGTCTAGTAATAACCACTGAAAATGGGGGTGGCTGGGCAAGGTTGCATATGGCAGCAATGTCCGCCATGATTGATCAATCTCATCCACACTCCAGGTTGAGTATACTGTAGGATAGGGTTCCTGACTGTATTCCATTCTGAATCGGCGTCTGTGGATGGGGTTAGTGATGTTAGAGGTGGATCAGTGCAAGGGTGAGTAATATAAGTGCTTCCTTGTTGTCATGTTGAACAGACATTATTATAAATTCTGTGTTTTCTGCTTCTAGATTTTGTCTCATCAATGCTGGACTTTTGTACCTCTACTTTAGCAGCTTCCAGCAAGTAGATGAAGAGGAATATGGTGGAACCTGGGAGTTAACAAAAGAGGGATTCATGACATCTTTTGCGTTGTTTTTGGTAATTACTTATTTCTGTGCTCAATGTAGGGAAATTCTGCCAATAACAATTTTTACACTGAGACATTTACAGATTTCAGTATTTCAGCTCAAACTGCACCCTTTTTAGAAACTTGAGTCTTGCTGCTCAATGTGTTTGTATTAGTGCCGTTCTCTGACAGGTGCGAATTGTGTGGTTCCTTCTTTCTATGATGCACCTAAAGGAAGTAGATTTGGATATGTTCTGATATTCTTGTGTCTCAGTTATTTCACAATTCGTATGATTTTTATTTTCTTGTCAACCTGTTCAGAGATGTTGTTGCACACCTCTGGAGCACGTGGACTTGAACCCAGGTCTCCTGGTTCAGAGGGAGGGTCACTAACAGTGCACCACAAGAACCTGGGCATGTTGCAGATGATTAGTAATAGAACCAGAAAGTTTTAAAGTATGCATTATTTGGGAAATTACTATCACATGTACAGTTGACAAACTCAAGATTATTGAACAGCTTTAAGTAAATGAATCATTTAGTGTAAAGCTAAATTAGATTTGAAAAAAATTCAAAGTAGGCAGGAGGAATAACAATCAATATGCTGCATGTTCCGGCAGTCAATGCCAATACAATTAAACAATGACAAAATGAATATGTTTTCTTTTGGACTTCAAGATAAAGTAGCCACTTCTGAATGTGATAAGTTAGCTATTTTTATGTTTATGTCCAAAAACAAAGATTACCTAATAGTCTATTACGCTCATTCTATGCATATGGGGCAGATTGTCATAGAATGCAGTGTTCAGTTTAATTTCTTAAAAAAGACTTAGTTATTCTAAATCGTTGAAAGTAGTTAGATTTGTTGTATCCCCATAGGAGAAGTAACACTTAAGCTATGCACCTCCTTTTGGCTGGCTTAGAATGGCTCGGAAAAGCTTTGAAGTAGAACTTCTGAGGATGGATTATAGTTGGTTTGAGGTAGTTGCTGGGGGTGAGTTTTGTTTGGAATAATGAGGATGGTGTATATAAACGTGGATCATGCAAAGTGAAAGTAGCAATTACCTTGAAGCATTTTTTAAAAAATACGGCTTCCATATTGCAATCGCATATGATATCTTGGATGAATAAAAAAAATTGGAACAAGGTGCACCACTTGATTAGAAACACAGAAACATACTTGGCTTGATTCTTTTGTTTGTGATATCTCTCCTTGCCCTGAATTAGAACATGGTGGGTTCAAAACTTGTTCCAGACTTTGAAGCACAACATTTAGGCTGGTGTTTCAGTGCAGTTCTGAAAGTGCAGAACTTAAAACAGTGTTTGTGTGCTGGGAGGTGCACCAATAGGGAGCAAATCAGTTCAGTTATGATTCTCTCAGGAATGAAATAGCCTGATGGATGAGACAAGTTGGTGCATGGATTATGCATGTTGGAAAATTGTTTTCACTTTTGAAATCAATTTGCAATGCAAGTCTACTCCTTTTAGGAGCTGAGAGGAGGGGAAACCTAAATGCTCGCTAAATTAGTTAAAACATTTTTTATTTAAGATCTATTATCACTTATTTATATATTACCCAAATGTTGACCTGAATAATCTGATGCTGTGTGGATTATTTTAGTTCTATAGATCTGTCATAGCTTTAAAAAAGGTAACCTGTTCTTCTAAACAACCTGTTCAGGGATGTTGCACACCTCTGGAGCAGGTGGTACTTGAACCCAGGTCTCCCATTCCAGGGCAAGGGACTCTACGCCACAAGTGGGTCCCTTTGTTTTCCCCAAATGTTACCATTGGCCAAAGTGGATTTGAACAGATCCTGTGTTATTCGTTCAGTGACAGTGTCATTAGAAACTAACTATTTTCAGATGTAGCTTGATAACACTTCTTTTTTTTCCCCTTCCAGGTGGTTTGGATAATTTTTTATACTGCAATTCACTTTGATTAAAGACCAAAAACAGCTGCCTAACCCTGTCAAGTTTAAAATTACCGAAAGAGAGAAATTAAAATACTGTAACTGTGTTTACATTATAAAAACTGGCAATAGTTCAGAAATGTTTTGTGCCATCAAATCACGGGACCTGTGATGAAACCTTGGGATATATTGCAGGAAGCAGTATTCCCACTGAGGCTGTTTTAATATCTGCAATAATGTATGGAACATCCCAGGAATCTTACAAGACATGGATCTCTGTATTAAGACTCTTTCAAGAGCTCCAGAAGCATCGAAGTCTGAAGACAACCACGTCAAAGTGCAGCTTTCCAGTGTCATGCCCTCTAATGTTGGTACTCTTGTTGTTAGTATCTGTTTTAATTTAACAAATGTAAATGACTTGTAGAATTGGAGAAGAAACATTAATTTTTGACTTGTGCATCTTTCAGAGTTTGTATTTCAGTCTTTATAATGGACAATGATTGCCCCTTGGGTGTTTTGTACCTGTTTTAAAAATCCAAGTATTCAGCCAGCATTTCAAAATTACACCCATCCAGTAAGGGCCAGTTTTAAGTTTCTCATCCTAACCCCTATTCTTGTCTTCCTCCTTTGTGTGTGTTTTGGTACAAATATATGTTGTCTGGTTAATGAATAGCTATCAAACACTTTATTTTTGGGGTACAGTGTTTTGAAAGCTTTACCTGTCCGGTAAATATCAGAGAATTGACCACCAGTAGAAAACCTCCTTATCTGTCCAGGCTGGTCCACATACTTGTAATACCTCTTTCAATTTAAAAAAAAATTGAGTATCTTCCCAGGAGAGGTGGAAAAAAATATAGATTTTAAAACAAAGGTCAACTTTTGAGGAGAACATCTTGATAATTCCTCTCAAACCCTCCTACCAAATTGAAACTAATCCAGAGAATCGCTCTGACCCCTATTAATTTTTTCAATTATCTCCTTTTTTTTGTAAGAGGTAACGTAGCCACAACCAGAAGCAGGTGGAACTCTTGCTTGAAGAAATTTGATGAATTAGTGCCTCCCATTCAAGGAAGCAATTTGTTAGAGTTCCAATATTCTCTGACAGAAAAAGTACTAAGACCTCATCTTTTCCATCTTAAAATTATGACCATTGGTTATTGCCAGTCCTTGATTTAGAATAAATTACAAACTGCCTAGCAACTTAGTCCTTACACTTTATCGATCAAATTGTCCTCACATCTGCTGTTCTCAAATGCTGGCAGCTCAGCTTTCTTCTCTTGATAAATTTTATTTTAATACTTAGTGAAGTGCAAAGCTATATAAATGATACACCACAGTGGGAGCAGTCAATATGCAATATGAGTGACCTACTAGATTGTATTAATGCTGAAGGAGTGCAGTCTGTACTGCATGTGGAATTAGAGGTGATCTGAATTATTAAAATATTCTTCGCATAATCTTAAGATCAGAGCTATATGTCTTAGTGTTCAAATGCTGCTTCGCAACCTGATGTTATAGTTAATATTTTCATTGATGTGATCCACTTATGAAATCTGAGTCTCGACTTTTCTCTAATATGTTTCATGATGTGCAGTCTGTTTCAAACTGACGGACTCTGAATTTTCAACAAGGCTCCTCGTATCTTCTGGTCGGTTTGCTCATCACTCCAGCTGTGTACCAAGGTTCAAATGATCAGAAGATTTATTTTTTTAAAGATTAATAAGGACGATGTGCCTGGGGAGCCTTTAGATAACTCAGTGATTTCAGGACCCACTTTGAGCTGCTGTTGCTGATATAGTGCTGAAAAGATGAAGAACAGAAACAGTTTGGGCAATAGCAGAACTAAGGGCTATGGTTTGTGTTTTGTCCGTATTTGCTATTAATCTCTGCTGTGGTAGCACTGCCAGATGCAGTGAGCAAGAGGTCAATGCTTCACCATGGATTTAATTTCAAACAGACTATAGAGCGCATTTACTCATCCCATTCATTTGGAGTTAGAGCCACAGCTATGATACTTGTTTAGGTTGTATGTGTTGGGTATATTTCAATGATTGTATGCAGTAAAACCCCTTTTTAGGGAGTAGAGGACAGCCACAGCTTTCAAAGCGATCAAACCTTCTGGTTCTGTATGTTGGAACCATGCTGCTCACTGCTGTGGAGACCTTGCAAAGATAAGGGAGTAAATACTCTAATTCAGTTTAACGATGCTCTTGCACGTTGTATCCTGTCTTGAGCATGGATATAGTGTAAATAACAAAATAAAAGTACAATTTACTTTGATTATATAGTGCTATTCTGAACAATCCTCTTGGAAGCATTTTATAGTTGTCGCAGTTTGGTTTACTGCCTTGAAACTAATGAATATCAAAGTATGCAAAGTATTTGTACAAAGATGTAACCTGAATGCAGTGGTTGTCTGATCTTTTATATTTTGATATGATTTCATACTGTGCACTCTATGGCCTTGTCTCTTGAAGTGACAGCTTCTATTAGGTAGTGTCATTCCTGACTGAGTTAAAGTTTGTAGGTTCACAAGGCAGCGTAGAAGGTAACTATCTGGTCCAGGCTTAATGTCAAGATAATGCAGGCAGAATGATGCATTGATGAAGGTGCCACCCCATCTCTCAGATGTTATGAAACCAAAGTTTGACTGCTTGATCAAGTTGATGTAAAAGATCTAACGTCACAATTTGTTGAAGAACAGGGAGTCCCACTGTCTTGACCAACATTCCTACCTCAACCAACAGCACCACAACACAGTTACTAGATTTTTGAAATCTCATTTGCTGTTTCCAGCACTTTGTCCAGATTGGTTGTTACAAATGCCTCTGCAAAATTGTCCACATCAGACAAAAAATTTCCTGGATGTGCGGAAAGTTTGAATATCGTAAAGGAATTCTCTTCTTTGTAACCCTGTCATACAGATTTACTCCCCATTGTCAGAATTCCAAGGAAACATTGAGTAGTCCGTTCTAAAGGTTATTGCATTTATCACACACTGAAATATTTAGTTCTAACAACCCAAATAAAGGGGAAGGTTGTTTGAGGTGAGAGGAATAGAAGGAGCAGATGAGAAGTTCTTATATTTTAACAGAATGACAAGTCATTACATTGGTAATATTGATTTAGGATGAAAATTTGAATTGTATAAGTACAGATTGACCATTAAAATCACTTCTGATGAGTGTGCTAATGTCATTTTAAGAGTTGTTTTTACTTTAATGCAAATGTTTTCTTGTGAAAACAAGAATATATCTGTTCAGCTAAATCTTACAGTAAGGTGGAACGGCTTGATGGGCTGAGTGTCTTAATCTTTGCTCCTAATTCATTTGTTTGCAAGTCTCCTAGGTTTTGTTGCTAAGTGATGCTGATGCAGCCTTCAACTATATCTGCTGTACAGGGGCTGAAGCTTCAATCACCTCCTTTTGAACACTGAAGGAAAAATGTGTTTTGAAATGTATTCATTTATGCCTTTGTTGTGGGCATAAATGAATTCAGTCTCTTCACCAGATAACCTGAAAATTACAGTCTTAAAAATATGTTGTGTTAGACTTGATTTTTACTTTCAGTAACACAAATTAGTACCATCAGGTTAAATTGAGCATATTTTTTCTGAAGTGTCTGAGTGCATACATTGTGTTTGCTTATAAACAATGGTCTTCTAAATTCGTTGTACTATGATAGTACTTTATATTCCAGCAAACCATCATGATGCTTAATTCAGAACAAAATGATGAGACAACAACGGTAGTAGTAATGCAGAGCCAGAGCTAATGCTCAGGGGATGTGGGTTCAAATTCTACCACAACAGCTGGTGATATTGAAATCCAGTTACTAAATCTGCAATATAAAGATACAATCAGAATCTGTATCACTGATGCCCTTTAGACAAGGAAATCTGCCTTTCCTGGTTCAGCCGACATGTGACTCCAGGCCAATAGTGATTTGGCTAAGTTCTGAGTGACCTCTGAGAAGGCCACAGCACATCACTTAGTTCCAAGAAAATGTGGATGGACACAGATGTTGGCCTTTCTCGGAGTCCCCACATCCCATGGAAGAAGTGCTGAAATTGCATTAGGGTTAAGTAATCTATCGTTCTTTGATTATTTTCTTACCAGACCTGGTACGTTGAAGTTACTGGGTTGAGGTCGTATATTCTACCACCAGTCGTCTTGAGACTTTAAAGTCATGTAGAATATTACAGAAAAGAGGAAGTCATTTTTGCAGCTGTATCTGTCAGATTTTCAAAAAAGCCATCAATGATTCTCCTATTTTTGCTGCTTGGTTGTAACCCTACAAAATTTATTTTACAAATATATGTTTGATGTCAATTTGAAAGGAACTCTTGAATTTCTTTTCAACTGCCTCTATAATTGCAAAAGGAAATCTTGCTTCCCCTTGAATCTTCCTCAGAGTTATTTCACTGATTAGTAATCACCTTGCTGGTGGAAACAGGTTCTCCCCAATTCTCCAAACCCTAAGTACACAAGCAAAGAAAACAGGACTCATCAAGTCCACTGCCATTCAGCGTGATCATGGCTGACCTTGCAGCTGAATGCTATTCTCTTGCTCTCTCCTCTTACCCCCGACATCTTTAAGTTCCAGAAATAGTCATCAAGATGTACAGCATTGAAGCAGACCCTTTGGTCCAACCTGTCCATGCCGACAAGATATCACAACCCAATCTAGTCCCACCTGTCAGCACCCGGCCAATATCCCTCCAAACCCTTCCTATTCATATACCCGTCTAAATGCCTCTTGAATGTTGCAATTGTACCAGCCTCCACCACATCATCTGGCAGCTCATTCCGTGCACGTACCACCCTTTGCATGAAAATGTTGCCCCTTAGGTCTCTCTTATCTTTCCCCTCTCACCCTAAACATATGCCTTCTAGTTCTGGACTCCCCCATCCCAGGGAAAAGACTTTGTCTATTTATCCTATCCATGCCCCTCATAATTTTGTAAACCTCAATAAGGTCACCCCTCAGGCTCCGACGCTCCAGAGAAAACAGCCCCAGCCTGTTCAGCCTCTCCCTGTAGCTCACATCCTCCAACCCTGGAAACATCCTTGTAAATCTTTCTGAACCCTTTCAAGTTTCACAACATCTTTCCGATAGAAAGGAGACCAGAATTGCATGCAATATTTCAACAGCGGCCTAACCAATGTCCTGTACAGCCGCAAACATGACCTCCCAACTCCTGTACTCAATACTCTGACCAATAAAGGAAAGCATACCAAATGCTGCCTTCACTATCCTATCTACCTGCAACTCCACTTTCAAGGAGCTATGAACCTGCACTCCAAGGTCTCTTTGTTCAGCAACACTCCTAGGACCTTACCATTAAGTGTACAAGTCCTGCGAAGATTTGCTTTCCCAAAATGCAGCACCTCGCATTTATCTGAATTAAGTTATATCTGCCACTTCTCAGCCCATTGGCCCATCTGATCAAGATCCTGTTGTAATCTGAGGTAACCCTCTCCGCTGTCCACTACACCTCCAATTTTGGTGTCACCTACAAACTTACTAACTGTACTTCTTATGCTTGCATTCAAATCATTTATGTAAATGACAAAAAGTAGAGAGCCCAGCACCGATCCTTGTGGAACTCCACTGGTCACAGGCCTCCAGTCTGAAAAACAACCCTCCACCACTGCCCTATGTACCTTTGAGCCAGTTCTGTATCCAAATGGCTAGTTCTCCCTATATTCCATGAGATCTAACCTTGCTAATCAGTCTCCCATGGGGAAACTTGTTGAATGCCTTACTGAAGTCCATATAGATCACATCTCCTGCTCTGCTGTCATCAGTCTTCTTTGTTACTTTTTCAAAAAACTCAAGTTTGAGAGACATGGTTTCCCACGCACAAAGCCATGTTGACTATCCCTAATCACATCCTGTCCCTCAGGATTCCCTCCAATAACTTGCCCACCACTGAGGTCATGCTCACCGGTCTATAGTTCCCTGGCCTGTCTTTACCGCTCTTATTAAACAGTGGCGCCACGTTTGCCAACCTCCAATCTTCTGGCACCTCACCTGTGACTATCGATGATACAAATATCTCAGCAAGAGGCCCAGCAATCACTTCTCTAGCTTCCCACAGAGTTCTCGGGTACACCTGATCAGGTCCTGAGGATTTATCCACCTTTAACCTTTTCAAGACATCCAGCACTTCCTCCTCTGTAATATGGACATTTTGCATGATGTCACCACCTATTTCCCTACAGTCTATACCTTCCATATCCTTTTCCACAGTAAATACTGATGCAAAATATTCATTTAGTATCTCTCCCATTTTCTGTGGCTCCACAAAAAAGGCTGCCTTGCTGATCTTTGAGGGGCCAATCTATTTCTTTCTTAGATTGGTGGAGTGACTTTCCCTTTACAACTTTGTGTTGGGTATTCCAAAGGTTCACCACCTTCTGAGTGAAGGAATTTCTCCTCATCTCTGTCTGAATTGGCTTATCCCCTATCACAAGGTAGAGAATCAAGCTGTGTTCCTTTGATCTGCGATAGAACATCATTCCTGCATACATATCAGTATGGTGAACCTTTTCTGCACTCCTCCTATGGCAAGTATACCTTAAGTAAGGAGACAACGTATACAGAATGTTTTAGATGTAGTCACAAGATCCCTGTAGAGTTACAATAAGCCTTTGTGGTTCCAGTATTCAAACCCTCTTGTAATGAGGGCTAACACACCACTTTGTCTTCCAACTGTTTGCTAACCTGCAGGCTGGCTTTCAGTGACCAATGTACAACAACCAACTATCACCATTTAAATAATACTCTGCCTTTTTGTTTTTCTTATGAAGTGAACAACTTCAAATTTATCCAAGTTATGTTGTATCAGTCATGCATTTGATCACTCAACTTGCCTGATTTCACTGAAAACTCTAAAGATTCTCCTCACCACTCTGACACCCCAGCTAGTTTTGTGTCAACAAATGTAGAAATATTACATTTGTTTGCTTCATCCAAATTGTTGGTGTACTCTGGGCATTTTGGGAGCCCAAGCACTGATTCCACGTTACTGCCTTCCACTCCAAAAACAAACCCATTTATTTCTATTCTGTTTCCTTATACCCCAGTCCCCTAGCCACAAGGGCCAATGTTCCACTAGATTTCTTGATTATTTTCAGTTGTATGTTTTCTCAATCTGTGGTGTTAAATAGCACATCAAGATCATAAGTTGTTCCTGTCTGATAGCTAATTCTCTATCCAACCAGTATGTTACCACTTAATCCCATGTGCTTTGACTTTGTGGGACTCATGTTAAACATGACTTTCTTGCATAAATTCATATTGACTAACTTTTTTGTGGGATGCTATCATATGCAACTGACGTGTTAACCAACTGACTGGATGGTACAGTATAGCAAAGGAAATACATTTTCAGTTTCCTCTGCCAAAACCAGAGGAAGCAAGGCGATGTTAGGAGGATGCCTGAAAGCTTGGATAAAGGTGGGTAGGTTTTAAGAAGGGCTTTAAAATGGGAAAGATCTAGCTAAGTAAGACACATGAGAAACAAGAAGGTATTCATTTCCTCAATATCTACTATATATTTACTTGCTGTTGAGTGGTCAGGTTGTCCCATTTATAGACCATAATTTAACATGCTACTGTAATTCCATGCTGCTCCTTAAAGCTTTTATTAAAAATTTATTCCCTCCACCATTATTCCCTCAAATTGGAAAATAATGAGTATCATGTCTAAAGAACAGCAATTCATGACAAGATGAAGAGGAACCATGAGTGGCAAACTGTTGGACAAAGCACTGCTTTGCTACTAGCCTTGAATCAATCATCTGTCAAGACATTGCTATATTTACACCAATAAGATGAAATAATCTTGTCATGTATTTTGGACAAAATACTGTCACGTTGCAGGATCCTGTTAATGACACAATTTATGATCTTAACATGCTACTTTAACATCACCGGTCTAGAAAACATACAACTGAAGATAATCGAGAAATCTGGTAGAATATTGGACTTTGTGGCTAGAGGACTGGAGTATGAGGATGTAGAAGTTATGCTTCAGGCATACAAAAGCCTGGTTAGACCACTTGAACTACTGTGAGCAGATCTGAGCACCACAGCTTAGAAAGGATATATTGGCCTTGGACAGAGTACAACTAGGTTTACAAGAACAAATATTGGACTTGAGGGATTAAGTTTTCAGGAGAGATTACAAATTAAGTCTGTTTTCTCTAGAATACAGAAGGTTATGGGGTGTTCTGATTGAGGCCTTCATAATATTAGCAGGATATAGCCGTGTAGATAAAGTTAAACTATTTCCACTTTGGGGATTCTAGAACTAGAGGGCATAGACTTAAAAATTAGGGCCAGGCTATTTAGGAGAGATTTTAGGAAGCACTTCTATACACAAAGGGTAGTAGATGTTTGGAAGTCTTCCACAATGGATTTGCTAGATCAGTTATTGAATTAAATCTGAGACAGATAACTACTTGGTAAGCAAAGGTATGGGCCAAAGACCGGTATATGGAGTTAGGCCACAGGTCAGCCATGATCTCATTGAATGGTAGAATATGCTTGAAGGGCTGAAAGAAACCGGAATAGGCCAAAGTAATTGTAAGCAGTAAATTATTCCTCGAGTTTTTCTTTTCCGAAAAACTTTCATTTCCTGTTTGTTTTCTAACTTAATCCAAATTCTAACTCGTGGTTTTTCTTTATGTATCTGATTTAATTCTAATTCACCTCATTTTGCTTTGGTGTTAGCTGTTACTTTCTCGATGCTTTTACCATTGGGATGATCATCATGTCCCATGTATCAGCACCTGTAATCTCCATAAACCTTTCACACTTTAAAAAATGGTAATATTATAAATTGTCGGCAGTGTTCTGTGTGATATTTAACACTTTGTTGCCTTAATAAAGGAAAATGCTGTTTGTTGAAAATAGAGTATTAGTTAGCATCCGAGGAAAGGATCAGAACAAGCTATGTAAAGTAAGGGCAGCAACAGAGTACTTGAAGTTGAAGGTTGAAAGTTATGAGAGTGTAACAAATAATATTAAATGGGTCCATTGTTAACCTTATCATAAGTAACAAGATTAGGTAATTCTATTCAATCATGGATGATTAGTAATGATAATTGTACAGCGCAATGCCTCATTTCTTGCCCTGATATTTCTTTACATTTTTGACAAAATTGATTTTTTTTTCCAGAAATAAATTGGGGTTGCCATTAACAATTTCATGTCTTTTTTTATTTCAATGCATTTAAAAATGGAACATTCCAATCTCATGCCGAAGTTGCTGAATATTTGTGCATCGTAGCTATTGCCTGCTCAGAGTTGAATTACATTTGCTCTGAACGTGAAAGAACCAAAAAATTCAGTTCTGGAAGTCAGAGTTCTCTAATTACAATCAACAGAAGTTTATTCGTGATGTGAAATCTAACACCACACAAATTTGATATATTAGAGTTACTTATGCTCACTTTAATTGGTCTCTTTGTTGACAGGATTAGCAAATAGAGTTCCCAACCATTAGAGCAGCAGCGAATCTTTTTTTCTATATTGAGCTTGGGAATAGTGAAGACAGATTGTTGTATCCACTAACTCTCCCTTGCTTTAATGGAGATTGGTGAATAGAAAACTTACTTCATTGCCTATTGATATGGCTAAAATCACAAAAATGTCCAACCAAGCAATTACATTGCTTTTTTTCATAGATGGATGGTGAAGTCATTACATGCCATCACCAAAACACTGGCACTCATTTATGGGGTGTTGTCTAGGCCAGATTTTATGACCCATCCACTTGTTGTCCTTGAGAAGGTAATGGCGAGCTGCCATCTTGAACTGTTGCAAAGTTTGTGAGAAGATTTGTAGCTCGGGTGCTCGTTGTTGTGGTTCTGTTCGCCGAGCTGGGAGTTTTTGTTGCAAACGTTTCGTCCCCTTTCTAGGTAACATCTTCAGTGCTTGGGAGCTTCCTGTGAAGCGCTTCTGTGCTGATTCCTCCGGCATTTATACTGGTTTGAATCTGCCGCTTCCGGTTGTCAGTTGCTGTCTGCTGCAGTGGCCTTTGTCTGCTGGTCATACTACCAGCAGACAAAGGCAGAATGACGGTGATACTAGACAAGTCAGATTACATTCATAAAGCAGAACAACTACTTGCAGACACCAACACCTACCAAAAGAGGGAGTTTGACCCCACTCCACAGCTCACCAATAGGATAAACAACACATTGAGGAATCTACAAAAAAAAGGACAGATAACCACGACTGACCTACAAAGAATGAAACCGGAAAGCAACAACACCCCCAGATTCTATGGACTACCTAAAGTACACAAACCAGACATTCCACTCAGACCCATAGTATCACTACCAGGAACACCATCACACAAACTGGCTAAAGAGCTACAACAAAAACTGAAACACCTAATCAGCGGATCCAGACACTCTATACAGTCAACACAAGAATTCTTGGCCATCATCAGAAATATACACACAGACAAGGAAGAAACCATGGTCTCATTCGATGTAATGGCACTGTTCACTTCTATTGACAAATCCCTAGCCAGAGAAACAATATCCAACTTGCTGGACATACATAACAGACAACAGGATGCTGAACCTATTAACAAAGACGGCATACTTAAATTACTGGACCTATGCCTCACAACACACTTCACATTCAACAACCAGATATATGAACAAATCAACGGAACACCCATGGGCTCACCGATCTCCGGACTCATAGCAGAAGCAGTAATACAAAGGTTAGAAAAAACAATTTTAATGCAATTACAACCGAAACTCTGGGTCAGATACGTAGACGACACCTTTGTAATCATTAAAAACACAGAAATAGAGAACACACACCGGATCATTAACGCCACACTCACAGGAATCCGATTCACGAGAGAGGAAGAAAAGGACAACCAGCTCCCATTCCTAGACGTGATGCTACAAAGAACACCGAACGGAGAATTCACCACGAAGGTATACAGAAAAGCCACACACACAGACCAAGTCCTGAACTATGAAAGCAACCACCCCAACACACACAAACGAAGTTGCATCAGGACATTATTCAAAAGGGCCACAACACACTGCAGCGCACCTGAACTACAAAAAGAGGAAGAAGAACACCTATACAAGGTATTCATCAAAAACGGATACCCGCGCAATATCATCAACAGATGCCTAAGGGAAAGACAACGAAATGAGGACATGCCACAACCCAAAGGACTGGCCACACTCCCATACATCAGGAGCATTTATGAACTGATGGCCAGACTGCTGCGACCACTAGGACTCATAACAGCACACAAACCAACAGCCACTCTCAGACAACAACTCACCAGGACAAAGGACCCGATACCCAGCATGAGCAAAACCAACGTAGTGTACAAAATCCCATGCAAGGACTGCACAAAACACTACATAGGACAAACAGGAAGACAGCTAACAACCCGCATCCACGAACACCAACTAGCCACGAAACGACACGACCAGCTATTCCTAGTAGCCATACACTCAGATGACGAACAACATGAATTCGATTGGGACAACACCACTATTATAGGGCAGGCCAAACAGAGAACAGCCAGGGAATTCCTAGAGGCATGGCACTCATCCACAAATTCTATCAACAAACACATCGACCTAGACCCTATATACCGGCCACTGCAGCAGACAGCAACTGACAACCGGAAGCGGCAGATTCAAACCAGTATAAATGCCGGAGGAATCAGCACAGAAGCGCTTCACAGGAGGCTCCCAAGCAATGAAGATGTCACCTAGAAAGGGGACGAAACGTTTGCAACAAAAACTCCCAGCTCGGCGAACAGAACCACAACAATGAACTGTTGTAGTCCACTTACTACAGGTAGACCCACAAAGCTGTTGGGGAGGGAACTGCAAATGTTTGCTCCAACAACATGGAAGAAATGATGATATATTTACAAATCAGGATAGTGAATAGCTTGGAGGGGAAATTGCACAGGGTGGTATTCCCATTTATCTGCTGCCACTGTCCTTCTAAGGTTAATGGCCATGGATTTGGAAGGTGCAATGTAAGGAACCCTGGTGAATTTCTGCACCTTACACACTGCTGCTACCATGCATTAGTGGTGGAGTGAGTGAAAACTTGTGGATGAGATGCCAATAAAGTGGGCTGCTTTTCATAGAATCCATACAGTGTGGGAAGAAGGTATTCAGCCCATCACGTCTGCACTAACCACCCCAACCCAGCCTCCACCCTATTCCTGTAACACTGCATTTACTATAACTAATGCACCTAGCCTATACATCCCTGAACACTATATGGCAATGTACCACATCTAATCCACACACTAGCACATTATTGGACTGTGGAAGGGAATTGGAGAACCTATGCAGACACAGGGAGAAAGCGTAGAGTTTACACAGTCAGCCAAGTCTAGAATCAAATCCTGGTCCCTAGCACAGCTAACCATCGATGATGTCAAGTTTATAGTGTTATTGGAGTTGTTCTCAACCAGGCAAAGGGAAATCTTTACACCCCTAACATATACCACTGCTAATGGACAGGCTTTCAGGAGTCAGGAGGTCAGATACTCAGTGCAGGACGCCTAACCTCTAGCCTGCTCTTGTAGCCGTTGTCTTTATATGGCTAGTCCAGTTCAGTTTTTGGTCAATGGTAAGCACACCCCCACCACCATGGTGCTGAAAGTGGGGGGAATTCAATAATGGCAATGCCACTGAATGTCAAGGGGCAGTGGTTGTGTGCTTTCTTGTTTGAGAAAGGTATTGTCTGGCACCTGTGATAAGTGTTGCATGTTAATTATCAGCGCACACCTGGACATTACCCAGGACTTGGTGCAGTTGGACATGGACCAGTTCAGTCCGTGAGGAGTCATAACTAGTGCTAAATATTGTGCAGTCATCACCAAACATCCCACTTCTGACCCTATGATATAGGAGAAGTTATTCATAAAGCAGCTAAAGATGGTTCAGCCTCAGGCACCACCTTACACTCTAGAGATATGAAGGTGAGATGCCAAGTAATGCAAGTTAAATTATACTTAGTTATCATAAGACCACTTGTCAAAATATAGAAATATTTATCCACAATTATCAAGAGGAATGGATGGAATTGAAATGACCTTCAAAACACAGGTTTTTAACTAACTGATTCAATTGTGGTAACTCATTGGTGTCTATCATTAGACTTTAAAAACATTCCATTCTCTACCTAACTGGTGGATAGTCACGGTGATCATTGACTAGATATTTGAATCCTCAGTTCCTGGCACAGTTGGCACTCGCAGAAAATTGTAGGCCTGTCACAATCAATTTTTCCAAACTTTAATTAATGAATTTAAACTGAACCAAGATATCCCATCATAACTAGTACAGTAAGTGACCAAACATGAAAATGGTAGACAACCAGATTATTAAAAACCCATCTGGTTCCTTATTGTCCTTCAGGGAAAGGAAACTGCCTTGTGATGTCTCCAGACCTCATTAGCATATGATGGACTCTTAAATGGTCAAATAAACCACTATACTTCAGGCCAGTATTTACTGCCAATCTCCCATTGCATGAATTAATTTAATAGAACAGGAAGATTCGTAACAATGTTTTTTTGTGGAAAATGAGTAATTGCTTCATAAAAATTAGATTATAAGTTCTTTCATTCTTACATCATTTATTCAAATAGAAAATTATGTCTGGCACAGGATGAGTGTGTGCATGTAATTATAACATTGCAATTGTATTAATGGAAGATATTTCTCCAATAGTTACTGCAGATTGAATTTATATAACAGTCTGATTTCCCAACATGAAAGCTGTTATAAGAGTCCAGCTGTTAGTACCATATGGTCAAGAATTTATTTTCTTTGCTACAATCTGTAGCCAAACTACACCTACCAAATCCAGCAACAGCATCTAGGCTTTATCTTCTGATTCAATACACCCTGGTATACTTGCTTGTGTCAATACAACAAATACTCGATGAGAATTAGTTGCGTCAGACATTTATTTAAAACAGGTTTAAATTCAAAATCAAAATACCTAACCATCTTTACAAAGTTGTTTTGTCATGCACGGCATTTCAGTCGAAGATAGTATAGGAGCATTTGTCAGATCTATTACTTCCCATTCAACGATCTCCATCACTTGAGGATATTGAACACTGAAGACAAGACTATTTCCAATAACTTTCTGAAAGGTCAGTTTCACTGTCAGTCTTTTGAATTCTTTTGCACATCATTTATACAAGCACATTCTTGGGCTTTGATACATGCACATATAGGCATCACAAAAAAGTCTCTTTGCAAATCCATCAAGCTGCTTCAGGTCTGTATAAGCCAGAATGTTCTCTGACATCAGCAGGTAATCACCTATTTGTGGACAATCCGTTATCTCTGGAATATTCTCATCACCTAGAGTAAGGACAACAGGTTGGTCAGTGAAATAAGACAAGCATCAATCTGTGCCTAAAGAAAATGTAGACTGTACCATATAAAGATGTTTGGTAAATGGAGTACAAAATTGTGGATTTAAATATATAACGTATTATATAAAACACACACTTCCTTACTTCAGTGTAAACAGAAAGCAGACTGGAGAACAAATCAGGCAAATTTCAAAGTACCAACAGAAAGAATTTCTGTGCTCAAAGAGCAACTTATTTGAAGTAATTTACAGAGCAGAACATTTAATACAGAATCTTTCGTGAGTCAAATGATTTCAAATGACTTTGGGTTTAATAAATCAAAATAAAAAAATAAATTTATAGTCTTGAGACATTATAAAGAGGCATAGAGAGGTACAGCATGGAAACAGACCCTTTGGTCGAACTGGTCCATGCTGACCAGATATCCTAACCTAATCTACTCCCATTTGCCAGCCCTCGGCCCATATCCCTCTAAACCCTTCCTATTCATATACACATCCAGATGCTTTTTAAATGTTGCAATTGTACCAGACTGCACCATTTCCTCTGGCAGCTCAATCCATACATGCACCGCCCTGTGTGAAAACATTGCCCCTTAGGTCCCTTTTAATGTCTTTCCCCTCTCACCCTAAACCTATGCTCTCTAGTTTTAATTTACCCACCACAAGGAAAAGACTTTGTCTATTTATCCTATCCATGCCCCTTATGATTTTATAAACCACCAAATCATTTACATAAATGATGAAATGTAGCGGACCCAGCACCGATCCTTGTAGCATTCCATTTGATCACAGGCCTCCCATCTGAAAAACAACCCTCCACCATCATCCTCTCTTTCCTACCTTCAAGCTAGTTCTGTATCCTCATGGCTAGTTCTCCCTTTATTCCATGAGATCTAACCTTGCTAACCATTCTCCAATGAGGAACACTTGTTGAATGCCTTACTGAAGTCCACATCGATCACATTCACTGCTCTACCCTCATCAATCCTCTTCATTACTTATCAAAGAAACTCAATCAAGTTTGTGAGACATGATTTTCCACACACAAAGCCATGTTGACTATCCTAATTAGTCCCTGCCTTTCCAAATACATGTAACATCCTGTCCCTCAGGATTCCCTCCACAACTTCCCACTACCAATGTGAGGCTTACCAGTCTGTACTTCCCTGGCTTTTCCTTACCACCCTTCTTAAACAGTGGCACCACGTTAGCCAACCTTCAGTCTTCTGGCACCTCACCTAACCTATGACTATCAATGATACAAATATCTCAGCAAGAGGCCCAGCAATCACTTCCCTAGCTTCCCACAGAGTTCTAGGATACACCTGATCAGGTCCTGGGGATTTATCCACTTCTATGCATTTCAAGATATTCAGCATTTCCTCCTCTATAGTATGAACATTTTCAAAACATCACCATCTATTTCCACACGTTCTATATCTTCCACGTCCTTCTCCACAGTAAACACAGCTCTTAAATACTCATTTAGTAGTTCCCCCATCTCCTGCAGCTCCACACATAGGCTGCCTTGCTGATCTTTGAGGGATCCTATTCTCTCCCTAATTACCCTTTTCTCTATGTTTTATAAAATCCCTCTGAATTCTCCTTAACCCTATTTGCCAAAGCTATCTCATGTCCCCTTTTTACCTTCCTGATTTCTCTCTTAAGTATACTCCCACTGCCTCTATAATCCAAGGATTTAGAATTAAAAATGACTGCTTTTTGAAATTCAAGGAACTGCACTATAACTTTGCACACAAAGGTTCCATGTTTAATTAATATACGTTGGTGGTAGTTGAGGGATAAATGTCGGTCAGGAAACAGGAGAATTACTTTATCTTCTCTGAATAGTGCTCTGGGTTTTCCAAAGTCCATAGTATTACCTGTCCTTAGGTAGCACTGTGTGCAGACAGATGACACCTCCATTTAATGCCCCAATTAAAATATGTCACTTTCAATACACCATAATCCCCTGATATTGTATCCTGGGGTTTGAGCTTGAACCAACATGTTGTGATTCAGAGATAGGTGTTATCATTAAAGCAAACTGTAATTTGCTTATCTGTTGTTCAGCAAGAAGTAGGATTCTAAGTGTGTTATCATAACATCGTTACATTACTGTCTAATATCAACTCAAAATCAGTCAGCCCTTATCCTTTGAAAACACTGGGTTGTAGGAAGTGATGATTGCTTTATAATATATCAACTGCCCTTGCTTTCAAGTAAGTCAATCTAGTTAAGGCCAAAAGATATATTCAGGAGAATATCAGAATAAAGAAGAAACTGCTTTGTTTTACAGGTAGTGCAGAATGTATGTACTAGGAGGAGGAGTTGGTCATGCAGGCCCTTGAACCTGCCCTGCCATTCAAAGCATCGTGGTCGATGTGTTTGCACTGCAGATTATTTTAAACATTTTTGAAAATTACATAATATCCATAAGTACAGATCACTTTGAGATTCTGATTCGGGACGTGTCCAGGTGTCACACCAACTGCTTCACCGCCAGGGTAGAATTTGATATGTCATCAAATGTACAGTCCACTTTATCAAATTAAACTGCTCATTTTTCAGTAGTTACTAAAGATGGATTAGGACAAAAGGAGAAGCTCGGAAGAACTTCTGTAAAGACCGACCTAACTTCCACAATCCACAGAAGCAGCAATTCTTCATTCAGTCATCCAGCAAATTTTAACATAATACCAATATATAGAGTTCCCAATATTAGAAAACATTTAGATAACGATCACTAGAGTTGCTTCAGTACTATCACTTTTCCACTCCCCACCAAACACATTTTATTTCCTCCACGGGTAATTAATTATGAAATTACATGGAGGGAAGACATGGGAAGGAAATGAAAAGGGGAATCTTCTGTAAAATCCCAATTCGTTTTGCTTTGAAAATGCAATAGGCTAAGTGGGTTAACTATGTGACATCTGTGGTTACAGTGGATGCTCACTGGAGAACCAATGAGGACTCGATGGGCTGAATGGCCTCTACCTGTACCGTAGAGATTTTATAATAGAAATTACCAATTCGGTCAGCCATACTGTCAAAGAAAAGCCATGAGTGTTTGCTGGGCCCATATTTCACAAATGAAACATAATGGCTGGTTTCAATGCAAAGCACTGCAAACAATTCCATCCTGTGTTGTGGAAAAGGGAATCCAGCAGAAATGTCTCTTGGATATGGAAATTTTCTGAACTGGTGGTCCTTCCTCTCCTTATGGGAATGAACCTGTGGGAAATGTCATGAGAAAAGATATCAGAACAGTACTAGAACAGAAAGCATAACTAAAACAGGTTGCATACAACTATTCGCTTTCAATTTTTGAAATTCAGTATTTGTACCTGTTTATTGCAAGTGATGCAGTATTGTTTTATGGCACCAGGATGAAGTGTTGGGTCCAGAAGACACTGGGCACATTCATATTCTGCCACTTCTCCACATATAAAGCACTGTCTCAGAGCTACAAACAACCAAAATGGCCATTTTTTTTTACACAGCCTGAAATGCATTATTAGCCATCTCAACATTTAGCACATTCACCGTCACTCCCACCCAACTCTATGCCAAGTACGTTTTGAGTTGGGGTGGACCTATACTGACAGTGGGATAGGATAACCTGTACAAAATGGGTTACAAGATCAACTGCATAATTAATTGTATCTGTGATATAAAACAAGTGACAACAAAAGTTATTTCAATCTCTACACTGCACGCAGTAGTTACGAAAAATCTGCAATGCTTTCTAACAGACGCTGCCTAATTACACCGACCATACAATATTGATACTAGCAGGTGAGTAATTACAAAATGGTATGTTTCCCGTTACTGTTCATTAATTCACTTGTACTATTTCAGGTCATCAAGCAAAAGAAAATATTGCTGCCTTTTGATACCTTTTGTTCAATAACTAACATGCAGCCAATACTTACTGTTATTAAGCAAATTTGTGATATCTAGTTCCAATGAGGGCATAATCTTTGGGAACATTTTAAATTGTTTTCCAAATCGTGGCATCTGAACCAGCAGGCATGATGGGATCTGAAATAAGAAACAGTGCTCAAAGTGGTGGAGGATTCTAGCTGACACTGTAACAGCTCAAGATCATACAGATTAGGCAGCAAGCAAAAACCTTGCTACACTGTCCCAATATGTCTTAACTCCCTATCGCCCACTGCACAAAACACTTCACTATCCACACCAGCCATAATGTTCACTACTTTCCCACTACTGCCAAATTATCAGCAGTTTCCAATTAAGTGGGGGAAGTGATAAAGTATTAGAGAAATAATAAATAAAATCCTCCATATAGTAAGTCCCCATTTTGAAATAATAACTTGACTTTTAAAATGGCTAAGCTCAGTGACCATGGGAATGGAACATGAAATGCACGAATTTTGGCAAAGGCTAGTATATGTCTCTTTCTCATGACATTTGCTATAACAAAATGGCTAGAATATAGATTGTAACCTGGATATTAACCTATAACTGACGTAAATAATGTCACATAAATGGCTTTTGTTTAACCTATGTGAAACGACACAAAGCATTAGTTGTCTGGTTCACATGCAGTAATGCAAATAAAACCACATCAGCAGCTTGGTTTAACAATACTAAATTTGTTATATTATCTAATGAGAACCTAATTAATAAAGAAACATCATATGATGAGAATTAGAGAAAATGAGATATTCACGCAGCTTAACAGTATAAATTATGCTGCAACCTTAATAGAATTGAGATCTTTGATTAGCATATTCAGCTATGACTGATACTCTAGATTATTGACTTTGATCTCACGCTGGATTAATTACAATAAAGTGTGTTTTTTGTAACTGATATGTGATTTGAGAATTTGTGTTAACAGAAGAATGGATGTGGGGTTGGGCTGTACATGTTCTCTAGACTGAACCCAGACAATAAACGGAGAATGCTATCAATCTGGACATAATTCAAATCAAGTCCCAGTGATTAATGTAGACCATGCAATGTGAATTTGTTTTTTTAAACAGTTATAAACAGAGTATAATTCATTCTCTGTAACACCCATGACAGCACATAATAGAATTTCCTTCACAAACCATAAGCAAAAACTTTTAAAGTTGAGAAACACAAGACATAAATCATTTGCTGGTAGGCTTTTAAAAAAGTGAAAGCACTGATTATTGAGGTAAGGCTACTTTTAATTCAAATTATCTGATAATTCAGGTTTTTTTTAGACCAGTGTTTTGCTACATTGCTTGCTTCAATTTTGTAGATAGTTCAATGTTTTTAGTGGAAAATAAACAAATGGTCAGAAGTACACTGTATTTGGATGGAGGGATTCTTTTATGTTCAAATATAAGTTACTTATACATGTGGAAAAGATAAGGTCACTAGGCAATACTGAAGCACATTCATCAAACTTTATCTCTGACACTGCTTTGTATTACACAGAATATCGACATTTGCAACTCCTAAAAGATCAAGGGGTAAATAAAAAGATTTAATAAGTTTGAAAACAGACTATAACCAACCTCCTCAAATTTTAAGTCACAAGAGAGAAAGGATCTCTCCAGAAGCAACTGCACTGTTGGTACGGTCAGTTTCTCATCTTTCTCCAGGATTATCTGATAACAGTAGCTCTCTTGAATTTTCTGGCCTGACCTGAATTGTGAGCATGAATAATAACATTACATAAATCTCTTGGGCGCAATAAATATGGCAATTATAAGGTAACCATAAAAACTACCACTAACAATTAATAGGCTAAAGATTTGTAGGTGACGATGAAATTTCCAAAACCTGAAGTAAATGTCATCACCCAAGATGGCACACTATAATAGTGCATTACAAATCACATGTGAGGACATACACGACATAGCATACCAGGAATAGTTTCTGGTCAGGATCCAAGTCACTCAGAAAATACAAGTTGGAAAGAGAAATGAAGCTAAAAATGTCAGGATGAGTTACTGCCCAATGTGGGATTACTGCACTGCTTCTGCAGATTTGAGAATAAAATGTTGTTGGTTTTATAAAAAACGACATTATCACAAAAAGAAACTTTGACCAAAGTGACAATATTTCGGTATAAATTGTATGAACCAAAAATCCAACATCTAATTTCCATACTGCTTGTACTTTCTACTTTTTGAAAAAATGTATTTTCAAAGAAATTATAGAAATTGGGCAGAGACTGTTAGATTTCCAAACAATTTCAGTCATGGATTTATCTACTTTCATTCTCCCTTGATGTGTTAATAGTGGTTTCCTTAATATCAATATTTTATTGTACAATTTAACCACCTTATTCTCAAAATGAGTCATTATAGACTTGACACATTAACTGTTTCTCTCTCCACAGATCCTGTCAGACCATGTAAAAGAGGAACCCTAGGCTCAAAGGAAATTTAATGCAAATTCCCCTTTGTTGAAATCAAGCTGGTCTGATGTCAAGATAATTCCCCAGTGTCACACAACAGTGATGTCTATCAAGGTAAGCAGATGCACAATTAAAAAAACAAGCAAAATGCAGAAATTCCCCTTCGTTTTCCATTTTCGAGACATTGACATAAAAGTTTGAACATACACATGGGAACTAAGGTAGAGCGAAAATATCAAACTTCTTTTTGAAAAGCAAAATCATCAGAATGGCACTACAGGAGTTATTTTATTCACAAAGCTATTAAAAAGGTATCCAAGGAGAAAAACACTTCCACACATATAATACACAGAACAGAAAAGAGCTTTTTAGTATACAAGCTCATAATCTCATAATGGAGAAACCTGACACTCCACAAATGAAAAGGACAGAGATTATTTCTAGCTGAAGATTTAACCTTAGTATATCACTTAAACCCCAATTACACCTAACTCAAAATTATGTAATATTTTTCAAAGCATTTTGCACCAAAACTAGTTGTGTAGAAGAGCAAGTTCTTGTCATTTCATTTATTTCTACTTGTTTGCGTTGGAGGGAACTTTAGCTGTTCATCTGAAGTGGTGTAGAATTACTGACAACCTCTGGATTTCAATATCTTACTACAGTAGGAGTGGCTACAGTAAAAATCGTGGACTCTAGAGGTTGCTGTAGGTTTCAGTGAAATAACGACATAATGCCGACCCATCACTACTCCCAAACCAGCTTCTCTAATTTCCCACTTGTCATGGTTGGGCAGCCATTTCTTATTTTGGAGCTATTGTCATTAGCCTCTTGTCACCAGTGATCACACTAATCCCCTGAATAAATGATAGCGAATGGCAAACTGTCAATATGTGGGATTACTTTTACTGCAGTGCTAAATACAAGCGAAAGTAAAACACAAGTATTTTTGAGAGATAATAGACACCATGATAAAACAGAAAATCTGTGTACTGAATTCAGACTTGCATTTAAGCCAGTATCTCTCAGCTTGACACCAAGTGATAATAGAGGAAATGACTTAATTGCAGCAACTCATGAATTTTATGAAAAGACTGAAACATCCACTTTCAAATAGATGTCTTTTATGTAAAGGAACGGACAAAATTGAACTCCCAAGTTATAATAGTTTGATGACTAACATTCCAAATTTCCCTTCATTTTAAAGTTATTGGCTGACATCCTTTAATGTGACATTGAGTGTAGCACATAGCTACATTGACCAGTACTTCCCAAATATGGTTCAAAACCTATTCTATGTAACCTGAACTCAGATCAGTGGGATAATTTAAGATTTACAATTAGCCCAACTTGCTCAGCTAGGGAGGAAAAAAGAAAATTTATCGACTAATGAACATTAGGTACTCCAGAACTGAGGTTGATCTCTATGTTATTGGCTGTGGTAGAAATAGGGAATGACTTTTGTGGTGCAGTAGTAGTATCTCTAGCTCTGTTCCAGAATGTCCAGTTTAACTCTCACCTGCCACAGGGATGTGTCATAATGTGTCTGAAAATGGTGATTTTAAAAATTCCAATTGATGAATATCATGCTTCAATATGTCCTATCTAGACTCGAGTGAACTGACCACAATGATGTGGTGTCAATAAGCATTTGTAATTTATGAAACTGATCCTGGCAACATTCAATATTGATAGGAACAAAGCAGAAAAAGATTTTTCAAGCTACCTGATCTTTAACAATGGATCAACTGCCAGCACTTCATGCAGTAGGACATTGATGAATTCTTCTGGATCTAAAATTTGAAAAGTTGCACAATTTGTTTGTACTTATGTAAGCAGTGTTAGTCGGCTTAGTTTCACATAATTATAATATTTGAACAGATACTTAATGCAGAACACTCTTGGCTGAAACTCTGAATTGTAAGACCACGAAGTCTTAGCTTGCAAACTACAATGCACTACTACACTGGAGGTGTGTCCCTTTTAAATGAAATTCTAATTGCTAATTAAATTCCAGGCAAGATTAGTTAAAAGCATTCCAGCATTAGATTTCATGCTTTACGCAGTCCTTTGCAAAGCTATCAAAAAAAAAGTTGAAATTAATGCCAAAATGTCCATACTCTTTACCGCACCTCTCCTTACACCTACATTCAGTCCTGAAGAAGGGTTGACTTCTCCACCTTCTGATGCTGCCTGGCTTGCTGTGTTCTTCCAGCCTCCTGCTCGTCTACCTTGGATTCCAGCATCTGCATTTTCTTTGTCTTTAATAATGTCCCTCAGTAACAGACTAGCTAATCTTGAGCAGCTCATCTAATCATATAAAATTTACATTAAGTTTTGAAGACATAGTGGTAGGGTCTAATGGAGATGTTCAGCAGCAGCAGTGTGTACTTTTTACAAGACGCATTGTAGAAATTCACCAAAAGTCCTTCGATAGCACTTTCCAAATCCATGACCAGTTCCATCTCTAAGCACAACAGCAGCATTTACATGGAAATACCACCATTTACAAGTTCCCTTTCAAGCAACTTACTATCCATATTTCGAAGTGCATCACCATACCTTCAGTGTCACTGGGTCAAAATGCTGGAATTTCCTCCCTAACGGCATTGCAGGTTGACTATAGCACATGAACTACAGCAGTTCAAGAAGGCTGCTCACTACTGCCTTCTCAAGGACAACTAGGCATGGGCAATAAATGCTAGTCTAGCCAGCAACACCCATGAGTGAACTGAAAAAAAGTACAGAAAGTTTTTGCATTGCTGAAAAGAGATACACTTTGTTTCATACTTACCTGGGTAGAATCACAGAAACATCTGTTCTAATCATTCTGTCCTGATGAGCGCAAGATTAAAACCTTCAAAACCCAGTCTTTTTTTCAGCAATACTTAAATTCTACACCACAAATTTGCTGCATGAAGGTTTGATGAGACATGGCTGGAAAATTCCAACACTATGAAAGAGCTTATTTGATGCGCTGAAGATATAAAAGATATCTGATGTGGAGAAACATTATTATAAATAGAAGATGGAGTATGGAAATTAGCTTATTTTGTAAAACTAATCATCAAACCATTAAAATCTCAAATCAATATAAAATGATATAAGGTTGCTAGGTCTGGATAAGTTTAAGAGAGAGAGGGCATGCAAATGAAAAGGGAAGAAAGGATAAACGCAACAAATTCATACATTTTGGGCTAATTCAACTTCAACAGAACATTACTTATGAAAGAAAAAAAGCAATTACCCTTTTCTGCTGAAGTAAACGTGTCACATCCTAATAGTTTCCTTAATTTTGTCACTTTATCTGCATTCACAACTCCAGTCCTAGGATCAAAGGATTTGTTGGTTAATCCTTGGCGTCTTGAACACTTAATTAAAAATCTGGATCCTAGGTTACAGAGAAAATTACAAAGTGCAATATTTCAGAACATTTCTACACTAATAATTTCCCTGCTCCCTTTTTGTCACCAAGGCAGCATCTCATGTTTGGTTAAAATTCTGTACGTTCAGAGAGATTTCTAGCAACTCATTGAAGTGGTCACTCTTCAAACTTAAGTGTAGAGAATATTAGACGGTCTGTATATCAGCTAGAAATGGTATTATACTGGGATATTTTCTTGTCAGTTTAAATAAGTTAAACTATGTTCTTGAAGGGATTTTGGTTTAATTTATAGTGTTAGTTTGCAGGCACATTCTGTTTCTGATCAGTTAATCCCCAGAATTTCACCATAATGTCCTGATGTTAAAAGCCTGCAGACACTATACAACAGCTGGTTGAGAAATTCTTTGTCTGATGAGCAGCAGAATTGATGGAAGGCTCATTAAGTCACTCATGTTCCATGCTAAAAATAAACCAAATGATTGGCTTTCAATGAGCCCTACTTCATCAGACTGCTGTTTAGTCTGCTCATGAGAAAGATGGGAGAGGGTATAAATAAGTATGTGAGGAATCACAGAACCCAGTATAAACAACAGTTGATCTATTGTTACAATCTCTACTCCATATTGTTATTTAACCAGATACTGTGCCAGATAAACGTTCTCTGGATGTTAAGAAATGCTATGTCTACTTATCGGAATAGATTGGTGATTCTTAACCCAAAAGGATATCAATGATGGTGTTGTGAAATTGTAACAATGCTGTTTTCAGATCTCTGAACAAATGCATGCTCAGTATAAGTAACCATGATTAAATGGAAGGAAATCCTTATTGGGATATAGGGATGTTGAGGCCTAATGTACTGCCTCTAATACTACACTGAGGTCAATGAACTGAGAATTCACTTGGGGACTCTGCTGCTCTCGTGGATCAGCTGCTCACCATCAGAGGTAGCACAACATGTAATCAGTGGTGATTCCTAACAGAACATTAAAAGTAATAAAAATATAAAAACTGTAGAAAGCTTTAAATTGTCAGGTACAGATTTGCAAACACTATCCTCACTCACTTGCGTAGTGGGTTGACTATGTCCTCCCTCAGTACATGTTGAATTTTCTCACTGTGTCCTCCAGGCATGTGAAGTATGCTATCCACCACTGAAGTGAATGCGAACAAGCTGGAAAAGCATTATTTTAAATAATGAAATTCTTTGGAACAGGAAACAATCAGATCTGATTCAATAGATGTTATTATACACCATCACAATTGTTCTCAGAGTAAGGAATGCGTTTACTACTGACACTAGGCAGCACTAAACCAGGTATAGTCTCAGTAAACAGAAAGAAAAGCAGCTTCACTGATTTTGCACTAATTGGTGCAATCTATTTTTCTGTCCATTGCCACCCCAAGGGCATTTCATACTCCCAGGTATGAAATCTGAAATAGTTAATAGAAGGCACACAAAGGCTTGGGAATTACTTCAATTTTTACACCACGTCTCTCCTTGAATATGGCTTAGCTTGGGAACACAAACTGTAGAAGCACTAAAATTGTCCACCCACAACTCTTGAGATAGTAAATTAAAGCATAACACTGCGAATGCTTGAGACTTAAAATGAAGACAGAAAGAGCTGGAGAAATTCAGCAGGTACGTCAGCATCTACAGAGGGAGAAGCAGACTTACTGTTTTGAGTCTTATGAGTCTTCAGAACTCAACATGGCTGGAAAATGATGATATTTACGTCGATGACTAAGGGGGAGGGGTAGCAAGTGGATCAGATGGTGAAGTGTCCAGACCAAAACAAAAAGGGAATGCCACTGGTAAGGGAGAGAAGTTGATGCAAAGGGAACCCAGTGTTGAATCCTGATGGCTGTAAACTGCCTAGGTAGAAAAGTAACTGATGTTTGGGTTCCACCAGAACACTGCAGCAGGGCTGGGACAGAAACGCTAAGGAGCCTGACGGTGTTCCAAATGACAGGCAACTTATGGACAGAGAGGCAGACAAAGTGGTCACCCAGTCTGCGGTCAGTCTCGAGTTGAAAATGTGTTGCTGGAAAAGCGCAGGAGGTCAGGCAGCATCCAAGGAACAGGAAATTCGACGTTTCGGGCATAAGCCCTTCTTCAGGAATCATGCCCAAAACATCGAATTTCCTGTTCCTTGGATGCTGCCTGACCTGCTGCACTTTTCCAGCAACACATTTTCAGCTCTGATCTCCAGCATCTGCAGACCTCACTTTGTCCTCTGCGGTCAGTCTCATCAATCTAGAAGAGACCACACTGTGCACAGCAAATAAACTTTCCCTTGAAGCTGTGTTTGGGGTCCTAAACAGTAAAGAGAGAAAAAGAAAAGAGCAAGTATTACATTTAACATGATTGCAACAGTTAGGTTGGATGTGGGGGTGCCAGTAGAGGACCTGATGAAGGAGCAGCGCTCCAAAAGCTTACAATTTCAAATAAACCTGTGGGACCATAACCTGGTGTTGTGTGACCTGTGACTTTGCAACAGTTAGGCACCACAGGAGAGTGAGGAAGTGGTTAGGAGTGACAGAGGAGTGGATTAGGTTGTCAAGGAGAGAACAGTCTGACAGAATGCTGACAAGACAAGAGGATGAAGTGTTTGGTGGTGCATCCTAGATATGGCAGTAATAGTCAAGGTCAACTGGCAGGATAGAAAACAAGGACCAGGGGAATCCTACCATAGTTCAGAGGAAGGACATGGGGAAGAGGACAGAAATGGGAGTGATAGGTCAGACATGCCTGAAGTTCTGTAGTAGTACCCATTAAGGGCCCACATATTATTCAATGGGAGGTCTTGTGGCCCAGTGGGTAACATCCCTGCCTCAGAGCAAAAATACCCCAAGTTCAAGTCCCACACAGGACTTAATGGTCAAGGATAGTGCACTCAAAACACAACCAAACAGGGCGAGTACCAACTTGTAAATCCTTCTACCGTATGTCAATGGCAGGCAACCAGAATGGACAGAGTCTAATCAGTCATGTGATGGGAGTATTGGTAACTCTAGGATCACTCACTCAGACCTTTTGAGTATATACGTCAGGATGTCATTAGAGATTGTTCAGGACGTTAGTAGAGTACTATGTACGGTTCTAGTTACCCTGCTATAGGAAGGATATTATTAAATTGGAGAGGGTTCAGAAAAAATTAACAGAATGTTGTGGGAATGGAGGGTTTGAGTTTTAAAGACAGATTGTGATATTTTTCATTGGAGCGGAGAAGGTCGAGGGGTGACCTTGTAGAAGTTTATAAAATCATGAAGGGCATAGTTAAGATGAATAGCAAGGTTCTTTTCCTTACGGTGGGAGATTTCAAAACCAGGGATTATATTTTTAAGATGAAAGATCTAAAAAGGCAGGCAACTTTTTTTTTTACACAGAGTGGTTCATATTTGGAATGAACTGCCAGAGGAAGTGGTGGATGCAGGTACAATTGCAACATATAAAAGACATTTGGATAAGTACATTATTAGGAAAAGTTTGGAGGGATATGGGCCAAATGTAGGCAAACGGCACTAGTTTGGTTTGGGAACATGGTCAGCATGGACTATTTGGACCAAAGTGTCTACTTCCATGATGCGAGACTCCATACATAGTTCCAGGTTAGAATGCGTGTGAAAGAGGGTATGTTGTCACACTTAGAGGGTCTGGTGGTCCACTATACCTGGTACAAATCAGAAACTAGAGTTTATATTCCTTATCAACATTTGCTGGATGCATTCAGCATGCTAGCAACCCCTTCCCAAGAACAGCAAAATCCTCCAATTGATTGAAAACTAGAAAAAAAAAATCAACCAAACCTAAAAATTGTGGAGTCCAGATAGCAAGAATTGTGGTGCCCCTGAATCCCTTTCATTCTTCCTTTCATCAACTGCAGGACTTCATTTTCTCGCACTGGAGGAACGTCCCCTTGTATGGTCAGGTTATCTTGAATTGTCTTCACTTGGAATTGAAACAGACTAAATTAATCCTTTCAATAGTGACAAAAATCTGCATTGTATCCTAATGATCTCAGCAATCCTGGACCCACCTCCATAGCCAGAAACCCCAGCCGAAAAAAAATTAAAATTGCAGTCACTAATTTATTTAGTCTACAACACAAAAACCTACAAAATCTAATCCTGAAGTTCCAATGACTCGAGTGAATGACTGAGCTATGAATTCATCGGAACAATCCTCATTCTTTGCTCTGTACTCAACCCAGTTATTAAAAAAACCAGGTCACCCACAGCACATCATCAGGACACCTCTACTTCATCAGACAATCCACATCAAGCAAAAGGCCACAAACTATTAATGAACAAGAGTCCAAGAAACGACTCCAAGCTTCCTAAGGAAAGCAATCTGCCAACTTAACACTCATCTTTGGCAGTTAACTAATCAGTCCACAAATCACAGGTTATTTCCTGCTTTATAAATATTTCTAAACCACTTCTATCATTTGATGAGTATGAAAGCTATTAATTATCTTCTCTACAAAGATCAACTGTGCGTAAATTCATTCAAGGGCAGAAATAACAGTGTATGAATCCTGGGTCACAATCTTATTAAGCTTCGGCCATATACCAGTAACATCAATCTGTTTATTCCACAAACATTGCCTAACCGGCTCAACATTTCCAATATTTTCTGTTATCATACCTGGTTCAAACGCGGAATGGAAACTTCCAGGCACTCGAGCACTTTACACAAGTTTCTCTGCTATGGCTGCATTTCCTCCAACATGTTTCTGATAATATATTTGTTGAACTGCTTCAGTAATAGATGTATTATTCTTCTCCCAGAAAAAGTACTACTGCATTCCAATTTACTCCACAGGCCCTGCAGTTTTGACAGCCCCACTTCCACGAGGTTATAATTCTTTACTTAAATACCCAAAAGCATTACGGTGGAAAGGATAGTTTTACCTGGTGTAGGAACTGGACTGCTGACTATCTCCCTCAGCAAGTTTGATGAAAAGCGTGCGTCAGGTTTACAGTTCCTTAATGGTATAAAAGTTGCTTTGTTCTGTTCACAACAAAAATAACGATTTTTTTCAAAAGTTCCATCACTCGCATCTTTTAGTTCATAGTCCTATATAATAAGAGACACAAAACATTACCTGACAGTGTTATGAAATTGTGCTTTCTTTCTAGTCTTGACCCTTCTCTCCCTGGGGTGTCATGTCCCATTTAATTTTACATCCCCATTTAACAAATATCATAAATCTATCCTGCAACGACCAGGAAAAACCAAGGAACAGGTTATTCCAGTTGCTGGAAGGTACATCAGGATGGCCCACGCAGATGAAACTCTGGAAATAAACATTTCTTCTGCTCAAAATCTCCCCACAGCACAACGGTCAGGAAATCAAACATCCAATTCAATATCAGGTGACACCTAAATGTCCTAAATGCATAATTAATTAAGAACTTGCCAGAAGTCTAATCGTTTAAACCAGAATGTAGGATACTTAGGAAGGACAGGATAAATTTAGTATTTAAAGCAATTTTATCTCACCAGGGAGATAACATTTTGACCAGAAAGATTACACTCTAATTTGGACTACAACGATGGTCTCAACAGCTCTGTATTTACATGTTAATTCCTAGAGTTAATGACAATAAACTGTAATTGCTCGAAAAGCTCACCAGGTCTGGCAGCATCAGTGGAGTGAAATCAGAGTTAACGTTTTGGTCACTCAACCCGAAATCATAACTCCGAATTCTCTCCACTGATGCTGCAAGACTTGCTGAGCTTTTCCAGCAATTTCTGTTTTTGTTTCTGATTTACATCATTCACAGTTCTTCCGGTTTTGAACAACAAAATAGTACTGTGCATTATTTTGGATTAGGATGGCTGGGCATGGGGGTTTTCTCATGAGGGTAGGTTGAACAGGTTGGGCTTGTTCTCGCTGGAATTTAGAAGAATGAGAAGAGACGTTATTGAAACATACAAGATTCTTATGCAGGAGGTGAAAATGTGTTGCTGGAAAAGCGCAGCAGATCAGGCAGCATCCAAGGAACAGGAAATTCGACGTTTTGGGCATAAGCCCTTCTTCAGGAATATTGTGCAGCAGATTCGTATGCAGCTTGACAAGATGTGGAAAGGTTGCTTCTTCTTGTTGGAGGGTCCGGGACCAGAGACCATAATCTCAAATAAATGTGTCACCCAGTTACGACAGCTATGCAGAGGAATTTCTTCTCTCAGGTAGTAAATATGTGGAATTCTTTATTACATACGTCAGTCAAGTCTAGGTCATTAAGTATATTCAAGGCTGAGATAGATAAATTCTTAATCAGAGTCGAAAAATGTGGCACTAAAAAAGCACAGCAGGTCAGGCAGCATCTGAGGAGCAGCAGAGTTGAAGTTTCAGGCATAAGCCCACCTGATACGTCAACTCTCCTGCTCCTTGGAGGCTTTTCCAGTGCCACATTTTGACTCCGACCCTCCAGTATCTGTAGTCCTCACTTTCTCCTAGATTTTT
This sequence comes from Hemiscyllium ocellatum, assembly GCF_020745735.1. NCBI lineage: Eukaryota > Metazoa > Chordata > Chondrichthyes > Orectolobiformes > Hemiscylliidae > Hemiscyllium > Hemiscyllium ocellatum. Next base: position 55,564,047 of record NC_083415.1, read on the forward strand.
AATCAGGAAAGAGTCAAGAATTATGGAGAAAAGGTAAGAGGATCGGATCAACCATGATCTCTCATTAAATGGAAGAGCAGAGTGAATAGGCTTAATGGTAGACCTCTGCTCAGACATCTTACGATCCCACAAGAGCCATACCACATTGTAAAGGTGTTGAGGAGAGGTTAGACTTGCCACATCCTCCTAAATTAATTCTGCTGCAGTGGCAATAGTCTGATTTTCAATTGATAGTAATCAAACATGAACAAAAAAGAACAAGATAACCACTACTTTCAAATACAAGTTGCTTAACTAATTCTAATAAATCAGCACAACAGCTCATCACATGAGCAAAGATTTCACTGGATACTTAAATCTGTGGACAAACTGGGTTCTACAAAATTTCTTGTATATTTTGGCGCTCCTCCCAAAGGATGTTTAATGTACAGCACAATAACTAAAATCTACATAAAAATGATAGAGTGAAAAGTTTTCCAAATTTGTTTTTCTCTGAAATAAAATGAAGAACGGTGGATGCTGGTAATCTGAAACAAAAACAGAAATTGCTGAAACTCAGCGTCTGTGGAGAGAAAGCAGAGTTAATGTTTGCAGCCCAGTGACCCTTTTTCAGAACTGTCCTCCAGCAATTTCTGTTTTTGTTTTTTTCTGAGTTGGCTAGTTTGTGGATTACCAAGAAATGGGAACCACTTTTTGAGAACATCACTAGTCACTAAGCTTTTGACACCCCAATATACAATTTTTTTAAACATTCAAATTGAAAAAGGTACATGTGCAATGATTCAGCATTCTCTAAACTCACCAACTCAATTCCTGCCCAGAGACTGTCGTGACCTTCTGGTATACCGATCCATTTGATAACTCCATAGACTACAGCATTATTAGGCAATTTCACTTCCACCATCGACTCAACCTCGAGAGCAATACTGTCACTCTCCACAAGCTTTTGACCAGGAATAGATAGGGTAGAATTGAAAGTTTTGTGTTTAGAAATCTTTGAATGAGCCGATGTGGAAATTTCATCCGATTTTTCTCTGCCCATTTTCCTAGGCGACAAACTAGGAGACTGACTTCCAACTGGCGACTTGTTCCAGATTTCCGTATCTAAGAAAGTAACAGGAGTGTCAAATCACTAACAATTGATTTCTGTGACAGAAGATGATCACTGAGATTATATAAAATACATCCTCATATCAACAGTATTCTGACTTTAACTATCGTGAGTTTGGAGAATACATTTCTCTACCCATACTTCTTGAAGGTAAGAGTCAGGCACGGGAAGATAGTCTCTTCCCATTTTAGACTCCTTACCTGAGGAATTTACACAAAAACATCATGTGCATTAAAGGAAAGTTGCCATGGACCAAACTCATGTTAGCAACTGAAAATCAACTTAGATGCAAATATTGTCAGTTTAAAAAAAAATTGGAGCCAGATATCTGTCAATTGGACTGGGGTAAATGCAGCCCACAATGATGCAAGCCGTTAGAATCAGTAGGATATGGTTCACCTACATAGTTGTGGGCACATACTCACAGCATTAGTCCATAATTCTGTCACATATCTATTATTCCATTCTGATAAATAATAAAGAACTCAAGATTTATACAGCACCTTTCACAATCTTATGCTTTATAGCCAAATTAGAAACTGTTTGATATATATTAACTATTACATTGTACAGGGAGAAAATGAGGACTGCAGATGCTGGAGATCAGATTCGAGAGCGTGATGGTGGAAAAGTACAGGTCAGGCAGCATCCGAGGAGCAGGATAATCGACATTTTGGGAAAAAGTCCTTCATCAGGAATGAGGCTGTGAGCCGAGGGGTGGAGAGATAAATGGGAGGGGGATGGTAGCTGAGAGTGCGATAGGTGGATGGAGGTGGGGGTAATGGTGATAGGTCAGAGAGGAAGGTGGAGCGGATAGGTGGGAAGGAAAATGGATAGGTAGGACAGGTCATGAGGGCGGTGCCGATTTGGAAGTTTGGAACTGGGATAAGGTGGGGGACAAGGGAAACTGGTGAAACCCACATTGATGCCATGTGGTTAGAAGGTCCTGAGGCAAAAGATGAAGCGTTCTTCTTCCAAGCATCAGGTGGTTAGATAGTGACGATGGAGGTGGCCCAGGGCTTACATGTCCTTAGCAGAGTGGGAGGGAGAGTCAGGTCCATGCCCCCCCCAAAAAACCCACTCTTCCCTCCCAGCACCTTTCCAGCTGCTACAGGAATTGCAAAACCTGCACCCGCCCCCCCACTACTCACCTCTGACCAATACCCAAAATGAGCCTTCCATATCCTGCACTTCCACAATTTACTGTATTCGCTGCTCCCAATGCAGTCTCCTCCACACTGGGGAGACAGGACGCATCCTTGCACAGTGCTTTAGAGAACATCTCCAGGATACCCGCACCATCTCCAGGACCATGTGGCTGAACACTTCAACTCCCCATCCCACTCCGCCAAGGATGTGCAGGTCCTGGACCTCCTCCAACACCAGGCCCTAACCACCCGATGCCTGGAGGAGGAATGCCTCATCTTCCACTTCAGAACCCTCCAACCAGACAACATCCATGTGGATTTCACCAGTTTCCCCTGACTCCCAATCTTATCCCAATTCCAAACTTCCAACTCGGCACCGCCCTCATGACTTGTCCTATCTGCTCCACCCTCCTCTCCGACCTATCACCATTTCCCCCCCATCTCCATCCACCTATTGCACACTCAGCTACTTTTCCGCCCCAGCCCTACCCATCTCCCATTCATCTCTCCACCCCCTCAGCTCACAGCCTCATTCCTGATTAAGGGCTTTTGCCCAAAATGTCAATTATCCTGCTCCTCGGATACTGCCTGACCTGCTGTGCTTTTCCAGCACCACACTCTCAACTATTACATTTTACAGACAAGTTTGCACAGAAAGATCTCACAAATAACAAGGATACGAGTAGAGAACCTGTTTTAATGATTGATTAACTGATAGTTGTTTGCTGATTTGTTGAAAGAAACTCTCATCTTTGAATAGTATTGTAGGACTTTTTATATCTAATTACAGGGGCAAGCAAGACCTCAATTTAACATCTTATTCAAAAGATAGTATGTGCCACAGAGCAACACTCCGTCAATACTGCACTGACGTAACAGCCTCAATTACTTGCACAAGTCTCTCAAGTCTGGCCTGACAAGGAATTTAGAAAATTGAAAGTTTTTCTCCTAACTGCATTACAAGAACTTCTCTTTAAATAAATTATTGAATCAGCAATTACAAAAGCTTTCCCCTCCACCTACTTAATTTCCCAACAAAGAAAAACTGTGGATGCTAGAGATCAGATACAAAAACAGAAATTGTTGGTCAAATTCAGCAAGTCTGGCAGCATCAGTGTGCAACATTAGAACTAATGAAGAGTTACCAGTCTCAAAACACTAACACTGTTTTCTTCCCACAGTTGCTGCCAGACCTGTTAAACTGCAATTTCTGATTTTGTTTGCACTTAATTCTCCATTTAGCTTGAGGGAAAATTATAACAAATGACAAGTGTACAAAAATCACTAAATTTTGCTTTATTTCAATGCTGGAAATAAAATGCATCCTATATTTAAACAGGTATTCTTTCTAAATTAAAAATTAAATGCCAATTATAACAAGTATCAGCAGGCATGCAAGTCAAGTTGTCCTTCAAGAGGAGAAGAAACTAACAAAGATTTCATAAATGTTTCACAAAAATGTAACCAGGGATAAGTTTTCAAACTGATCTTTGAGTCATCCTTGTAAAATTTAGAAGATTGCCTCTTTGTTATTAAGCATTATCACACTTTCTTGGAACAGAGAAGGAAATTGGATTTTTTTCACCCAGATCAACGGTTACTTAGCAATAACCTGAATGGTAGGTTTCCAAAGTTCAGATAGAAACAGGTGGTCACTGTTACATGTACATTTGGCAGTGGTTTACTTTAGTTCTTTTAACAGAACTAATTTTATATTGCATTTAGGTTCCAACATCTCTAAGCTAACAACTGTCTACTTCTCCCATGTATGTTACTACTGTCAAATAAAAAAAATTCTGAATTGCAATTTTCAAGAGTCAGAGTCATATAGAAACAGACCCTTCAGTCCAACTCGTCCATGCTGACCAAGTTTCCCAAATTAAACTGTCCCACCTGCCTGCGTTTGGCTCATATCGGTCTAAAACTTTCCTATTCATGTACCTGTCTTTTAAATGTTGTAACTATACCTGTATCTATCACTTCCTCTGGCAGTTCATTCCACAAGCAAATTGCCCACAGTTTCAGTTATAATGAAAGGTCGGATAGAAACAGATTTTTCACTAGAGTATAGGTGGTGAGGGGAGACCTTAAGAGGTTTATAAAATTATGGAGGGCATGGATAAGATGTATAGCAAAAGGTATTTTTCCTAGGGTTGGGGAGTTCAGAACTAGAAGGCATACTTTTAAGGTGAGAGGAGAAAGAAATTAGTTAAAAAGACTTACAATTTCTCTTGCAAATTAAGGTAATTTCCTAAACTACTCTGAAAGTTGATGTTGGCGTTTACTAAAGAGGTTCAATTTGTGATATAAACAACATTATAAAAAGAAATCCAGCAATTGAAAATACAGCATCTGGAGGCAGTAATGGTGCCTCATTCCGTGCACTATGCTGAGATGCAGCAGCTAGGAATTGTTTGAAAGAGAGGGTGGTAACATGACAGCAAACTGACTATAATCTTTGTTGCAGAAGAATCAGTATCACCCAACATTATTGGTGTCAAGCACTAAGGATGACTCATTAGCCTGAATATTGTTTTTAAAATCTAATAAAAACTTCAGTATAGTATTATAGGGGTGAATAGATTTGAAGGCATAGATATGGATGTACAATGGGAATTTCTGGCAGCTTATGAAATTGGAGTTTTTTTCTTATTTATTTTCCCCTCAAAAAATTTAAATTTTCAAAATTGAAACGAGAGATCTAACTGGATTTGTCCCACTATCCAAGACAGATTTTTCAGCCATGACATGCCCTCCACTTGGGACACTTTTACAAAATGCCTCGGTCTCACAAAATTAGCAATTAGCGAGTATGCATTGTGCAGAAAAAATCAACCTCATTGTACCAACATTTGTAGGGGTACAACAGCAATCTGAACCTTCTTCACACATTGACTGCAGTACCCACTTGCCATCAATACAGAGAACTCCACATAGTTCAAATGATCTACACTATAAAAGGCAAAGGAGCACAGAATCAATGGATAAAATGTAGGAAAACGGTAATAAACGTGTGTTTCTCTTATGTATTTTGCCTATATTTACTATACTTTTAACTAAAAAGTGGATATTTGATTGTTATCAAGAACAAATGGAAATCTTTTCTGCAATTGTAGCACTATTTTCCTTTAGTTGGTGATGGAAACTTTGCAAAACTAGGAGAGGATCGTGTTAATATTTACTGGAGTCTCTTCCCTTAAAAAAAAACTGCACACCACTTCAACATGAACATGGAATTTATTTTCTACTTCTAACTTTTCCTACTCCAAGCCTAATTCCCAAAGTACATTGAAGATAACGTTGAATGGCTAACAACTGTATGGTTGCAATGGGATTCTGAACCTACCACAGTCATGAAGTGCATTATGAAGTGTGATTGATAACATGATTATGTTTGATCTGTTTCTTTAACTAATGTAAAATGGAGCAATGAAAAAATTCACATGATCTGTGGAGTTCTGCCAAACGGGCTGCATGACTTGGATACCATATGACAGGAGGCCCAGGTAAAAACTTGAGAACAAGGTGTAATGTCACATACCTGAAAACAAAGGATGAAGCAGATGTTCTTCTTTTTACAGATTTTCTATCTCAAAGTCTTTGAACAGAGACTGAGGAAGAAAGAAAGAGATGGCTCAGCAGTTGGGGAAAGACCATCTTGTCAGTTAGCTGCCAGACAGAATACTGGGAATAGCTTGTCCACTAGTTAGGGACACTGGAAGGTCTGTTCCTGGTGAGCCAAAGAAAGAAAAAACAGCACTGGCTCTTATACTGACTGACAGATCAGAAATTCTGACAGGGTCAAGGAAGAGAGTCTTCAATGGTTTTTATGGGTTCAGCAAAGTTGGGAAATATGCACCCATTGGCAGTATTAAGACATCAATAAAAGCTATTTTTTCTGCTGCTTGGAGTATGAGTTGCTTACTAAGTAATATTTAGTCAGTACTGATTTTTGTTTGCTACATTAGAAGTGTTAGAACAATTCTAACTTGGTGAGTGACAATTCAAATCTTTCTTTTAGAGTTACCGCTCTCTATGGGATCATAAAAAAACATTGCAGTACCCATCTTCAGTCATGATTTGGAGATGCCAGTGTTGGACTGGGGTGTACAAAGTTAAAAATCACACAATACCAGGTTATAGTCCAACAGGTTTAATTGGAAGCACACTAGCTTTTGGAGCGACGCCCTTTCATCAGGTGGTAGTGGAGGGCTCGATTGTAACACAGAATTTATAGCAAAAATTTGCAGTGTGATGTAACTGAAATTCTACATTGAAAAATTGATTGTCTGTTAAGCCTTTCATCTGTTAGAATACAGTGATAGCTTCACTTCTTTCACGTGTAAATCACAAAACCTTTTTTTTTTAAAAAGTTGCATTCTCGGGTTAGCTGTTAACAATGGTGATAGCTAGACAATATGTTGAAGGTGTTAGCCCCCTGTGTTCTCTGTCTATGCCATGATGTTTAGATTGATTCTAATCTAAAGAGTGAGATAACAGAGTTTTACATAAATTCATGCAGTTTTTGAGCTCAGAGTTCTACATGAATGAATGCAGTTTTTGAGCAAAGTGCAATGTAACTCTGCAAGTACAAATTCACCCCACACAATATATGTGTGCATGTGGGTCTTTGTCTGTCTGTGTGTCTGTCTGGGATGGGGATTGAGAGGGAGATAAAGTGTGTGCATGTGTATGTGTAGTGAGTGCAGAGTGTCTTAAGTCTGTGAGGGGGTGCATGTGTGAGTGTGAGTGTGTGTGTCTATAAGGGTGTGTGTGGGTGTCTGTGTGTGTGTACCTGTGTCTGTGTGTATGTGAGAGTGTGGTGTATAGTGCAATGGTGATCACCTGTAATGTGACATGAACCCAAGTTCCCGGTTGAGCCCCTCCCTATGGGTACCAAACTTAGCTATCAGCCTCTGCTCGGCCACTTTCCTCTACTGCCTGTCCCGCAGTCCACCTTGGAGGATGGTCACCCGAAGGTCTGAGGCTGAATGTCCTGGACCACTGAAGTGTCTGTTGATTGTTGTGCGGTGCCCATTCATCCGTTGTCGTAGCCTTTGCTCGGTTTCCCCAATGTACCATGCCTCCGGGCATCCTTGCCTGCAATGTATAAGATAGACAACGTTGGCTGAGTCACAAGTACCTGCCATGTATAAGGTGGGAGGTGTTCCCACGCATGACAGTGATATCTATGTCCACAATCTGACACGTCTTGCAGCGTCCACCGTGACAAGGTTGTATGGAGTTGTCCTGAGAGCCGGGCAATTTGCTATGAACAATGATCTGTTTGAGGTTTGGCGGTTGTTTAAAGGGAAGTAGTGGAGGTGTGGGGAAGGTCTTGGTGAAGTGCTCATCCTCATTGTCGTAGCCTTTGCTCGGTTTCCCCAATGTACCATGCCTCCGGGCATCCTTGCCTGCAACATATAAGATAGACAACATTGGCTGAGTCACAAGTACCTGCCATGTACAAGGTGGGAGGTGTTGCAGGTCACGAAGAACATGGCGTAATTTTTCAGCCCCTGGGAAGTACTGAACAACGTAGGGCACCCTGTCAGTTGCAGCACGTGTCTGTCTCCTGAGGAGATCATTACGGTTCCTTGCTGTGGCACGTCGGAACTGGCGGTCAATGAGTTGAGCATCGTACCCCGTTCTTGTGAGGGCATCCTTGAGTACTTCCAGGTGTCCGTCACGTTCCTCCTCATCTGAGCAGATCCGGTGTATGTGTAGGGCTTGTCCATAGAGAATGGCTGTTTGATATGTTTAGGGTGGAAGCTGGAGAAGTGTAACATTGTGAGGTTGTCTGTGGGTTTGCAGTAGAATATGGTGCGGAGGTGTCCGTCCTTGATGAAGACGCACGTGTCCAAAAATGAGACAAACAGTCGAGAGTAGTCCATGGTGAGTTTGATAGTGGGATGAAACTTGTTGATGTCACTGTGTAGTTTTATCAGTGACTCCTCACCATGGGTCCAGAGGAAGAAAATGTCATCAATGTACCTGGTGTACAATGTTGGTTGGAGATCCTGCATAGAGAAGAAATCTTGTTTGAACCTGTGCATAAAAATGTTGGCATATTGGGGTGCAAATTTGGTCCCCATGGCAGTTCCGTGTGTCTGGACGAAGAATTGGTTGTCAAAGGCGAAGACGTTATGATTGAGGATAAAGCGGATGAGTTGTAGGATGGTGTTTGGAGACTGGCAGTTGTTGGTGTTGAGGACTGAGGCTGTTGCCGCGAGTGACCTTCAGGTGACCATCCTCCAAGGTGGACTTCGGAACAGGCAGCAGAGGAAAGTGGCTGAGCAGAGGCTGATAGCTAAGTTCGGTACCCATAGGGAGGGCATCAACCAGGACTTTAGGTTCATGTCACATTACAGGTGATCACCATTGCACTACACACACACACACACACACACACACAGACACCCACACACATCCTTATAGATACACACACTCCCACATGCATCCCCTCACAGACTTAAGACACTCTGCACTCACTACACACACACACTTTCTCACACTCACAACCCCCACCCCAGACAGACAGACAGACAGACAGACAGACAGACACACACACACACATATATTTTGTGGGATGAATTTGTACTTGCAGAGTTACATTGCACTTTGCTCAAAAACTGCATGCATTCATGTAGAACTCTGAGCTCAAAAACTGCACAAATTTATGTAAAACTCTGTTATCTCACTCTTTAGATTAGAATCAATCTAAACATCATGGCATAGACAGAGAACACAGGGGGCTAACACCTTCAACATATTGTCTAGCTATCACCATTGTTAACAGCTAACCCGAGAATGCAATTTTAAAAAAAAGTTTTGTGATTTACACGTGAAAGAAGTGAAACTATCACTGTATTCTAACAGATGAAAGGCTTAACAATCAATTTTTCAAAGTATAATTTCAGTTACAACACACTGCAAATTTTTGCTATAAAGTGTGTGTTACAATCGAGCCCTCCACTATCACCTGATGAAGGGGCGTCGCTCCGAAAGCTAGTGTGCTTCCAATTAAACCTGTTGGACTATAACCTGGTGTTGTGCGATTTTTAACCATCTTCAGTCAGTGTAGGGAGCTCCGTCACCATGATTCATGAATGATCTATATTACAGAGGCCTAACCAAATAGCTTTTAAATCAATCGACGTGATATGTAAAACGTCAGCTATCTAAAAGACGAAGATACACTGAGATCAGTATTAAAAAAATGTTCAAAGACTTTAGAAAAATGTAGACACATTGACAGCTATATACACAAGATAAACTCCTACCAGTGAAAAGTATCAATTGATGTTCAAACCTACCATTACTGTACAATTTATTCTCTTTATCATTTGAATGAGACGGTCCCACTTTAGCATTACTTGCGCAAGTGATATCTCCTGCATTAATGAAAACTTCTTTGTCATTTTTCCTCCCCTTCATTTTATGGTCTCCTCCCTCCTGCATTGAATGGGAGAAAAGCAGTATTTGACACAAAACAGCATAACTACAGCATTAGTTTGCAAGTTATTAGGTTTAAAGAGAATGTAAACTGACCCCAAACAGAGATGAGAAAACAACACCAGGGAAAATCAATGGGTCACTTTCTCTAGCTTTTATCTCAATGCTAAAAGAGAGGATCACTCCAGAGTTGAATCATACAGGCAACCAAACAATCACATGACCAGAGAATATTCTACCCACCTAAACCAGCCAAAGTGGGCAAATATCACGAAAGGTCCAAGATCTGCAGTATAGTGAAAGTAAAACTAAAATTGGGCATTCTTGATAGTACAATACACTACACCACACCACTAACATACAGTATCATTTGGTGCACCCAGGAATCTCTACAAATCAATACCCCTTTGCAGCAACTGTGGAGAGGGAAAGAGAAAGTGGAGTCACCTTCAATACAGAAAAATCAAAAGCTGCATTCTTTGTTAAAAAAAATTGTTTCTTTCAGAGTGAAGCCTGGGATTAAGGATTCAAAAAACTTATTTGCCTGGGAAAGAGACTAGGTCATGCCAAAGCAAAGAAAATCATTCCTGCTCTAGTGGAGAAAATAATATACATACCCTAGTTTTCCAAACCATCTAAGATGGTCACACAAGTAACAGGTCATGACCATCTCCCCAAAAGGTTCAATGGCATTACCATCATTGAACCCTCCACTATCAATATTCTGGGGGTTACCACTGGCCATATAAATACTGTGGTCACAAGGGCAAGTCAGGGCTTAGGAATTCAATGGCAAGTAACTCAAGTCCTGAGTGTCCAAACTTTGCCCACCATCTACATGGCACAAGCCAGAAGTGTGATGAAATATATTTCACATGCCTGGATACCAATACACAAATTGTGCACTATGCAGGACAAGGCACATACTTGACAAGCACGCATTCACGATTTTAAAGATTCACTGCTTCTACCATTGACACAAAGTGACAGCAGTGCATACCATCCACAAAATGTAGTGCAGTAACTCATCAAGTAAAAAGTGAGGTCTGCAGATGCTGGAGATCACAGCTGCAAATGTGTTGCTGGTCAAAGCACAGCAGGCCAGGCAGCATAACTCATCAAGTCTCCTTTGACAGCACTTCCCAAACTCATAACTCCACCATACAAAAGGACAACAAATACATTGGAAATCCGCCACCTACAAGTTCCCTCCAAGCCCCACACCATTCTGACTTGGAACTTTTTCATCGTTCCTTCATGATGGATCAAAATCCTGGAACGTTCGCCCTAACACCACTGTGGCTTACAACCTGCATTCCAGCGATTTTGGACAGTGGCTCATTACCACTTTCCTAAGGGAAGTTAGGCATGAGCAGTAAATTCTGGCCAGCCAGGAAAGTTCACAGGCATTGGACAAATGATTTAAAATCTCAGGTTTGTTACATGATGAAAAGTTGTTATAGCTTTTGTTCAACTCTGAAAATTTTATATTGTTATACGGACTCACTGAAGTCAAAAATCAGATATTAATGGATAAGAACAGCCAATCTACAACACAAATCACCAGAGTTTTCTACCTCATTTTGAGCCTCAGTGCAAAGTGAAAGCCTAGACTCCAGGAGGAAGTCAGACTAATCACTGGACTTTTAAGAATTCCTACAATACAGAAAGAGGCCATTCATCCCATCAAGTCTACACAGACCCTCCAATGAATATCCCATCCAGACCTAGACCCCTGCCTATCTCTGTAATTCCACATTTACCATGGCTAATCCACCTAGCCTACATATCTTTGGACTCACATGGACATGGAGATAATATGCAAAATTCACAGAGTCACCCAAGGGCATAATCAAACCCAGGTCCTTGAAACTGAGAGGCAATAGTGCTAACCATTAAGCACCACTGTGCTGCTCTATAACCCAATATTACACAAATATCTAATTCCAGAATAAGAAGATCTAGATGAGAAAGGAGACAAAAAAAAATTGATATTCCAACAAAACATAATCAACTATACTTTGTCCTGCATCTCGCAGTACTTCAGTACAAATCTATAAATAGCTCCTTGAGTTGGAAAGTGTGATAACGTTTTGTGAGAAACTGCCACCACCCTATAATATTTAGTAATAGTTAAGCGCTTACCACACACTCTACTTGAAACAACAATCCATTTAGTTCCAATCCACTGTCAAGCCTAGATTTGTGAATATCTTTGACAATTCCTACCCATGTTACCCTGTTCCGTTTCACTTGCACAATGTCATTAATTTGTAGGACAGAAATAGACTTGAAAAGATTTTCATTCTGAACAAGTGCACATCGATGAGACATGTCCTGGATTTCAAGAAGCAACTCTGCTTCATCCTTGCTGATTTCTTGGAGATCTTCTTGCTTCACTTTTGCTAACTTTATGGTCTTTTTGTTAAACTCCACAACTGCAGATAATTCATTTTCTGATCTAGTGCAATATCCCAATGAGCCTTTTTGGATCTTCTTCCTGTTTTCAGTAAATTCTTTCATCACAATAAAATAATGTTTATCTCCTTCAATTCCTCCCATTCCGATTTTGGGTGGTCCAAGGACCTGAAAAAGATTACAATTAATTAAATGTGGTTTTTTTTTCCATTTATAGGCCACAAAAATAAAAACAAATTCATTTCATCATGAGACAACTGTATCTGAAGAGGTTCAGAGCAGTTCAAAAAAATCTGATCTCTCACAAGAGTAGTATCCTGGAAATTGCAGACTTGAGCACCTGCTCTTCATAACAGATTACTGAGTAAGCCACAGAGATCCTATTTTGATCTAATTCACTAGGCAAGCTATATTTTGACCATGCTGACATCAAAAGACCTCAAAAGCAGATGACCATCAAACATTTCATCTAACATAAAGGACATAACCTGTTCCTGCACCTTTCTCAGGACGATCCCAAAAATTGTCCATGAAAATATATTGCTGTTCATTCAGTGTTGCTGTATCAAAATCCTGAAACTTCTTTCCAGATGTATTGTAGGGGTATCCACACCAAATGGACTGTAGCAGTTCAGAATATAGCTTACCACTATCTCCTCAATGGTGACCGGATATAAAAATATATGCTGGTCAAGCCAATAAATATACTTCATGATTTTTTTTAAAATAGTACAATACAAATAAGTTCCTTGCAGTATCCAAAATAACAATTTCATTTACTTTTAAAAAAAACTACAGATCTTCCAGAAAAACTTGGCACAGACTATAACAGTTCCTTATGATGTCAACTAAAGTCTCGTTGAAGACAGCAATGAATAGGATGGGTAGACAGTGAATAAACTGTCCTCACTATTCTTTTGAGAGGAATACGAACAGTTTTTGACTTACTTGCACACATATCCTGGTGGTAGAATGTATATTGAATGAAAACTCAGGATTTTATCACACTCTTTTAGTTTTCAGTTTCTTTATTCCTAATGTATGTTATACACAAGAATGTCATCAAGACATTTTGCAAAAGTATCTTCATAAAGAAGTTGTCTGTTGTTGAATCAGTCTAGCAAGCTTATATTAGCTTCAAATGATTCCTTCCTTATCCATTACAGTCTTGGTTTAGAGACTGTGTTCCATTCAAACCTTATGATGGAAAGAAATTATAAAAACATAAGCATGTTAACAAGAGAGTATTCAAGATGCTGTGTTGAACCACTATACATAGTCACAGCAGCATTAGTTACCCGGTTATAGAATTGTAATACTTCTCTACAATAGGAATTAATCTTAATGCCATTCTCTCCTCCTTTACCTATAACCTTGCAAATCAGCACTCTTTAGATATCTATTGACAGTCACTGGCATTACTGTCATTGAATCCCTTACTAACAAATCTAAGAGTTGCCTTGTACCAAAAACTGAACTGGACTACCTGTGGAAATAATGTGACAGAAAAAAGCAGATCAGTGGTTAGGAATCCTATAGCGTGTAACTCACCTCCCTCTCAGGACTGTGACAGAATACTCCCCCATTTACCAGAAAGTGTGTAGATCCAACAGCATTCAAAAAGCTTGATAACATCCAAGTCAAAGCAACCCGCATGATGGCACCACTTCCACAAATATCCTCTCCCTCCACCACTGATGCCTAAATGATTCAGTGCAGAAATTCACCAAGGCTCCTTGGACATCATCATTCAAACACACAGCCACTTTATATCCCACTCTCATCACTGTTGCTAGCGATGTTCACTGTTGTCATTCTTCAGGGTCCCTTCTTGTGGCACAGCGTTATGTTCCTACCTTTAGACCAAGAAGCCTGGATTCAAGTACCACCTGATTTGGGGGGGTGTAATAACATCGCTGAACAAGTTAATTAGATTAAAAAAAGGTAGGGCAAGGACAGTGGACAAATGGGAATATCACTATCTGCAAGTCCCACTCAAAGCCACTTACCATCCTGACTTGGAATTATATTACTGTTTTTTCCAGTGACACTGGGTCAAAATCCTGGCAACAATGTAAATCTACCTACAGAAAACAGACCAGAGCAGTTCAAATTAGCAACTAATACCTTCAGTAAGGGTTGTTAGGCACAGGGAATAAATGCTGACACAGCCAGCTCTAGCCACATCTCATGAATGAATTTTAAAATTATGCACTTCCCTTTTGAGAGCGATGACTGAAGCTGGCACCAATATACACACACAGTCACTGGCATGTTTCTTCATCATCAACTGTTCTGGATCCCTTGTTGTTTTAAACACTATAAAATTGATAACATTGGCTCAGTGCAGTGCCAGGGACCTGGGTTCAATTCCACCCTCAGGTGATTGCATGGAGTTTGCACATTCTCCCCATGTCTGCATGGGTTACCTCCCACAGTTGAAAATGTGTTGCTGGAAAAGCACAGCAGGTCAGGCAGCATCCAAGGAGCAGGAGAGTCCACAGTCCAATGATGTACAGGTTAGGTGGATAGGTCATTCTAAATTGTACATAGTATCCAGGGTTGCGCAAGCTAGGTGGATTAGTCATGGGAAATGGAAGGGGGTAGTGGAAGTGGGATGATGTTAGGTGATAAGCATGGACTGGAAGGCCAAATGGTCTTCTTCCACACTGTAGGAATCTATGATTCTCTGCTTTTAGGACAACCCATCCACATAAAAGCATGTTCTTTAATCTTTTCTGCAATCTCCTAAGCCTTCACCGGCTTCCTAAAGAATTAAATTGCAACGGTTAAACAATGTGAAGCTACATGTGAGAAATACCACTGACAAAAACTAACAACCGTGCTCTAATAGAATTTATAAACCTGCACGGGAAACCACCGAAACTTTCGAATCGTGGGCGCTTTCAATTTTGAGGTAATTTGTGAACTAATGCAGTAGGAAGCCCGCATCCTCAGCCCAACTTCATAAATGGGAACAATGAAAACATTGCACTGCATCAGAACGGACAATCCGCAAACAAAGTGCTGGCAAGGCTCAGCAATCTCTGTTTTTGTTTTGCAGCATAATTTGGGCTTCAAGGTCCAATCAGTTTAATTGTTAAATTTAAAACAGACGTAAACCCAAAACTGTGTGAGGGGCAGAGTTTAAAGACAGGATCTGGGGGGGGGGGGGGGAGGGGGACAACAAACGGTGACAAAACAAACCCCGCGAGGCACCCGTCGCTGGTTTAATGTCAAAGCCGGGTGATTAATAATAATATAACGCAGCGAGTGAGGAGATCTATCCCCGAGGTTTATTTATTTATAAACGGCATCAAACCGGGCTCTGTCAGTTATAATTCAAACCGACTGACAGGGCCCCCCACTGAGGCCTAGGGCGGCCACCGCCGGGCCCGGCTCACTGACGGCCCACAGCCTCCACCTCCCCGGTTATCCCAGTCCCGGTTAAGGAGGATCCCCACGCCCGACCCCCCCCCCCGCCGCACAGGGAGGGTCACCCGCCTTCAGACTAAACATACCACCCCCCAACACACTTACCGCCCGGCCGCACCGACTGCGCATGCCCCAGCTTCAGATCTCGCGAGCTCACGAGGGGCCAGTCACGTGAAACTGAGGGCACGTGCACATCCCAGAGCCGCTTCAGGCACGTGCTGATCACGATGGACAGCACAGAGCTGTTTCAGGGTCATATACTGCACAATAGACAGCACATAGTTGTTTCTGGGATATGCACTGTACAATACACAGCACAGAGCTGTTTCAGGGTCATATACTGCACAATAGACAGCACATAGTTGTTTCTGGGATATGCACTGTACAATACACAGCACAGAGCTGTTTCAGGGTCATATACTGCACAATAGACAGCACAGAGCTGTTTCAGGGTCATATACTGCACAATAGACAGCACATAGTTGTTTCTGGGATATGCACTGTACAATACACAGCACAGAGCTGTTTCAGGGTCATATACTGCACAATAGACAGCACAGAGCTGTTTCAGGGTCATATACTGCACAATAGACAGCACAGAGCTGTTTCAGGGACATGCACTGTACAATACACAGCACAGAGCTGTTTCAGGGTCATATACTGCACAATAGACAGCACAGAGCTGCTTCAGGGACATGCACTGTACAATACACAGCACAGAGCTGTTTCAGGGTCATATACTGCACAATAGACAGCACAGAGCTGCTTCAGGGACATGCACTCTACAATTGACAGCATAGACCTGCTTCAGGCACATGCATTGTACAATAGACAGCACAGAGATGGTTCTGGGACATGCACTGTACACTGGACAGCACAGAGCTGCTTGAGGGACATACACTGTGCAATAGACAGCACTGAGCTATTTCAGGGACATTCACTGCACAACAGCCAGCACAGAGCTGTTTCAGGGCACGTGCACTGCACAACAGACAGCACAGAGCTGTTTCAGGGACATGTACTATACAATAGACAGCACAGAGCTGCTTCGGGGTCATGCACTGTACAATGGATAGCACAGAGCTGATTGAGGGACATACACTGTACAATTGACAGCACAGACCTGCTCAAGGGACATGCACTCTACAATTGACAGCAGGGACCAGCTTCAGGCACAAGCACTGTACAATTGACAGCACCGAGCTGCTTCGGGTACATGCACTGTACAATTGAAAGCACAGACCTGCTCCAGGGACATGCTCTGTACAATAGACAGCACAGAGCTGCTCTAGGTACATGCACTGTACAATAGACAGCACAGAGCTGCTTGAGGAACTTACACTATACAATAGACAGCACAGAGCTATTTTAGGTCATACACTGCACAATAGACAGCACAGAGGTATTTCAGGGACATGCACTGCACAATAGACAACACAGAGCAGCTTCAGGGACATTCACTCTACAATTGACAGCACATACCTGCTTCAGGCACATGCAATGTACAATGGACAGCACAGAGCAGCTTGAGGGACATACACTGTGCAATAGACAGCACCGAACTTTTTCAGGGCATGTACTGTACAATAGACAGCACAGAGATGCTTCGGGGACATGCACTGTACAATGGATAGCACAGAGCTGCTTGAGGGACATACACTGTACAATTGACAGCATAGACCTGCTCAAGGGACATGCACTCTACAATTGACAGCAGGGACCAGCTTCAGGCACATGCACTGTACAATTGACAGCACCAAGCTGCTTCGGGTACATGCACTGTACAATTGAAAGCACAGACATGCTCCAAGGACATGCTCTGCACAATAGACAACACAGCTGCTTCAGGCACATGCACTGTACAATAGACAGCACAGAGCTGCTTGAGGAAATTACACTATACAATAAACAGCACAGAGCTGCTTGAGGAAATTACACTGTACAATAGACAGCACAAAGCTGTTTCTGGGACATATACTGTACGATAGACAGCACAGAGCTGTTTCTGGGACATGCACTGTACAATAAACAGCACAGAACTGACATGCACTGTACAAGAGAAAGCACAGAGCTGATACATGGACATGCTGTGTACAATAGACAGTGCAGAGCTGTTTGAGGAACATGCATATAAAATAGACAGCAAGAGCTGTTTCAGGGACACGCTCTGTACAATAGACAGCACAGAGCTGTTACATGGACGTCCTCTGTACAAGAGACAGCGCAGAGCTTTTTGGGGGACATGCACTGCAGAATAGACAGCACAGAGCTGTTTGAGGGACAAACACTGTACAATAGACAGCACAGAGCTGCTTCAGGGTCATGCACTGTACAAGAGACAGCCCAGAGCTGTTTGAGGGACAGGCATGTAAAATCGACAGCAAAGAGCTGTTTGAGGGACATGCTCTGTACAGTAGACAGCACAGAGCTGTTTCAGCGACATGCACTGTACAATAGACAGCACGGAACTGCTTCAGTGATGTGCACTGTACAATAGACAGCACAGAGCTGTTTCAGGGACATGGGCTGTGCAATAGACAGCACAGAGCTGTTTCAGGGACATGGGCTGTGCAATAGACAGCACAGAGCTGTTTCAGGGACATGGGCTGTGCAATAGACAGCACAGAGCTGTTTCAGGTTAAAGCACTATACAATAGACAGCACAGAGCTGTTTCAGGGACATGGGCTGTGCAATAGACAGCACAGAGCTGCTTCAGGGACATGCACTGTACAATACACAGCACAAAGCTGTTTCAGGGACATGCACTGCACAATAGATGACACAGAGCTGCTTCAGGGACATACACTCTACAATTGACAGCATAGACCTGATTCAGGGACATGCACTGTACAATAGACAGCACAGAGCAGCTTCAGGGACATGCACTGTACAATAGTCAGCACAGAGCTGCTTCAAGGACATGCATGTAACGTAGACAGCACAGAGCTGTTACAGGGACATGCACTGTACAATAGACAGCACAGAACCGCTTCAATGACATACACTGTACAATAGACAGCACAGAGCTGTTACAGGGCATTCCCTGTACAAAAGACAGCGCAGAACTATTTCAGGGACATACACTGTACAATAGACAGCACAGAGCTGTTACAGGGCATTCCCTGTACAAAAGACAGCGCAGAACTGTTTCAGGGACTTGCACTGCACAATAGAGAACACAGAGCTGTTACAGGGACATGCACTGTACAATAGACAGCACCGAGCTATTTCAAGGACATACATTGTACAATAGACAGCACAGAGCTGTTTCAGGGACATGCATGTAAAATAGTTAGCACAAATCTATTTCAGGGACATGCACTGCACAATGGACAGCACAGAGCCGCTTCAGGTAGATGCACTGAACAATAGAGAGCACAGAGCTGTTACAGGGACATGCTCTGTACACTAGTCAGCGCAGAGTTGTTTGAGGGACATACTCTGTACAATAGACAGCACAGCGCTGTTACAGGGTCATGCTTTGTACAATGGACAGCGCAGAGCTCTTTCAGGGACATGCACTGTACAATAGACAGCACAGAGCTGCTTCAGCGACATACACTGCACCATAGACAGCACAGAGCTGTTACAGGGTCATGCTCTGTACAAAATACAGAGCAGAACTGTTTCAGGGACATGCTCTGTACAATAGACAGCACAGAGCTGTTACAGGGACATGCTCTGTACACTAGACAACGCAGAGTTGTTTGAGGGACATGCTCTGTACAATAGACAGCACAGAGCTGTTTCAGGGACATGCACTGTACAAGAGACAGCACAGAGCTGCTTCAGGGACATGCACTGCACAAGAGACAGCACAGAGCTTTTACATGGACATGCTCTGTAGAATAGACAGCATGGATCTGATTCAGGAACAGCAACTGGACAATAGAGAGCATGGAGCTGCTTCAGAGACACGCAATGCACAGTACACAGCACAGAGCTGCTTCAGGGACATGTACTGCACAATAGACAGCACAGAGTGTTTGACGGATATGCATTGTACAACAGACAGCACAGCCCTGCTCCAGGACATGCACTGTACACTAGACAGCACAGAGCTGTTTGAGGGACATGCACTGTACAATAGACAGCACAGAGCTGCTTCAGGGACATGCACTGAAGAAAAGACAGCACAGAGCTGCTTCAGGAGTATGCACTGTACAATAGACAGCACCGAGCTATTTCAAGGACATACACTGTACAATAGACAGCACAGAGCTGTTTCAGGGACATGCACTGTACAATAGACAGCGCAGAGCAGCTTCATGGACATGCGCTGTACAATTGATAGCACAGCGCCTCCTCAGGGACATGCTCTGTACAATAGACAGCACAGAGCTGCTTCAGAGACATGCACTGAATAATGGACAGCAGAGAGCTCTTTCAGGGTAATGCACTGTACAATAGCAAGCATAGAGCTGTTACAGGAATATTCTCTGTATAATAGAGAGCACAGAGCTGTTTGAGGGACAAGCACTGTACAATAGACAACATAGAGCTACTTCAGGGACATGCGCTGTAAAATAGATAGCACAGCGCCCCTTCATGGACATGCACTGTAAATAGACAACACAGAGCTGCTGCAGGGACACGCACTGAACAATAGACAGCACAGACCTGTTTCAGGGACACGCTCTGTACAATAGACCACGCAGAGGTGTTTCAAGGGGTTTGGCTGTACTTGAGACTGCACAGCTGTTTCAGGGATTATGACTGTACAATAGACAGCACAGAGCTGCTTCAGGGGTTATCAAAGTATAATAGACAGCACAGAATTGCTTCAATTGATTTGACTGCACAACAGACAACTCAAAGCTGCTGCTTCAGAGTCAAGCACTGCACAAAAAATGCACAGAACTGCTTTGGGGGATATGCATTGCACAATAGACAGAACAGAGCTGCTTCAGGGGTCATGTTTAGTATGCTTTCCTTTTTTTGGTCAGTGTGAGATATGTCTCTTGATTAAATGTAAAAATACAAGCCATAAGTATTAAGTTAACCTGGACTAGTGGTTTATAGAGTAACAATACAGTGCTATCTTCTGGGTCTGTAGATTGGAAGAAGCAAAAATAGCCCTTGGTAGAGTGATATGCTCTTCTTGTTGGATGTGGGAGTGTCGGGAGAATTTATGTGTTACTGAGGATTATATCTGCAATAAATATCGTTGTTTGCAGATCCTATCAACTCGAATGGATTGTTGGAGCAGCAGTTAGAGGCAATGAGGAATTTACAAGAGCAAACTGTGTGGAGTTTGCACGTTCTCCCCGTGTCTGCGTGGGTTTCCTCCGGGTGCTCCGGTTTCCTCCCACAGTCCAAAGATGTGCGGGTCAGGTGAATTGGCCATGCTAAATTGCCCGTAGTGTTAGGTAAGGGGTAAATGTAGGGGTATGGGTGGGTTGCGCTTCGGCGGGTCGGTGTGGACTTGTTGGGCCGAAGGGCCTGTTTCCACACTGTAAGTCTAATCTAATCTAAAAGGGATGTGATGGATGGCAGTTATAGGAAGAGAGAAAAGTCACATAGATGGGTTAACTCCAGGAAAGCTAAGAGAGATAGGCAGGTAGTGCAGGAGTCTTCTGTGGCTGTCCCCATTTCAAACATGTATGCTGTTTTGGAAAATGTAGTGGGAGTTGGATTCTCAGGGGAATGTAACACGAACAGCCAAACTTCTGGTATTGAGACTGGCTGTAATGCAATGAAGGAAACGTCAGGCTCCAACAGATCGATTGTGTTAGGGAACTCTCTATTCCGAGAGACAGACATGGTTCTGTGGCCAGCAGTGAAAAATCAGAATGATGTGTTGCATCCCTGGTGCCAGGATCAAGTGTGTCTCAGAGAGGGTGCAGAATGTTGTCAAGGTGGAGAGGGACCAGCAGGAGGTCATTGTACACATTGGAACCAATGACATAGAAAGGGAAAAGGATGAGATTCTGAAGGGAGAATATAGGAAGGAAATTAGGCAGGAAATTTTTTAAAAATCCTTCAGAGTAGTAGTATCTGGATTACTCCTGCTGCTAGTGAGGGAAGGAATAGGAGGATATAGCGGTTTAATGCATGGCTGAGGAGCTGGTGTATGGGAGAGGGATTCACATTTTTGGATCATTGGAATCTCTTCTGGAGTAGAAGTGACCTGTTCAAGAAGGAGAGATTGCACCTGAATTGGAAGGGGACTATTATACTGGCAGGGAGCTTTGCGAGAGCTGCTTGGGAGGATTTAAACTAGTACGGTCGGGGTGAGACCCAGGGAGATAGTGAGGAAAGAGATCAGTCTGAGAAAAGAAACGAGTCAAACGGTCAGGGCAGGCAGGGTCAAAGCAGAGAACAAGGTAGGATTGAGAAATTAAACTGCATTTATTTCAATGCAAGAGGCCTAACAGGGGAGGCAGGTGAACTCAGGGCACTGTTAGGAACATGGGACTGGGATATCATAGCAATTACAGAAACGTGCCTCAAGGATGAACAGGACTGGCAGCTTAATGTTTCAGGATACAAATGTTACAGGAAGGACAGAAAGGGAGGCAAAGGAAGAGGAGGAGTGACATTTTTGATAAGGGATAGCATTACAGCTATACTGAGGGAGGATATACCTGGAAATACATCCAGGGAAGTTATTTGGGTGGAACTGAGAAATAAGAAAAGGATGATCACAGAATTGGGATTGTATTATAGACATCTTAATAGTCAGGGAAATTGAGAAACACATTTGTCAGGAGATCTCAGTTATCTGTAAGAATAATAGGGTGGTTATGGTAGGGGATTTTAACTTTCCAAACATAGACTGGGACTGCCAAAGTGTTAAGGGTTTAGATGGAGAGGAATTTGTTAGGTTTGTACAAGTAAATTTTCTGTACCTACTGTAGAAGATGCAAATCTTGACCTACTCTTGGGAAATAAGGCAGGGCAGGTGACTGAGATGTCAGTGGGAGAGCACTTTGGGGCCAGCGACCATAATTCTATTGGTTTTAAAATAGTGATGGAAAAGGATAGACCGGATCTAAAAGTTGAAGTTCGAAATTGGAAAAAGGCTAATTTTGATGGTATTAGGAAAGAACTTTCAAAAGCTGATTGGAGGCAAATGTTCACAGGTAAAGGGACGGCTGGAAAATGGGAAGCTTTCAGAAATGAAATAACAAGAATCCAGATAAAGTATTTTTCTGTTAGGGTGAAAGGAAATGCTGGTAGGTGCAGGGAATGCTGGATGACTGAAGAAATTGAGGTGAAAATGTGATGCTAGTTAAAGCACAGCAGGTCAGGCAGCATCCAAGGAACAGGAAATTCGACGTTTCGGGCCAGAGCCCTTCATCAGGAATGAGTTGTAGAGAGAGGAAGAGAGCTTCTTCATGGAAGGCATCCTTGCAAGAGGATTCGCAGTAGGTTAAAATCTTTGAGTAAAAAGTGAGGTCTGCAGATGCTGGCGATCAGAGCTGAAAATGTGTTGCTGGTTAAAGCACAGCAGGTCAGGCAGCATCCAAGGAACAGGAAATTCGACGTTTCGGGCCAGAGCCCTTCATCAGTCATTCCTGATGAAGGGCTCTGGCCCGAAACTTCGAATTTCCTGTTCCTTGGATGCTGCCTGACCTGCTGTGCTTTAACCAGCAACACATTTTCAGCTCTGAAGAAATTGAGGACTTGTTTAAGAAATCGAAAGCAGCAGATGTCAGGTACAGACAGGATAGATTGAGTGAATCCTTATAAGACTACAAAGGCAGCAGGAATATACTTAAGAGGGAAATCAGGAGGGCAAAAGGGGAACATGAGAATCCAAAGGATCTTTACAATTACATTAAGGACAGAAGGGTAACGAGGGAGAGAATAGGGCCCCTCAAAGGTCAGCAAGGCAGCCCATATGTGGAACCCCAGGAGATGGGGGAGATACTAAACGAGTATTTTGCATTAGTGTTTACTGTGGAAAAGGATATGAAAGATATAGAATGAGGGGAAATAGATGTTGGCACCTTGAAAAATTGTCCATATTATAGTGGATGAAGTGCTGGATGTCATGAAATTCATAAAAGTGGATAAATCCCCAGGACCTGATCGCGTGTACCCTCGCACTCTGTGGGAAGCTCCAGAAGTGATTGCTCGGCCCCTTGCTGGGATATTTGTATCATCAATAGTCACAGGTGAGGTGCCAGAAGACTGGAGGTTGACCAATGTGGTGCCACTATTTAAGAAAGGTGGTAAGGACAAGCCGGGGAACCATAGACCAGTGAGCCTGACCTCAGTAGTGGGTAAGTTGTTGGAGGGAATCCTGAGAGGCAGGATGTACATGTATTTGGAAAAGCAAGTGCTGATTAGGGATAGTCAGCATGGCTTTGTGTGTGGGAAATCATGTCTCATGAACTTGATTGAGTTTTTTGAAGAAGTAACAAAGAGGATTGATGAGGGCAGAGTGGTAGACGTGATCTATATGGACTTCAGTAAGGCGTTCGGCAAGGTTCCCCATGGGGGACTGGTTAGATCTCATGGAGTATAGGGAGAACTAGCCAATTGGAAACCAAATTGGCTCATAGGTAGAAGATGGAGAGTGGTGATGGAGGGTTGTTTTTTAGACTGGAGGCCTGTGACCAGTGATGTGCACAAGGATTGGTGCTGGGTTCACAACTTTTTGTCATTTATATAAATGACTTGCTGTGAGCATAAGAGGTGTGGTTGGTAAATTTGCAGATGACACCAAAATTGGAGGTGTAGTGGACAGCGAAGAAGGTTACCTCAGGTTACAATGGGATCTTGATCAGATGGACCAATGGGCTGAGAAGTGGCAGATGGAGTTTAATTTAGATAAATGCGAGATGTATGCTTTTTGGAAAAGCAAATCTTAGCAGGACTTATACACTTCATGGTAAGGATCGAGGGAGTGTTCCTGAACAAAGAGACCTTGGAGTGCAGGTTCATAGCTCCTGAAAAGTAGAGTTGCAGGTAGATAGGATAGTGAAGAAGGCGTTTGGTATGCTTTCCTTTATTGGTCGGAGTATTGAGTACAGGAGTTGGGAGGTCATGTTGCGGCTGTACAGGACATTGGTTAGGCCACTGTTGGAATATTGTGTGCAAATCTGGTCTCCTTCCTAGCAAAAGGATGTTGTGAAACCTGAAAGGGTTAAGGAAATCTTTACAAGGATGTTGCTGGAGGGTTTGAGCTATAAGAGGGTTTGAATAGACTAGGGCTGTTTTCCCTGGAGCTTCGGAGGCTGAGGGCTGACCTTATAGAGGTTTATAAAATCATGAGCGGCATAGATAGGATAAATAGACAAAGTCTTTACTTTGGGGTGGGGATGTCCAGAACTAGAGGGCATAGGTTTAGGATGAGAGGGGAAAGATATAAAAGAGACCTAAGGAACAATCTTTTCACACCGAGGGTGGTACGTGTATGGAATAAGCTGCCAGAGGAAGTGATGGAGGCTGGTACAATTGCAACATTTCAAAGGTGTCTGGATGGGTATATGACTAGGAAGGGTTTAGAGGGATATGGGCCAGGTGCTGGCAAATGAGACGAGATTAGGTTGGGATATCTGATCGGCATGGACGAGTTGGACTGAAGGTTCTGTTTCCGTGTTGTACATCTCTATGACTCTATGACTCATTGAGGATAGGAGTTGGGAGGTTATGTTGCGGCTATGCAGGACATTGGGTATAGTTTTGGAATATTGTGTGCAGTTCTGGTCTCCCTGCCACGGGAAGGATTTTGTGAAACTTGAAAGGGTTCAGAAAAAATTTACAAGGATGCTGCCAGGGTTGGAAGGTTTGAGCTATAAGAAGAGGCTGAATAGGCTGGAGCTGTTTACCCTGGAGCATCGAAGGCTGAGGGGTGACCTTATAGAGGTTTATAAAATTGTAAGGGGCATAGATAGGGTAAATAGACAAGGTCTTTCTTTGGGTTGCGGGAATCCAGAATTAAAGGGCATAAGTTTAGAGTAAGGAGGGAAAGATATAAAAGGGACCTAAGGCGCAACTTTTTCACTCAAAAGGTGATGTGTGTATGGAATGAGCTGCCAGAGGAAGTGGTGGAGGTTGTTACAATTAGAACATGGAGAAAGTGAGGACTGCAGATGCTGGAGTATCAGAGCTGAAAATGTGTTGCTGGAAAAGCGCAGCAGGTCAGGCAGCATCCAAGGAACAGGAGATTCGACATTTCGGGCATAAGCCCTTCTTCAGGAATGTGGAAAGTGTGTCCAGCAAGCTAAGATAAAAGGTAGGGAGGAGGGACTTGGGGGAAGGGCGTTGGAGATGCCATAGGTGAAGGAGGTCAAGGTGAGGGTGATAGGCCGGAGTGGGGTGGGGACGGAGAGGTCAGGAAGAAGATTGCAGGTTAGGAAGGCAGTGCTGAGTTCAAGGGATTTGACTGAGACAAGGTGGGGGGAGGGGAAATGAGGAAACTGGAGAAATCTGAGTTCGTCCCTTGTGGTTGGAGGGTTCCTAGGCGGAAGATGAGGCGCTCTTCCTTCAACCATCATGTTGTTATGGTCTGCCGGTGGAGGAGTCCAAGGACCTGCATGTCCTTGGTAGAGTGGGAGGGGGAATTGAAGTGTTGAGCCACGGGGTGGTTGGGTTGGTTGGTCTGGGTGTCCCAGAGGTGTTCTCTGAAACGTTCCACAAGTAGGCGGCCTGTCTCCCCAATATAGAGGAGGCCACATCGGGTGCAGTGGATGCAATAGATGATGTGTGTGGAGGTGCAGGTGAATTTGTGGCGGATATGGAAGAATCCCTTGGGCCTTGGAGAGAAGTAAGGGAGGAGGTGTGGGCGCAAGTTTTGCATTTCTTACGGTTGCAGGGGAAGGTGCCGGGAGTGAAGGTTGGGTTAGTGGGGGTGACAAAGGAGTCACGGAGGGAGTGGTCTTTTCAGAACGCTGATAGGGGAGGGGAGGGAAATATATCCCTGGTGGTGGGGTCCGTTTGGAGGTGGCAGAAATGACGGCGGATGATACACTGTATATGGAGGTTGGTGGAGTGGTAGTTGAGAACCAGTGGGGTTCTGTCCTGGTGGCGGTTGGAGGGGCGGGGCTCAAGGGCGGAGGAGCGGGAAGTGGAGGAGATGCGGTAGAGGGCATCGTTGATCACGTCTGGGGGGAATCTGCGGTCCTTGAAGAAGGAGGCCATCTGGGCTGTATGGTATTGGAACTAGTCCTCCTGGGAGCAGATGCAGTGGATGGGTACGTGAATTGGAAGATTTTAGAGGGATATGGACCAAGTGCTGGCAAATGGGTCTAGATTAATCTAGGATATCTGTTCAGCATGGATGACTTGCACCAATGGATCTGTTTCCATGCTGTACATCGCTATGGCTTTATGTCTCTAATAGAGCTGCTTCACAGGAGAATGCACTTCACAATAGACAGCACTGAACCACTTCAGGGCAGGTGCACTCCACAAGAGACAGCACAGAGGTATGCACTGAACAACAGATAGCACAGAGCTGCTTCAGGAGGCATGCTTGGTATGCTTTCCTTTATTGATAAGAATATTGACTATCGGAGTGAGGAGATCATGTAGCAGTTAGACAGGATTTTGGTTCGGCCACTTTTGAAATATTGTGTGCAGTTCTGGCCTCCCTGCTACAGGAAGGGTGTTGTGAAGCTTGAAAGAGTTCCAAAAGGATTTCCAAGGATGTTACCAGGGTTGGAGGGTTTGTGTTACAGGGAGAGGTTAAGTAAGCTGTTTTCACTGAACTTCACTGAGGGGTGAACTTACAGAAGTTTATAAAATCATGACAGGCATGGATAGCGTAAATAGACAAGCTCTCTTCCATGGGTTGGGGTATCCAGAACTAGAGGGCATACTTTTAGAATGAGAGGGGAAAAAATTTAACAGGGTAGTGCATGTATGAAATGAGCTGCAAGAGGAAGTGGTAGAGGCTGGTACAATTCCAACATCTAAAAGGCATCTGGATGGTTATATGAATAGGAAGGGTTGAGACGGATATGGGCCAAGTGCTGGTAAATGGGACTAGATTAGGTTATGATATCTGGTTGGCGTGGATGAATTGGACCAAAGGGTCTGTTTCCATGCTGTATGTCTCTAATGAACTCTGCTGTCTCTCTCTCTCTCTCTCTCTCTCTCTCTTTCTCTCTCTCCAAAGATGCTTCCAGACCTGCTGAGATCCTACAGTACTTTCTGATTTTAACTTACATTTCACCACATGGCATGATAAGCAGTAACCATGGGATATTTCAAATTTTCACTTTGTTGTGTGGACTTTCAAAGGTCAATATTTAGTTCATGCTGAGAAGTGGGAATAAAAACGTAAATGTTGGAATGAAAAAGGAAATTAATGTTTTGGATAAACCTATTTAGAATGGTACAAATTAATCTGAGGCAGTCAGCTTAGATCTGGTAAGCAAAAGGCTGTGTCTGATTACCTTGATTGAATGTTTAAGGAGGTGATAAGGAGTATCGATGAGTGTACTGTATTTAATCCAGTCCGCATGGACATTATTATTGGTTTTGACAAGGACCCATAAGTCATATGGGTGAGAGAAGTAAAAATACATGCTATCCAAGAGGAAATTGATTCAAAATTAGCACAGTGGCTGAAGTCAGGATTGGGGAGATGATGGAAAAGTGGTACTTTTAATCCAGAGACCCAGGTAATATTCTGGGGACCCAAGTTTGAATTCTGCCATGACAGATAGTGGATATTGAATTCAAATAAAAGTCTGGAGTATGTAAATTAGCTTACTGAGCTTGAGGGTTTGATTTCAGACGTTTCATCACCGTAACTAGGTAACACCATCAGTGAGAGTCTCCAGTGATGTGCTGGTGGTATGTCCTGCCTCTCTATTTATAGGTCTTGGTTTCTTAAGGTGTCACTTCTGGTTCTTTTTTTCAAGGGACGGTGGATTGGATCTGAATCAATGGTAAAAGTCTGGAATCAAGAGTCGAATGATCACCACAAAACCATTGTTGCTTGTTCGAAATAAAACATTTGGTTCATTAATTTCTTTAGGGAAGGAAACTGGCATCCTTACCTCATCTGGCCTTCACTTGACCAAAACCACAACAATATGGTTGACTCTTAAGTGCCCCCTGGGCAACTGGGAGATGGGCAATAAAAACTGACCTAGCCAGCAATGCTCATATCTCATGAAAGCATCAAAACATTGTGACTTGGAAGGGTATTTTCATTGATGCTTTTGTGGCTCAGTGATAAGTCCCTTTCTTTACATAGTATTTCTCAATGAGTTAAATACAGGGTGAATGATTAAGATCATTAATGACCTAGACACGAAGGTACAAAGTATGATCAGTAAGTTCAAAGATGGCTCAAAAATTGGTATTGTGGTAAATAGACTACAGAATGATATAGATGGGCTGAAAGTGGTAAATGGAACTTAATCCTAAAACATATGAGGTGATGCATTTTGGGAGGATTAACAAGGCAATGGAAAACATTGAACCCTGACATCCTAGGAAGTTCAGATGATCAGAGTGGCCCTGATGTGCATTTTCATAGAAAGTAGCAGGACAGGTAGGATGCTAAGTCGGTATATAATACACTTGTCTTTAATCAAGACATTGAACACAAGATCAAGGCAATTATGATGGAGCTGAATGTTGTGTTAGTTAGGCCACAGCTGGAGTACTGTATACAGTTCTGGTTGCCGGACTACAGAGAGGACATGATTGCACGAGAGAAGGTGCAGAGAAGATTCACCAGGATGTTGTTTGAGCTGGAGTGGTTCAGCAGTGAAGAGATATCAAATGGGCTGAGATTATTTTCTTTAGAGCAGAGAAGGCTGAGGGGGACTTATATGAGGTGTACAAAGTTATGAGGGACAGAGGCAGGCTAAATAGGGAGAAGTTTTTCCCTTAAGTAGAGAGTTGAATAACCAGGGGCACAGTTTTAAGGTGAGGAGGTGGAGGTTTAGATGGGAAATGAGGATAAAATGTTTCCAGTTAGAGGATTATGGGTATATAGAACTCATCTGCCTAAGATGGCCTAAAAAGTTGGTTATTTAAGAAGAATTTAGATGAGCACTTGAAATGCCATAGCATAACATTCCCCCTAAGTTATGAAACTGTGTGCATATACATCCACTTCAAGTCCCACAAACAGCATTGTCACATCAGTTGCAGATGTCGTAGCCATGTATTCACCTCAGAGGTCCATGCAGTTGTAAAGAATATTAGAGGGAACACTGGCTACTAGCCAAGTGTTGGAAATTGGGCTTAAAATAGATGGATATTTGAAGACAGACACAGACACGATGGACTGAAGGATCTCTTTCCATACTATAATAAATCTAAGGTGGCGCATGTGGCATAAAGAATCCCTTCAATTATTAAGCCAGACATAGAATATAAGGGTAATGAGGCTATGCAAATCGTTATAAAATAAACACCAGTTAGGCCACAGCTAGAATACTGTGTACAGTTATGTTCAACACATTACAGGATACAGGAAGGATGTGAGAGGCACTAGAGATCACGCAGAGGAGATATATGAGGATGTTGCCGTGAGTAGAAAATTTTAGTCATGACAGACTATTTGATGAATTGGGATTATAATAGATGTGGCTGAGGAGATACTTAATTGAGGTGTATTATATTATTTGGTGCCTATATAGAGTGGAGCGGAGGTCTAATTTCTTTTTAGTAGATAGATCGATAAACAAGAGGAGCAGATTTAAAGTAATTGGTAGAAGGGTTAGAGGGGAGTTAAAGAGAATTCCAGTCACCCAGACCATTAAGGGTCTGGAGTTCTAAAAGGCCGTTTGAAGCAGAAACCAGCATCACATTGTTACACCTCACTGGGACCATGCTGAAAATCAAATTCTGTCATACCCAGAGTTGGCACAGAAGTTAAAGTGTATAAGCAATATGCAAACTTAGCTCTCACTGAGATCCATGTTGACTTAAAGCATGGACCTGATTTCTTTACTGAACAAAAATTATTATTTATTACAAATAATTAAACTCTAGCTACAAGTGAACAATTACTAACCATTGAGATATAACTCTATTGGTTAAAACTTGAATCCCCTTATAACTCCCCGAATCTCTCTCACTTAAATACATACACAAAGAAGAAAAAAAATGGGTATTTTGGATGCAGGGAAAGATTGAGAAGCTGGTTCCTGTTTGTAGAGTTGTTGAGATGATTCTTGTGCTGATTAGAATGCTGCTCTTTGGTCTTCCTTCTCTGAATACCCATAAGACATGGGAGCAGAAATTAGGCCATTCAGCCTGTTGAATCTGCTCTGCCATTCAATCATGGCTGATAGGTTTCTCAAAGTAAAAAATGAGGTCTGCAGATGCTGGAGATCACAGCTGCAAATGTGTTGCTGGTCAAAGCACAGCAGGCCAGGCAGCATCTCAGGAATAGAGAATTCGACGTTTCGAGCATAAGCCCTTCATCAGGAATCCTGATGAAGGGCTTATGCTCGAAACGTCGAATTCTCTATTCCTGAGATGCTGCCTGGCCTGCTGTGCTTTGACCAGCAACACATTTGCAGCTGATAGGTTTCTCAACCTCATTCTCCTGCTTTCTCCCCATAACCCTTGATCGCCTTGATACTGAAGAACTTATCTATCTCAGTCTTAAAATTACTCAGTGACTTGGCCTCCATAGACATCTGTGGCAATGAATTCCACAGATTCCCCACTCTCTGTCTGAAGAAGTTTCTCCTTATCTCCATTCTAAAAGGTTTTCTATTTACTCGAAGGCTGTGTCCTCAGGTCCTAGTCTCTCTTGCCAATGGAAACATCTTCCCACCATCTACTCTGTCCAGGCCATTCACTTTTCTGTATGTTTCAATTAGATGCCCCTTCATCCTTCTAAGTTCCATCAAGTATAGATCCAGAGTCCTCAAATGTTCCTCATATGTTAAACTTTTCATTCCTGGGACCATTTTCGTGAATCTTCTCTGAACACAATCCAGGGCCAATGCATCCTTCCTGAGATACGGGATCCAAAACTGCACACATTAATCCAAATGTAATCTGACCAGAGCCTTATGGAGCCTCAGAAATACATGTTTGTTTTTCTATTCAAGTCCTCTCAAAATAAATGTCATCATTGCATTTGCCTTCCTAACTACACACTCAACTTGTAAGTTTACCTTGAGAGAATCCTGGACTAGAACTCCTAAGTCTCTTTGCACTTCAGACTTCTGAATTTTCTTACCATTTAGAAAATATTCCTTGCCTCCATTATTCCTACCAAAGAGCATGACACTTTCCCACATTATACTCCTTTGCCACTTCTTTGCCCACTCTCCTACATTGTCCAAATCCTTCTGCAGCCTCTTCACCACCTCAATGCTACCTGTCCCTCTACCTATCTTTGTATCATCTGCAAACTTAGCCAGAATGCCCTCAGTTCCTTCATTTAGATCATTAATGTATAAGGTGAAAAGTTGTGATCCCAACATGGAGCCTTACGGAACACCACTTATCACGAGCTGTCATCCTGAAAAGGACCCTTTTATCCACGCTCTCTGCTTTCTGCCAGACAGCCAAGCTTCTATCCATGCTAGCACCATGCCTCCACCACCATGGGCCCTTATCTTACTCAGTAGCCTCCTTTATGGCACCTTATCAAAGGCAAACATGAAGTCCAGGTAGATAACGTCCATTGGCTCTTCTTAGTCTAGCCTGCTCATTACTTCCTCAAAGACTTCTAGCAGATGTGTCAAGCATGACCTCCCCTTGATGAAACCAAGCTGCCTTTGCCCTGTTTTCATAGAATCCCTGAAGTGTGGAAACAGGCCATTAGACCCAACAGGTCCTCACCAACCCTCCGAAGAATAACCCAACCAGATCCATTTTCCTACCCTAAATTTCTCCTGACTAATCTACCTAACCTACACATCCCTGGACACTGTGGACAATTTAACATGGCCAATCTACCCAACTTGCATATCGTTGGACTGTGGAAGGAAACCAGAGCGCCCAAAAGAAACCCACACAGACACGTGCAAACTCCACACAGATTGTCACCTGAGGCTGGAATTGAACCTAGGTTAAACTGGGAGTTAAATTTTACCATACATTTCCAAGTATTCAGAAATCTCATCCTTCACAATGGATCTTACTCATAACCGAGGTTAGGCTAATTGACCTGTAATATTCTATCTTTTGCCTTACTCCCTTTTTAGACAGGGGTGTCACGTTTGTGATTTTGCAGTCCTCTGGAACCCTCCCTGATTCTAGCGCTTCCAGAAAGATCACCAATAACACCTTCACTATCTCTTCAACTATCTCCCATAGAACTCTGGGGTGTTGTCCATCTGGTCCAGGTGATTTATCCACCTTCAGGCCATTCAGTTTCTCTAGCACCTTCTCCTTGGTGATGGCCATCATACTCAGCTCTGCCTCCTCACTCTCTTGAATGTTTGGGATATTACTTGTGCCTTTCACCATGAAAACTGACACAAAGTAATTATTCAGTTCCTCAGCCATTTCCTTGTTCCCCACTACTATCTCTCCAGCATCATTTTCCAGCATTCCAATATCCACTTTTGCTTCTTTTTTGCCCTTGCTATATCTAAAGAAACTCTTACAGTCTTCCTTTATATTACTGGCTAGCTTACTCTCATATTTAATTTTCTCCCTCCTTATTTCTTTATTTGTTGCCCTCTGTTGGTCTTGTAAGCTTCCCAATCCTATGGTTTCCCACTGCCCTCTGCCACATTGTATGCTTTCTCTTTTGCTTTTATGCTGTCCCTGACTTCCCTAGTCAGCCAGGGTTGCCCCATCCTCCCTGTACCATGATTCTTTTTCCTCGGGATGAATCTCTGCTGTGTCTCCTCAATTACTCCCAGAAACTCCTGCCATTGCTGTTCCACTGTCTTTCCTTCCAGGCTCCTCTCCCAGTCAATTCTACCCAGCTCCTCCCTAGGCCTCTGTAGTTGCCTTTATTCAGCTGTAATACCATTACCTCTGGTTCTGTGTTCTCCCTCTCAAATTGTAGAGTAAATTCAATCATATTGTGATCACTGTCTCCTAAGGGCTCCTTCACTTTAAGCTCCCTTAGCAAGTCTGCTTCATTGCACAACACTAAATCCAGTATCGCCTGTTCCCTAATGGGCTTCACCACAAGCTGCAACAAAAAGCCATCTCGTTGACATTCCACAAATTCCTTTTCTTGCAATCCACTACAAACCTGATTTTCCCAGATCACTTGCATATTGAAATCCCCCATGTAACATTCCTTTTCCTACAAATCTCTTCTATCTCCTGGTGTACCTTGTGCCCCAGCTCCTGACTACTGTTCGGAGGCCTGTACTTACCATGGTTTTTACCTCCAACTATGGCTTTTCTTACTTTGCAGTTCCTCAATTCTACACACACAGATTTCACACCATCCAACCCTACTTCATTTCTTACTATTGATTTTGTTTCCTCTCTTACAAATAAGGCAACCCTACACCTTCTGCCCACCTGCCTATCTTTTCGATAGGATGTGTATATCCTTGAATATTCAGCTCCCAATCTTGATCCTCTTGCAACCAAATCTCCGTGATGCCCACCATGTCATATCTGCCAGTTGTAATCTGTGCTACAAGCTCATTTACCTTATTCCTTATACTGCATGCATTCAGATATAACGCCTTCAGTCCTGTATTCAATCTTCTCATTGTCATTCGTTTGTCCAGTGTGCTTGAAGTTTGATTGCTAACCCTTTCCATTCACTCTATCCTATTTGTGTCTGTGCTGGAGATTTTAAAAACCTCTCCCGAATTCTGCAATCTTACCTCCTCCTTTAATTCCGGTTTTCTAATGTCCCCTATAACTGAACTCCTCCCTCCCCATTTAGTTTAAAGCCCTGTCTACAGCCCTAGTTATGCGATTCACTAGGACTCTGGTCCCAGCAGGGTAGAGATGAAGACCGTCCTTCGTGGAGAAGTTAATGAAGAAAAACACCTTTGACCACAAGTCCATCAGGAAGTGGTCAGCACGTAGTGTCCTTGGGACCCTTCAGGAAAAGGAGATGGCGGATTCTACCGAGCGGTTCCCTGAGCAGACTGTCAAAGTCATTTGGCAGAATGCCTCATCGCCAGAACTTTCCAACAAGCACCAAGACATGGCTTGGCTGGTGGTGAGGAGGGCTTTGCCTGTGAGATCCTGTATGCACACCCGGACTCTCTCCTGCACCTCCGCTGCCCTGGAAATGGCTGCAAGGGGGAATGAGACTGTCACACACCTCCTTCTGGAATGTGCCTATGCAGAAGAAGTCTGGAGAGGAATGCAGTGGTGTTTGTCAAGGTTTGTCCCGAGCAGCGCCATGATGCGGGACTCTGTGCTCTATGGTCTGTTCGCCGGGATGGACACCGAGACGAACATCAACTGCGCCTGGAGGATCATCAACTCGTTGAAGGACACTCTCTGGGCAGTCTGAAACCTGTTTATCTTCCAGCTGAAGGAGTTGACCCCGACTGAGTGTTGCAGACTGGCACATTCAAGGTCCAGGACTACGTGTTGAGGGACGCGCTGACGCTTGGGGCTGCTGCTGCCAAGGTGCGGTGGGGAAAGACCACCGTGTAACATCTGCCTGCCTAAACACAGGGGGCCAACGCAGTAAGGGGGCTCTGCTGACCCCCCAGCTAAATATGTGGATAGTAATCATACAGATCTGTATAAATGAATGATTACTCTGTCTCTGTATGCAAAGAAATGGAATGTTTACGTATGTATCGCATGACCAATCATCAAAATATTTTATGAATAAAGGATATTTTTGAAATAAAAAAAATGAAGACCATCCCATTGGAACAGGTCCCTTCTTCTCCAGTACTGGTGTCAATGTCCCATGAATTCAAACCCATTTCTCCTACACCAATCTTTGAGCCATGCGTTTATCTGCTTCATCTTATTGCCCATGTGCCAATTAGCTCATGACTCAGGTTAGTAATCCAGAGATTATTACCTTTCTAATTTAGGTCCTAGCTGTTCATACTCTCTTAGCACAACCTCTGCCCTAATTTTATCTATGTCATTGGTATCTACATGGACCATGACCACTGAATCTTTACCCTCCCACTCCAAGTTTCTGTGCAGCCCAGATGAGATATCCCGAATTGAGCACCCGGCAGGCAACGCAACATTCAGGACTCTTGATCCTGGTCACAGAGAACAGTGTCTATGTCTCTGACTGTATTATCCCCGATTACAAGAACATTTCTCTTCTCTCCCCACCAGATAAATACTTTTACTGTATGAACCATTCACCCTATTTCACATTTAAAAGTCATAGCTTACAGAAACTGCTGGTGGGAAAATAAACTGATTTGTTTCAGGCTTAAAATCAGGTTTATGGCAGAGAACAGTGCAGGAAAATCACCCTGAGCTGATCATCTGATGGCTCTGCATGTCTGTTACCAGCCTGAGCTGTTCACTACCTGAAAACTAATGAAATGGTTATTCTCATTGATAACCGGTCACCAGTCCATATACCAATCAGCAACTTCTTGCTGGCTGAACTTCAATTTGTAAATCCCTTTTGCTCCACCTTCATCTACTCCTGCAACTGTGTAAACAATACTCAGAGTGAATGACAGGTAACTTGCTTTCAAAAACATGCAGCAATCTTTGGTTTTTAAAACAGTTCTTTTCTCATTTCAGTCAACAATAAAAAAAACAGTAAAACAAAATAACACAGTCTTTACAAAGAAAGGAAAAAATACTTGGTATTTTAAGTGCGGCAATCTACAACATATGGTTCTGGATAATTATTTTTCAGCTTTCTATACAATTTAACAGCATAGGGAAGGTGTTTTCTAAAATGGGTTCTAGGAGACAGTGAGGACTGCAGATGCTGGAGATTAGAGCTGAAAAATGTGTTGCTGGAAAAGCGCAGCAGGTCAGGCAGCATCAAAGGAGCAGGAGAATCGACGTTTTTTTCATGAAGAAGGGCTTATGCCCGAAATGTCGATTCTCCTGCTCCTTTGATGCTGCCTGACCTGCTGCACTTTTCCAGCAACACATTTTTTCAGCTAAAATGGGTTCTAGTCAATTGTATAAGAGTGGTTTATTTTCTCTTGGAATTCTAAAGTGAAATTGACAATTCTGGTGAGTATTTGATGGATTTTGGAAACTAGACAGTGACTGCAACAGGATAATATTTCATAAACTTTAACAAAGTCCATTTCTGCAATGAAGATCCTGAGGAAAATAATGTATTAGATCTAGCAATAATTTGCATGATAGCGTCACAGATGACAGAGCACTCATATCCAGAGTACTCATTGTACAACATGGGTAAAATTTGTCCCAGGGCAACTAATGAATGGAAAGCTGCAACAATCGGTGAACCTGCAGGAACAGTTTCCTGACAAGTTTCAATGATTAAATGCTCACGATGACAGCCGAGAGCATGGGGTAATGGAGTGGTAAATAGAATGTGCCATGCAAGTGGGAGTCTGAAGTGATTTGTATGTCAGTACATGGTCATGAGCTACAGAGAGAGCCCCTCAAAGTGCAAAAGAGAGATCTCACAATTATTACCTTTGTAGACATGAAGGTGGATGTAGAGGTTGGAACTTGAATCCATGCAGCAATTAACTTTACCAAAAAAAAGGAAAGTCACATAATAGAAATAGAAAGTAGATGTCTATGTGATCCTGACATTTCAGTGTCTGCCAATAAAACTGCAAATAAACTAATAAAAGAACATTTTAAAAAAGTTCTTAGCTACCATCAGTTCTGAGGAAGGGTCGCTGGGCTCAACACATTAACTCTGATTTCTCTCCATAGATGCTGACAGACCTGCTGAGCTTTTCCAGCAATTCCTATTTTTGTTTCTGATTTCCAGCATCTGCACTTCTTTCAGTTTTTATAAAATGGGTTAACAGTTTATAGAGTTTGGAAGTTATTCTGAGGCAAGAGATTAAGCATAAATAGGTTTCCATTGAAAATGCAATGGAGCTGATGAGGTTTAAACAAATGTAGTAGCGCGGAGTTTCAAAGCGAAACTGACTTGCAGATATGAGCTTGGATTTTCACATTGCTACAAAACTAATCATAAAATTATTTCTGGCCTTTTTGGCCACACAATCATGGGAGTATAGATTAATCAATACTAAAGCTGAACTTCAGAGGATAGTGAATCTATGGAGTTCTTTAATGTAGAGGGCTGCTGAGGCTGGGTCCTTAAGTATATTGAAGGCTGAGATAGATAGATTGTTACTGAGTAAGAGAATCAATGGTTATGCAGAAAAGGCAGGAAAATAAAGTTAAGGATTAACAAATCAGCCATGATCGCAGTAAAAGATGGAACAGTCTTGAAGAGCCAAATGGCCCCCTTCTGCATCTCTGTTTTATGATCTATCTACAGGGTAATGTTTTCAGAGAAAAGTATTTCAGAAACTCTTTAAAGAAGTGTATCTAACAACGCTTCCCTCATCTGTGCTGATTTGGAGATGCCAGTACTTGACTGGGGTGTACAAAGTTTAAAATCATACAAGACCAGGTATAGTCCAGCAGGTTTAATTGGAAGCACTAGCTTTCAGAGCATTTCTCCTTATCACAACCACCTGATGAAGGAGCGTCGCTCCGAAAGCTAGTGCTTCCAATTAAACCTGTTGGACTATAACCTGGTGATGTATGATTTTTAACATTGTACACCCCAGTCAAGTACTGGCCTTTTCCTGTTTTATTTTCCTGTTGGACTATAACCTAGTGTTGTGTGATTTTTGACTCATCCGCGCTGTTGGTGTCAGCAGTTGGATAAAGTGGACAGAAAATTATATACAGAAGCAAAATACTGTAGGTGCTGGAAATATGAAACTAACGACAGTTGATGCTGAAAGTGTTCACAGTGGGTCTGACAACATTGGAGGAGAGACAGCAACAGTCAATGACCTTTCAGAATCCATGTGTTTCCACAAAAAACCTTGGGCTAGATTTCAATTTATTCAAAACTCAGCCGAAAACATAATTAAGATTGGGATTAAGTTTACTTCTGATTGTTTCTCCACAGATGCTATGATGTGTTTAGTTCCACCGGTTTCATTTCCTTCTATCATACAGCATTTTGTTCTTGAGCTAAAAGTTGCTTGATTGTGAAAATGAATAAGCTGAGACAGGGAAACAGGGAACAAAGACATCAGCTTAAGAGAAGCATTTTCACTGCAGTAACAATAGCACAATTCTGCTTCTGTTTATTTTTAAATTCCAGTTTATGCAGATTAGTGAGCATGACTTAGAATGATAGAGTTGTACAGCTAAGAAACATACCCTTCGGTTCAACTCGTCCATGCCAACCAAATATCCCAAAGTAATCAAGTCCCATTTGCCAGCATTTGCCCCAATTCTCCATTGAATGTTGTAATTGTAGCAGCCTCCACCACTTCCTGCGGCAGCTCATTCCACCCTCTGCCTGAAAATGTCACTCTTTAGGTCTCTTTTAAATCTTACCCCTCTCACCTTAAACCTATGCACTGTAGTTTCAGACTCCACTACCCTGGGGGAAAAAAAACCTTGTCTTTTCACTCTATCCATGCCCCTTATGATTTTATACATGATTTGGAGATGCCGGTGTTGGACTGGGGTGTACAAAGTTAAAAATCACACAACACCAGGTTATAGTCCAACAGGTTTAATTGGAAGCACTAGCTTTCAGAGCGCTGCTCCTTTATCTAACACCTGAAGAAGGAGAGTCGCTCCGAAAGCTAGTGCTTCCAATTAAACCTGTTGGACTACAACCTGGTGTTGTGTGATTTTTAACTGTGATTTTATAAACCTCTACAAGGTCACCCCTCAGCTTCCGATGCTCCGCACTTGTATCTTGTGGATTTATTGATTTTGATTCAGTTCACCCCTCTGCAGTGCAGTGTCACAGCGATTCTCCCCCCTCTGTATTTTGCTTTTTTTAAACACAATCGCAACACCATCGTGACCCCTGTAGCAACAAAAATTAGCTACGTAGACACAAAATTATACCGTAAATTTACATAAAAAGCATTTTTATTTGTAACATTTAATTA
The DNA here is from genome assembly GCF_020745735.1 of Hemiscyllium ocellatum. Lineage (NCBI taxonomy): Eukaryota > Metazoa > Chordata > Chondrichthyes > Orectolobiformes > Hemiscylliidae > Hemiscyllium > Hemiscyllium ocellatum. The sequence goes on from NC_083415.1 coordinate 55,603,536, forward strand.
CAGTAAAATTTGGCAAAAAATCCGTGTAGACATTTTATATACAGATAAACATAAATTGCACCCATCGATGTTTTCTATGTGCTGTATGGTGTCGGCATCTAATCCACACGGTTTTAATCTGAACCACTTGCATTTCTCGCTGTATTCCTCCACCCATCTGATTTTCCTGGTCATTTGAAATCCTCTTTCTCCTGATTGTTTTTAACCTGCTGGCGACGTGCACAGGCGGTTCCCCGCTTCCTTACAGGGGAAGAGTCACAAATTGAAAGGAATATCGCACAAGCCGGAGAGACACAATACAGTATACGCACAGAGAGAGAGAGAGAGAGGAATTAAAGGGCATCAGCGGACCGCTGCCGGGGGAACGGAAGGAGCTTTTGCATGTCTCAAGACCTGCCTCCAGCCCCTTCCCAGCTGCTGTGCTGAAGCAGAGAGTTGACAGACGGGGTAAACACACCGGGGATGGCGGAAGAAGAAGCCGGCCAGGAGACTAACCTCGGGGCCTACTCGCCGGTAGACTACATGAGTATCACCAGCTTCCCCCGGCTGCCCGAGGACGATACCGGCTCCACCGACAACGTCCTGCGGTACCGCAAAGACGATGACTCGTCCCTCTGTGACCCGGACACCACAGGTCGGTCTCCCGGGCAGCTGTTGAGAAATAGATGTTGGTATTTGGCAGGTATAAAAATGCAGACGCACAACCATGCCCTCATTTTATTGAGGTGTGTCGGAATAGGATGGATATCAGATTTTAAAAGATCAGGTTCGAGTCTGGGAGACATCTACTCTGCAGGGAAAGACCTGAGTTGTGCTTTTGAACCCCGCCTGCTCCTGAATTAACCCTTTTGTTTTGTTTTGGGGGAAGGGGTGGTCATTGGGCTGGGCTCCATGAAATGTACAAAGAAGCACTGATTCCCAGTTTGCATTGAATTCAGGAGGCCCCTCCAATCCACCAAAGACAGGCAGCAGTGCCTCAGTGGTTAGCACTGCTGCCTCACAGCACCAGGGACTCGGGTTCGATTCCAGCCTCCCGATGAGTCTGTGTGGAATTTGCACATTCTCCCCGTGTCTAGGTGGGTTTCCTCCGGGTGCTCCGGTTTCCTCCCACAGCCCAAAGATGTGCAGGTTAGGTGAATTGGCCACGCTAAATTAATTGCCAATAGTGTTTAGGAGCATTAGTCAGAAGGAAATGGGTCTGAGTTGGTTACTCTTTGGAGGGTTGGGCTGTAGCGCCTGTTTCCACACTGTAGGGAATCTAATTAGTGCATTTCAGGTTGAGGAGGTGTCATAATATTGCCCCACATGTGCTAATGGATTAAGGGTCTGACCTGGTTCTGCCCCAGGTACCACACTTGAGGTTTCCAGGTGCTGTCCTGGACTGTTGTCTTTGGTACCTGTTGCCAAGTCATTGCTCATTGGAGTGGCACATGCCAACCTACAGGGGGAGTTGTCATTTTCCTCTGCCATTAGCTAGTGATTTTGACCTTCTCCAAAGACCCAGGTCTGACCTTCCCAGGCACCATTTGTTCTGGCTTTCTACTTTAAATCTGCTTTTTTAAATATAAATCTGAATTACTTTATCTCACAGACACACACAAAGCTAAAGTTGCCATAGTCCTACTGGAGTCTGGGGCTGCTCTATCATTGAAGAGAGAGAGAGAGAGAGAGATCACTGGTGGTACTTTAACCCAAGAGGTTGAGAAGGAGTGTCCTTCATGATAGCCTCATCTGGTGTAGGAATACACACACACACACACACACAGCTATATACATGCATGTACACAGAGCCCCACCCCCCACACACACATATACAGCTGTATACACACACGCACACAGAGCCCCACACAAACACACACAAACAATCACACAAACACCAGCTCTGTCCCGCAATCCCCTCTTAGAGTTGCCTGGCTTTTGAAGGTGACTTGGAGAATTTCTGTGGTGTTGCCAGGGCAGGTGTCCAGTTGATGTCCAGCTGTGGTGATCAAGCTGACCTGGGTGGGCAGGCAGTGGGGAGGAATGAGCTGGGAAGTGGGACTGAAGGTTTCTAGAGTCACTGGATCAATTAGATTTAGGATTCAGGTTAGCAACTTCAGTTAGACTTTTAAATGAGGGATCTGGCACAACCCCTCCACCCCCAATTTCTACAACCACAACAGTACTGAACCCCTCCCACTCCAACCCTCCATCCTTCGAATGTGCCCAAGCCAAAAAAGTTGACCCCGATTGGTAAATGCCAACAAACCTGTAAGAAGTTTGCTGCATTCATGATCCAGTTCTGCTGGGTTATACCCAGACAACAGTGGAAATGGTAAGCCTCTTCTCGAGAATGGTGCATGTCACAAGGTGGAAGAATTTACCAATCATGTCCAATGAGTATTATTAGTGTGATCGGGGCAGAGATGTGATGCCTTTTCACTTGATCACAGTTCATGTTGATACTTGGAGGGAGGAAACAAGTTACAGGCATGGAAGAGAATCTCCCTGAGTCTTTGTAGCTCAGTCACTAGGTGGATGACTTAATAGACAGTCCCTTCAGACCAAGGATGACTTTCGTCCACTCTGATGTGTATACTGCAGTCACTAAACTGTCCAATGTTGGATTTAAATATGCTGCCACAGATGGAGTGGGTGGTATTTGAAGAGGGTGGAGAATTGGATGCTTGGGCTTTAGCACACTCTTTGCTGTTTGTGTTTGGCCTCCACCTTTACTGGTCAGAGATGCCCAAGATGGTTGGCAGATGCTTCTTTTTCAGTGTGGGCTATCATGGGCAAGAGATTCTCATGAGATGGGAAAGACATGACAGTATTTTTAAGGGAGGCTTTGAGGGGGTCATTAAGCATGTTCTCTGCCATCCTGCCACCTGCTTATTGTGATGAAACTTGGAGGAGGGGGTTTGTTTTGTGTTGTATCAGGCATTGGACAATGTGGTCCAGCCAGTGCAACTGATTGGCTGTAACCAGTGCCTGTAGTGAGGATGGTGACTCAGAAAGAACATGGGTTTTGGAGCACCTGTTCTACTAGTGCATTTTCAGGATTTTGCAGAGGCATTGCTGGTGATAATTACTTTCTGGGATTTAAGATGTCTGCTATATATTGTCCACATTTCTGACACATTAGACATATAAGAGGCTGGAAGGCCACAGCAAGTCAGGCAGCATCAGGTGGTGGAGAAGTCAATGTTTCGAATATAACCCATCTTCAGGATACTGGATTCTACTTTGGATTCCAGCATCTGCAAACTTTTGTCTCTGACTACATTTCAGGCACAGCACGCTAATGGGATTCCACAGGATCACTGCAATTATTTACAAATATATATTAATGACTTGCAGGAAGAAAGTGAAAGTATTCTGTACAAAGTGGCAGAAAGGCAAGTTGCAAAGGGGATCCAGAGAGATGTCAAAAGGTTAAGTAAGTGAGCAAAACGTTGGCAGAGTCTATTGTGGGAAAATGTGAAGTTGTTCAATTTGGAAGGGAGAACAAAAGAACAGGGTATAATTTAAATTGAGAAAAGCTGCAGAAAGCTGCAACACAAAAGGACTTGTGAGGATTTGCGCATGAAGCACAGAAAGCTACAACACAGGGACAGCAGGTAATCAGGAAGGTCAATGGACTGTTGGCCCTTATTTCAAGAGGGTGGAGTAGGAGAGTACAGAAGTCAAAAAGCAATTGTACAAGTGATGGTGAGACTACATCTGGAGTACTGTGAGCTGTTTTGGTCCCCCTTATTTAAGGAACTACCTTTTTCATTGGAAGCAATTCAGGGGATTGGTTCGTTAGGATGAACCCCAGTATGGAGGGATGGTCTTATGGGCCAAAGATAAACAGACTGGAATTCTGCTGACCAGAGTTTAGAAGAATGAGGGGTGATTCCATTGAGATGTATGGGATTGTTAAAGGGCTTGACAGGGTAAATGCTAAGAGGATGTTTCCACTCATGGGAAAGTCTAGGACCAGTGGGCATAGTCTGAGAATAAAGGGACACCAATTTTAGACTGAGATGAGGAGGAATTTCTTCCGTCAGAGGGTGAGAATCTTTGGAACCCCATGACAGAGAGAGCCATGGAGCTAGAGTCCTTATATATATATATTTAAGGCTGAGTTATATAGGTTCTTGATCAGTAAGGAGATCAAGGAACATGAGGAATGTCGGATCAGCCATTACCCTATTGAATGGAGCAGACCTGAGGGGCTGATTGGTCTACTCCTTTTCCTATTTCTTTTGGTTTTATACAAAAACATAGAGAGCAGATGAGACTGCAACAACAACCCAGGGATCTCACTACTCAGCATCACAGGGAAGGCCTTTGCTTGTGGCGTACATAAAACACTGCATCTAATTGTAGACGAAGGGGCTTGGAAGCGCAGTGGATTTTCAATGCTAACAAACCTATTGTGGACATGGTCTTCTTGATACACCAGTTACAAGAAACATGAAGGGAACAATATACCCCTTTGCTTTATTTTAGTAGACCTTATGGAAGCATTCAACATAATCAGAACAGAACTCTACAAGATTTGGGGGAAAATTGACTCTTCACAAAAACTCCTTGGTCTCATCTACTGCTGCCATGACAATCTGGGAGGGTTTGATGGCTCAATTTCTGAATGTTCAAAGGTGAAGTATTAGAGTGAAATTGGCATTTGTTTGGCGTCTTCTTACCCATGCTTTTGAATGTGGGAGTAAGAATCTAGTTATACCTGTAATCAGGAAATATATTTTCACAATGCCATCAAATGGGTTAGTGGATATTCTGAAATAACAATGGCAAATGTTGCTCTTACAAGTTCAGCAACATATTAAGGAGCCAGCTAACCTATGCACTTTTTTTTTCAATGACTCTATAGTGATTGGAACAAGGTCAGCAGATGCAGTCATAGAATATGAGTTCCCTGATTGGAGCTGTTAACCTGGCCCAATCAGGGAACCCTGGCTGACACATATAAACAGATGTGTTTGGGATTCTGCTCACTGTAGGAGCTGGCTGTGAGCTAGCTGGGTCAGTGTCAGGTACTCTGTATGTGTGAATAAAGGGTGACTAGGTGACAGGATTCCTTGGTAGAGTTATTTCGAACTCCATGGAATTTTGAAGCGCAGAATAAGACCTATTTTCCCCTCTGTTAGAATCTTTGAAAGAACTGTCAAATCTAATCCCGAACTATATTTCTTTCCTTCTGCTTGCAAATGAGTCTTTTTCAAGCACTTGTCCAAGACTGGAACTTCCCATGGAATCTGTTTCCACCAGCAGCCTGTTTGCTTGATTTAATTTCTGGCCACAGTGAGTTTGTCAACCTCTGACTATGTACTTCATTATGAAATTTGGTTTTATGAATGTTAAAAATGGCTGGCTGCATTGTTTGTGGGAATTACATTACCTCCTGAGACAGAAATCAGACAGAAATAAATGTGTTAGTATTACTGGTCTGGCAGCAGAGAGAGAGAACAGACATCATGAGGCCAATATGATGCTTTTTGGAAAGTTGTTGGATTTTAGGTTAGAGAGGAAAATGGGAAGGAGGAAGTGGAACAGAAGGGAAGGTCAGGGAGATGTTAGTGGGTGAGGAAGACTGGAGATTGTTATGATTTCATCTGATGTTATTACTGGACATGTTAGATCCCAGATTGTTTTAACCAGGTGGTTCTTAACCGAAACACTCTCACACAATATTACAGATTCATGTTAACAATAAAATGGAAGTTTAATACAGAAAAAAAGGAGGTAAAATAAATTAAATCAAATTGTTTACATTTAACAAAAGTTTAAAGGTTTAGAAATACCTAGTAAAATATAATTCCATTAATCCCAGACGCATTCCTGTATAGTACTCACACCAGAGAGTCCTGCCTTCTCTTTCACATCAATAGAACTTAATTAACCATAACTTCAATTGTCTGTTTTGAGAATCTGATAATCTCTTCCAGGAGGATTCATACAGTTGAGCATTGACGTTTTCATCTTCGAATCATCCTTCAGAGCTTTAACCAAATATGTCTAGTCTGGTATTTTTAAACTAAACTGTACTGAGGTGACCAATTACTTAACAGTTCTAAACCAATCTTCTTCCAACATGAGTAACTGTTGTACACATCTAGCTTGAGCCAGGACTTCCACAAAACCTACCAGGTTAAAAGCCAAATGGTTTTTCCCCAAGCTAAAGTGCTGCCCTAATCAAAATATTTTTAAAAAGATTCTCCTAACCAAAAGCCTGCTGCATAACTATTTACTTTGGTTGTTTATAAGCTCTCCCAATGCAAACAAAACAACATTACACTCTGGAAATCACTCTCTAATACTGTGTTTTTAAATAAATCACATTGGTTACAGCAATACAAGTTAAATCATTAAACCCTTTCACATACCACTACTTCAAAATTCAAACTCTAAAATAAGTGATATTCTAATGCATATAAATCACACACCTACCATCAAGTGATCAACAGAATAAAAGGCAAAAGGAATGGTAGTGGCGGTAGAAAAAGGATTTTGTAATTTTTGTAATTTGTAATTTATTATCTTGGACTGAGGATTGATTATAACAAACTTAAATCAGAGCAATAAAAGGCAAATGAATGAGGTTTATCGTGTTGGGGTGATGCAAAACTCCATGCTCGGGTTTTAGCTTTTCATAAACTATGTCAATAGTTCAGGAACAGTGTGCAATGTTCCTGATTTGCAGGATATGTTTAGGAAGAATAGTGCCCTCGGCAAACATATATAAACTCAAAACATAGAGAGCAAAAACGTATGTTGTTATTAGTGAAAATAAAATCTGCTTCTAAATTTCTAAAACCTCTTGCCTCCATTTTAGGAACAAAGTCTATGTGCCAATAAGTTTGCATTCATTAATCAAATTACACCTATGCCTGACAATGAACAGACCAATTCATTCACATTTGAAACATTTAAATCTTCCCCCTCCCCTTGACAAGGCTCAGTGGAAGATTATCCATCAAACACAGAGGTTATTGTGTTAATTTTACAGATTGCTTTATTTGGAAGCCTGTCCCCATTCACCTTGTGCCCACCATTAGCCAGCTTGTCGATCTGCTGATTTTTATCCCATTCTCAGCAGTACCTTCCTTGGTGTTAGCCCACCCTGCCTTGTGAAAGTGGTAGAGTCGACTCAACTGGCTGTGTGGTCGACTGCAGCTCTTTTTTATTCTGTTCTTTGTAATTTTCTCCAGTCATATAAAAATGTGTATTATTCTGCTTTATGAAAATCACTCATGAATCAGCTTCCAACAGCCTTTCAGGTCGTGTGTTCCAGATTATAGCCAATTGTTGTACTTGAGATACTCTACATCCTTCCTCAGGTATGCTTACTATTTGTCTTAAATCTTGTCACAGAATCATAGGACTTTTTACGGTACAGAAGAAGCCCATTTGGCACCTTGCCCCCTAGCACCAGCTCTGTAACTGAGCATCATTACCTAATGCCAACCTGCTACTGTTCCCCCATGAATTCTTTCACACTATTTCTATCCAAATGATTTCTTGGATGCCAGTGTCCTCTGGCAACTGATGCACACCTTTGTTTCTCCTTATTCCATTAAAATCTCTCACTGCTTGACAGTTTGACTACTTCAATAGGTATGTTCAAGAGGAGAAATCCACTTTGCATCTTCAGATATTCCTTTCCCCACCCCATGCCAGGGACTGGTCTCTACCATGTCGCTCATGATGCTACTAAACATTTTCTTATCTGAGACTAGCCTTTAACCCAGTCAGTGCGTTCACGTAGCATGTAACTGTGCAAAAGTCAGATTTGTGAGAGCAGTGTTTTAGGGAAAAAAGTTAAGGGATATAATTTTACACAGCCATGTTTTGGAGAGGGATGCCTCCAATTAAATCATATCCATCCAAAGTGTCAATGTCCATTTCTAACATCTCTGTGTTTTATTGCAAGTATCACAGTACATTACATTCGCATAGACATTCAGTTGTTTTCATCCTATTAAATGTGTATTTGCGATCTGTGTGTTTGAAATCATATCAGATTTGGAACCCTGTCCCACATCCTTACAGACCACAGTTAAAAATCAAAACACTACACAAAGTTAACTGTTCATTACATTGAAAGATATTTTATAGAACTTACTATATGTACTTAGTCATATGAGGATAAAATAAAGATACGTATAGATGTATGAAATCAGAGTAGGAATAAGCATTGAAATTTACAAAATACTTAAAGGATTGACAGAGCAGATGTGGGTAAGATGTTTCCCAAGAGGAAGAGAAGTGTTCTTACTCAGAGAATTATGAATTTGGAATTCTCTACCAGTGAGGTCTGTGGAAACCCAGTCTCCAAATATGTTTAAAGTGGAGAATAACAGGTATGCAGGTTTACGGGGATAGTGTCGGTAAAAGTTATTGAGGTGTTCAATCAGCCATGATCATATTGAATGTTGGGGCAGACTCGATGGGCTGAATAGCCCAGTCTTTCTCCTTGTTTTCAGGCCATTTGGTCCCTTAAGTTTGCTCTGCTGTTTAATAAGGTCCCAGCTCCATCTGATTGTGGCCTCAATTCCATGTTCCACTCTTTGGCTTTCTGTCAGTCATGACTCTATCTAACTAGGCCTTACGAACCTTCAGTGAGGCCGTTGAAGGTTCTTCTGCTCTCTTGAAAAAGACGATTTCACAGACTAACTCGGAGGGAAAATCATTCTTCTCATCTCTGTCTTATGTGGAAGATCCTTTATGTTTTAAGCTGCACAAAAATAGATATATTTAAAATCAGCCACGACAGAATTCAAAATGTTGACCTCAATATGATGAACTGCTTTCTTATCCCTTATCTCATTCTGTTACTTTCTTCTTCTGCTTCTGTATTCCCTCGACTCCTGTAGATCCTCTTCTGCTTTTCCTTGTTTCCTACATGTTTCCTTCTTTGTTATACTTTCCCGTTTTCTCTCCCTTTCTTCTTTTCTCATTGCTTTACTGGAATGCTAGAAGCCAGATAGCTATCTGATGGCTGGAGAACTGATCTGATCTGTCCTCACGTGCATAAGAAACGAAGGGGAGAGATGCTTCCTACTCAAGCCTCAATAACCCTCCGTAATCCTCTTGCCGCTGTTGAGTTGTGTCTGTAACTATCACTCAGTTGGCTGCAGGCCAGTCATAGAGCTGCACAGCAGGGAAACAGACCCTCTGGTCTGACTCGTCCATGCCGACCAGATATCCTAAACTAATCTCGCCCCACTTGCCACATTCCAGGCACTCACCACCCTTTGTATGAAAAAAGGGCCTCGCACATCTCTTTTAAACATCCCTTCCCACTCACCCACCCCCCCAAACTTGAACCTCCACTCGGGGAAAAGCCTCATACTTTCCACTCTATTCATACCACTGACACAATATTCCAATTTCCAATATTCTTGGAGCAGGCACTCAGTAAGCTTAGCATGTTAACAGGAAAGAGGATAAACGCCTTCAAAAAACACTAGTTACACTTCCACTAGCAAGGAAGTCACTAGTTTAAAAAGACAATTAAGAAAACCTAATACAGAAATGGCCTTTTCCACCATCTTCTCTACAAAGCTTTTTGTGAGATGTAATTTAGTTGAGCACACACCCACAGATTTATCACTTTGGTGCAATATCATGCGTGACAACCAGTTTTTGACATTTTTTATCTTTAGCAGGATGACTGATAAGTACTGACATTTTTCAAGACCAATATTCTAGCTCCTTCATCAGCACACCAAGAGCTTGCACTTCCAAATGCACCTGTTGGACTATAACCTGGTGTGTTGTGATTTTTAACTTTTAAATGTTGTAATTGTACCCACCTCCACCACTTCCTCTGGCAGCTTATGCCATACACTCACCAACCTCTGCGTAAAAAAGTTGCCCCTTAGGTCCCTTTTAAATATTTCCTCTCTCACCTTAAACCTATGCCCTCTAGTTTTGAACTCCACTACCCTGCAGATATTGGGGACACAAGCTTAAATTAGCAGGGAGCATGTGGGGATGAGCTACCCGACCAAAGCTAGTATTGGAGGGTTTGGGTGCTGGGGTTTGTCAGACAGCTGGAAGACTGTGAGGAGAGGCGGCAGCCTGATCTGAAATGATCACTATTGAAAGAATGTGACACAATTGCACTGAGGATATTGGAGGCAGGGGTAAATTGAGGGATCAAGTGAGGTCATCTTTGTTTTCTATGTACCTTCAATAATTTGGGACTGTGTTTACCTTTCTAGGAAGTGGCCTAAAAGTACAAATTTGCCTGTGCTAACCAAGCGATTGAGATTACGTTAATTGTTACCAATAGGTAATTGGATCTTAGAAAACAGATGGACAGGGATGGATTGAGAACAGATAAAGTTTCTTTTGTTTTACGATCACATCTGTTGTGATCCTATCAAGGTAACTGAGAGCTTTGTTCATTCATAAAGAAATTACCAATTACAGTAAAACAACAACTTGTATGTAAGTAATGCCTTTAATTTGACAAAAGGTCCCAAGCTGTTTCACCAGGAATACATTATAAAACAAAGTGTGTTCTGAGCCATATAAGGAGATAATGGGTTGCATCACCAAATACTATGCTAGAGGTAGGTTTTAAGGTGTGGCTACAAGGAAGAAAGCAGGAGAATATTCCAGTACTTAGCCATCAGTAAAGTAATTGAAATCAGGATGCCCAAGAGGCCAAATTAGAGAAGCATTGATATTTAGGAGGGTCAAGGAACTGGACGAGACTGCAGAGTTGGAAAAGCATTGGAAACAAGGATGAGAATCTTATGATGAAGTCGTTTCTGGACCAGGAACTTTATAGGTGAATGGGTACAGAGATGATGGCTGAACAGGATATGCTGTGAATTTAATAAAAACCAAAAGAGGTTGGAAGTCAGAAATAAAAACAGAAATTGCTGGAAAAGCACAACAGGTCTGGCAGCATCTGTGGAGAGAAATCAGCGGTAACATTTCAGGTCCAGTGACCCCTCCTCAGAGTTGAATTGAATGAGCTTTATTATCAGATGTACTCAAATGTGTACAGTGAATAGTTTATAAGTTGCCACTTACAGCATCATCTTAGGTAGTAAGATATCTAGGAAACAATCCTTAGATACAGAATAGAGAAATGGAAAAAATGTTACATTACAGCCATACACTATATAACCATAGGTCAGAAAAACAAGAATTACAAAGACAAACATCACAGACTCTCTCCAAGGGCTCTCAGCAGCAGACCATGTAGGGGGCCTGCATGTGATCAGACTGTTGTTTACTACCACGCTTGCACTGGGCCACTCCTGCTCTGGGCTGCTGCTGTCCCCGCTCTGGGTACCTGGAGTCCCCGTTCCAGGCAGATGAGCACCAACCCTGCACCGAAGGCCGGGACCAGGTGTCCAAGACCATAGGAAAGGAAAGGAGGGAGGAAAATAAAGAGAAAGAATAAAACGAACAGGCGATGCAGAGGACCTCTGGCTGGAGCGCCTGCCATCTTACCTGAGGTTACTGATGGTAGCTTGGAAAAGTTGTTTTTTTATGCAGAAGATGGGGGGAGGAGTAAGTGATAGGGGAGATAGAGCCCAAAGAGAGAGAACAGTTGGACAGACAAACAAGTGGATAACAATCAGCCTGGGAAAATGAGTAGCTAATAATGGGGACAATTAGCAGCTAGTCATGGTTTGAGTGCAATAGCAGACCCTGTGATAACAAGGCCTGGTGTGTTGGGGTTAGGATAAGGACATGGAAGAAGGCGAAAGTGAGGACTGCAGACGCTGGAGATCAGAGTCAAGATTAGAGTGGTGCTGGAAAAACACAGCAGGTCTGGCAGCATCCGAGGAGCGGGAGAATTGATGTTTCGGGAAAAAACCCCAGGTGTGTCAAGACATAAAATTGTTGAACTTGATATTGAGTCCAGAAGGTTATTCATCTTTCCAGGCTGATCATTATCCTCTCTATCTATCCAGCTGCTCTTCTGTCTCTCTGGGCTCTATCCCCACCTATCATTTACTCCTTGCACTCTCTCCCCCCACCCATTCTTCTGCATAAAAAAAAAAACATTTTCCTAGCTACCATCGGTTCTGAGGAAGGGGCCCTGGACCCGAAACATTACCTCTGATTTCTCTCCACAAATACTGCTAGACCTGCTGAGCTTTTCCAGCAACTTCTGTTATTGATGCTCTGAATTTAATCACAGTCAGCAGTGTTTCTGATGATCTCAAGGGCCAGATTGTGGGAGACCAGCTAAGACTGCACTTTAAAAAGTCAGATATAAAGCGAGGGGAGTAATGAGTGAGAGTTTGAGAGAGGTGAACTGAGGTGGGCGATGTTGCAGAATAGAAACAGGGGCTCTTACTGATAAGTTTGTGATTGGAAAATCACAGTCTCAAACCGTTGCCAAGGAGAAAGATGGAGTTAGAAAGTGTAGCGCTGGAAAAGCACAGCAGGACAGGCAGCATCCGAGGAGCAGGAGAATCAATAAGCCTTTAACCAGGAATGTGGTGGGGGCAGCTGAGAGATAAGTAGGAGATGAGGATGGGGCTGGGGGAAAGGTAGCTGGGAAGGTGATAGGTAGATGCAGGTGGGGAGTGATGGTGATAGGTTGGAGGGGAAGGTGGAACAGGTAGGTGGGAAGGAAGGTGGACAGGTAGGACAGTTCAAAAGGGGGGTGCTGAGTAGGAGGGTTGGACCTGGGATGAGGTGGGGAGAGGAGAAATGAGGAGACTGGTGAAATCAATGTTGATGCTGTGTGGAAATCAATGTTGATGCTGTGTGGTTGGAGGGTCCCAAGGTGGAAGATGAGGCGTTCTTCCTCCAGGCCTCGGGTTGGTTGGATTTGGCAATGGAGGATGACCAGGACTTGCAATTCCTTGTCGGAGTGGGAGGGGGAGTTCAAGTGGTAGGTCACAGGGTGGTGGGATTGTTGGGTGCATGTTTTTCCAGAGGTGTTCCCTGAAATGTTCCATGAGTTGGCATCCTGTCTCCCCAATGTAGAGGAGACCACATTGAGAGCAACAGACACAGTAGATGAGATATTTGGATGTGCAGCAAAATTTCTGTCGGATGTGGAAGGATCCTTTGCGGCGTTAGATGGAGGTGAGGGAGGGGAAGTGTTGGGGTCAGGTTTCACTCTTCTTGTGGCAGCAAGGGAGGAGAGATGGAGTTGGTAACAATTGAATCAAATTTTCATGTCAAATCCCTCTGCATTAAGAGTAATACAATCTCCTACTTTCAGATTATATTATTGCTACAATAATATAGAAGAACACAACAGGTCAGGCAACATCCGAGGAGCAGGTGAATCAATGTTTTCGGGCATAAGCCCTTCAGCAGGAATTCCTGATGAACGGCTTATGCTCAAAAACATCGATTCTCCTGCTTCTCAGATTCTGCCTGACCTGCTGTGTTTTTCCAGCACCACACTCTTGACTTTGATCTCCAGCATCTGCAGTCCTCACTTTCTCTTACAATAATATAGAATACTTGTGTCTTTTGTAGATCATGCTTACACCAAAACAAACCTCAGCTCCTATTGGAGGCACAACACCTGATCTTCCACCTGGGCACCCTACAGCCCGAAGGACTCAACATTGAGTTATCCAATTTCAAATAAACTCCTTCCCCATCCCCTGACTCCCTCCCCAGCCCCTCCCCATTCCTTCCACTGCTCACTGCCACCAACTGGATTCATTCCTCCCCTTGACCAACCAGGTCATACACTCTACCTGTCTTCACCTATTTCTGGATTAGTGGTGCTGGAAGAACACAGCAGTTCAGGCAGCATCCAACGAGCAGCGAAATCGACATTTTGGGCAAAAGCCCTTCATCAGGAATAAAGGCAGTGAGCTGGAAGCATGGAGAGATAAGCTAGAGGAAGGTGGGGGTGGGGAGAGAGTAGCATAGAGTACAATGGGTGAGTTGGGGAGGAGATGAAGGTAATAGGTCAGGGGGGAGAGGGTGGAGTGGACAGGTGGAAAAGCAGCTAGGCAGGTCGGACAAGTCTGGACAAGTCATGGGGACAGTGCTGAGCTGAACGTTTGAAACTAGGATGAGGTGGGGGAAGGGGAAATGAGGAAGCTGTTGAAGGCCACATTGAAGCCCTGGGGTTGAAGTGTTCCGAGGCGGAAGATGAGGCGTTCTTCCTCCAGGTGTCTGGTGGTGAGGGAGCGGCGGTGAAGGAGGCGCAGGACCTCCATGTTCTCGGTAGAGCGGGAGGGGGAGTTGAAATGTTGGGCCACGGAGCGGTGTGGTTGATTGGTGCGGGTGTCTTGGAGATGTTCCCTAACATGCTCTGCTAGGAGGCGCCCAGTCTCCCCAATGTAGAGGAGACTGCATCGGGAGCAACGGATACAATAAATGATATTAGTGGATGTGCAGGTAAAACTTTGATGGATGTGGAAGGCTCCTTTAGGGCCTTGGATAGAGGTGAGGGAGGAGGTGTGGGCGCAGGTTTTACAGTTCCTGCAGTGGCAGGGGAAAGTGTCAGGATGGGAGGGTGGGTTGTAGGGGGGCATGGACCTGACCAGGTAGTCACGGAGGGAACGGTCTTTGCAGAAGGTGGAAAGGGGTGGGGAGGGAAATATATCCCTGGTGGTGGGGTCTTTGTGGAGGTGGCGGAAATGTCAGCGGATGATTTGGTTTATGCGAAGGTTGGTAGTGTGGAAGGTGAGCACCACGGGCGTTCTGTCCATGTAACGGTTGGAGGGGTGTGATCTGAGGGTGGAGGTGCGGGATGTGGATGAGATGCATTGGAGTGCATCTTTAACCATGTGGGAAGGGAAATTGTGGTCTCTAAAGAAGGAGGCCACCTGGTGTGTTCTATGGTGGAACTGGTCCTCCTGGGAGCAGATACAGCGGAGGCGGAGGAATTCGGAATACGGGATGGCATTTTTGCAAGAGGTAGGGTGGGAAGAGGTGTAATCCAGGTAGCTGTGGGAGTCGGTGGGTTTGTAAAAAATGTCAGTGTCAAGTCGATCATCATTAATGGAGATGGAGAGGTCCAGGAAGGGGAGGGAGGTGTCAGAGATGGTCCAGGTAAATTTAAGGTCAGGGTGGAATGTGTTGGTTAAGTTGATGAATTGCTCAACCTCCTCGTGGGAGCATGAGGTGGCGCCAATGCAGTCATCAATGTAGCGGAGGAAGAGGTGGGGAGTGGTGCCGGTGTAGTTACGGAAGATCAACTGTTCAACGTAGCCAACAAAGAGACAGGCATAGCTGGGGCCCATACGTGTGCCCATGGCTACCCCTTTGGTCTGGAAGAAGTGGGAGGATTCAAAGGAGAAATTGTTAAGGGTGAGGACCAGTTCGGCCAAACGAATGAGAGTGTCAGTGGAAGGGTACTGTTGGGGACGTCTGGAGAGGAAAAATCGGAGGGCTTGGAGGCCCTGGTCATGGCGATGGAGGTGTAGAGGGATTGGATATCCATGGAGAAGATGAGGCGTTGGGGGCTGGGGAAACGGAAGTCTTGGAGGAGGTGGAGGGCGTGGGTGGTGTCTCGAACGTATGTGGGGAGTTCCTGGACTAGGAGGGATAGGACAGTGTCGAGGTAGGTAGAGATGAGTTCAGTGGGGCAGGAGCATGCTGAGACAATGGGTCGGCCAGGGTGGTCAGGCTTGTGGATCTTGGGAAGGAGGTAGAACCGGGTAGTGCGGGGTTCCCGGACTATGAGGTTGGAAGCTGTGGGTGGGAGATCTCCTGAGGTGATGAGGTTCTGTATGGTCTGGGAAATGATGGTTGGGTGATGGGGGGGGGGGGTGCGTGGGGTCATGGTCAAGGGGGCAGTAGGAAGAGGTGTCCTCGAGTTGGCGTTTAGCTTCAATGGTGTAGAGGTCAATGCGCCAGACTACCACTGCACCCCCTTTATCCGCTGGCTTAATGGTGAGGTTGGGATTGGAGCAGAGGGATTGGAGGGCTGTGTGTTGTGAGCGTGAGAGGTTAGAGTGGGGGAGGGGGTAGACAGGTTGAGGCGGTTAATGTCCCGGCGGCAGTTGGAAATGAAGAGGTCGAGGGCAGGTAATAGGCCAGCACGGGGTGTTCAGGTGGATGCAGTGTGTTGGAGGTGGGTGAAGGGATCCTCAGAAGGTGGGTGGGAATCCTGATTGTGAAAGTAAGCTCGGAGGCGGAGGCGACGGAAGAATTGTTCGACGTCACAGCGTGTATTAAATTCATTGATGCGTGGACGGAGGGGGATGAAGCTGAGTCCTTTGCTGAGGACTGAGCGTTCATCCTCAGTGAGGGGGAGGTCTGGAGGGATGGTGAAAACTCGGCAGAGCTGGGATCTGGTGTGGGTGTGGAGCTGGGAGTGGGGTCGGAGCCAGTACCTAGAGTGGGTGTGATGGTGGGGGGAATGGGGGTGGAATCATGAGCAGGGGTAGTGTTCCCCTTAGGGTTCTGGGGGGTGGGGATAGTGACAGTGGGGTCTGTGAGGGGCGTGTCAGCAGAATGCAGGTGAGTGGCGCTGGTGGGGGCGGAAGTGGTGGCAGACACAGCAGTAGGGGTGGTGGAAGTCACTGAGCGTGTGGCATCAGCGATGATGTGAGGGCCGGAGGTGGCTTTGGGAATGGCCATAAAGGGGGCGGAAGTGACATCATCAATCAGCGTGAGGGTGGGAGCTGCATCAGCCGCATGGCCAGGGAAATCTTCTGGAATGTTTGAGGAGCTCTGGTTATGGAGGTGGGTGGATAAAAGTTTGTTGTACTTACAGTTTTTGATGTTTGAGATGGAATTGAAATACTGTTTGTTGAGAGTGTGAATTCTCCTGAGGATGTAGTACAGAGTGGGTCCTTTGCAATTCTGAGAGAGTGTGGCCCTCAGCTAAGGCAGGGCTGACTGCAGAGAGGTTAGGAGCCGGCGCATTGCTGCAAGCGTGGAGTGGAGGATCCTGAAAGAGAACTGTTGCTGGTGTTTTTGAATCTGTAATCTGTACTGTTTGTCCTGTTCGGGTCCGAACTCTGCTGGTTTAAAGGTGGTTCGGAGTCCGTGGGGGATGAGTTGGTTATGGAGGCAGGCACTGAAGAAGCAAATGTGGCTGTGGTACCGAGTTTGTTTCACGATATGGTTGAAGAGCTTCAGGGCAGAGGAAATGATCTGGGAGTTGCAGTGGGAGAGGGACTCCGTGAGATTCTTGTAGAGAGAGGAGGAAAACTTCTTCAAGGCAGGCATCCTTGCAAGAGGATTCGCAGTAGGGTTTTTACCTCCTGTCTTCACCTATCTCCACCTCACTAGCCTACCCCTGCCACCCCTTTATCTGCAGCTCCCCTTACACCCACCCCCAGTCCTGAAGAAGGATTACACCTGAAGTCAACTTCTCCACCTCCTGATGCTGCCTGGCTTGCTGTGTTCTTCCAGCTTCCTGTCTGTCTACTTTGAATTCCAGCATCTGCAGTTTTGTTTTGTTTCTACCCTCAGTTCTTGGTTAACCTCTCTCTGTAATGATATGCCTCCCTCAGTATGTGCTAATCCTGAATAGCAAGTTGTGCAGCTACTTTAGATAGCCTGCAGGCAGTATATTCAACCTCAGGCAGTGTTTAATTACATTTTAAGTTGATTCGCCCTGAATATTGGTGAATGGACCATTAGATGTTCCAAAGAAATTCACAAAACTTTGAAGCCGTGTGTAGATTCAGGGGATCAAAAACACGATCAGAAAATGCTGAAAACACTCTGCAGGGCAGGCAGTGTCCAAGGAGAGAAACAATCAATTCATACTTGTAAGTGTAGACCGTTCTGATGATTTGAAGGAAACATTTTAAGGGAATTAAAATGAGCATCAGAAAGGGTGGCGCAGTGACTCAGTGGTTAGCGTTGCAACCTTACAGCGCCAGGGATCCAGATTCAACTCCAGCCTCAGGTGACTGTGTGGAGTTTTAAAATTCTGCCCGTAACTACGTGGATTGCCGTAGTGTGCTCTGGTTTCCTCCCACAGTCCTAAGATGTGCAGGGTTTGATGGATTGGCTGTGCTACATTGTCTGGGGTGGTACTGGCTTGGTGGATTAGCCCTGTGAAAGGCAGGGTTACAGGGATAGATCGGGCCCTGCATGGGATGCTCTTTGGAGGGTCGGTGTGAACTCAGTGGGCCAAATGGCCTGTTTCCACACTGTAGGGATTCTATTAAAAAAAGAGATGAGGTAATCTGGGAAAGGGGTCATAATTTTAATTTATAAGGATAATTATGATTGCTGAAGGATTTTGGAAGGAATAAATAACTACGGATGCTGGAAATCTGAAAGAAAAACAGAAAGTGCTGGCAAAACTGGTCTGGCAACATCTGTGAGTTAACATTGCAGGTTCAATGTGAGAACTAGCAATAGCTGGCAAAGGGTGGTGTTTACATTGATGACGGTGGTAGGGGAGGGAGCATTGGGAAGGAGAGAGGCAGTTAGTAATTTATGTGAGAACAACCCATATCTAAATTCAGTGTTGAGCCCTGAAGGCTGGAAGGTGCTGAAGTGGCAGATTAGGTATTGAATCTCGCTGGAGCACTGCAACCTAATTTGGCATTTCCACCATCTCAGTTAGAGACAAAAAGCTGCAGATACTGGAATCCAAGGTAGTCAGGCAAGAGGCTGGAAGAACACAACAAACCAGGTGGCATCAGAGGTGGGGAAGGGTGTAATCCTTACACCTGAAATGTTGACTTCTCCACCTCCTGGTGATTAGATTAGATTACTTACAGTATGGAAACAGGCCCTTCGGCCCAACAAGTCCACACTGACCCGCCGAAGCGCAACCCACCCATACCCCTACATTTACCCCTTACCTAACACTACGGGCAATTTAGCATGGCCAATTCACCTGACCTGCACATCTTTGGACTGTGGGAGGAAACCGGAGCACCCGGAGGAAACCCACGCAGACATGGGGAGAACATGCAAACTCCACACAGTCTGTCGACTGAGTCGGCAATTGAACCCGGGTCTCAGTCGCTGTGAGGCAGCAGTGCTGACCACTGTGCCACCGTGCCGCCCGGCTTGGTGTGTTCTCCCAGCCTCCTGCCTGGCTACCTTTCCAGCACCCTCCAGTGGAATGACACCATTAAACACATATTTCCTTCACCTCCCTTGTCAGCTTTCCCCAGGGACTGTTCCCTCTGGGTCCACTCCCAACACCTCCCTACAGTCCCTTGTAATCACAGAAGATGCAGCAGTTGCCCATTTACCTCCTCCTTCCTCGCCATCCAAGGCACTATCCACATATTCCAGTTGAAGCATTTACCTGCACTTCACTCAGTCTAGTCTCCTCTATTCACTGCTCACAATGTGGTCTCCTCTACTTTGGAGAGACGAAACGCAGATCGTGTGGCCAATTTGCAGAACACCTACGTTCTGTCCATAAAACATCCCTGAGTTTCCAGTTGCCTAGCAGTTCAACCCACCAGCATGCTCCCTGGAACATTTCTGTCTCAGGCTTATCTATCGACCAAGTACTTATCTCTCTCTTGGATTATCATCAGCTCTCTCTTTATTTCCCTAAACCTTTGTTGCTTTCTCTCTCTTTTTCTGGGCTCATTCTCTGTGTGCTGTGTTAACTCCTTCTTCCCACTCTGTCATCAGGATACACACCACCCTTTCCCAGCTATTGTTAGTTCTGACAAATGGACACTGAACATGGCTCAATTTTTCTCTCAACAGATGTTGTCAGGCCTGCTGTGTTTCTACAGCACACTTTTTTTACATTTTGGAAATAAGTTAGTGAAAATTGTGTTTGTTTTATTCACTCATTGTCATAGAGTCATACTGTGTAGAAACAGAACTTTTGGCCAAACCAATCCATGCCGATTGTAATCCCAAACTAAACTAGTCCCATCTGTCTCCACTTGGCCCATATCACTCTAAATCTTTCCGTTTATGAACTTATCCAAATATCTTTTAAATGTTGTAACTGAACCCGCATCCACCACTTCCTCTGCAAGTTCATTCTGTATGCAAATTATTCTCTGTGGAAAAAAAATTGCCTCTCACGTCTTTTTTAAATCTTTCTCCTCTCACTGTAAACATGTGGCACCTGGTCTTGAAATCGCCCACCCAAGGGAAAAGACACCTATCAATCACCTTATCTGTACGCCTCATGAATTTACAAACCTCTGTAAGGTCACCTTTCAACCTTCTAAGCTCCAGTGAGAAGAGTCCCAGCCTGTCCAGCCTACCTCACATTCCCAGCAATATGCTGGTAAATCTTTTCTGAATCCGCTCCAGCTTGGCAATATCCTTCCTGTAACAGGGAGACCAGAACTGGACACAGTACTCTAGAAGAGGCCTCACCAACGTCCTGTACAACCATTTATTATCACATTGAATCACTGCAGTTCTTATGCTTGACAGGTTATTTTTGTCGTGAATTACTACAGTTTGGTATGGCTTGCTACACCACTTTAGAGGGCAGCACCACAGCAGTACTACGTGAGTCACACATAATTCATTACCAGGCTGTGATAGGCGATTTCCTTCCCTGGGAAACAATTAATGTACAAGGTAGGATTTTGTAATAATCTGCTTGTTTAATTTGCCAGGGATTTCTCTTCCTGAGAAGGTGCAGGGAGTGTGCTGGGAAGGGCATATAGCTGGCTGGTTGTCACGGGGGAGAAAGCCATCCTCTTTATGCCTCCTCAGATACGAAATTCTGGGTGGGAATCCTGGCTGACAATGTCAGAAGCCAAAAAGGTAGCAGCAGCAAATGTTGGACAGCAATAGGAAGTACGATACGTTTTATTAATAAGTCACGTAACAAACCAGTTACAAAGAATATGTACAACTTGCTCACAATATCACCCGTGTCTCGCCAAATTGATCATCGGTTCTGTAAGTGAGTCACTGAGGGTTTCTTGTTTGAGTGTTGTTTCCCAGGGTTCTTGCTCATGGTTGTTCCGAGGGTCCGACCTTTGTACCCTTACCTCGGTGAATTGTCTCAGCTTGTCTCCTCTAATTGAAAGGACCCCAATTCCTTCCAGTGTAACTAAACCTCTCCTGATTTAATTATCACCTTCTTAAACTAATTAACCCGTAGAACATACTGACTGCATTAATCACGTATTGCAAAGCTGACAAGGTGAAATAGGGAAGCCTTGTATTGAGATCCACAAAACTAACACTAAGTTCACTCTCAATAGTATGGTTGACCTCTCTGAAATTCTCCTATTCAAGGCTCTTAAGTAGCTAATTAATAGCCACATAAGGACTTCAACTTGCCATTGTCCCATTTGTCTGTCCTACTAAAGTGGAGGCCAGGCCTTGAACTTGGTATGTGTGAGGAAGGAGTTTAGGCCTCTATTTGGGTTCAGAGATACACTAGTGGATGCTGAAAGTCAACTCCTATTGTTTTCCTCAGAACCTACCCCACCCTCTGAGCTATCTCCTTGTAACCCCTACCCTGATAACCCCTAAAATTAATCTATTCACCTCCTTGTCATTGCAACAATTCATGTTCTTTGCAGCCTGGGCCTCCAGAGAGGATTTCCTGGTCCTAGGAACTACTTCCATTTTGCAGCTTCAGGTGGGTGGGAGTGGGGTTGCATAATAGAGTGACATCAATGACCAGACTCCTGATTCGATGGTCAGAACTTTATATTCCTAACTGTTGCTTGATCTGTCAATCTTTCTCAGTGTTGATGACTGGGACGTAGTCACCCCTCGATATCATCTGCCTCCATACTTAATGTAGAGAGCATTAAACCCCAGCCTTAACACGAAAGGCACTGACCTACATATTAATGGAATCAACAATAAATATGTTCAAAAAATGTTAAGCTGTATCGGTGTAACATCCAGGGCAAAGAAGTCTACTTTGAGTATAAAAGATTACAAATTAATTTGGTTACTTGTTTAATAATTTACCAAGTATTAAACAATAATAAAACTTCATGAAATAAGGAGGAAGTGAGGACTGCAGATGCTCGAGATCAGAGGTGAAGAGTGTGGAGCTGATGAAAAGTGTGGAGCTTCATTCCCAATGAAGGGTTTATGCCCGAAACATCGAGAATCCTTCATGAAATAAACCCTTTTCTAATAAAGGTTCTTTTTAAAAGCCTTCATTCATGGGATGTTCTTTGTCTCTGATTGCCTTTGACCTGAACCGCTTGCTAGGCCACACCTACAAACGGACCCCACCACCAGGGATATATTTCCCTCCCCACCCCTATCAGCTTTCGGCAAAGACCATTCCCTATGTGACTACCAGGTCAGGTCCACGCCCCTCAACAACCCACCCTCCCCTCCTGACATTTTCCCCTGCTACTGCAGGAATTACAAAACCTGCACCCACACTTCTCTCCTCACCTCCATCCAAGGCCCCAAAGGAGCCATCCACATCCATCAATGTCATTTATTGTATTCGTTGCTCCCAATGCAGTCTCCTTTACATTGGGTAAACTGAACGCCTTCTCGCAGAGCGCTTTAGGGAACCTCTCCGGGATACCACACCAATCAACCTCACCGCCCTGTGGCCGAACATTTCAACTCCCCCTCCCACTCTGCCGAGGACATGCAGGTCCTGGGCCACCTCCACTGCCATTCCCTACCACCCGATGCCTGGAGGAAGAATGCCTCATCTTCCACATCGGAACACTTCAACCCCAGGGCATCAATGTGGACTTCACCAGTTTCCTTATTTCCCTTCCCCCCACCTTACCACAGTTCCAACCTGCCAGCTGAGCACCATCCTCTTGACCTGTCCTACTTGCCAATCTTCCTTCCCACCTATCTGCTCCACCCTCCTCTCCGACCTATCACGTCCATCCCCACCTCCATCCACCTATCGCACTCTAGCTACCTTCTCTGCAGCCCCACCCCCCTCCGATTTATTTCTCCACCTTGGAGGCTTCCTGCTTCATTCCTGATGAAGGGCTTTTGCCTGAAATGTCGATTTTCCTGCTCCTCGGTTGGTCCTGACCCGCTGTGCTTTTCCAGCACCACTCTAATCTAGACTTTGATCTCCAGAATCTGCAGTCCTCACTTTCCCCTAGGCCATTTCAGACTCAACCACGTAGCTGTTGATCCAGAGTTACGTGTAGGCCAGACTGGATAAGGACAGCAGGTTTATAGTTAGGGAAAAGAGTAAGCCTCCTATAAAAACTAAAATTATTAATTGGAGTAAGGTACATTTTAATGGTTGAGAACTTTCAAAAGTTGATTGAAGTAAGCTTTTCAGAGGTAGTGGGTCAAGTAACAAGCTTTCAGAAAGGAGGTGGAGAGAGTGAGAGTGAGAGTGAGAGAGATGTTTAAATAACTGTCACTGCTCATTAAAATAATTTTTTTTCTTTTCTTTAACAGTTGTTTAGGATTACTTTGACGAGTAATAACTGTTATTTGAACATGTGATTCTGTCTATCTCTATGTAATAGGATTGGGGATGCACCTACCTGACATGTGCAGCACTAGGGTGAATGTCCTGTATAAGCGAGAAACTCTAAATATGAACCTTTTGGTACATTTCACTTTGTTGACGCTATTTATAAGTGTATTGCGAGACTCTTTGAAGAATGAAATCTGAGGGTTTCATTTTTGTAAGTTTTGGTTTCACTTCCTCCTCCCACTATCACAAATCCATTCACCGAACTTCTCTAAAATTGCTTCCGTTTCTAAAATCCTGCATTGCTATATTTATTGAGTATCCTGGGGCTGCTATATTTTCCTTTTCACAAAGGGTAAGTCATTGTTTAAAATTGAACTTAAGTCTCCGTCTCTTTATGGTTAGTTAATGTGAAACTTGTTGTAAAATATTTTAACTCCACTTTGTACCTTTGTACTCTACATAGAAGTCAGCTCTTGTGGTGCAGTGGTAGTGTCTCTATTTCTGAGCCGGGAGGCCCAGGTTCACATCCCACCTGCTCCCAGGTGTGTAATGCTAGCCCTGAACAGATTGATTAGAAAATATTCTACAATGAATGCATTCAATCTGGTTAAGTTAATCAGAATCAACTTGAGTTCCAACACGATCTTGAGAGCATGCATGATTTGACTTCTTCATGTGTGCCATGTCTTAAACATCCTTGTACCCCTGTCCTTCTGCAGGCCTAATACTTTTCCTTCTCTCTGTCTAGGCCTCGTGTTCCGTCAATCACATCTCTTGTTTCTGTCCCTGACAGTATCACTCTGTGCTTATGCCTTTTCACTTCTAGTTCTTCCTCCTTTCTGAAGGCCCATCGGTGAACCATTAACCTACCTCTCTGTTAGGTAGTGATTGAACTTCTGTGTAATATGTATGTTTCAGGTTTTATTTGCTTTTCAATATTTAAATTTAACCCTAAAACCTGTATTTTGACTTTCGATTGTATTGTTGCTCTGAAGCTCAGTGCAGCTCATTTACGAAGTGAGGAGTTGTGAATATTGATCAGTCATGTGGTGCCAGAAGTGCAGAACAATTAGAATATTGAAGAAGGAAGCAATGGTGGATGCAGTTCCACATTTTACCATTTTATAGAATTACGGAATTGTAACAGTATAGAGGAGGCTGTTCAGCCCATCGTGTTTGCACCTACTCTGAACCAATAGCAAATCTTGATAATAGGATGGACAGGCACAGGGTGTAGAGCTGAGACAGAGGGATGGCAAGTGTGCCGATAGCATTAAATTAGAATCATAGAGATGTACAGCATGGAAACAGATTCCTCAGTCCAACTTGTCCATGCCAACCAGATATCCTATATTAATCTAGTCCCATTTGCCATTCTTGGTCCATATCCATCTAAACCCTTTCTATTCATATACCTATCCAGATGTCTTTTAAATGTTGTAAATGCCTCCACCACTTCCTCTGGCAGTTCATTCCATGCACACACCACCGTCTGCATGAAAAAGTTGCCTCTTGGGTCCATTTTAAATCTTTCCACTCTCACCCTAAACCTATGCCCTCCAGTTCTGGACTCCCCCCACCCCAGGGAAAAACAATGCATGAACTCTGAGACCAGTGGAGCCCTTGGCCTGAGTCTTTCATCCTTGCTGGTGACAAACTTTGAGGTGGAAAGGGTAATTAAATGGGCAGGGATATGATGTACTTGAACACTGTCAGATCCACCAGAATGAAGGTGGACAGGACAGACCATGATTGGCCTTGCTGCCCCACTGCCAATTGAGCACCTTAATTGGCCGATTAATAATCATTGACAGGCTATATTCCTTCACTGCAAAGGTTAAACCAGTTGCAAGCCACCCTGTTGCTAGGCCTCAGGCTTAAAACCATGCAGCCAGCTTCTAATCTTCGTGAGTGTGCTGGGTGGTGTGATTTGAACAAAGACATTAAATGACTGATCAAGGAATTGCATGTACGGGCAGGGGTGGGTCAATGATAACCACTCTCCATCCTCATTTCCCACCTCTTTACCCTCCTTTCCACGTGACTGACACACACACACTCTCTCCCACATGCACATGCCCAGACATGTGTATGCACGCACACACACACACGCGCGCACACACACACACACACACACACACACACACACACACACTAACCCAGGTCCCTCCCTTACCCTGGGATTCCAAGGGTCTATACATCTGACAGCAGTCATTGGTGGCATTGTGAGTACAAATCTACACTTGGTCAGTAACTCCTATTGGACAAGACCTACACCACAAGACCTATGTTTTTGATTGCGGGGGAACGTACATCAGTGACTTATCCTTTACCTGATAATCTTGTAATCCAGGGACCTTTCCGAAAAGAATAAAAGCCAGTTTCTCAGCAGCCAGCTGGCGAGACCCCCAGAATCAAAGCCAGCTGGCGAGACCCCCAGCACAAGAACAGAATTCTGCCCCCTCACTTGGACATACCTGCTGCATATTGTAGACATCGAAGAATCACCAGTTGTGACAAACCAAAATTAAACCTTTTAATAATTGTATTTGTAGATCCAGACCTGTTCCTGAAATCAGCTCGCCTGCAACGCCTGCCCTCCTCTTCCTCTGAGATGGGCAGTCAGGAGATGTCTCCCCTGCGTGTAACCAACAAGGACCCTTTCTCCAGTGACTGCGCCTGTCGGCAGGACGGTCTGACTGTTATCATCACTGCCTGCTTAACATTTGCGACTGGAGTCACTGTGGCCTTGATTATGCAGATCTACTTTGGAGACCCACAGGTACATAATCTACCAGTCACTGCATTAAGAAAAGCTTCATTTAAAATGTTTTCCCTGCTTGGCCAATAAAAGAGAGACATTTGTTATTACGCTGATACTTTTCCAGACTAAACACTTTAAAGCTAGTTTAGTCCTTTTGAAATGTGGTCACAATTATAGTGTTGAAAACAAGGCAGCCAAATTGCGCATAGAAAAATGCCATGAGTTGTAATTTGATAATAAGCAAATTGTCTATTTTACTGGTTGAGGATTAAATGTTGGTCAGCACACTGGGAAGAATCCTCTTATTTTTCACTTTTGTATCCACGTGAAGGTGCCGACTGTCCCTTAGTTAAGTGTGTCTTCTGTAATTTGTCAACCCCTCCGATCCTTAAATACTGCACCAGAGTGTCAGCATCAGTCGTCAGCTCACGTGTCCTGAAGGGGCACTCAAGCCATAACCTTCAGACTCCGAAGCCAGGCTGCAACCACATGGCAGAGCTGACTCTGAGGAAGTGAAATGTGGTCCTCCCTGCAATGCAAACCTCTGCTGTTTCCTCGAATCTAATCTCTCGCTATGTCCTTACTGCTCTCATATCCCTAAAACATTTTATCTGTTGCCATATGAGATGCATGCATCTCAAAGTTCCTTGTTTATTTATTCATTTACTTAAGCACTGCAAGTTACTTATAATAAATGGAGGAACAGGTCAGGCTTGGTCCACAGTGCTGGCACATTCTACAGCATTAAGAAAGGAGAAACATCCCTTAGCTAGCGATACCTCAGGAAATCAAATCAGGTCTTACCTGGAGCAAATCTCAATGTCTTTACTGAATATTGGAAGCCCTGTGGACAGGATGATTTCAGGATTTTTAAATCTCTATTCCTACTGGGATTGAAGCAGAGATGGCAATATTGCAGAAACCTAATGAACAGCAATCATTAAACCAGGGAAGTTTTGCATCTGTGACTCTACATTCATTCTTGTTCCATGTAGATCTTTCACCAAGGTGCAGTAGTTACAGATGTGGCCCATTGCTCCACGGTTGGTACTGAAATACTGAATCGCGATGGCTCTTCGGTGGATGCAGCTATTGTGTCCGCATTATGCTTAGGAATAATCCACCCCCACAGCTCTGGAATTGGAGGGTAGGTGTTGTAGATATTAAGGAATCACTAATGAAAAGTACTCATGTTTGTTCACAAAATCGTTACTATTTTACAAAGGGTCATTTGTCCTTATATCCCTTCTCCAACCAGTTGGATGTTTTCTACAATAAAGGTGCTATATAAATTAAAGTTGTTTTTTTTAAGTGAAAGAAATCTCAGCCTAGATCCTAACAGGACCAAAATGGCTCATAATTATTAACACTACGTTACTGTTAGTCACAATCACAGCACAAAGACACATGTTGTGGGAAGATTTCAAACGTCATAGCAATGACCTACAGGTTGATCATTTATAAGTACTGGGTTCTCAGCACCATGTTGTATGACTGTGAAAAACGGGTGACTATCAAGCAAACAAGCTCAAAAATGTTCCTCTGCGTTATCAGAGTATCTCCTGCCTGGACAAAATCATAAGCATGCCAGTCCTGTCAAAGGTAGAATTCCCAAGTTTGTTAGCACTCCCCAAATAGAGGTGGCTTCATTATCTGGGGCATGTTCGCAAGATGGAAGAAGGGCTTTCTGTAAGGTGAGGGAGCTGGGGCCAGACAGCCTGTAGGATATCCAAAGCTTCAGCCCAAAGGATGCTTGCAAGTATGATGTGAAGGCCTTAAACATCGATTCTCACACGAGGGAGTCTCTAGCTAATGACTGAGGGAAATGACAATGTTTCCTGTGGGCAGGTGTGACCAGCTTAGCGACAATGAAAAGAGCAACCTACATTAACATCTGGAAGCTTCATCTGTGGGGCTTGTGGAAAAATTCTGACTTTCAAAGGTTGGCTTCTTCAACCATCAAGAAAAAGACATGTCAGGCGAAGACTCCCATCTGAAAAGGATTACGTCCTGTATGTCCATCACATTTTGTAGACAAAAGGATGCCAAGAATGATAAAGAACATATGTCTGTGTGTGTGTTTATATATAGCTCACTGTTTGACAGTGTGACCTTTCTTGTTGTCCTTTCTTTCAGGGGTGGTGTCATGTTAGTTCATGATATCAGGAAGAATGAAAGCTTCATCATTGATTTTCGAGAGACAGCTCCAGCAGAGGTTGAGGAACACATGTTTGTGCATAATTGGGAGGACAAGGTCGGTACTTCTTTCTTTTTATTTATGAGGAGTGACAGAGTTCCATAAATTATAAAGCCTTTTGCGACTTTATACTTGAATATATGCATGATATACTCTATGACTCTTTTGACAACTGTAAATAGCACATGAAGGGATAGCTCATGACATGAAAGGATAGGGTAACAGGTCTTTTGAAGACCTTGTAGTGATCTTCATTGGCTTTTAATGGACCATCCCAGGCAAGAGACCTACACCCATGGTTGTAAGCCTTGGTCAAGGGCAGAGTCAGTGAATGAATGGTGCTGGTGGGTTAAGGGAGAGCAGTACTTACAGCTGGAGGATTCTTCTGGAAGTAGACTTTTGGTTGTTTAGGAATGCGGGGGAAGGCAAAGGGAAACCACTTCACATCCTTTTTTTGCCCTAGTCATGTTGCCTCTTGAAGGTAATAAGTGCAAGCTCTTTACAAGCTGCAGAAGTGAAACACACAAGACTAAAGATTGGAGAACTGAACATAGGAGTTGCCCTTGGGCAGACGGCCACGACGGTGCTGGTAATAATGCTGAAACTGATTCAAAACAACAGCAGAAGGAAAGGTGAAGAATTGGGACATTGCAATAAATGAAGTATCGTAAAAGGTTTGTGTGAAGATTTGTAGCTCAGGTGCTCGTTGTTGTGGTTCTATTCGCCAAGCTGGAAGTTTTTGTTGCAAACGTTTCATCCCCTGGCTAGGCGACATCATCAGTGCTCTGGAGCCTCCTGCGAAGCGCTTCTTTGATGTTTCTTCCGGTATTTATAGTGGTCTGTCCTTGCCGCTTCCGGGTGTCAGTTTCAGCTGTCCGCTGTACTGGTTGGTATATTGGGTCCAGGTCGATGTGTTTGTTGATGGAGTTTGTGGATGAATGCCATGCCTTTAGGAATTCCCTGGCTGTTCTCTGTCTGGCTTGCCCTATGATAGTAGTGTTTTCCCAGTCGAATTCATCTTGCTTGTTGTCTGCGTGTGTGGCTACTAGGGATAGCTGGTCGTGTCGTTTCGTGGCTAGTTGATGCTCATGTATGCGGATTGTTAGCTGTCTTCCTGTTTGGCCTATATAGTGTTTTGTGCACACTAAGGAATCTACAAAAAAATGGACAGATAACCAAAGCTGACCTACAAAGAATGAAACCGGAAAGCAACAACACCCCCAGATTCTATGGACTACCCAAAGTACACAAACCAGACATCCCACTCAGACCCATAGTATCACTATCAGGGACACCAGCATACAAACTGGCCAAAGAACTACAACAGAAACTGAAACACCTGGTCAGCGGATCCAAACACTCCATACAATCAACACAGGAATTCTTGGACGTCATCAGGAATACACACATAGACAAAGAAGAAACCATGATCTCATTCGACGTGACGGCACTGTTCACTTCGATTGACAAAACCCTAGCCAGAGAAACAATAGCCAACCTACTGGACATACAGAACAGAAAACAGGAGGCGGAACCTATCAACAAAGACGGCATACTTAAACTACTGGACTTGTGCCTCACTACACACTTTACATTCAACAATCAGATATACGAACAAATCAACGGAACACCCATGGGATCACCAATCCCGGGACTCATAGCAGAGGCAGTTATGCAAAGGTTAGAACAAACAGCTTTACCACAAATTCAACCCAAACTCTGGGTCAGATATGTCGATCACACGTTTGTAATCACCAAAAACACAGAAATAGAAAAAACACACCGGATCATCAACGCCACACTCACAGGAATCCGATTCACGAGAGACGAAGAAAAAGATAGCCAACTCCCATTCCTAGATGTGATAGTACAGAAAACACCGAACGGAGAATTCACCACAAGGGTACACAGGAAAACAACACACACAGACCAAGTCCTAAACTATGAAAGTAACCACCCCAACACACACAAACGAAGCTGCATCAGGACACTATTCAAAAGAGCCACAATACACTGCAGTACACCAGAACTGCAAAAAGAGGAAGAGGAACACCTATACAAGGTATTCGCCAAAAACAGATACCCGCGCAACTTTATCAACAGATGCCTAAGAGACAGACCACGGAACGTGGACATGCCACAACCAAAAGGACTAGCCACACTACCATACATCAGGAGCGTTTCAGAACTGACAGCCAGACTACTGCGACCCTTAGGACTCATAACGGCACACAAGCCAACAGCCACGCTCAGACAACTCACTAGAACAAAGGACCCGATACCCAACATGAGCAAAACTAATGTAGTTTACAAAATACCATGCAAGGACTGCACAAAACACTATATAGGACAAACAGGAAGACAGCTAACAATCCGCATACATGAGCATCAACTAGCCACGAAACGACACGACCAGCTATCCCTAGTAGCCACACACGCAGACAACAAGCAAGATGAATTCGACTGGGAAAACACTACTATCATAGGGCAAGCCAGACAGAGAACAGCCAGGGAATTCCTAGAGGCATGGCATTCATCCACAAACTCCATCAACAAACAAATCGACCTGGACCCAATATACCAACCACTACAGCGGACAGCTGAAACTGACACCCGGAAGCGGCAAGGACAGACCACTATAAATACCGGAAGAAACATCAAAGAAGCGCTTCGCAGGAGGCTCCAGAGCACTGATGATGTCGCCTAGCCAGGGGACGAAACATTTGCAACAAAAACTTCCAGCTTGGCGAACAGAACCACAACAACGAAGTATCGTAAAAGATGGCAGTAATGTTAAGGCTAGAAAATCGAATAATACGGTTTTAAAACTGTATGCATTCATATGGCATTTGCAATTGGCTTCAATCATGAGCCAAACCAAAGTTGCTAAGTTTGTACAAAGTCTTAATAAATATTTTGCACTTCAATATTGAGTGTAACACCATGGTGCACCAGCCTTCACAAAATCACCATGTTTGATGAATTATGTTTTTTGATTCATCGACAATATCCTGCAACTTTTGCATCTTTGGTGGCGAGTGGACTCTGTGTCTGATGCATTACATCTGTGTGTGCCACTCCTAAGCTTCAGATGTTTCCCTTTGGTGGTAATCACACAGACCTGGTCTGTGACAAGAGAAGGCAATCTTTGAAATAAATCGCTAGCCATCATTTTATTTCATTTAGAGAAATACATTAGAAGTGCTACTCAATGGGATCTTTCTCTTATGAAAGGATTATTTTTAAAATGTTCATCTTCAACTTGGACCAATATCATTAAACATATTTGTACAAAGATTCACCAATATAAGATGTGCACTCTGGTGCAGGCATAATGGGCTGAAGGGCCTCTTGCACCGTAACAATCCAGGGTGGAGAAGTGAAGCTGACCTTTTCAGAATCCAAGATAAAATTGGACTCTGTAGTGGGACACTTCAAAGATTTTTCTTGATGGAGGATCAGAGATTGGTTAAATGCCTTCATCCCATCATCTTGAGATCTTTATGGTCAAAGGAATTTTGATTGCAACATTTAATTTCTGCTTTGTTTTCCTTTAATCCTAGCAAATTTATAAACTGTGTTTCTCCCTAATTTGGTTATTTCAATGTGTTCATTACGTTCAGGGATTTTTGCATGACTTTTACTTCCAAATGTAGTCCAAACATAACTTATAACAACGATCTTTCTGACTTTGTAACGCTCTTGATTATGGCACAGAGCTGTTGACAGCAGGAAAATCTCATATTTGACATCCAGTTTATGAGGTACCTACTAGATAATTATTGGACCCATTTTATTGGCCTGTTGGTCACTGAGAAAAATAAAATGTGTTAGCGTTTCTGTGACTGATCATTCAATTGAGCAATGCCCATTCATGACATGGTAGTGTACTTCTCTGTATAGTGTTATTTGTACTCACAGGACAAAGGCAGAATTGGGCTTGCTTCTAATGCCTTTTCCCCATCAAATGCAGACTAAATGACTTGTTTTAACTTAAGACCCAAGCTGGCTCTTGAAAGATTGGACTCAAGTATGTGTCTTTGGAACAATAATGCAATGACTGAAGGGGCTAAAAATAATATCTTCATAAACTGTCTTTCTTTGACACTCGTTCATTATTCATCTTGTTTAGGTTCAAGCGCATTCACTTTTTCAGACCCCAATAATGTGATCTTGTTTGCTTGTAGCCACTCTGTATTCAGTTAGTGATAAATACCTAGCCTCCCCATCCCATATCCTCCACATCCATCCCAGCCACATACCCTACTCCAACCCAACTTCTAGAAATCCTGGATGCCCTGAATTATCTCAGCCAGGTGGCTGCTATTCATGTCTGGGACTTGCCAAAAAGTGTCAACAGACTGTTCAACAACCGAACTGGATGCAGCCCTGTTTGCTCAATGCTGATTAAGGAGGGGAAGTCTTACCCAGTATGTTTGCCCTTTTTCTCAATGAGGTAGCACCCATAGAGTCAGCTTTAGTTCAGCTTTCAGCAAAGATCAAAAAATCTGTAAGTGTTAGCTTTTAAGTAGCTGAAAATGTGTTGCTGGTTAAAGCGCAGCAAGTCAGGCAGCATCCAAGGAACAGGAAATTCGACGTTTCGGGCCGGAGCCCTTCATCAGGAAGGGTTCTGGCCCGAAACGTCAAATTTCCTGTTCCTTGGATGCTGCCTGACCTGCTGTGCTTTAACCAGCAACACATTTTCAGCTCTGATCTCCAGCATCTGCAGACCTCACTTTTTACTCTTAGCTTTTAAGTATCAATGTTACTCTCTATAATACTCTCTATAAAAAAAGTTTCTTCTGTATCCCTTTAGCCATACTTGATTTATCTTGTAATCAATAAATCCTGAGTGATTTTCTGTTTGTCCCTGGGATGTGAGCTCTGTTGGTAAGGTCTTCCCTATTTGCAAAAATATAAATTAGCAGCAGCAGTATGCCACTCAGTCCTTTCAGCCTGTTCCTGCTTTTCAGTGAAATCACAGCAAATGTGATTACTTCACATTTCTGCTTACTCCGGATAATCTTTCACCCCTTGCTTATGCAGAATCTATCTACTTCTAATTTAAGGATGTGTGATTTGGAGGGGAACTTGCAGTTGGTGACCCTGACCCTGGCATCCACTGTCCCTGATGATCTAGCTGGTAGAGGTTATAAGTCTGTTAGATGCTGTCAAAAGAATCATAGTGTCATATAGCATGGAAACAGACTCTTCGGTCCAACCAGCCCATGCCGATCATAATCCTAAACTAAAGTACTCCCACCTGTCTATGCATGTGCCAATATCCCTCCAAACATTTCTTATTCATGCACTTATCCAAATGTCCTTAAAACATAATTGTACTTGTACCCACCACTTCCTCTGTAAACGAGTTGCCCCTTGTGTCTTTTTAAAATCTTTCTCCTCTCACTTTAAAAATATGCCCCCAAGGAATTCCCAGCCCTAGGGAAAAGACATCTGTCATTCACCTTATCTATACCCCTCATGGGTTTTTAAGCCTCTATAAGGTCACCTCTCAACCTCCTACCCTCTAGTGAGAAAAGTCCTAGCCTATCCAGCCTCTCCTTATAACTGAAACCCTGCATTTCCTGACGTCATCCTGGTCAATCGTTTTGAACCCTCTCCAGCTTAATAATATAATGGGACGACTAGAATTGGACACTGTACTCCAGAATAGGCAAGTTGCAGCAGTACACGTTGTAGATGGTACACACTGCTGCCACTGCCTGGTGGTGGAAGGAGTGAATATTGAAGGTGGTGGATAGGGTTTTGACCATAAATGCCGCTTTGTCTTGGATGGTGTTGCAGTAATTGAGTGTCGGAGTTCTGCTCATCCAGGCTGACTTGCACTCAATAGATTGTGTTTAGTTTTGTGGAGGTGAGGAGGTAAGTTACTCATCGCAGAATTTTCAGTCTCAAAATGTATTGGTTGTTTCATATTCAAGATCAGTCTGGGGAAAGGTACCAGCTAACCTGTTAAAGAATGATGCTTGACAAAGCAATGACCACATAAGGGAATGGAAACAGCATAGAAGGAAATACTAAATGCTTCTATGATTTGGAGATGATGGTGTTGGACTGGGGTGTACAAAGTTAAAAAACATACAACATCAGGTTACATTCCAACAGGTTTAATTGGAAGCACACTAGCTTTCGGAGGGCTGCTCCTTCATCAGGTAATGAAGGATGATGAAGGAGCGTCGCTCTGAAAGCTAGTGTGCTTCCAATTAAACCTATTGGACTATAACCTCGTGTTGTGTGATTTTTAACTAAATGCTTCCATTCCTTCAAACTGATTATTCTGACATTGTTAATATGTCACTTTTATTGCTATTTTTAAAGTCTTTAAACAATGAAACCTACTCTTCAGAAAATCACCTGAATGTGTGATGTTAGATCACTTGGTGCAGTACTTAACATGATGCCTAACTCGACTCATCCTGGGAAGTGGAAGTTATCCTGTGAGGAAAGGTCAGCTGGACTGGGCCTTTACCCTTTGGAGTTTAGAAGAATGAGAGGTGAGATCGTTGAAACGTGCAAGATGGTCTTGGGAGTGTGACTACTGGGAGCATATATCCTCTTGTGGGGGAGACTAGAACTAGGTCAAGAATAAGAGGTTTCCCATTTAAGGCGAAGATGAGGAGAAATATTTTCTCACAGACGGTCATTAATCACTTTTACTCAAGGTAGAGTTAATCAGATTTTTGATTGACAAGAGAGCCAAGGGCTAAGGGGGGAGACTGGAAATTGGAGTTGAGACAAGACTGCATCAGCCATGATTTACTGAATGTCACAGCACGCTCAAATTCTAACTCCTATATTCCTATGAACAGTGCTGGATAATTTGGCTTCGAGCAATAATCTGAAATTTTGGAATTTGAGTGTAAATGATATCGCTTTCCCACTGCAACTCGGGCAGAAATTTACAGTGAAGCTAACTCGACCATTGGAAGGTACCGTCTCCACCAACCCCCACCCCCACACCCCAATGCCCCCCACCCACTTCACCGCCACCACCACTTCCGAACTGTGAGCAGGCTACATTGGTTAATTGCAGGACTTCTCGCCCATTCAGAAGGTCTAGCAAAACTTTCCCCCTGGCTGGGTTACATCTTCTCCAGCTTCCGTTCAGTGCCCCTGAGGGAGAGAGTTTCTAATTTCTTTCCAAGAACAGCCTGCAGAAACCATGGAACAAATCACCACATGATATGCTAACACCTCTTCATGCTGGCGAGAATTACCGCTAGCAGCAATGGAGATGTCTGAGGGGAGTGACTGTTCTGTCCTTGATTGAAAGTGCACAATTTGGGGAGAATTGAATATCTCAGAGAGAAGCCTGAACAGAAGATTTGTATTAAGAGAACTCCATAATATATATGTATCGATGATATCTTCTTTCCTTCTCTATGCAGCCTGGCCTCCTGGTGGCTGTCCCAGGAATGATACAAGGACTGCATCAGGCCCATCAACTCTATGGCAGGTAAACCTTACACCTGAGAACATTGCTATACAAGTTTCTGTTCCGTGATCAAATCAATTTGTTTTTGAATTGGATCAAAATACTTGATTTTTCTTAACACAATTGAAATATTGAATCTTGGCAGCTTGTGATAGGGTGGCACGATGGCTCAGTGGCTAACACTGCTGCCTCACAGCGCCAGGGTCCAAGGTTCAATTCTAACCTTGGGTGACTGTCTGTGTGGAGTTTGCACAGTCTCCCCGTGTCTGGGTGGGCTTCCTCTGGGTGCTCCAGTTTCCTCCCACAGTCCAAAGATGTGCAGGTCAGGTGAATTGGCCATGCTAAATTGCCCACCTAAATTGTTAGGTGCATTAGTCAGAGGGAAATGGGACTGGGTGGGTTACTCTTCAGAGGGTCATATGGACTTGTTGGCCCGAAAGGTCTGTTTCCACACTGTAGGGAATCTAATCTGGAAATCTGTAGAAATTATTCTTTTTCT
This sequence comes from Hemiscyllium ocellatum, assembly GCF_020745735.1. Taxonomy (NCBI): domain Eukaryota; kingdom Metazoa; phylum Chordata; class Chondrichthyes; order Orectolobiformes; family Hemiscylliidae; genus Hemiscyllium; species Hemiscyllium ocellatum. The sequence continues at coordinate 55,639,700 of NC_083415.1, forward strand.
ACAAAAATAATTGAAGGAGCTTCTTTTCCTTTGGCAAGTTCAGAGCATGTTTTGCAACTGGTGGCCCAAAGCTTAAAATGGTTGTGGAAAATGGGCATGAGTTTAAAATCCATATCCCAGTTTGAGTGGCTGAGTCTGACAGAATCCAGAGTTTGTGATGGCCTGAAGGAACACCTTGTGGAGTTGATTTTCAGGTTCTCACTCCAAAATGAGTGGTGGGGGACCGTATTCAGGCATGATTTTAAACTTAAAAGAGCCATGACACACGATATAGGTGCAATTTTCAGGGCTATTTTGCAAAAGTCAACACTGATTTTTCAAATCTTTTTCTTTGTTTGAATGAATTGTATCCTTCAATGTGTACCCCAACCAACTGAAATTATTGCCTGAATACTTAGCTAAAAAATCAAAAAGAGAAGCTGTACCAAGTTTGCTTTTCAGAAAGGTTTTCTATTATGTCACCCTAACAAGCATGAGCAAGGAAAAGGAAGGATCAATAAGCTTGCCCACGTCTGCATTTCCAATTGCTCTGTTCCATTTGTCTTGAATTCGTTCTTGGAGGCACACAGCAGTCCGTATGATGTGATTTGCCTGTTTCACACATCAGCTACTTTTCTGGTTCAAAATGACCAGTGTGTCAAATTCTAGGCACGTTTATGCTGTGGATTTGTGCCCAACAGGAACTGAAAGTTGCCTACTCCGAATAACTTAATCCAGTCCTTGGAAAAAAAAAGGGAGATTAAAGGTGCAGACTTTTCAGCATCAGCTGATATAACTGTTGCATTGCTAAACAGCAAAACTGACAAAGGATTTTGGAGATTGAAATACCATAATCCCCTTGTGAATCCATTCTACCTGGTTTTGGAACAACGGTTGCAACTTCTCCCACTGAAATATTCCAGTGAGATCAGTTAATTCACTGAAATTTGATTAACGGACTGATGTTGTGGCCATTACAGAGACGTGGGTAGAACAGGGACAAGAATGGCTGTTGCAGGTTCCAGGGTTTAAATGTTTTAGTAGGATCAGACATGGGGGTAAAAAAGGGGGAGGTGTGGCATTACTTGTCAAAGATAGTATTACAGCAGTGGAATGGACGATGGAAGAGGACTTGCCATCTGAGGTAGTTTGGGCTGAGGTTAGAAATAGGAAAGGTGAGGTCACCCTGTTAGGTGTTTTCTACAGGCCTCCTAATAGTCCTAGAGAAGTAGAGGATAATATTGCGAGGATGATTCAGGAAAAGAGTGAAGGTAGCAGGGTGGTTGTTATGGGGGACTTTAACTTCCCAGATATTGACTGGGAGAGCTATTGCTCAAGTTCATTAGATGGGTCGGTGTTTGTCCAATGTGTGCAGGAGGGTTTCCTGACACAATATGTAGACAGGCCAACAAGAGGTGAGGCTATACTGGATTTGGTTCTAGGTAATAAACCAGGCCAGGTGTTAGACTTGGAGGTAGGTGAGCACTTCGGGGACAGTGACCACAACTCGGTGACTTTTACTTTAGTGATGGAGAGGGATAAGTGTGCGCCGCAGGGCAAGAGTTATAGCTGGAGGCAGGGAAATTATGATGCAGTGAGGCATGACTTAGGATGTGTGGATTGGAAAAACATGCTTCAAGAGAAGAACACTAATGAGATGTGGGGATTGTTCAAGGAGCAGCTACTACGTGTCCTCGATAAGTATGTACCAGTCAGGCATGGTGTAAAGGGCCTTGTGAGGCAGCCGTGGTTTAGTAAGGAATTGGAATCCCTTGTGAAAGGGAAGAAGGCAGCATATGTAAAAATGAGGCGTGAAGGTTCAGTTGGGGCGATAGAGAGTTATAAGGTAGCCAGGAAGGATCTAAAGAGAGAGCTAAGAGAAGCGAGAAGGGGACATGAAAAGTCTTTAGCTGGTAGGATTAGGGAAAACCCAAAGGCTTTCTATAGGTATGTCAGGAATAAAAGGATGACTAGGGTAGGTATCGGTCCAGTCAAGGATAGTAGTGGGAAGTTATGTGTGGAGGCGCAGGAGATTGGAGAGACACTAAATCAATACTTTTCATCAGTATTCACTCAGGAACAGGACACTGTTGCTGATGTGAATATGGAGTCACAAATGATTAGAATGGATGGCCTGGAAATATGCAGGGAAGAGGTTCTGGGAATATTGGAAAGGATGAAAATAGATAAGTCTCCTGGGCCTGATGGCATTTACCCTAGGATCCTATGGGAAGCTAGGGAGGAGATAGCAGAGCGATTGGCCTGGATTTTTATGTCGTCATTGTCAACGGGAATAGTACCAGAGGACTGGAGGATAGCGAATGTGGTCCCCTTGTTCAAGAAAGGGAGTAGGGATAGCCCTAGTAACTATAGGCCAGTGAGTCTGACTTCAGTGGTGGGCAAAGTCTTAGAGAGAATGGTAAGGGATAAGATTTATGAACATCTGGATAGGAATAACGTGATCAAGGATAGCCAGCATGGTTTTGTGAAGGGCAGGTCGTGCCTCACAAACCTTATTGAGTTCTTTGAGAAGGTGACTAAGGAAGTGGACGAGGGTAAAGCAGTAGATGTTGTGTATATGGATTTTAGTAAGGCGTTCGATAAGGTTCCCCATGGTAGGCTAATGCTAAAACTACGGAGGTATGGCATTGAGGATACATTAGAGGTTTGGATTAGGAATTGGCTGGCTGGAAGGAGACAGAGGGTAGTAGTTGATGGACTATGTTCATCTTGGAGTGCAGTTACTAGCGGTGTACCACAAGGATCTGTTTTGGGACCATTGCTTTTTGTTATCTTTATAAATGATCTAGAGGAAGGGCTTGAAAGCTGGGTAAGCAAGTTTGCGGATGACACAAAAGTCGGTGGAGTTGTGGATAGTGAGGAAGGAAGTGGTAGGTTACAGCGGGATATAGATAAGTTGCAGAGCTGGGCAGAAATGTGGCAAATGGAATTCAATGTAGCTAAGTGTGAAGTCATTCACTTTGGTAGGAGTAACAAGAAGATGGATTACTGGGCTAATGGTAGGCTACTTGGTAGTGTGGATGAGCAGAGGGATCTTGGTGTCCATGTACACAGATCTCTGAAAGTTGCCACCCAGGTAAATAGTGCTGTGAGGAAGGCATATGGTGTACTGGGCTTTATTGGTAGAGGAATTGAGTTCCGGAGTCCTGAGGTCATGTTGCAGTTGTATAAGACTCTGGTGCGGCCTCATCTGGAGTATTGTGTGCAGTTTTGGTCGCCATACTATAGGAAGGATGTGGAGGCATTGGAACAAGTGCAGAGGAGGTTTACCAGGATGTTGCCTGGAATGGTAGGAAAATCTTATGAGGAAAGGCTGAGGCACCTGGGGCTGTTCTCATTTGAGAAGAGAAGGTTTAGGGGAGATTTGATAGAGGTGTATAAGATGATTAAGGGTTTAGATAGGGTCGACACTGAGAACCTTTTACCGCTAATGGAGTCAGGTGTTACTAGGGGACACAGCTTTAAATTAAGGGGTGGTAGGTATAGGACAGATGTTAGGGGTAGATTCTTTACACAGCGGGTTGTGAGTTCATGGAATGCCCTGCCAGTAGCAGTGGTGAACTCTCCTTCTTTATGGTCATTTAAGCGGGCATTGGATAGGCATTTGGAAGTTATTGGGCTAGTGTAGGTTAGGTAGGATTCGGTCGGCGCAACATCGAGGGCCGAAGGGCCTGTACTGCGCTGTATCTTTCTATGTTCTAAAGAATGTCTTCCAGCACAATCCCCTCACCCAACCTCATGACTGTGTAAAGTTTGGAACATTGGAAATAAAACAAACTAGAAAAATGAGTGTGCGCACACTAAACACTCGAATGCTAAATTAGCAGTCACAGATTAAACTGCTTCAGCTAAAACTCCATTTTAATTTTCAAAATTTTGTGCAATTTCTGAACATTATGGTGAACTGAATGCTTGAATATTAAGATATATCCCCTAACAAAATCTGCAGTTATTTTTGGTGCTATCAAATTGCTCATGTCATTATTCACAATCATAGGAACAGTAGGAGGCCATTTCACCTCTTGAGCCTGTTAATCATTTAATTAGATTAAGGCTGTTCTATGACCTAATTCTATATTCCTTAAACCCTTGGTGAACAAAATAATTAGTCAGCAAAAGCTTTCCATTTACAAAAGGCAGTGATGCATTTAGTAGGCAATCTTAAGGAACTCATTCCGCAGAGTGCAGCTATTTTGTGATAGTTTACATATGAAAGCTGAATAGGGAATGCTCATTTAACAATATGCCGTAATAAAAATTGACCAATGTACAAGTTTTGTAGCATGAGGACATGCACACCCTGTTTAAAAGTGTCATGAGAATTTCTTGTTATTTTCTGATTTCTCCAGAATCTCCTGGTCTGAGTTAATGGCCGCAGCAGCAAAAGTTGCACAAGATGGTTTCAATGTGACTCAAGAACTTGGTAGGTGCAATAATACTTTTCCTAAGATATGAAATTCAGTGGACAAGGGGTTTGTGACTACTCCCTAAAAGACAAATTGGAAAGAGAGTTTGATTGTTTGAATATATCTTGGCTATCCAAGCTACCTCTGTACACTACAGGTGATATAGCAGATATAGATACAAGGTGACAACATTTGTGAAAGTTTGCAGAAGGCAGAGAATTTCCAATATGTAATTACTCCAGAAAAGCACGTAAGTGTTTTGAGCATATTTCCAATCAGGGCTCAAATTAGAGATTTTTCTTTCTCCTGAGGGCTTGTCTGGAGACTTCTTGAAGTGTATTTTTTAGTATTTGGCGAGTTTTTGATTTTCTGGAGCTTCTTTTTTAGTCTGACTCACTCATTCCCACAGCATGTCACAAGTGTGAGAGAGTAGGACAGCAGATTCACAGAGAGTGTGTGTGAGAGAGAGAAGAAAACAGCAACTTCATAAAAATTAGGAGGGATGGGGAACAGCAGTTTTATAAAGAGCATGAGAAAGAGTGGGGACAGCAGTTTCTTAAATAGAAGAGCAGGCTATGTGAGAAGGGTGGTGGAAGATAAAAACCACTGATAGGGAACCTCTTCAACCTGTTCCTACCTATCAGGCCCAAAGTGCAACACGGCAGAAAAATAGGTGATTGGAGTGTATTGCTGTGGTGTCTCTTTTGATTAACCAAGTGTTTTAAATTAGAAGACATTATTGCAACTGGAGAGTGCATTTAAGAAAATTAACATCAATTAGTTTGGATGTTAAATATTATAAATTAAATGGAAAAGGCATAGCTGGACAGGCAATGTGTAGCAGCTGCAGTATGTGGGAGATGCTGGAGACCAGTGCAATCCATGGTGACCACATCTGTTCAAGTGTTGAGGAACTTTGACTCAGATTTGAGTAGAAGAGTGAAGATCCAGTTGTTGTGGTCCATGTAGATTCCAATGATATAGGTGGGATTAGGATAAAGATTCCCCTGAGGAATTATGAGCAGCTCAGGTCTAAATTTAAAATGTAGAACCACAAAGGTATTAATCTCAGGATTATTACCTGAGCCGCATAAAAATAGGTAAATTAGGATAAATAAGATTAGATATAAATGTGTGACTCAGAGATTGATGTGGGATAAATGGGTTTCAATTTATGAAGCAATGGCATAGCTCTGAGGAAAGAAAGGGCTTGGGATGAGCTTCATTTGAACCATGCTGGGACCTCCGTCCTGGTGAATCATATGAGCAGGGGCATAGATAGGGCATTATATTCATGAGTGGAGAAGGGTTCAATTGAAGGAGAATTTAAAAATCAAACAGCAAAACGAGCAGAAGTGCAAGATAGTGATGAGGCAAATGATCGTCGACATGTGACAGGAAGGGATAGAAAATATGCAAAATACCGCAAAAATTAGAACTAGAATGAGTGATAATGGCAGTAGTCTAAATTTAAAGCTCTTTTATCTTAATGCATTCAGCATTTGTAACAAGATAGATGAGTTGATGGCACAAATAGAAATGTACGGTCATGACACGATAGCTATCACAATTTGATTTTAGTGTTTACTAGGTATTTCATCGTAAGGTATTAAAATAGCGAAGCGCATCTCTCTAGCTGGTGAAATTTCTCTTCTCTGAGAATGTTATGAAGTGAATCAAGTTCCTTTGGTGATCTGATGTAATTGCGTAACCTTTTCTTTTGACTGAAACTATTCCAGCTAAAGCGATCGATCAGGTTAAGGACTCAAATATGTCAGATACTTTCCGTGAAACATTCCTGCCACAGGGACAACCATTACATCCAGGAGCTTTCATGAAACGTTTGGACCTGGCAGCCATTTTCAGTGCGGTTGGACTTGGGGGTGTTTCAGCATTTTACAGTGGAAATGTCACTGAAGAGATGGCTTCTGAGGTAAAAAGTTAAGCTTTTCAGTACAATAATGCTAAGTACGAGGATCTCTTGATTGGCTACAGTAGAAATTAAAAGTTGGTTTTGTTTAATCTCGGTAAAATAATTGGTAAGTCAGCCTTCATGGCAGATTTATGTTTGATTTTCAATTCTGGGCTGTGGAAAACGCAGGTTGGGCCAGCACTTATTGCCCGTCCTGAGAAAAGGTGGAGATGAGCTGCCTTCTTGAATAACCACAGTTCATTTAGTGTAGGTAGACCTACAGTGTCATTAAGGAGGGTGTTTAATGTTTATGACCCAGTGACACTGAAGTAATAGCAGTATATTTCCAAGTCGGGATGGTGAGCGGCTTAGAGAGGAATTTCTAGGTGGTGGTGTTCCCATGTATCTGCTGTCCTTGTCCTTCTAGTTGGAAGCGGTCTTGGATTTTGAAGGTGCTATCTAAGGAGGCTTGATGAATTTCTGCACTGCATCGTGTAGATGGTACACAATGCTAGTACTGAGTGTTGGTGATGGAGAGAGTGGATGTTGATGGATGTGCCAGGCAAGTGGCAAGTTTCTTGTTGAAAAAACACTCATCCAGGCAAACAAGGAGTATTCCATCAAACTCCTGACCTGTGTCTTATGATAGTGGACAGGTTTTAGGGAATCAGGAGGTGAGTCACTTAGTGCAGGATTCCAAGCCTCTGACCTGCTCTTATAGCTAAATTATTTACATGGCCTGTTGAGTTCAGTTTCTGGACAGTGATGACCCCCAGGATGTTGATAGTGGGAATTCATTGATTCCACGATGTGCCGAACATTTGTCCTAGCTTAAGCACCTATCCATGTACCTATCCAATTGCCACTTAAAGGTCACCAATGATTCTGACTCTGCCACTCCCACAGGCAGTGCATTCCATTTCCCCACCACTCTCTGGGTAAAGAACCTACCCCTGACATCCCCCCTATACCTTCCACCCTTCACCTTAAATTATGTCCCCTTGTAACACTCTGTTGTACCCAGGGAAAAAGTCTCTGACTGTCTACTCTATCTATTCCCCTGATCATCTTATAAACCTCTATCAAGTTACATCCTTTCCTGTTCCAATGAGAAAAGGCCTAGCAATCTCAACCTATCCTTGTACGACCTATTTTCCATTCCAGATAACATCCTGGTAAATCTCCTCTGCACCCTCTCCGAAGCTTCCACATCTTTCCTAAAATGAGGCGACCAGAACTGCACACAGTACTCCAACTGTGGCCTTACCAAGGTCCTATACAGCTGCAACATCATCTCACGACTCTTGAATTCAATCCCTCTGCTAATGAACACTAATACACCATAGGCCTTCTTACAAGCTCTATCCACCTGAGTGACAACTTTCAAAGATCTATGAACATAGACCCCAAGATCCCTCTGCTCCTTCACCTTACTAAGAACCCTACAGTTAACCCTGTATTCCACATTCTTATTTGTCCTTCCAAAATGGACCTCACACTTGACAGGGTTGAACTCCATCTGCCACTCCTCAGCCAGTTCTGCATCATATCTAAGTCCCTTTGCAGCTGACAACAGCCTTCCTCGCTATCCACAACTCCATCAATCTTCGTATCATCTGCAAATTTACTGACCCACTCTTCAACTCCCTCTTCCAAATCATTAATAAAAATTACAAACAGCAGAGGACCCAGAACTGATCCCTGCGGAACTCCACTTGTAACTGGGCTCCAGGCTGAATATTTACCATCTACCACCACTCTCTGACTTCGACTGGTTAGCCAGTTCTCTATCCAACTGGCCAAACTTCCCACTATCCATGCCTCCTAACTTTCTGCATAAACCTACCATGGGAAACCTTATCAAATGCCTTACTAAAATCCATGTACACTACATCCATTGCTCTACCCTCATCCACATGCTTGGTCACCTCCTCAAAGAATTCAATAAGATTTGTAAGGCAAGACCTACCCCTCACAAATCCGTGCTGGCGGTCCCTAATCAAGCAGTGTCTTTCCAGATACTCATAAATCCTATCCCTCAGTACCCTTTCCATTACTTTGCCTACCACCGAAGTAAGACTAACTGGCCTGTAATCCCCGGGGTTATCCCTATTCCCTTTTTTTGAACAGGGGCACAACATTCGCCACTCTCCAGTCCCCTGGCACCACCCCCGTTGACAGTGAAGACGAAAAGATCATTGCTAACAGTTCTGCAATTTCCTCTCTTGCTTCCCACATAATCCTAGGATATATCCCGTCAGGCCCGGGGGACTTGTCTATCCTCAAGTTTTTCAAAATGCCCAACACATCTTCCTTCCTAACAAGTATCTCCTCTAGCTTACCAGTCCATTTCATACTCACCTCTTCAACAATACAGTCCCTCTCATTTGTAAATACTGAAGAAAAGTACTCATTCAAGACCTCTCCTATCTCTTCTGACTCAATACACAGTCTCCCACTACTGTCCTTGATTGGACCTACCCTCGTTCTCGTCATTCTCATGTTTCTTACATACGCATAAAAGGCCTTGGGGTTATCCTTGATCCTACCCGCTAAAGATTTTTCATGGCCTCTCTTAGCTCTCCTAATCCCTTTCTTCAGCTCCCTCCTGGCTATCCTGTATCCCTCCAACGCTCTGTCTGAACCTTGTTTTCTCAACCTATGTAAGCCTCCTCCTTCCTCCTTAGAAGACATTCAACCTCCCTCATCAACCAAGGTTCCCTCACACGACCATCTCTTTCCTGCCTGACAGGTACATACATACATACATACATATCAAGGACACGTCATATCTGTTCCTTGAAAAAGTTCCACATTTCAACGACATCCTTCCCTGACAGCCTGTGCTCCCAATTTATGCTCCTCAGATCCTGTCTTGCAGCATTGTATTTACCCTTCCCCCAATTGTAAACCTACCCTGTTGCACGCACCTATCTCTCTCCATAACCAAGGTGAAAGTCACAGAATTGTGGTCACCATCACCAAAATGCTCACCTACTAACAAGCCCATCACTTGTCCTGGTTTGTTACCAAGCACCAAATCCAATATGGCCTCCCCTCTGGTTGGACAATCTACATACTGAGTTAAAAAATGAGGTCTGCAGATGCTGGAGATCAGAGCTGAAAATGTGTTGCTGGTTAAAGCACAGCAGGTTAGGCAGCATCTCAGGAACAGGGAATTCGACGTTTCGAGCATAAGCCCTTCATCAGGAATGAGAGAGAGTAGCCAAGCAGGCTAAGATAAAAGGTAGGGAGGAGGGACTTGGGGGAGGGGCGATGGAGATGTGATAGGTGGAAGGAGGTCAAGGTGAGGGTGATAGGCCGGAGTGGGGTGGGGGCGGAGAGGTCAGTAAGGAGATTGCAGGTTAGGAGGGCGGTGCTGAGTTGAGGGAACCGACTGAGACAAGGTGGGGAGAGGGGAAATGAGGAAACTGGAGAAATCTGAATTCATACCTTGTGGTTGGAGGGTTCCCAGGCGGAAGATGAGGTGCTCCTCCTCCAGCCGTCGTGTTGTTATGTTCTGGCGATGGAGGAGTCCAAGGACCTGCATGTCCTCGGTGGAGTGGGAGGGAGAGTTAAAGTGTTGAGCCACGGGGTGGTTGGGTTGGTTGGTCTGGGCGGCCCAGAGGTGTTCTCTGAAGCGTTCCGCAAGTAAGCGGCCTGTCTCCCCAATATAGAGGAGGCCACATCGGGTGCAGCGGATGCAATAGATGATGTGTGTGGAGGTACAGGTGAACTTGTGGCGGATATGGAAGGATCCCTTGGGGCCTTGGAGGGAAGTGAGTGTGGAGGTGTGGGCGCAAGTTTTACATTTTCTGCGGTTGCAGGGGAAGGTGCCGGGGGTGGAGGTTGGGTTGGTGGGGGGGTGTGGATCTGACGAGGGAGTCACAAAGGGAGTGGTCCTTGCGGAACGCTGATAGGGGAGGGGAGGGAAATATATCCTTGGTGGTGGGGTCCGTTTGGAGGTGGCGGAAATGACAGCGGATGATACGTTGTATGCGGAGGTTGGTGGGGTGGTAGGTGAGAACCAGTGGGGTTCTGTCTTGGTGGCAGTTGGAGGAGCGGGGCTCAAGGGCGGAGGAGCGGGAAGTGGAGGAGATGCGGTGGAGGGCATCGTCAATCACGTCTGGGGGGAATCTGCGGTCCTTGAAGAAGGAGGCCATCTGGGCTGTGTGGTGTTGGAACTGGTCCTCCTGGGAGCAGATGCGGCGGAGACGAAGGAATTAGGAATATGGAATGGAGTTTTTGCAGGGGGCAGGGTGGGAGGAGGTGTAGTCCAGGTAGCTGTGGGAGTCAGTCGGTTTATAGTAGATGCCTGTGTTGAGTCGGTCGCCCGAGATAGAGATGGAAAGGTCTAGGAAGGGGAGGGAGGAGTCTGAAACAGTACAGGTGAATTTGAGGTCGGGATGGAAGGTGTTAGTAAAGTTGATGAACTGTTCAACCTCCTCGTGGGAGCACGAGGCAGCGCCGATGCAGTCATCGATGTAGCGGAGGAAAAGGTGGGGGTGGTGCCAGTGTAGTTGCGGAAGATGGACTGTTCCACATATACTGAGTTAGAAAAGCTTCCTGGACACACTACACAAACACAGCCCCGTCCAATCTACTTGATCTAAAGAGCTTCCAATCAATATTTGGGAAGTTGAAATCGCCCATGACTACTACCCTGTGGCTTCTGCACCTTTCCAAAATCTGTTTCCCAATCTGTTTCTCCACATCTCTGCTGCTATTGGGGGCCTATAGTAAACACCCAACAAGGTGACTGCTCCTTTCCTATTTCTGGCTTCAGCCCATACTACCTCCAAAGGCAGATCCCCCTCGAACTGCCTTTCTGCAGCCGTTATACTATTTCTAATTAGCAATGCCACCCCCTCTCCTTTTTTACCCCACCCCCCCCAATCTTACTGAAACATCTGTAACCAGGAACCTCCAACAACCATTCCTGTCCCTCTTCTATCCACGTTTCCGTGATGGCCACAACATCGTAGTCCCAAGTACCGGTCCACTCCTTAAGTTCACCCACCTTATTTCTGATCCTCCTTGCGTTGAAGTATACACACTTGAGTCCATCTCTGTGTCCGCAAGTATTCCATGTCAGTGCTACCTTCTCCACAGCCTCCTTACATTCTTGGACATCCTTAAAAACAGCTAACCTACTTGCTGGACTACAAATCCGGATCCCATCCCCCTGCCAAATTAGTTTAAAACCCCCCGAAGAGTGCTAGCAAACCTACCTCTCCCCAGGATACTGGTGCCCTTCTGGTTCAGGTGCAACCCGTCCTGCTTGTACAGGTCCCCCTTCCCCAGAATGCAGTCCAATTGTCCAAATACCTAAAGCCCTCCCTCCTACACTATCCTTGCAGCCACGTGTTCAACTGCCCCCTCTCCCTATTCCTTGCCTCACTGTCACGTGGCACCGGCAACAACCCAGAGATGACGACTCTATCTGTCCTAGCTTTTAGCTTCCAGCCTAACTCCCTGAGCTCCTGAATGACCTCCCCACCCCTCTTCCTACCTATGTTGTTGGTGCCAATGTGCACCACGACTTCTGGCTGCACACCCTCCCCCTTAAGGATTCTGAAGACACTGTCTGAGACGTCTCGAACCATGGTACCCGGGAGGCAACAAACCATCCGAAAGTCTCGCCCATGTCCACAGAACCGCCTGTCTGTCCCTCTAACTATAGAGTCTCCTATAAATAGCGCTCTCCTCCTCTCCCCCTTTCTCTTCTGGGCTTCGGAGCCGGACCTCGTGCCAGAGACCCGGTCACTGCAGCTTACCCCTGCTAGGCCACCCCCCCCCCCCCCCAACAGTATCCAAAGTGGTATACATATTGTTGAGGGGAAGGACCACAGGGGATCCCTGCATTGCCTGCTTCCTCTCCTTCACACCTCTAACTGTTACCCAGCTACCTCTGTTCTCTGGTGTAACTATGTCCCTGTAGCTTCTATCTATCACCCTTTCAGCTTCTCGAATAATCCTCAGTTCATCCAATTGATGAATTGATGAAACTACTGAAAATGGATTTTGTGCACAGGATGTACCTGGACAGTTTTCCACATTGTCAGGTAAATGCCCATGTTGTAACTGAACTGGAATAACTTGACTAGGAGTGTAGCAAGTTGTGGACCACAGGCCTTAAGTACTGTTGCCAGATGTTGACAGGGCCCACAAATTTTGCAAGTCAGTATCCTGTATCCTGTACCTCCACAATGTTTCTTGTTATCACATGGAGTGAATCAAATCAGCTGAAGACTAACATCTGTGATGATGAGGGACCTCTGGAGATATGAGATGGATCATCCTCTTGGCAATGATAGTTAAATATCATCGCAAATGCTTCATCCTTACCTTTTGTACTGATCTGATGGGCTCCCCTATCATTGAAGATGGAGATTTATGGAGCCGCTGTCTCCTTCAGTGAGTTGTTTGATTGGCCACCACCATTCATGATTGGGTATAGCAGGATTGGAAAGCTTAGCTATTATCCGTTGGTTGTGGAATTCTCTAGCCGTGCCTATCACTTGCTGCTTTTGCTATTTGGCACCCAGCTAATCCTGATTTGTAACTTCATCATGTTGACACATTATTGTTATGTCTGGTGCTATTCATTGAACCAGGGGTTGATCTGCTGGCTTGATGGTAATGCTAAAGTGGGAGATAACCCAGGTCATGAGGTTGCATGTTGTGTTGGAATACAATTCTACTGCTGCAGATGGCATGTATACCCTGTCTTTAATTACTAGATTTGTTGAAAGTTCATCCCATTTAGCATGGTGATAGTTCACAGAACAAGTTGGAAGATATCCTCAATATGGAGTCAGGACTTCAGCTGCACTAGGACTGTGTGGCGGTCACTCTTTCTGACAATGTCATGGTCAGATCCATCTGTGGCAAGTGGTTTGATGAGATATTACTGAAGTAGGATCCTATGGAATAGGTTCTAATGGACTAACTCAATGGGTAGAACCAACAACATAATAGACTCAATGATTCACTATTGATCAGTTACTATTGTGTCTAGCTATTGGATAAATACTGTGACCATCTGATTTCAAAGTGTTACTTCTGCAGCTAACATTACGCTTTTCAATAAAGTACATCAGACCCTACCACATAGGAACAGAAGTTGGCCATTCAGCCCATTGAATCTGCTCTGCATTTGATGAGAAGTAGGCCATCCAGCTGACTGAGTCTGCTCTGCTTTCAATGGGATCATGTCAGATCTTAAAATCCTCAATTCCTCGATCCTGCCTTTTCCCCATATTCCTTGATTCCTTTACTGGTCAAAAATCTGTCTGTCATAGCCTTGAATATACTTCATAACCCAGTCTCAACAGCCCTGTGTGGTGAAGAATTCTACAAATTCATTACCCCCTGAGAGAAGAAATTCTTCCTCATCTCTGTCTTAAATGAGTGACCCTTTATTCTGAGAATATGCGCTTTTGTTCTAGAAGGGGACAAAGGGAAACAACCTATCTGCATCTACCCTACCAAGTCCCCTAAGAACCTTATATTTTTTAATAAGGTCTCCTCTCATTTTTTCTATATTCCAACAAGCACAGGCCCAAGGTGACTTTATAGAAGTTTACATAATTCATGAGGATAGGGTGAATAGCCAAAGTCTTTTCACCAGGTTAAGGAAGTCCAAACTAGAGGGCAAAGGTTTAAGGTGAAGAGGGGCAAGATTTAAAAGGGACCTAAGGGGCAACATTTTCATGCAGAGAGTGATGAGTGTATGAAACGAATTGCAAGAAGAGGTGGTGGAGGCTGGTACAATTACAGCATTTAAAAGCCATCTGGATGGAATAATGAATAGGACGGGTTTAAAGGGATATAGGCCAAATGGGACGAGATTAATTTAGATATCTGGTTGGCATGGATGAGTTGGACCAAAGAGTCTGTTTTCATGCTGTACATCTCTATGATTTTATAACCTATCCAACTTCTCCTTATAAGATAATCTGTCCATACCTGGGAACAGCCTAATGAACCTTCTCCAGACTGCTATTACTAGTATAGTACTAGATACAAACTCTTCACTGTATTCCAGCTATGGACTATACAATGCCTTGTATAGTTTCAGTAAAACTTTCTTACTTTTAACTTTAAAAGGCAAGCATTCCTTTTTCCATGCCTACTACCCAATGAACTTGGATGCCAGTTTTTTTTTACTGTAGTTCTGAATTTTCTTCTTCAGGGTTCACGTACAATAGACAGAATGGGTGTCCATAATAGTGAGTTGGATATGTTGGAGCGCTTAACACTGACTCAATTTCCTTTTCTTTCCCTCCAGGTTCAGAGTAAAGGTGGAGTACTCTCTGTGGAGGATTTTGCTAATTACAGCGTGATTGTTGAGAAGCCTGTTGAAGGATCGTACCAAGGTCTGATTGGATCTCTGTGAATAAATTGGGAGGGACAAATTAAATCTGAAAGTAAAGTTCAGAAATTTCATGTCGCTGTATTTGAAGTGCAGGATCAGATTTCTTAAGGCACTGTAGTGTTAGCTTGGATTAACTGTTGGCACCAACATCTCTGATGTTGCTGGAAGAAAATAAGAAAACCTATTTTGTCAAAGCTTTTCACCTTGAGCTCATTAGGGTAATTGGCAAGAAGTACCAATGGGAAAGGAAAATAACTTTTCTGATTCATTCAGGGAATGTGGGCATCACTAGCTAGGCCAGCATTTATTGTCTATCCCTAATTGCCCAGAGGGCATTAAGAGTCAGCCATATTGCTGTGGGTCTGGAGTCACAGGTAGGCCAGACCAAGTAAGGATGGCAGATTTTCTTTCTTGAAGAACATTAGTGAACCAAATGTTTTTTTTTCCTGACAGTTAACAATGGTTTCATGGGCATCATTAGACTCTTAATTCCAGATTTTTATTAAATTCAAATTCTATCATCAGAACAGCAGAATTTGAATCCTTGTTCCCAGAATATTACCTGTCTGAGTTAATAATACAGCAACAATATCACTAAGCCACCATCATCCCCTTTCAAGTTTGTTTAAAAAAACTGTTTGACAAGTGTTTTCTGATTATTGCAATGTATTATAGTTTACATTATGACAGTAGCTACACTTAAAAATAGTTCATTGGCTTTGAAGCACTTTGATCTGTCTGCTGGTCATGAAGGGTGCTACATCAAAGCAGCATGCTTTTTTTTTGTAAAGCTACAGTTTACAATCTGCTGTTTTACAGGTCACTTTGTGCTCACTGCTCCAGCCCCACATGCAGGACCTGCACTTATTGCAGCTCTCAACATTTTGGAAGGGTTTAACATAACAGCGCACTCGACCAGGAATCTAACCTATCACTTACTCACTGAGGTAGGAGCTGTAGAGTTCAGTGGAGGATTGCTGTTCATCATCTTTGAGAGTTCTTAAACAGTTTTATAGAAATGCTAACATAGCAAGAGAAGACCTGTTAATCTGTCAAAAATGATTTATCATTATATTATAATGAAACTTAGGATTTAATGTTAAAAAGGACGTTTAAAAATGTTTGCTGATTACGTCAAGGAAAAAAACTTTTATTCTATTGATTTTTAAAAAAAAAAATTCATTCATGAGAGTCACTGGCAAGGCCAACATTTATTGCCCAGGCAGCAGTCTAAGAGTCAACCTGTGAGTCTGGAGTCACATGTAGGCCATACCAAATAAACATAGCTGTTTCCTTCAAGGGCAGTCATGATTTGGAGATGCCGGTGTTGGACTGAGGGTGTACAAAGTTAAAAATCACTCAATACCAGGTTACAGTCCAACAGGTTTAATTGGAAGCACAATAGCTTTTGGAGCGACGCGAACCTGTTGGACTATAACCTGGTGTTGTGTGATTTTTAACTTTGTACATCCTTCCAGGGCATTAGTGAACCAGGTGGGCTTTCCAACAATTGGCAATAGAATCATAGTCATAAGTAGACTCTTAATTCCACCATCTGTAATGGCAGGATTTGAACCCAGGCCCCCAGTACATTATCTGGGTCACTGGATTATCAGTCAAGTGATAATACCACGAGGCCATCACCTGTACTGATTTCAAGTCAGTCATGATGTGAAGGTTTAATCACCAAGTTTCCAATGTATTTTCATCAACCAATGATTAAATTCACTATCACCCTCATTTAGGGGCTGTAAAGAGGCCACACAAGAGAATGCATGAGGGCCACCAGAGAGATTCTGTACCTATCTGTCTTTAATTGTCAAACGGCTTGATGTAGACAATTGCTTATTTTATACTGCTGTGCAATTGCCTAGGCTCAGAGATACTAAAGGTCAGGTTTTACACACAGATGGCCATTCCTGGCCTTTTTTAAAATAAAAGCAGGGAGCTCTGCATTTCTGTGAGGAAATTCCGCTAAGGTCTCTGTAGTGATTGGAACCAGGTGGATCTTGTTGACTACAAGGTCCTTGATTGAGGTTGTTAACCTAGACCAATCAGGACACCCTGGCTGACCACCATAAACAGGGAATGGGGAGGTGTTGGCCTAGTGTAATTATCGCTTGCTTATTAATCCAGAAACCCAGAATAATGGGACCTGGGTTTGAATCCAGCCATTGAATTTAATTTTAAAAAAACTTAAACAGGGGATTTAGAATCTCCTTAGTGCAGGGAACTGACTCTGAGCTGGCTGGCCATAGACAGTGTACCATGCGCAAGTAAATAAAGGGTGACTTGGCGACGAGGTACAGTTATTTCAGTCTCCCTTGGAAGCTTCAAATAACGCTAATCTTGCATAGCACACACCCTGTGTGACATTACCTATATGCCTCTGTCTACATTTTTTTTACACTCTATGATCTGTACGTCCTTTCTATGATCTGCCTGTACTTCTCATAAGCAAAAATTTTCACTGAACTTAGGTGCACGTGACGATAAATCAGTCAATGAATCAATCAAACCGTGCTTCCATTCTGATAATTCTATTGTAGTGCAGGACTGTCAGAGGGAGACAACACACTTCCCCTTTTCACAGCAGTCAATTGCTGCATTCTGAAATGTAAAAATCTCAATGGCCACTGTGACAGCTACTGTCAGAGGGAAATAGGGAAGGTGCATGTGAGCTGAGGGCGCTGGGAGGAGGGTACGAGATGGTGACAGTGAAAGTTAGGTCAGATACCAGGAATGTGGTATGCCGGCTGGGCATGGCATCATCAGCTTGGGGGGGGGTGTAGTGTTCACAATTGATTCATTGATTGATTTATTGTCACGTGCACCTAAGTACAGTGAAAATCTTTGTTTACGACCACATTCTTGACGAAGGGTTCCTGCCCGAAAGGTTGAATTTCCTGCTCCTCGGATGCTGCCTGACCTGCTGTGCTTTTCCAGCACCACTCTAATCTTGACTCTGATCTCCAGCATCTGCAGTCCTCACTTACACCTGGGTGTAGTGTGTCAGCTGTGTTGGATGCCAAATGAGGAGGGGTTAGGGTGCCAACTGGGTAGGGTGTCAGGTTAATAGGTTGCTGTGGGAAGGAGGTAAGGTAGCAAGGTGGAAAGCCAGACAGGTAAGTGATGCATTGTTTAGGGAAGTCATGATGGGTGAGAGAATGTGGGTCCAGCATGGGGTAGGGTGGGGAAGATGGGTGTTGGCTCTGAGGGAATTTATGTCCAGTAGAGGTGGGTATGGGTGAGTGGGGTCCTGTGTGGAAAGGTGAGTGTCCAATCATGTTCTGTCAGGCCCAGGGGGCTCTGGTCAAGTTGGGTCGGTTTGACAGTAAGATAGGGTGTGGTCTGGCTGGATGAGGGTATTGGGGCTCGAGGGGTCAGGTTGGTCCAGTCAGAGCTGGAGTTGGGTGGGGGTGGGGGGGGGAATGAGTTCAGATCCGGGGATTTCAGGAGGGTTAGTCGGAGTCAAGCACCAGGTGGTCGGGCCTGTTCTGACAGCATAGCCAGAGTGATCACACCTGGGGATGAGGCTGAGGAGGTGGGAGTTTGGGTGCCCAGTCTGGTGGGGTCCTGAGAGGGGATCTGATCAGACTGCAGTGGGAGGGGATCTGTCAGAGGGATGTTGAAGTGAGATTGAGCTTTGGCAGGGAGTTTGGTGAGCAGTTCTTAGAGGAGGAGTCTCTGATGGTTGCTAGATTGAGGGTATGGAGTGTTAGTTTCTGGGGTCAGGGGATTTTGGGGTGTTGTTTACAGATTGGGTGGTGAGGTGTGTTGGATCCTGAGTTGGGTTCCAAGTTGGGCTATGGGTTGGGGAGGTGAGGGGTGACAGGTACTATTGGGGGTGGTGGGGTGATATGGGGTGTTGGGTCCCAGGTTGGGGGTGGTATAGAGTAACAGATCAAGGTGGGGGGTGGGACACTATTGGCATTTGGGTCCCAGGTTGAGGGGGGGGGGTATGGGGTTTGGGTTCTGGGTTTGGGGGTATGGGTGTTGGGTCTGTAGGGTGTTAGATCCCTGGGCCAGGTGCCCAGTCAGCATTTGGGGACTGTAAGGAGTCTCGGAGAGGTGGAGTTGGAGTAAGTGTGGGGCCTGTTACTTAAAGGTTAAACTATGTAACTAATCGCCCACCATTTACTCAGTAACTATTTTACTTCATGTTATCGAGTCATAGAGATGTACAGCACAGAAACAGACTCTTTGGTCCAACTCATCCATGCTGACCAGGTATCCCAACCTAATCTAGTCCCACCTGCCAGCACTCAGCCAAAATCCCCCTAAACCCTTCCAGTTCATACAGCCATCCAGACGCCTTTTAAATGTTGCAGTTGTACCAGCCTCCATCACTTTCTCTGGCAGCTCATTCCACACACATACCACTCTCTGTGTGAAAAAGGTCTCTTTTATATCTTTCTCTTCTCAGCCTAAACCTATGCCCTCTAGTTCAGGAGTTCCCCCACCCCAGGGAAAAGACCTATTTATCTTATCCATGCCCCTCATGATTTTATAAACCTCTATAAGGTCACCCCTCAGCCTC
Organism: Hemiscyllium ocellatum; assembly: GCF_020745735.1. Lineage (NCBI taxonomy): Eukaryota > Metazoa > Chordata > Chondrichthyes > Orectolobiformes > Hemiscylliidae > Hemiscyllium > Hemiscyllium ocellatum. The sequence goes on from NC_083415.1 coordinate 55,658,938, forward strand.
CAATGCTCCAGGGAAAACAACCCCAGCCTATTCAACCTCTCCCTGTAGCTCAAATCCTCCAACCTTATCAGCGTCCTTGCAAATCTTTTCTGAACCTTTTCAAGTTTCACAACATCCTTCTGATAGGAAGGAGACCAGAATTGCACGCAGTATTCCAACAGTGGCCTAACCAATGTCCTGTACAGCTGCAAAATGACCTCTCAACTCCTGTACTCAATACTCTGACAAATAAAGGAAAGCATACCAAACGCCTTCTTCACTATCGCATCTACCTGCGACTCCACTTTCAAGGAGCTATGAACCTGTACTTCAAGGTCTCCCATGTACAGTGCTCCCATGTACAACTCCCATTGACACTGGAGTAACAACCAGCTTGCCATTAGAAAATCTGGCACAGGCAATACCTGAAGGTTAAAAATCACACAACGCCAGCTTATAGTCCAACAGATTTATTTAGAAGCACTAGCTTTCAGAGCACTGCTCCTTTATCAGGTGGTTGTCCGATGAAGGAGCAGCGCTCCAAGAGCTCGTGCTTCCAAATAAACCTGTTGGACTATAACCTGGCGTTGTGTGATTTTTAACTTTGTACACCCCAGTCCAACACCGGCGTCTCCAAATCATGATGACCTGAAGGGGGTGAAGTCACCTACAAGCGGACAAATGGTCCACAAAGAGAGGAGATAGATCCAGTATTCCTCAGAGACATTAACAGTCCTCTGTTTCCAAGCCGAGGAGAGGGCAATGTACACATCAATGCACCCTTTCCTCCATATGGAGCCTCAGGCAGTCTTTGTCCTCATTCCTGTAAGATTCTGAGCAGATCTCTTACCTCTCTGCAAAGTATCCCTCAAGCTAGGAGACTGGGCTAATCTGGGTCCTTTGGGGAGGGAGTGAGGGGTGATATTTAGGAAAATTCTGGCCAATGTTGCTGAATCCTCTAACGGTCAGAAGATAAAAAGTGGACTGCAGTTCAGGAGGAAGTTAAAGATTTGGGAAGTGCTGAGAGCTTTGTTGAAGCGAAGAAGCCGATGGAACATGGAGGAGATGACAAAGCAGAGAAATTTGAAGAGAATATTCCAGAAGGTGTGTGTCAGAGATAGCTGTTAGTAATGGTGAAGTGGTAGGAGTTGGAGGAGCTGCAGATTTGTGTTTTGTCTTCCAGCTTCCTGATGATCCATTGAGCTCCGCCCTCTTAAAATAAAGGTATAGTTTGCCGTCCCCACGTGCCCTGCTAATTCCTTATTCTTTTTATCTTCAGTCACTGAAAATTGCTTTAGCCTTGGCGAGCAGCCTTAGTGACCCTTTCTTTAATTCCACTGTTACTCAACTGATCGAGCAGATGCTCAGGTAAGAGATTTAATTTTCATTATTCTTTATTCAAAGAAAAACTTTCAACCAATTCAAGACATCCAGCCATTACTTTTTGCAAAATCATCTTATTATTTAGAACTGTGGCTTAGTAATGTGGTATCAAATTCAGAAACCTGGCTGAAGGGTTGATTTTCAGTGCACTCTGTATATTGGCGAAATGTCCCAACAGTGAAATCCAATTGCATGTTCCTTGAGTTGTTTGTAGTTGATAGAATGCAGACTGAGTTCAGACAGCCTGGACTTGTCAAATTCAAAACAAATTTCAGCTGTTAGATATGATTCTGCATTTGAGCAACACTTGCCAAACAATCCTAAGTGCGCCAAAGGTACACTTATAACTCTGTAAAGATAACCAATTGAGATTGTAACATGGATCATTTCCACTTGCAAGAGGAAGTGAATTCATATGCAAGGTCTGATTTTCTGCAAATAAAAGAAATTGCGCATTTTTTGAATTACCTGCGAGTTTATAAAGTTTGTTCCTCGTATTTTTTCTCCACAGTAATGCCTCGGTCAGTCAGAATTGGTTTGCAACCAATCAGCATCCTTTCTCCTGTAGTATAAATTGGTGTCACCGTTGAAAATTTGGCTTTCTTGTATTTGTTCTGATGAATGCAAGATGGCAAAGCTGCCGCAACATATCTCAGTCAGGAATACAGTATATATTATTGTAAAGGCATAGGGTGTCTTTATAATACATTGGCACAACATTTGTGATGTGTTATGATGAGATTTGACAATGGCCTCGTATTCTTTAAACGGGGGCCATGTGCAAAATCCTTTCAGTAATATCATTTTGGGGTTGTGCTTCAGTGAGGGGTTCTCCTGATTTTCATGAAAATTCAGTAGGAAGAGATGCAGAAGCTGCAGAACAGCGGAATAACTGACATGCCGTTTCTGCTAAAGCTACAGCAGAATTTCTGGGTCAGAATTACCTTTGAGGAAATTTAGTGCATTTCATTTCGCCGTCATATCCATCCTGCTGAAAACCTCTTCCTTTTCTCTTTTCTTCTGTCCAGCAAATCAGAAGCTAAAACTCTGCATCAGTTGATTAATGACAGTGCGGCATTCCCTCCTGCTCACTACCTGCCCTTCTACTCCTTGGAGACTGGTCCTTCGGCAAGCCAAGTGCACGTCTTTGGACCTGATGACTTCATTGTTTCTGTTGTGAGGTAAAAATGAATAATTCATTGCATTCAAGCACTGTTGGACCTTTGGGAATCTGATCAAGTTGAGCTCTTCCTTTTTAAGTGACTGATTTATTCGCAGTAGTCTACTTTGCGAGTGAGGTCTTTCCCATTAGCGAGTCATTAGAAGGAATCGTTTTTAACTTCAGCATTGTTGATTGTACTTGTTATCATTTTAAAAATTTTCGCTCATGGTCAGAAGATATTACTGACTGGGCCAGCAATTGTAGCCCATTCCTAATTGCTGTAGGTCTGGGGTCAAATATAGACCAGACCAGGTAAGATTGGCAGACTTCATTTCTTAAAGGAGATTAGAGGAATGCATTCAGTTTTATTACTCACTTTGCTATCGCATAATCCCAACAGTGCAGGAAGAGGTTATTCGGCCCATTGATTCTGCACCAGCCTTCCAAAGGACACCCCATCCAGACCTACCCATCCCGTAACCCCACATTTACCATGACTAACCCATGTAGCCTACACATCCCTTGGGCAGTACGGGCAATTTAGTATAGCCAATCCACCGTAACCTGCACATCTTTGGACTGTGGGAGGAAACTGAAGCACCCAGAAGAAACCCATGCAAACACGGAGAGTGTACAACCTCTACATGGGTGGAATTGAACTGAGGTCCCTGGTGCTGTGAGGAAGCAACACTAGCCACTGAGCCATCATGTCACACCAATATCACAATATCTTGAGGTGCAGCACTAGTTACAGGGACGATAGAGATGGCTTCACAATCAAAGATGGCTTATTTTTTCCCACACTCGTTGCCCATGCAGGTGCAGTGATGAGACTGCCAGACAGAGTGGGGAGTGCAGCTGTAAATGGGGTTGGGGGGAAGGGATGTGGAGCTGGAGATTTGGAGCCTTAGTGGAGAAGAATACTGAGTAGAGCGAGGGTTGCTTGTGTGCCTCATGCACATGTGCAGAGTTTGTGCTGAATCCCAGCACTGGGTACGCATTGGTTTCAAAAAGATTCGATGGTGGCCATTTCTTTCGGCCATCTTGGTGTTGGTAACACATACTTCATTAAAGACAAAAACATTGTAACCGTGGAATTCTATAACTGTCAGCAGCAGCCAAGTGACAGGATTTCTCATGCACTTTAAGAGAAAGATAAAATGTCTATTATTCGACACTGAGTACATACATGATTATAACCACTCTTACACTCGTGTGATTGCACACACACACACACTCACATTTGCAGTTAGAGAAGGAATATTGGTAAAGTATTAGGATTGTAGGTATTCTCTTGTTGCATTTAATATCTCCTTCTTCATGAAGCTATACTGGCTTGTAATCACTGAAATGGTCTACTTAGTGTCTCTTAAGCAGCATACTTTTCCTGCCTTTATCTGAGAAGAAATATCGTCATTGACAACTAGAGCGGAACCTTCTGGAGAAAGCGGGCTTGGCAGCAGGCAGGGAACTTAATCGGCTGGACAGTGGCATAGGAGAACTTTTCCACCTCCTTCCATGAAATTCCAAACAGGAATGTGCAAGCTCTATGCCCCTCCTCCCCAAAACTGAACCACTAAAGTAGACAGTTAATGATTAATTGACGGTCTGTGACTGGCCAGCCTGTCTGCTATTATTTCAGCTCCAGGTGGGAATGTGGTGGCCTATCCAGCCATGGACATGCTGTCAGTCAGGGAACTGGAGTGGGGTTTCTCTACATCTGCATATAATTGTGATCTTGATATAAAGCAGGAGGGGTGACTACCGAAAACCATCAACCACGCCCCCCCCACTCTATGATCTTTCGTCCAGACATAGAAATTAACTCGGGATCCTTGCGTTGCATGTATGTTGGCAGGAAGGCAAAGGTCACATGGCCTCCCAATGCTATTTTGCTCAACAGAATGTTATCTACTTCTCAGTGATACTTTATAAGTTCATACTGACAGCCCTTAACGCTGTAGTGCAGGAGTGTGGCCACAGATTATAATACCGTCTGACGGAGAAAATTTGAGTCTTGGGCTCTTTCAATCATTGGGCCTCATTAATGATCCTCCATGGGGTAGCATGGTGGCTCAGCGGTTAGCACTGCTGCCTCGCAGTACCAGGGACCCAGGTTCGATTCCAGCCTCATGTGACTGTCTGCGTGGAGCTTGCTCGTTCTCCCCCTCTGTCTGTGTGGGTTTTCTCCAGGTGCTCTGGTTTCCTCACAAAGATGTGCAGGTTAGGTGAATTGGCCATGCTAAATTGCCCATAGTGTTCAGGGATGTGTAGGTTAGGTACATTAGTCAGGGGTAAATGTAGAGTAAAAGGGTAGGGGAATGGGTCTGGGTGGGTTACTCTTCAGAGGGTCAGTGTGGATTTGTTAGGCCAAATGGTCTATTTCCACACTGTAGCTATTCTAAATTTTAAATCTGGTTGCTGTTTTTGAGATCTTCTTCTGCCGCTTTTTTGCAGTTGTTTACTGCTGTTCAACGGCATTAATTGCTTTTCAAGTGCTTTCAGACGTGGGAAAGTTACAATTCCAGAAGTCTCACATTGTTCAGCTAAAAGTTATTGTTGATTAATAAGCAAAGCAAAGGATATTTCAGTGAGGATCCCGAAACACATCGCCTGAACTGGAACTAAGCCTGGCCTGCACGAGTATCAACATAAAACAAATGTTTCTTTACCTATTCTACAGCTCCTTGAACCGTCCATTTGGCAGTGGAATCATGACGGCCTCTGGGGTTCTTCTGAACAGCCAGATGTTGGACTTCTCCTGGTCGAACAAAGCACAAGACAATTCCACAGCGAACCTTGTAAGGAAATCTCTTCACTAAAGTAACTCCCCATCTTCACTTAAAAATTGCCACGAGATATCTTGGTTCTATAACTTGTGCACTGTTTGTTTCTATATCTTAGCTTGTTTTAGTTTATTTTCTTGCCATCATGAGCTCATCTACTCTGGGCACATCTTTCTTTATTTCTGTTCTTGCTCATCACCTACAGGATGACCAACTCTTTTATCATTCTGTTGGGTTTCACCCTCTCACGTTCTGCCCTTGTCCCATCCACTCCTTGCTCAAAGCTTAGTGCGTCTCTTAACTTGCTACTTCTGATGAAAAAGCATTGTTTTGAAATGTTAACTCTGTATTCTCTCTGTCTCTGTCTAAACACAGATACTGAGTGTTTCCACCAATGTCCTGTTCAGATTTCCAGCATCTACCATTAACTGCCCAGAGTTCCAGAGTCCAACATGCACACACATGTGTACATTCCACTACAACTTGAACTCCTGGAGATAGCTGTAACACACTGCCACCATTCGAATCACTATGCTATTAGATCAATCCCTCACCATTCCTCCTGACTGGTTTATTTTCTCCATGATCTGAAATCACATTAGAGTACAATAGTGCAGTGATCATTAGACCATAAGGTATAGGAACAGAATTAGCTCATTCGGCCCATTGACTCTGCTCAATTCGATCATGGCTGATGTGTTTCTCAACCCTATTCTCTTGCCTTCTCCCCTTGAATCCCTTTCCAATCAAGAACCTATCTATCTCTGTCATAAATACATTCAATGACTTGGCCTCCACAGTCTTCTGCAACAATGAGTTCCAAAGATTCACCACCCTCTGACTGAAGAAATTCTTTCTCATCTCAGTTCTAAAGGGCCATCCCTTCACTCTGAGATTGTGCCCTGAGTCCTTGTCTCTCTGACTAGTGGAAACATCTTCTCCACCTCCACTCTATCCAGACCTCTCCGTATTTGGTAAGTTTCAATCAGATTCCCAGCCCCCCGCCCCCCCACCCCATCCTTCTAAACCCCATCAAATACAGACCCGAAGTCCTCAACCGCTCCTCCCATGATAAACTATTCATTCCCAGGATCATTTTTGTAAGCCTCCTCTAGAGCCCCCTCCAAGGCCAGCTCATCCTTCCTTCCTTCCTTCCTTAGATATGGGGCCCAAACCTACTCTCAATATTTCAAATGCAGTCTGACCAGAGCCTTATGCACCTTTCATTGTACAAACAGGCTCTTGTATTCTATCCCTCTGGAAATGAATGCTAACATTGCAATTGCCTTCCAACAGCCAAATGAACTTTCATGTTAACTTTAAGAGAATCCTGAACTCGGACTCCTAAGTCCCTTTGTGCTCCAGATTTTTGCAGCTATTCTCTTAGCCTGTCCAAGTCCTTCTGCAGTCTCTCCACACTGCCTCAACACTATCTGTCCCTCCACATCTCTTTGTTGCTAAGTTTGCAGGTGACACAATGCCCTCAGTTCCTTTCTCTTGAGTGACATTACCACTGCACCATGGTCTCCCTCAATGACAGAATTGTGTTCTCTTGATTTCCCACTCATAGTAAACAGTTTCTCTCCATTTAGCCTTAAGCAATTTTTAATGCCTTGAGCATCTAATATGAACACCCTTCAATCTTCTGTTGTCCGAATGAGCCAAATAAGAAATAATACCCCTCACTCACCTCAGTTAGGTATAATGTGAGTAGTTGTGTCCCCAACACTGACCCCTGAAGAACTTCACTAGTCACTGACTGGCATCCTGAAAAAGACTCCTTTATCCCTACTCTCTGCCTTCTGCCAGTCAGCCAATCTTTTATCCATGCCAGTACCTTGGACCTAACACCATAGGCCCTTACATTACTTAGCAGCCTCATGTGCTGCACTTTATCAAAGGCCTTCTGGAAATCCAAATAGATCATGCCTACTGCTTGCCTTTGTAATTGATCCTTAAACTCCCACAATTTGCCAAGTTTTCTTGGACAGTACTTTCCGTACCTGTGACCTTTATCACTTTGAAGGACGAGAGCAGCACAGACACAGGAACATCATCACCTGCTCCTCCAAACAAAACACCATCCTGACTTGGAATGATGTCAGCATCTCTTCACTGTCACTGGGAACTCCTTCCTTAACAGCATCAGGAGTCCACCTACACCACATGGACAGCAGCAGTTCAAGAAGGCACCACCTTCTCGTGGGCAAATCGAGATGGGCAATAATTGCTGGCCCAGTCAGTGGTACTGACATCATGTAAATGAACAAAAGAAAAGCAACCTAGCAAGCCACTCGGTTATTGCCAAGAAGATAGCTCACCTTCTCAGAGAAGTGTGATATTTATTGTTCAACATGGACAGTTTGAAGTTTGCTTCAGCTGTCAATAAGGAGAGGAGGAATTTTCCAAAAAGCTTTCCTCAGAACTGTAAATGGATTGGATTGAATCTGTGCAGGAACAGAGAAGTGTTTAGTCTATAGAAGCCTTTCCTCATCCTATGCTTATAAACATCTATTTTTGTTTCAGAGGAACAGTATTCAAGCTGGCAAAAGGCCTGTGTCTTTTTTGTTACCCACAATTGTACGGCCATTACGAGGGATGTGTGGGACATACCTCTCCCTTGGAGCGTCTGGTGGGACAAACACTCTGAGCAGCCTCACTGAGGTGAGTGAGGGGTATTATTTCTTATTTGGCTCATTGGGACAACAGAAGATTGAAGGGTGTTCATATTAGATGCTCAAGGCATTAAAAATTGCTTAAGGCTAAATGGAGAGAAATGTTTACTACGAGTGGGAAATCAAGAGAACACAATTCTATCATTGAGGGAGACCATGGTGCAGTGGTAATGTCACTCAACTAGTAATACAGAGGTTCAGGTTAATGGGACATGGATTCAGATCCCATTGAATGAATTAGCTTTATTGTCATATGTACTCACATGAGTACAGTGAAAAGTTTACAAGTTGCCACTTACAGCACCATCTTACTGAAGACCTCAGTCACGATCAAGATATACTTAAATACAAATTCTTAGGAAAAAAATAGAAAAATAAAGATAGCTCACCTCCTCTGTGTAACAAAGAATGATAACAATTATAATTTAATCTGGATGATCTTGAGTTTGCTTGATCTGTCAACAAGGAGGAACATGTGGAATCAACATTTTGGACATAAACCCTTCATCAGGAATGGATGATGAAGGGCTTATGCCCGAAAAGTTGACCCTCCTGCTCCTCAGATGCTGCCTGACCTACTGTGGTTTTCCAGTGCCACACTTTTCAACTCTGATCTTCAGCATCTGCAGTCCTCACCTTCTCCATATAGGAGGGATGTCAAGAAGCATCTATTCACACAAAGGCACAGGAGAAATCTGTAATTCAGGCAATAGATGTCAGGGGAATCAGAGCTTTCAAAACTGAGGTCTCAAAAATCTCTCTGCATGTGTGAAGCTGAGAGTTGACATACAGGTTGCCCATGATCTATAAGAATGGTGGGACCAGCTTGAGGGGCTGAATAACGTTTTCCTGTTCTTGTGTTTCAGTATTCAGATGGACTAAGTAAATGTCAGCAATTCACTTTCAGTGAAATGGGATATAATTGTGTGAACAGTGAATTAAAAACAGTAGGGGAGACTTAGGAATGTAACTAATATAATCCACTATTTGCAGCCTTCCTCTTACACATCATCATTTGTTTCTTGTGTCTGAGCAGGTCTTGCTGAACATTTTCTCCTTTCGCAAACATCTGAATGAAAGCCTTGCTCTTGGCCGTTTCTATCCGCAGCTTCAGCCAAATGTTTTACTGGTTGAGAGTAAGTAAATCAAACCCTTTACTGTTTCTAAATATATAAATGAATTTCTTCCAGTTAGACTTGCCTTGCCTGACCTCAAAGCATTCCAAAACACTTCACAACCTGCCAAGGACTTTGGAAGCTTAGTCACTGCTGTAAGTTTGAAAATTTAGCAACCAATTTACACAATGAGGTCCCTCAAACAGCAATATGACAATGACTCGATACTGAATTTAGTTGAGATGTGAGTATTGATCAGAACACTTGGGCTAGGCCTGCACTTATTGCCCACTCCTAATTGCCCTTGAGAAGGTGATACCATTTTGAACCGCTGCAGTCCAGGTAGATCACAGTGCTATTAGGGAGGGAGCTCTAAGATTTTGACCCAGTGACAGTGAGGGAACCATAATATTGTTCCAAGTCAGCACGGGGGTTTTGGTGAAAAACCTGCAGGTGATGGTGTTCTTAAGTATCTATGCCCTTTTTCCTTCTAAGTGGGAGGGATGTTTAATAGAACATAGAACATAGAAAAATACAGCGCAGTACAGGCCCTTTGGCCCTCGATGTTGCGCCGACCCAAGCCCACCTAACCTATACTAGCCCACTATCCTCCATATGCCTATCTTATGCCCGTTTAAATGCCCATAAAGAGGGAGAGTCCACCACTGTTACTGGCAGGGTGTTCCATGAACTCATGACTCGCTGAGTAAAGAATCTACCCCTAACATTTGTCCTATACCTACCTCCCCTTAATTTAAAGCTATGCCCCCTCGTAATAGCTGACTCCATATTTGTGGCGACTGAAATGAGGTCAGCCAAATGGTTCTCATAGAATATGAGTTCCCTGGTTGGGGGTGTTAATCTGGTTCCATCAGGGAGTTCTGGCTGATAAATAGTAGTGTCAGATGTTCTGTTCACTCTAGGAGCTGGGTCTCAGCTAGTTGGGTCAGTGTCATGTACTGTGCACGTGTAAACAAAGGGCGACTTGGTGACAGGATACCGGCTTTCAGTGGAGTTATTTCCATGCCATTCTTCAAACCCATGCTTTGGATCTTTTACATCCACCAGAACTTTCCCAGATACGATTACGATTAGCAAGGCACACCTCATTAACCCTCCATTTCTTAAAATGTTCAAGAACCCCAATTTGTACTGTTCCCTTTCTTTGGTGCAGAAACATCACTTTCACTAATAGAACATAGAACATAGAACAATACAGCGCAGTACAGGCCCTTCGGCCCTCGATGTTGCGCTGACCAAAGTCTACCTAACCTACACTAGCCCAATAACCTCCATATGCTTATCCAATGCCCGCTTAAATGACCATAAAGAGGGAGAGTTCACCACTGCTACTGGCAGGGCATTCCATGAACTCAACCCGCTGAGTAAAGAAATGACCACTAGCTTGGTCATTACCAGAAAATCCGTTGCCCCTGCTTTCCCACAGTGTTAGCATCTTTGCCTGAAGCAGCACCTACCTTTCTTTTCCGTGAGATGCCATGAAGATGGTAAAACTGTTTTGACTTTCTCTCCCCAAGGCAACCCAACCACATGGGCATGTATCTGAGCTGAGCTGTTTATCCAGATTTGCCATTGTTACTTCAGCCAAATGTATGGTTCAAAAGTCCAACATTTGTGACAAAATGTGGCAAATAGAAATGTACAGCACAGAAAGTGACCATTTAGCCCATCACATTGGTGCCCGGCTGACAAGGAGTCATCCAGCCTAATCTCACTTTCTGGATCTTGTTAAGTAACCTTGCAAATTATGGCACGTCAAGATCATATCCAAGTAGTGATAAGGATTTCTGGCTGTACCCTCCATTCAGACGGTGTGTTCCAAATCTCTGTTAAGCTCTTGGTGGAAAGAAAAGAATCCCCTCTACCTTTTACCCTAAATCTCCGTCCCCTGACTATGAGTAAAAACTGTGGCTGCCATTTCTGGTCATGATGGCTCTGTTTCTTAAAAGGGATTACATTGATTCAGCTGGGGCAAGTGAGGAATGTATCAAGTAATATCTTAAATGTTTTTGATGGACTTAGAGTCATAGAGTCATGGAGGTGTACACCATGGAAACAGACCCTTTGGCCCAACCCGTTCATGACGAACAGTATCCTAACCTAATCACATCCCATCTGCCAGCATTTGACCTTTATCCCTGTAAACCCTTTTTATTCATGTACCCATCCAGATGCCTTTTAAATGTTGTAATTGTACCAACCTCCCCCACTTCCTCTAGCAGCTCATTCCATACACGCACCACCTTCTGCGTGAAAATATTGCCCCTTAGGTCCCTTTTAAATTTTTCCCCTCTCATCCTAAACCTATCCCCTCTAGTTCTGGATTCCCCCACTGCAGGGAAAAGACCTTGCCTATACATCCTGTCCATGCCCTTCATGATTTTATAAACCTCTTTAAGGTCACCCCTCAGCCAAATAGAATCTTACAGTACAGGTAGTTCTGAGATAATGCAAGTTTTGGCAACGTGATTTGGCTGTAACATCACCGACGAATTAGGGAATGGTATCTTGGAGAACGCTTACCTCCGTTCACAATAGTGCAATTCGTGCACTTAGATTTGCACATGCGCCGATGTCTGTGTTGAAGTCTCCATGCCATTCCGTGTGTGTGCAACATCTGTACCAGTCTCTGTGCCAATCTGGACATGTGCCGCTGTCAGTTGCTGATAAAGCAGCTTTCTGTGAGAGGTACTGTGCAGAGAGCAGCTTTCTTACAATTTTAAATGTACTGTGTTAAATTTACATTTGTTCCTTTGTAAGTATGATTTCAGCCTTCATTCAGGCTATGCTATATTTTGCGTTAGATCTTTGGATGATTTTTGAGTGTTTGAGTGATATTTATTGCTGGTCTGCCCCAACCCCACTTTTCCAAAAGGCTCCATTATTTCTCTTAAGCGATTTTCTATTAAGTGAGGTTTTGCTGGAATGCAACTACGGCATTACAGGAGAACCACCTGCACAGAAGATTGTTTACCTCTTTGAGCCAGTGCCAACTCCATGAAAGGATTCTCCGAGTAGTCCCACCACCATTTTCTCTCCCAATGAATTTTTTCTTTAATTTGTTTGTGGAATGTGCAAAAGGCTATCTGCATTTATTGCACATCCTTAATTGTCCTTGAGAAGGTGTTGGTGAGCTTCCTTCTTGAACTGCAGCAGTAGGGACATCTATAATGCTGTTAGGAAGGAGGGGCTCTAGGATTTTGACTTCGAGACAGTGAAAGAATGTCAGATTGTTCTAAATCAGGATGGTGTGTGACTTAGAGGGAATCTCCACCCTTTTTTTTAATTAGATTACTTACAGTGTGGAAACAGGCCCTTCGGCCCAACAAGTCCACACCGACCCGCCGAAGCGCAACCCACCCATACCCCTACATTTACCCCTTACCTAACACTACGGGCAATTTAGCATGGCCAATTCACCTAACCCGCACATCTTTGGAGTGTGGGAGGAAACCGGAGCACCCGGAGGAAACCCACGCAGACACGGGGAGTATGTGCAAACTCCACACAGTCAGTCGCCTGAGTCGGGAATTGAACCCAGGCCTCTGTTGCTGTGAGGCAGCAGTGCTAACCACTGTGCCACCGTGCCGCCTTATTGTAGATTATCACAACTTGCTCTTTAACCTTCTGCTAATCTCAGCCAATTGTCTTCAATCTGTCTGCTCGGGCTACTATATAGAAGCAAAATACTGCAGGTGCTGGAAATCTGAAATGAAAACGGCAAGTGCTGGAGAAACACAGTAGGTCTGGAGAAAGTGGGAGAGAGAAAAACAGAGTTCGCATATTCAAGTCCAGTATGATTCTTCTTTGGAATGAACAAACTTGAAACTGAAAGCTACCAGACCTCTTGGGTTTCTGCAGCACCTGCTGTTTTTATTCCCCCAGTTGTCTGTTCTACTGTCACCAAAGACCATTTATTCTGATTTACTGTGTCAAAATACTGCATGATTTTGAACACCTCTATCAACCTTCTCTGTTCTGAGGAGAACAATCCCGAGTAATGACAATGTCGTTATTCCTTTGTAGATGAGTTTCCAGAGGAGGAAGTGGAGTTCCTTGCAGAGCGAGGCCACACAGTGATGAGAGAAGAGATTCACTCCTTGGTCCATGTAGCCAGGAGGATAAATGACTTCATCACAGGGGCCAAAGACCCAAGAAGCAGTGACGCAGCTGCAGCTATCATTTTGTAGCCAGAATTTTTCGCCAGTGATGGTTTCTTTTTCTCCTTTTTTTTCTACCCCTTTTAACTTTTTGTTCACCGTGAAGTTGCAGAGTGCAAGTTGAAGGTTAAACACAGAATGTAACAGTCAGGACCCGGTGGGAAGAGAAGCTGCATTTTGGGGGGGAGCTTAGAGTGGACTCCTCCCCAAGTCTGGTTCTCATTGATGTTTTTAACTGAAGGTGGCCTGACTTCCACTGTTTGTCCAGGTTCTTGTGACTGACAGCAGATAAGATGATTTACAATGCACATTTTATCTTGGAACCAAAGCATGCTGCAAATTTAATCTGTGACCCTCCCTCCTGCTTCTCTTTATTTCCAGTCGTAAAGTTAGAAAGATTTGCCTAATAATAGAAATTTATGCCATTGCAAGACCATAAATATTTTTGTCACATCTATTTCCAAGATGCAGACTTCTACTCACTTTGCTACAATATCCTAGACAAAGCATAATGGTGATGCTACTGGATGAGGGATCCAGAGGTCTGAGTTCAAATCCCATCATAGGAAGCTGGGAATTTGAATTCGGGCAATTAAATAAAATTACTACTATTAAAGAAAACATGGCAATACTTGACTGTCTGGTACACTAATGTTGAACGGACTTCTCAAATGTTAATTCTGATCTCTCTGCACCTTTTCTGCAGCTGTAACACTGTATTCTGCATTGTGTTCTACTATCCTAATGCTCTTTGTATGTACAATCTGTCGGTATAGCACACAAAACAACACTTTTCACTGTATCTTGGTACATGTGACAACAATAAATCAAACTCAAATTAACGTTGTTTAGGGAAGGAAATCAGCCACTTTTACCTAGACTGGCTTTACCAATAGGAAGGAGGTTCACTCTGAACTGCCCTTTGTAATTCACGGGTTACTCAATTGTAGCAAAACTACAATAACTCTCTCCTTCCCAGCAATGTGGGAATACCACAGATAGAAGGTAGCTCACCACTACCTTCTCAAAGGTAACAAAGGATATGTAATAAATGCTGACTTTGTCAGTGACACCCACAAACCATCTTTTTTTTAAATTCTCATCTGTATTGAGGGGCCAGAGCAGCCCAATTTCCCAAAACAATTAGATTTTGAAAATACTAGAAGTCTGATAGCTTCCTCTTCTCAAAGAAAAATAATGCGGATGGAGAAACTCAGCAAGTCTGGCAGCATCTGTGGAGAGAGAAACAGAGTTAATGTCTTGAAACTAAAGACCCTTTGACATGTTAAATCTGGCTCTGTCTCCACAGATACTGCCTGACCTGCCAGGTTACTCTAGCATTTTCTGTTTTAATTTCCAATAGTCTCCTCTCCTCTATTGGTTACTTCCAAATGTTTTGGGGGCTAATACCTTGAGAATTGTAAATTGTGTTTATCCAGTTGATTACCTAGAAAATTCATAATTAGATTTTTGAATCCCAGTCACAACCAAAAGAAAATTAAGTGTTCTGTTTTTGAAATAAAGGGGGGCAGAAAGGGAACTTTGTTCACAGTGTTGTGTATCAATGTTGACTGATGTGCACTCATTGATAAAGTTAACTTGCAGAGGTTAGTGCTGCTAAAACATAATTGCATCATGGAATATACATTAGACATTTTTGTGCCCTCTCCCAAGTAACAACGACACTATATGTTTCAAAAGGTTTCTTTAGCAAAGTCTTCAGTATTTTTTTAAAGAATCATTGCAGTGATTTCATTCTAAGTTTTGTTTCACTTTTGGAAATATATATCTTATTTTCTTCATGCTATCGCTAGAAAATGAAAAGCCACATCTGACTTCATTTATAACATTCGTCTCCTAGTCCAGCGGAATCTCAAAATCAGCCACAAGACAGTAATTGTATGCTCCAGTACTCAAAATTATTATTAATGATGCATATTAATGGGCTATCCTTTTCTATCCATGATGCAATTGTGATATTAACAATTCAGCTGTGAAAGATGCCAAATATTATTGTGCTGGCTGGTATTTATTTATTTATTTGTTTTAAAATTATTTCATTTATTTGTATAAAGCTCTTTGAACACTGAAGTTGAATATTGTGAAAGTAGATTCTACCAATTAAGTTCATATCTGTCCACTGTTTTTATTTTCAAGTGGTCAAAATATGTGGTTATTTTCACTACGTGAGCTGAGTTTTAATCTGCTACTACTATAAATCTGTTAATGTTGTTTAGGCATGTTTAAAACTGTTCCAAAATGACAATTCCCCTGTGAAGTGTTCTTTTCCATAAACTCATAACTTACACTAAGTGAGGATCATTACTGAGGAAGTGTGTTGTCTTTCAGGATGCTGTGGAGGTGCTGTTGTTGGACTGGGATGGACAAAGTCAGATGACACCAGGTTATAGTCCAACAGGTTTATTTGAAATCTAAGTGCTACTCCTTTGTCACTTCACCTGGTGTCGTCTGATTTCTGAGCTCCTCTTTCAGGATCAGAGGATTAAACCTGATCTGTCCCATCGGGTGGGACCTAGTATGCCACAACATTATTGGCAAAAGAATAGGGAAATTTTCCTGTGTGCCTGGGAGCCTATATCAATCAACATCAGTGTAAATGCAGGTGATCTAACTATTTCTCACATTGCTGTTTACAAGAGCTTGCTCTGTATAAATTTGTGCAGTTGTGTTTTCTGTTACAATGGTAATTCAGCTTCCAAAGTAATCCATTGATTGTGAGGCATTTTGGGGGCATGGTGAGGTCAAGAATGGTGCTTTAGAAATGCAAGTTCTTGGTTTAACTCCCAGTTTATTACACTTCATTGTTGTTATTATTTGAAGATCAATTTCACAAGGGCATATAAGTGCCAGAACTTTGCTTTATTATCCTGAGTCACTTTTTATTAAACGTGACATTTTAAGGGTGTAGAATGCAGATAACATAAGTGATTCTGTGATGTCAGAAATACTTGGTTTCTGGTTTCAGACAGTTTCTTTCATTCTCTCTTTTCTCCCTGTACCCCATTTCCTCAACCCCACCTCTGATCTTCCCCAGAAGACAGTGAGAACAGGAAACGTGTCACTGTTGAACAAAGATAGCCAAGGCCATTTTTGTGACCACTGTGCCCAAAAATAGAAATCTTTCAGAAGGAAGCATAGTGGTGCAGAGTTGGAACCTTGGCTCTGTTTTATTTGATTGCACTTAAGTGGGAATCATAGACTGTCAAAATGTTTCCCTGTTCAATGTCAAGGCCTGAGCCAGGGACATTTGTGACCCATGTCACTGCATATACAATGTATAGTGTATTTCCTTACATGAATCTACAGCCACAGAAACAGGCTGTTTGGGTTGAAAAAAAAATCACTATTTATGTTCCACCCCACCCTTCCATCTAAGAGGCAGAAATTGCACAGGAGGTTTTTTTGTTTCAAATTAAGTATAAATAACAACACTATAGACTGAGTTTTTATTTTTTGAAGGCACCACCAGTAGTTTCCAGTAGTATTGCAGGACTGACTAAAAATAGTGAACAATATTGATTTGCTTCATTGAAAAGAGGGAATTTGGTCCATTGTGTCTGTGCTTGCTTTTTGCTAAAACAATTAAAAACTAACCCCTCTGCTTCTTCCTCCTGAAAGTCCCGAAATTTTGACTGCTTATAGCGTGACGCAGTTTTTGCTTCAAAGATCTAATCTAATCTGCCTCAACTTCTTCTGCCCTCATAATTTCTTAACGATAATTTAAATTGATGCCCATTGTCATTGATTACTCATCCAACAGAACTTTTTTTTCTCCTATACCCTACATAAATCTTTCAGAATTTTAAAACATATTGTGTATTACAAAGACAATAAGCACTGAGAGATAGAGTTTAATGAATGTTCTAATGACATGGGATGTGATTGAACTTCAGTGACAGTTAGTCGTCTATTCGTATACACGTTGAATACTATGTTTAGTTGTCTCACTGTTGGGTGACGAGTGTAAGTCAAGGAGTATCCCAGAGTCAGAGCCTTGATGTGGCCAGAACAGATTTGAGACTTCATTCCTTATCTCTAATTGCTCCCATTAGCATTGAATGTTGATGCCATTTAATTAATGGCAGACAGTAAAGGTTGAGCTTAATGATAAATGCTGCATTTAATAGGGCAAATACTTCTTGCAATTTTTAAAATATGACATGGAAACTAAAACATGGAAACTAAACTAATATAGGCATATAGTATGCTTGCCTTCATTGGATGGGGTATTGAGTAAAAGAGCTGGCAAGTCATGTTAAAATTGTACAAGACATTGGTTCGGCCGCATTTAGAATATTGTGCACAGTTCTGGGTGTCACATTACCAAAAGGATGTGGATGCTTTGGAGTGGGTGCAGAGAAGGTTTACGAGGACGTTGCCTAGTATGGAAGGTGCTAGTTATGAAGAAAGGTTGAGTAGGTTAGGTTTATTTTCACAAGGAGATTGAGGGGGACTTGATTGAGGTTTACAAAATCGTGAAGGGTATAGACAGGGTGGATAGAGACAAGCTTTTTCCCAGGATGAAGGATTCAATAACAAGAGGTCAAGCTTTCAAGGTGAGAGGTGGAAAGTTTAAGGGGGATACACGTGGCAAGTATTTGACACAGAGGGTGGTGGGCGTTTGGAACGCGTTGCCAGCAGAGGTGGTAGGGGCATGCATGGTAGATTCACTTAAGATGCGTCTGGACAGAGGCATGTGTAGGTGTGGAGCAGAGGGATACAGATGCTTAGGAATTGACCGACAGGTTTAGACAGTACATTTGGATCGGCTCAGGCTTGGAGGACTGAAGGGCCTGTTCCTGGGCTGTAAATTTTCTTTGTTATTTGTTCTAATATGTCCTCTGAGCTGTTAAAGATACATCGAGAATAGGTTGAGAGAAAAAAAGCAGAAGAACTAGAGTAGGAGACATTTCAGGAAAAATAATACAAAATTAAATTTCAAAATAATGACCAAAGACTCGACATCCAAAAATATGCCATTTATTTTCATCAAACAAAATTTGTCAATGAGAAGTCAGATCCTAGATCTAAATTAATTAAAGGCAAAATGATTGCAGTGTATGAGATTCTGAATAGTCTCCAATAGGAGGGTGTGGAAAAGATGTTTAGTTTTCTGGGTTAGTTCACAACTGTGGGCAGGGGGAACGCTATTTTAAAATAAGCATCACCTTTTTAGGATAAAAAGAAGATTTTTTTTCTCTTTCAAAAGAATATGCAACTTTGGATCTGCCTGAGAAGGCATTGGAGGTGGGGTAAGGCAGAGATTCTTCTTGGGCAAGAGATTCAAAGAATATCAGAGATAGATGGAAATATACAATTTGAAACACCAACAGATCAGCCATGATCTTATTGAAGGTTGGAACAGGCTTAAGGGGCTGAATGTCTCCTGCTCCTGTTCTATAGTTTAGTAACATAGGCCAGTTACTATTCTTACTGCATTTCCAAAGGGAATGATCAGTTCAAGTGTAACACTACAATATGTCCATTCTTGCCATTTTAACATAAGATACTGCAGTAATTGCTGTTCCAGTAAAGTTACTTGCGGCTGATTACTGCAAGACATGTTTTACTTATTCTTTAGCAGTTGCACTTGCCTTGGACCCTTTGTATTGCACAAACTTGAAAAGTGTGGTGATAAATGGAAGGACTGAAAAAAAGAAACTAATGCAATGAGCAGTGTGTGAAAATGAATGAATATTTTGGTACGGATAACAATTTTTTATGAGGTGTTCTTGAGACTATAATACTGAATGAGGATGCAATGTTGTTTAATGATGTGATTTGAGTCAAGTGTCCTCTGTCCAAATCAATGCCAAGAATTCTATAAACAGAATGTTATTTATTGAATTGCCAACTTTCACCTCAAATAAAATCCTTACCCTGCTGATAATTCACACTTAAGCCTTGAAAGTTCCTATTTTTTATATGTGTGAACTGAATGCTGTGATGGAGGGAGAAATTGTATAAAATAATTTTCATTTATCATGTGAGGAAATTGGGGTTCAGCAGATTTATCATGCCAATAAAATTAAAATGCTTTTATTTTGAGGTGGGTCAAACAATAAAATATTGGTTTTAAACAGCACCTTTAAGAGAGCGAAATATCACAGATAGTAGGCTAAAGACCTCGAGGTTAGGTCTCATTTTAAAACCTGAGCACTTCTCCATGCAGCCTGAACTGTTGCTTTAATTGCTCTATCCCTTGAGATTAGACATCCATAGTGTTCAGGTTTGGGCTGACAAGTGGCCCAGCCATCTTCAGCAGCTTCATGGAAAAGTCGACAAGGCTAGTCAGCATGCTGTGCCATTCAATATGATCCTGACTGATCATCCAATGAGTTCGTTGTAACTTGTTCCTGCTTTCTCCCCATAACATAGAGTCATACAGCACGGAAACAGACCCTTCGGTCCAACTTGTCTGCACCGACCAGACATCCCAATCTGACTTGGTCCCATTTGCCAGCGTTTGGCCCATATCCCTCTAAACTCTTCCCATTCATGTACCATCCATGTGCCTTTTAAGTGTTGTAATTGTACCAGCCTCCACCACTTCCTCTGGTAACTCATTCCATTCATGCACCACCTTCTGCGTGAAAACATTATCCCTCAGGTACTTTTAAGATCTTTCTCCTCTTACCTTAATCTTACCTTAAACCTCCTTCCACCTATCGCATCTCCATCACCCCTCCCCCAAGTCCCTCCTCCCTACCTTTTATCTTAGCCTGCTGGACACACTTTCCTCATTCCTGAAGAAGGGCTTATGCCCGAAACGTCAAATCTCCTGTTCCTTGGATGCTGCCTGACCTGCTGCGCTTATCCAGCAACACATTTTCACTTCTTAATCCTATGTCTTCTAGTTTTGGGCTCCCTCACCTTAGGAAAAAGACCTTGTCTATTTACCCTATCTATACCCCTCATCATTTTATAAATCTAATGTAATTATAAATATAATAATTATAAGGTCACCCCTCAGCCTCCGATATTCCAGGGAAAAAGTCCCTGCTTATTCAGCCTGTCCCTATAACCCAAATCCTACAGTTCTGGCAACATCCTTGTAAATATTTTCTGCACTCTCTCACGTTTAACAACATCCTATAGAAAGGTGACCAGAATTGAACGCAGTATTCTAAAGGTGGCCTCACCAATATCCTATACAGCTCCCAACTCCTATACTCAATGTTCTGACCAATAAAGGCAAACATGCCAAATGCCTTCTTCACTACTCTGTCTACCTGGCACTCCACTTTCAAGGAAATATGCATTCCCCCCCCCCCCCCCCCCCCAAAGGTCTCTTTTGTTTGGCAACACTCCCCAGGGTCAAACCATTAAGTATATAAGTCCAGCCCTGATTTGTCTTACCTCGCATTTATCTAAATTAAACGCTGTCACCCTCGGCCCATTGGTCCACTGATCAAGTGGAACCTTTTGTACTCTGAGGCAATCTTCACTGTCCACTACACCACCTATTTTGGTGTCATCTTCAAAGTTATGAACCATACCTCCTATATTGATATCCAAATCATTTATATAAATGACAAAAAGCAGTGGACTCAGCACCAATCCTTGTGGCACACTGCTGGTTGCAGGCTTCCAGTCCAAAAAGCAACCATTCACCTTTGACCCTTTAATTCTATAATAGAATAGAATAGCCTTTATTGTCACATCAGTTCAATGAGTATAGTGAAAAGTTTATATGTTGCTAATTACAGCCGTTATGGAAGTGTAAAGGGTACTGTACCTTTACGAGAGTTAAAAGCCAGGAGAACTACCTGACACAGCACCCAAGTGTTCTGAACAAGGTAACAATGTAACACTTGGTCGAACAGCTAGAGTAACTGGGTTGCCTGGAGACAAAAAATAAAATCAAATTCGGCCAATCCATTTAAATTATGCCCCAAAATACAAAATTCCATCAAGTTTGAATTTAGTATTTTGACAATATTATCACCAATGAAACGATCCGATGGTTTGGGGTACAAAACTGAACAAAAATTGAACAGTTGGAGGAGAACTGCCAAAAGACTAACAAATGTAGGCTGCTAGTGAGAACTCTGTGAGAGGTACCTGTGTAGAGAAGGAGTTTGCACAGAGAAAAAAACATTGACACCGACCTGGAGAGCAAATCTACAGAGGATGATACAGAGAGAAGATTCGACAGCTAGCTGGTTTTGAAATTTGAATTTTTTTGTAAATTTTAATTGGGGGTTTTATTGGACCAGTATTGCAGAAGGGAAAGTAAAAGAAAAGTTAGAGAAAGGTGTTGTAAATAGTTAATATCCTATGCCACACATAAAGAATAAAGTTTTAAAAATTTTTTGTACTTTAAATTGTGACTTTTGGGATAGTTCTTTTCCTCTCGAATTTTAACAAATTACAGCACGGGTTAGATCCCTTTTTGGTGCTGCTGGTTTAAATTAGCCGGGGTGGGGGGAGACAGTGGGGTTTACACTGTGTCTTCACAGTTTGATGGCTTTCATCCGAGGCTTGAACTGATTTAGATAGACTTGAATAGATTTGGGGGTATGAAAAAGCCCAGCAGATTTAAACACTTGCAGGTTAGTGTCCTAGATCTTTAAATAAAACGTAGGTGAGATAATTTGTTTAATTTCAGTGACTTGTTGATTAAATTAAAAGTGAGAGAAATTACTCTTAAATTTGTGAAAGAGGTTCTGGGATTTGAAGATGATTCTCAACTTTGCCAAGAAAGTTTAGAAGGAAAGAAAAAAGGCCACACTTTTAGAATTAGCAAACAAGTTTGATTTGGGTTTAACCAAGGATAAAAGTAAAGCTGAAATTGTAAGGGAGTTACCCAAACACTTAGGTGTGTCAGCAAAACAGACAAATGCAGTAGAGGTAGAAAAGCTTAAATTACAATTGAGGAAAATGGAGTTAGAAGATAAACACAGAGAGAGAGAGGAAAGAGAGAGAGAGAGAGATGAAAGGGAGAGGGAAAGAGAGAGGAGAGAGAGAAAAAAGAGAAGGTTCTTAGCTGAGCAAAAAGAAAATTTGAACTTGAGAAGTTGCGACTTAGTCAGCAAAGTCAAGCTAACAGGATGAAGATTAAAAGAGAAGGTAGTGATATATACAAATCTGACAAAACTCTGCCACATTTAGATGAGAAAGATGTTGAAGCCTTCTTTATTTCATTTGAAAAGTTGGCTAGGCAGATGGAATAGTCCAAGGATTTATGGGTATTGCTAGTTCAGACTAAACTGATAGGTAGAGCTAGTGAGGTATTTGCCACGCTGTCAGATGAGGTGTCAAGACACGATGGGTGAAAGTGAGTACTGCAGATATTGGAGATTAGAGTCAAGAGTGTGGTGCTGGAAAAGCACAGCAGGTCAGGTAGAATCTGAGGAGCAGGAAAATCAAAGTTTCGGGCAAAAGCCCTTCATCGGGAATGAGGCTGGGAGCCTCAGGGGTGGAGAGATAAATGGGAGGGAGGGTGGGGCTGGGGTGAAGGTAGCTGAGAGTGTTTTTTTTAAATTCACGGGGCTATTTAGAATTTTTTATTTCTGTACAGTAGATATAAGTATTGCAGTCACTTGGAGTAGACAGTTGACCAATACCAGGAAGCTATTTTGTTTCAAAGTTACACGAGGTTTGACATTTGGGTTTTTGTACAGCAATTGGGCTAAAGATGCACAATTTCCATAAACATCACCACCAAGACATAACTTCTTAAATAGAAGAACAAGAGGTGCCAATTAAAAACAAGAGGTGCCAATATTTCACTACTTTTTTTTAAGCAGAGGCCTTGATACCTAGGTGTCACGCTCCACAATGCTTCATGATAAATGCCAAGATTCTTTCAGGCTCACATTACAAGTTATACTTTACTACGTGTTACAAACCAAGGGAACAACTGCAAGCAAGCAATGCATACAAAATAGAGAACATACAACCTCTGTACTAAAATAAAGACTTTCAGTTTCTAGAAAAGCTTTTTACATACCTTTATTGTTTTGCATTTAAACAATTTAGATCTTTATCAGAGGGATTTTTGTATTGGGATTCTAGCTTTCTACACAGCAGACAATATTCTTTGACCAATTTACTCGAGATTATGAAGAGGTGAAACAGGCTATTTTGAGTGCTTATGAATTGGTACTAGAAGCATATAGTCAGCAGTTCAGAAACAAAGATGGAACCGGTTCAGACTAATGTTGAGTTTGAAAGAATTAAACATAGGCATTTTGATAGATGGGTGCATGCTTTAAAATGGATAATACCTTTGAGGTTCTATGAGAGATTATTCTGGTGGAGGAGTTTAAAAATTTACTTCCAGAGATGGTAAGTATTCATGTGGAGGAACAAAAAGTTTAGTAAGTGAGAAGGGAAGCTGAATTAGCAGATGAATACATGTTGGTGTATTAGATCAGCTTCTGGCCAGAATTTCGTCTTGTGAGGAATAGAAGTTGGGAGAAGGGGAGATCCTACACTGCAAAACAAAGAGTAAAGAACACTGGCAAGAGTTTACCACACGTTAAAAAAGATGCCCAAGGGGGGTAGAAAGGAAGTGAAAGGCCTCAGGTGTTTTCACTGTCATAGAGTGGGACACAGAAAATTACAGTACCAGTGGTTTCAGAAGGGCACTGGGTAAAGGTAATTTCACTGTCAGAAAGTGGGACACATAAAGTCACAGTGCTGGTCATTAAAGAAAGGCACTGTGGGAAAGGTGTGGTAAAAGAAGCTAAGCCTGTGGCATTAGTGAAGGTATTAAAAGAGACCCTAAGAAGAGCCGAGGAGCTGCAGGGGAGTACACAGTCTAGACAGGCATTGGGTAAGGAGTTAGTACCTGATCTCTACAAAGAATTTGCCTCTGTAGGTAAAGTTTACTCAGAAAGAACAGAAGGACAAAAAGTTATAATTTTGAGAGATACAGGATCTCGCCAGTTGCTGTTAGTAAGGGATGAGCGAATATGCACTCTTTCTGATCCGTTACCGAGAGTGTGGTAATTTGTGGGATAGATGGACAGAAATTTAGCATTCCCCTCTGTAAGATCAGGTTAGAGTGCCAACTCAAGATTGGGGAAGTAACAGTGGGAGTGATTGACAGAGTGTCAGTTCTAGGAATTCAGTTTGGTCTTGGGATTGATTTGGTAGGATCCAAGATGGGAGTGACACCCTTTGTTGTGGAGAAGCCCAAGGAAGACCAAAAAACTGAGGAGTTAAAACAGAAATATCCTGGTATTTTCACAGACTATGTAGTGACTAGATCCCATTATCATAAATCACTGCACGAAGCGAAAACTAAAGAGAGAGATGAAGGAGTGGACACCCTGTTTGATGTAATGGTGCAGGAAAAAACCTGAACGGACAGAGGGTCACACAGAAGTGTTTACTCCTGAAAGGCTAAGGGACAGCAAGACAAGACGATGCAAGATACATATATAGATGCATACTCCAAAAAGGAGGCAGAGAATATTCCAGATGGTTATTATCTGAGATAGAATCCTAAGGTGTAGACCACAGCAAGTTAGTGCAGAGGAGAAGTGGGCTGAAGTGCACCAGATTGTGTTGCTGGTAGCATACAGACAGGAGGAGTTACAGGGAACACATGAAATACCTGTAGGAGGTCACCTAAGGGTACGAAATACTCAGGCTAAGGTACAAACACAGTTTTATTGGCCAGGAATGCACAAGGATGTGGTTAACCACTGCTGTATGTGTCATACATACCAAATGGTAGGTAAGCCACAGGAGGTGATATAACCAGCACCTTTGTTGCCAATTCCCACATTTGAGGAATCTCTCATGCAGGTTATAATTGATTGTATAGGTTCCCACCCGAGAACCAACAGTGGGAACCAGTACTTGTTAACCTTAACGGAGGTGTCTATCAGATTTCCAGAGGCAATTCCATTTCGGAGTATCAAGGCAAAAAGTGTAGTAGAGGAGTTAGTAGCTCTCTTCACACAGAATGAACTACCCAGAGAGATTCAGTCGGACCAAGGGTCAAATTTTACTGCTAGGCTGTTTTAAGAGGTTATACAGCACTTTAAATCCAGTGCGCATCATTCTGAATCCCAGGGAGCTTTAGAAAGGTGACATCAGACCTTGAAGACCATGTTGAGAGCATACTGTCAGGATTACCCGAACGATTGGGATAAAGGTATCCCATTCGTATTGTTTGCCATTAGAGATGCCCCTAATGAATCTACTCAGTTCACTCCCTTTGAGCTAATATTTTGGCATGAAGTGAGAGGCCCTTTGAAATTAATTAAAGAAAAATTAAGGGGACCAAAGTCTGAGATTTCACACTTAGATTATGTATCAGAGGTGATAGAGAGATTAAATAGAGTAGGTGAGTTAGCTAAACAGCAGCTAAGGAGAGCATATCATAGAATGAAGCAGGTGACAGATAAAAGCTCTGAGACTCGGACTTTTCCCTAGGGAATGACGTGTTAGTACTGTTACCAGTGATAAGAGATCCCTTCAAAGCCAGGTTTAGTGGTCCCTATCAAATTGAGAAAAAGTTGAACCAGTTGAACTATCTACTAAAGATGCCAGATAGGAAAAAAAAGGTATTGGGTATGTCACATGAACATGGAGAAAGTGAGGACTGCAGATGCTGGAGATCAGAGTTGAGAGTGTGGTGCTGGAAAAGCACAGCCGATCAGGCAGCATACAAGAAGCAGGAGAATCGACATTTCAGGCATAAACCCTTCATTATCCTCCCAAACTCAAGTGTATACAAGCCCAGTCGCTCCAATCTTAAAAGCCAGCAAAATTACCTGACACAGCACCAACTGTTCTGAACAAGGTAACAATGTGACCTTTGGTCGAACAGCTAGAGCAGCTGGGTTGCCTGGAGACAACAAAAAAATCAAATTCAGCCAATCAATTTAAATTATTCCCCAAAATACAAAATTCTAATCAAGTTTGAATTTAGTATTTTGACGATATTAACACCAATGAAATGGTCCGATGCTTTGGGGTATAAAACTGAACAAAAATTTAACAGTTGGAGGAGAACTGCCAAAAGACCAACAAATGTAGGCTGCTAGTGAGAACTCTCTGGGAGGTACCTGTCTAGAGAAGGGGTTTGCACAGAGGAGAAACATCGGCACCAACATAGAGAGCAAATCTACAGAGGAAGATACAAAGAGAAGATTCGACAGCTAGTTGGTTTTGAAATTTGAATTTTTTGGTAAATCTTAATCGGAAGTTTTATTGGACCAGTATCGTAGAAGAGAAAGAAAAGGTTAGAGAAAGGAGTTGTAAAAGTTCTTAAATTTTTTTACTGTAAGTAGTGACTTTTGGGATAGTTCTTGGACTCTCGAGTTTTAACAAGTTCCAGCACAAGTTAAATGTCTTTTCTGTGCTGCTAGTTTAAATTAGTGGTGGTGGGGGCTGGGGGGGGGGGGGGTGGTGGTGTTTAACCACTTGTCGTAACACAACATCAATTTAAATACAAAAGTACCTAAGCACAGCATCTTTTGTTACAAGATTTGTTGCAGAAATAAAAATGCCTAGCATTACAGTTCAGTCCGCACTGGGTCATGGCTCCACACCGTGCCAGTGACACACCACACCAGGAGGATGCTGCACCAGGTCGAGAGATTGCCATGCCAATGCCGGGAGGTTGCCATGTCAATGCTGGGAGGCTGCTGTGGAAGGCGGGGAGTCAAAGGGAGGAAAAGAAGAAGGTGAAGAAGAAGAAGAAAACACGCTAGGAGGAAGAAAAAGAGGAGAAATGAAAAGAGAAGCAAGCAGAGTGGACAAGTTCCAGCTGGAGTGTCTTACTCTGCTGCCATCTTGCAACAACACTCTAAGAACTGTGTCTAACTCCTTCTTGAAAACATTCAATGCTTTGGCCTCAACCACTTTCTATGGGAGAAAATTCCACAAGCTCACCGTTCTCTATGTGAAGAAATTTCTATTCTCAGTCCTGAATGTCCTACTCTGTATCCTCAGGCATTGAACCCAGTTCCAGAATCCCTGTTCATTGGGAACGTCCTCCATTTACCCTGTCCAGTCCTGTTAGAATTTTATATGCTCCGTTGTTCTTCTAAACTCCCATGAATGTAGTCCTAACCACTCCAGTCTCTCTTATGTCAGTCCTGCCATCTCAGGAATTGGAGACGTTTATCAATAATCTTCCCTCCATCATAAGGTAAGAGGTGGGGATGTTTGCTGATGCTGATGTTCAGTATCATTCGTGATTCCTCAGATACTGAAGCAGTCCATGCCTAAATGCAGCAAGAGCTCGACAATAGCCAGATTTTGAGCTGATACATGGCAAGTAATACATGGAAAGAACAGGAAATGATATCACCCACCTTAAGTGACCAAGACACATACATAGGAAGTGAAACAAAACACCAGTGCTTCACCAGAGGCTCACTGATGATGTTATCTAGCATGGTGACAAAACGTTTGAAAACAAACCTTCCAGCTCAGCGAGCAAACTTACATCCAGAACCGCAACCTAAGCTACAAATCTTCTCAAAAATCGCAAACTGATCTCAGTCACAGCAGGGTTGTTTGTCCACAAGATGAACTGTAGGAATTCAACAAAGCCTCTAAGTCAGCATCTTCCAAGCCATGATCACTACCATCTAGAAGGACAAAGACAACAAGTACGTAAGAACACAACAACATGCAAGTTCCCTTACAAGATGCTGACCATCCTGACTTAGAAACATATTTACATTCTACCACCTTCTCAAATATGAATGGGATGGTCAATACATGCTGGCTAAGCCAGTGTTGCCCACGTCCCATGAGTGAATAAAAATTCTCAGTGGATTGTCCTACTTCCAGCTCTGACCACTCCCCGTTCTGAATGAATGGAGCCTTAGCTTTGAGCTGTGTTCTGAATGATGATGAGGTCCACGTTTCTCATTGTGTGTGTGTGTTTGAACGTAACCCTCCTCAGTTTGGATAGTGGTTGGAATAGAAAGCTGTGTCTGCTAAACTTTCTGCGTTAGCTTCCAGGGCCCTAAAAAACTTTATATTTCATGTTTGTCAAGGAGAATATGCATTTCCTCAGCTTTATCATGGAAATTAAATTTAGGGTGTCCCTGATATAAAAGGCAACTTATGTTGATTATTAATTTGACCAGTGAGAAATCTCCTTATTCAAACTGTGACTAAATCTGTTACTCCATGATGAGAACAGACTGGAAACTGGTACTTTTTCTTCCAGTCATGATAGCCTTGTTCTTAGATCTTTAGAGGTGAGGAAATTAATTTGAAAGGAGAGAAATGTACTTTATGATGTAGATGAGGTCCTAGTCAATGAGATTAGGGAGGCTTTTGTCATTAAACACAAAGGAAAGTGCAACATGATAACAGAAAAACAAGAGTGAAGGCTGAAGTTACAGGAATAAAAATACATGGAGGAAGCACAAAAGTAAACGCACAATGAACAAACCACCAGGTACTTTATCATAAATCACCATGGGCTAGGCCAAACACCTGGAACACTTTTCCAAACAGCACTGACTGTACCTATATTACAGCAGAAAGCAACTCATCATCACCTTCCCATGTGCAATTAAAGAGGGGTAACAAATGCTGGCTGGTGGTGCATGTAGTGAGGGAGCCATTTGTAGAATGAATAAATAGTTACTTTGATTGTGCAGTATTACTGAAAAAAGACAGACTTTATCAAGGTTATGAAGAAGTTATTGGACTCAAAATCTAACAGTTTCTCTCTTCAAAGATGCTGCCACACCTGCTGAGGTTCTCCAGTACTTCCTGTTCTTATTTTAGATTGATGGCATCTGCTGTAATTTGATTTTGCTTCTATTTTGCTGAAGCATTTTGTCTCACACTTATGAGGAAAATTTACAATCAAAACTGACGCAAAAAGGAAAGAACATCTGCCTCTAAGAGTTCTGATTGTTTGGAGGCTGGTATAATTACACTATTTAAGAGGCATCTGAATGGGTATATGAATAGGAAGAGTTTAGAGGGACATGGGTCAAATGCTGGCAAATGGGACTAGATTGTTAAGAATATCTGATCGACATAGACACGTTGGACCGAAGGGTATGTTTTCATGATGTATATCTCTATACCTCTAAGTACACTCTGTTCCATAGGGGATTTGCATTCTTTGCATGCTCAGGAATAATCTAGCAAATGGTATTCAACTAGAGTCATTGAATCATAAAGCTGAACAGCATGGAAACAGACTCTTCAGTCCAACTATCCAGAGTGGAATGGAGCTTGTGAAGTTTAGGTTGAAATTCTAGAAATCTTGGCTTTGGCATTTAAAGCCACGACTACCACTGGCAGAGTGATAAAAATCAAAGATGCATAACATCCATATCTGAATAGGTACTGGGACTTTGGAGGGGAGTGGAGCTGGAAGGAATTATGAGATGCAGAGGATAGAAGCCATGGAGAAATTTCAAAATAAAGCTTCAAACTGTAAACTCAGGCCATTAGAGTACCAAGGAACTAAATCAAATCAGTGTGTAGTGAGTTGAAATGTGAGAGTCTTGGTGCATGTTAAGATACGGGCAGCAAATACCTGGTGAAGGTGAAAAGCTAAATGCCTTGATATTACTCATAAGCAGGTAAGCTGATTTGTTTTCCTAAAGAAAATAACTTTATCTTGGTAAAGAGCTCCACCCACCTTAATGAAAATCTTCTGCATTCAACACTTGTGTAATTGATTGCCGATGTTTTACAATATGCTTAAATACCGGCACACCCAATGGGAGTGTATTTCTGCTATTGGATTGCTGAATAATTCATGTACGTTGAATTGAATGTGATGCGTGAGTATTTGTGCAGCCTTCTTACGGCTATGAAATGGAAATTGGGTACACAAATTAAGGTCTTTTCTGATGATTGTGTAACTCAAATCTTTTGTCGTTAAAGGGAAACAAAACCTGTTATTCTCCTTTTGACATGATACTTCACCAACCTAATATCCTTGTGATTTTTCCAGACTGTTTATTATGCTTCTACTTGCACAATTCTGCTCCCTTGTTTAGGTCAACGGGGTTGCAGTGACCTTAATTTTCTCTTGTTCTTGTTAAGAACAATGGGCGAATTGAATCAATATGGACTTGGTCCAGCATAAAGTTAAGTCTTGCTGGTTCCAGAAAAAGAGTAACTGGTAAGTTTGTGGACCTTGTTTCCAACATCAGTGATTACTCTGCAAAAGTATTTCATTGAGTCTGAAAACAATGAAAGAGGTACAATATAAATAGAAGCTTGTGTTCATTGCAGGCACTTAGGATGGAACTGCTTTGGGACAAGAGTGTTTCTATTCCAGAGAAAGTCTGTCTGCTTCCCAACCATGCTGATACAGTTTAAACAAAAGCGGTTTGTAAAAGAATATTTGTGGCTAGCAGTAAATGTTTGAAAATAAACTTGGGGACCAATTGTTTTATAAGGGTAATGCTCCCTCTATAGCAGCAAAATCAAATAGCATGCTGCCATTAAAGACCAGTTACGTACTGTATAGACTCATAGAGTCATAAAGATCTACAGTACCAAAACAGTCCCTTTGGTCCAACTTGTCCATGCCATCCAATTATGCCACCCTAATATGGTCCCACTTGCCAGCACCCGGCCCATATCCCTCCAAACCCTTCCTATTCTATACCCAATCAGGTGCCTTTTAAATGTTGCAATTGTACAAGCCTCCACCATTACCTCTGGCAGCTCATTCCATACATTCCTTACCTGGAGATCAGCCCAAACACTTCTGCACAAAGCATTGCTAGACCTGGAGCAGCAAATTGGCAGCAACTGAAATCAGGAACTTCTCCACTGGGTCCTAAGCAAACTCCCTCTGGTAAAATACTACACAGTAAATTACCTGCTAAGCAGACCCTCTGCAAGAATACAGTAAACTGCAGCCTACCTGCTCCACAGGGTTGTAGGAAAGATCACCTAACTGGAAGCAGTCACAATCCACTTCACCAGACTACCGGACCACGCAAATGTAAGAAACCTGGAAGGATGCAGGGTAAGCGTGCTGGCCTGCTAATAAGACTGAGACTACACAGTTTCAAGACACCTCCTTCCTAGCTTACTCCGAGCAAATGTATAATCTCTGGAGAACAAAATGGACGAACTCAGATCATGGCTCAGCTTCCAGCGTGAACTGTGGGACTGCTGCACACACTGCTTCACAGAAACCTGGCTCAACCCATCCATTCCCCACTATGCACTTCAGGCTGATGGTGTTTCTATCCATCATATGGACCATACAGCGTCCTCGGGTAAGACAAAGGATGGAGGGATTTGCTTTTTCATCAACAACATGTGGTACATGGACATTGCAATTCTAGGCAGCCAGTGCTCCACAAACCTTGAATTCCTCACCATCAAATGCCGCTCCTTCCATCTACCACAGGAATTTCCCACTGCTATACTAACTGCTGTGTACATACCACCACAAGCAAAGGTTGAGGAAGCTCTGGATGTGCTGTACTCCACCACGAACACCCCGGAGATGGAACAACCCGAGGGCATGTTTATTGTAACTGATGACTTCAATCAAACCAATCGAAGGAAGATGTTGCCTAAGTACCTGCCGCACCAGGGGCCCGAACATTTTAGACCACTGTTACATCACTGTGAAAGATGCCTACTGCTCCATCCCCAGCCCTCATTTCGGAAACTCCAACCACAATGCCGTGTTTCTTCTCCCAGCTTACAGACAAAGGCTCAAGCAGGAGACCCCCTCGCAGATACAGGTGTACTGCTAGTCAGAGGAGGCAGTGGATCAACTCCAGTGCTGTCTGGAACCAGCAGATTGGGCCATGTTCAAACAGCCCACAGGTACCTTGGACGAGTACGCTTCCACCGTCACAGACCTTATCAGCAAGTGTGTGGACTGCATACTGAAGAAGTCAATCCGGGTGTTCCCCTACAGGAAACCCTGGATGAATCAGGACATACAGAACATGCTAAATCCCAGACATGAGGCCTTCTGATCAGGCAACCCACTTAAATATCAGAAATCTAAGTATGATCTTTGCAGAGCCATTAAGACAGCCAAAGACCAATACCTAGAGACCCAGACAGACACCCGGTGACTATGGCAATGACTATGAATTACATTACGGGTTCTAAAAAGAGGCAGTGTAAGATAGCAGATGATGATACATCCCTTTCATAAATACCAGGCTAATGCCATTTACAAGTTTGCTGATGACAGCATCATAGTTGGTTGAATTTCAGATGGCGACAAAACAGACTACAGACGGGAGGTGGAAGACCTGGAAAAATGCTGCACTGAGAACAACCTAGCTTTCAATGCCAGCAAAACCAAGGAACTCATTATTGACTTTCAGCAGAATGTTACTCATGCCCTCTACACATTAACAGCTCAGAGGTGCAACGAGTGGAGAGTGCCAAGGTCCTGGGAGTGGTCACCCAAAACAAGCTTTCTTCGACTCTTCATGTTGATGCACTGGTTACAAAGGCCCAGCAACGTCTCTTCTTCCTCAGGCAGCTGAAGAAATTTCGCATGATGGCGAATACCCTTGCCAACTTTTATAGGTGCGCCATCGAGAGCATTTTGTCTGGATGTATCACTACATGGTATGGCAACTGTACCATTCAAGATCGGAGACGGCTACAGAGAGTGGTGAACTCAGCCCAGACAATCACAAAGGCCAGCCTCCCATTTATAGAATCCATCTACAAGGCCCGCTGTCAAGGAAAGGCTGCCAGCATTCTCAAAGATCCATCCCACCCTGGCAATGTTTTTTTACAACCTCTACCATCGGGGAGAAAGTACAGAAGTCTGAACATACACACCAGCCAGTTTCAAAACAGTTTCTACCCTACTGTTGTTCGAATACTGAATAGACTCACAAACTCTTAACATTCGCCTGTACCTGTGTTTTGATTTTGCTGCTGTTTACCTATTATTTACTTATCTATGCTACTTAACTCTGTGATCTGCACAGCTTTTCACTGCGTCTTGGTACACGCGACAATAAATTCAATTCAATTCAAACACGTACCATCTTCTGCGTGAAAAAGTTGCCCCTTAGGTCTCTTTTATACCTCTCCCCTCTCACTCTAAACCTATGCCCTTTAGTTTTGGGCTCCCACACCCAAGGAAAATACTCTGTCTATTTACCCTATTCATGCACCTCATGAGTTTATAAACCTCCATAAGATCACCCCTCAGCCTCCGATGCTCCAGGTAAAACAGCCCCAGCCTATTCAACCTCTTCCTATAGCTCAAATCCTCCAACTCCGGCAACATCCTTTTAAACCTTTTCTGAACCCTTTCAAGTTTCACAACATCCTTCTGATAGGAAGGAGATCAGAATTGCATGCAATATTCCAACAGTGGCCTAACCAATGTCCTGTATAGCCACAACATGACCTCCCAACTCCTGTACTCAATACTCTGACCAATAAAGGAAAGCATACCAAATGCCTTCTTCACTATCCTATCTACCTTCGGCTCTATTTACAAGGAGCTATGAACCTGCACTCCAAGGTCTCTTTGTTCATCAACACTCCCTAGGATCTTACCATGAAGTGTATAAGTCCTGCCAAGATTTCCTTTCCCAAAATGCAGCACTTCACATTTATCTAAATTAAACTCCATCTGCCACTCCTCAACCCATTGGCCCCTCTGATCAAGATCCCGTTGTAATCTAAGGTAACTTTCTTTGCTGTCCACTATACCTCCAATTTTGGTGTCAGCTGCAAACTTACTCACTGTACCTCTATTCTTTTTTTGAGAAATTCAGTTTTCTGTTTTTTTCTTTCCTAACCTTCTTTGGAAGAGACATTAATTTCATTCCCACTTCCATGTTGACTGATTTTAGACTCAGTCATACAGCAAGGAAACAGGTCCTTTCATCCAACTAGTCCACACCAACCAGGTTCCCAAACTAAACTATTCCACCTGCCTGCGTTTGGTTCATATCCTTCCAAACCTTTTCTATTCATGTATTTATCCAAATGTCTTTAAAATGTAACTGCACCCTAAAAATATGCCCCTTAGTTTTGGAGTAGGGAAAAGATTATTGCTATTCACCTCACCCTTGCCCCTCATGATTTTATAAACCTCAAAAAGGTTGCCACTCAACTTCCTACGGCCCAGTGAAACAACTCCCAACCTTGCCAGACTATCTTTATAGCTCAAAACCTCCACTCCTAGCAGCATCCTGGTGAATCTTTTCTGAACTCTCTCCAATTTAATATCCTCCCTATAACAGCGTGACTAGAACATAATTCTTCAGAAGAGGCCTCACCAATATCCTAGGAGAAAGTGAGGACTGCAGATGCTGGAGGTCAGAGTCAAAAAGTGTGGTGCTGGAAAAGCACAGCCGGTTAGGCAGCATCCGAGGAGCAAGAGAGACAACGTTTTGAGCATTACCTCTTCATCAGGAATGTGGGGGAGGCCCAAGGGGCTGAGAGATAAACGGGAGGAGAGTGGGGCTGGGGAAAAGGTAGTTGGGAATGCGATAGGTAGATGAAGGTGGGTGGGGGGTGATGGTGATACCCTACCTGTTCATCTCCTTGCCCACCTATCCGCTGCACCCTCTGCTCCGACCTATCACCATTTATCTACATTAAATTTACCTCACATTTTTCCAAATTAAACTCCATTTGCCACTCCTTAGCATAATGACCTAATTGATCAATATCTCTTTGTAATAGTAGAAAACCTTCTTCATTGTTCACTGTACCACCAATTTTGGTGTTATCCACAAACCCACTAACCACGCCACCTATATTCTTATCCAAATTGTTTTGACAAACAAAAGTGGACCCAGTACCAATCTCTGTGGAACATCAATGTTCTGTGGACCTTCAGTCCAAAAAAACAACCTGCCACCACCCTCCTCTGTCTCCTACCATAAAGCCAATTTTGTATCCAATGGCAAGCTCACCCTGAATTCCATGTGATCTAACTTTAATTTACTTTAAATTAGTCTACAAAACCATGCCGACTCTCCAAGTGTATATAAATTCTTCTTTTCGGAATCACCTCTAAAACTTACCTACCACTAATGTCAGGCTATCAGGCCTGTGGTTCCCAGGCTTCTTCTTACAGCCTTTCTTAAATAAAAGCACAACACTAGTCACCTTCCAGCTCTGTTTATACAAATATTTCTGCTAGGGGTCCCGCAATTTCTTCCTTAACTTCCCACAATATCCTGAGGATTTATCCATCTTTATTTTTCCTAAGTCCTCCAGAACTTCCTCTTCTGCAATGTGAACTGTTTTCAAAACATCAATGTTTATTTCCCCAAATTCTCTAACCTCCATTTCTTTCTCCACAGTAAAAGGTGCCATGAAATATTCATTTAATATCTCTCCAATCTCCTGAGGTTCAACACATGGACAACCTTGTTGATCTTAAAGGGACCCTATTCTCTCTATAGTTGCTCTTTGGCTCTAATGTATTTGTAAAATCCGTGTAGAATTATTCTTAATCTTATTTGCCATATTCCCTTGTTGCTCTCCTGATTTGCTTCTTAACAATGCCCCTACACTCTTCAAGAGATTTAGTTGCTCCCAGTTGTTTATATCGAATATGGGATTCTTTCTCATTCTTGACTAGAACCCCAATATCTTCATTCATTCATTACTCCCTCCTCTTACCAGCCTTACCCTT
Organism: Hemiscyllium ocellatum; assembly: GCF_020745735.1. Lineage (NCBI taxonomy): Eukaryota > Metazoa > Chordata > Chondrichthyes > Orectolobiformes > Hemiscylliidae > Hemiscyllium > Hemiscyllium ocellatum. The sequence goes on from NC_083415.1 coordinate 55,694,813, forward strand.
CACTCTAACAGGAACAGTAACATAATGTCACTGAACTTCTGTTATCACACTTTTGAAAGTCTCTCACTTGTCAATCATCCCTATATCTATGATCAGTCTACTCTAATTAATTTTTGAAAGTTCTTGATTAGTACCGTTAAAACTTGCATTAATCCAATGAAGCACTTTAACGTTAATGGAAGACTTATCCTTTTTCGTAACTATTCTAAAACCATTAGAATTATGATCACTAGTCCCAAAGTGTTCCCCGGCTTACACTTCAATCACTTGCTCTGCCTTATTTCCAAGGTCAACATTGTTAATATTTGCTTTAAAAAATGAAAACACTTCAATATGAACAAGGGGGAATTTAATTTCTACTTCTAACTTTTCTTATTCCAAGCCTTATTCCCAAAGGACATCTAAGACAATGGTCAAAGCTTGTGGGGTTGCAATGGGATTCTGAATCTGCCTCAGTCATGAAATTTGTTATGACGTGTGATGAATAACATGATTATGTTTTGATCTGATTCTTTAACCCAGGGTAAAATGGAGCAATGAAGAAATTCACATGATGTGTTGAGTTCTGCCGAACAGGCTGCATGACTTGGATACCACGGGACAGAGTTGTCAACATTTAAGTTGTTTAACTGCTTGAAGTGATAAATGAGTGATTTTTTTGTGTTCTTAAGAGCTTATGATTAAAATTGTGCACTTTTTAATTTCAAGAATATAATTTATTCATAAAAATCTTTGTATATATACATTGGCACAAAAACAGTTCAGTTGTGCACAGTTGCACATCAAGCAAACAAATAAAACATTGAACTTCGACTATGCCAAAAATATCAAAGACCTCTCTTACACATAAATATTAGTATTGTATGTATACATGAGGTGCTAGGAGGGTCCAATAACTGAACAGACCCCCATTTAACTTCAGCAGAAAAACCTTAGACAGTGGTCTTTCCCCACTGCGCCTTGGTGACAGCTGCTCCAAGCTTTAATGCATCCCTCAGCACATCGTCCTGGACCTTGGAATGTGCCAGTCTAGAACACTCAGTTGGGGTTAACTCCTTGGTCTGGAAGACCACCAGGTTTCAGGTAGACCAAAGAATGTCTTTCACGAGTTAATGGTCCTTCGGGCACGGTCAATGTTTGTTGCAGTATACGTTCTGGGGAACGGACCGTACAGCACAGAGTCCCATGTCATGGAGCTGCTCAGGGCGAACCTCGTCAAAAGCCCACTGCATCTGTCTCTAGACTTCCTTTGCAATGGCACATTTCAGAGATGTGTGACAGTCTCAACCATCTCCTACATCCATTTCGAGGGCATCATGCAGTAGCGCAAATTGACCACGCGAACATGAAGGATCTCACAGATAGTGCCCTTCTCACCACCAGCCAAGTGGTGTCTTGGTGTTTGTTGGAAAGTTCTGGTCATGGGGCATTCTGCCAAATGACTTTGACAGTCTGCTCAGGGAACCACACGCAGGATCCACCCTCACATTTTCCCTCAGGTTCTCGAGGACACCTGTTTTTCCTGTCCAGGAGCAGCCAGAGACAGAGCGGAGGTGACCCGGAGACCAGGAGGGTGCCAAGAAGGTAAGGACTTTGTATATATTTGGGCAGTGGTTAAATCTGAGATACTACGCATGTAGTATCTCCCTCCCATTCCTTCCTCCTCTAACCAGAAGAAAAAGACTCTGTAAGGTAAGATTTTTTTTTCTCTTTCTTTTCTTTCATATATTTAAGTGCATTGTTTACAATGGCAGGGGACCTCACACCCGTGGAATGTGCCTCTTGTTTGATGTGGGAGTTCAGGGACATGGCTGACATTCCTGACACTTACACTTGCAAGAAATGTGTCCAGCTGCAACTCTTGTTTGACCGCATGACGGCTCTGGAGCCGCGGATGGACTCACTGTGGAGCATCCGCGATGCTGAGGAGGTCGTGGATAGCACGTTTAGTGAACTGGTCACACCACAGGTTAGAATTGCTGAGGGAGACAGTGAATGGGTGACCAAAGGACAGAGAAAGATTAGGAAGGCGGTGCAGGTATCCCCTGCTGTCATCTCCCTCCAAAACAGGTATACCGTTTTGGACACTATTGGGGGAGATGGCTCACCAGGGGAGGGCAGTAGTCGCCAAGATCATGGCACTGTGGCAGGTACTGCTGTTCAGAAGGGCGGGAAAAAGACTTATAGGGCCATAGTCATAGAGGATTCTAATGTAAAGGGAGTAAATAGGTGGTTCTGTGGCCGAAAACGAAATTTTCGGATGGTATGTTGCCTCCCAGGTGCTCAGGTCAGGGATGTCACTAATTGGCAGCAGAGCATTCTAAAAGGGGTGGGCGAACAGCCAGTTGTCTTGGTGCATATAGGCAGCAAAAATATAAATAAAAAACAAGATGAGGTCCTGAAAGCAGACTGCAGGGAGCTAGGAGAGAAGTTAAAGAAGAGGACCTCAAAGTTGGTGATCTCGGGATGCTACCAGTGCCACGTGCTAGCCAGCGTAGAAATGAGAGAATAGGCAGGATGAACATGTGGCTTGAGGCATTGTGTAGGAGGGAGGGGTTCAGATTTGGGGAAGGTGGGATTATGACAAATTGGACAGTATACACCTGAATCAGACTAGAACTAACGTCCTTGCGGGGATTTTGCTATTACTGTTGGGGTGGTTTTAAACAAATGTGGCAGGAGACTGGGAACTAGAAGCAAAGACAAGTAGACAGCGAGATGGAAACTGGAGACTGTAAGAATCATGAAATTAGCATTATTAAGTGGTAGAGTAGGCAGAGAGCAGATGAACGCAAAAGAACTGGTGGCCTGAAGTGCATATACTTTAATGCAAGGAGTATAGTGGGTAAGGCAGATGAACTTAGGGCTTGGATTGCTGCCTGGGCGTATGACATTATTGTGATCACAGAGACTTGGTTGAAGGTAGGGCATGGTTGGCAACTAAATGTTCCAGGATACAGATGCTTCAGACAGGACAAGGAGGGAAGTTAAAAAAAAGGCGGGGTGGGGTAGGAGTTGCATTTCTAGTCAGGGATGATATCACGGCTGTGCTAAAGGAGGACACTGTGGAGAGCTTGAGTAGTGAGGCATCATGGGTGGAGCTGAGAAATAAGAAGGGTGCAGTTACATTGTTGGGGCTGTATTACAGACCTCCCAACAGTGAGCGTAAGGTAGAAGAACAAATAGGTAAACTGATTATGGAAAGATGTAGAGGCAACAGGGTGGTGGTGATGGGAGATTTTAATTTTCCCAACATTGACTGGGATATACTTAGTGTCAGCATTTGTAAGAAGCATCCAGGAGAGTTTTCTAGAACAGTATGTTAACAGTCTAATGAGGGAAGGGACCATATTGGACCTGGTGTTGGGGAATGAGCCAGACCAGGTGGTAGAATTACAGTGGGGGATCTCTTTGGGAACAGGGACCATGATTCTGTAAGGGAAGAGTATTAGACTGGGAAAAGGCCAATTATATCAAAATTAGCTGGGAAATGTCGATTGGAAACATCTATTTGAATGGAAGTCCACATTTGATATGTGGGAGGCTTTCAAAGACAGGTTAAAGATAATGCAGGATCGGCATGTTCCTTTAAAAGCAAAGGATAGGAAAGGCATGATTCGTGAATGGTGGGTGACAGGAGAAATTATACGGCTAGCCATGAGGAAAAGGGAAGCGTACATACGGTCTAGGCAGCTAAGAACAGAACGGGCTCCTGGAGGAATATCAGGAGAGTAGGACCAGTCTTAAACGAGGAATCAAGCAGTCTAAAAGGGATCATGAAATAGCTTTAGTGAGCAGAATTAAGGAGAATCCCTAATTTTTATTTAAGAAGCAAGTGGGTAACGAGAGAAAGGATTGGTCCACTAAAGGATAAGGAAGGAAGGCTGTGTGTCGAACCTGAGAGAATGGGTGAGATTCTGAATGATTACTTTGCATCAGTGTTCACTGAGGAGTGGGACATGATGAATGTTGAGATTAGAGATAGAAGTTTGATTACTCTGGATCACATTGACATAAGTAGGGAAGATGTGTTGGGTAGGTTAGAGGTTATTAAGGCGGACAAATCCTCAGGACCGGATGGGATCTATCCCAGGTTGCTGAGAGAGGCGAGAGAGGAAATAGCTGGGGCCCTGACAGATATATTAGTAACATCCTTAAATACAGGGGAGGGGCTGGAGGACTGGAGAGTTGCACCCGTTGTCCCCCTATGCAAGGGCAGTAGGGATATTCCAGGTAACTACGGACCAGTGAGCCTGACGTCAGTGGTGGCAAAGTTGCTGGAGAAGGTACTGAGGGATAAAATCTATTTATATTTAGAAAAGAATGAGCTTACCAGTGATAGGCAACATGGTTTTGTGTAGGGGAGATCATGCCTTACTAATTTAATAGAGTTCTTTGAGGAAGTGACCAAGTTGATAGATGAAGGAAGGGCTGTAGATGTCATATACATTGACTTTAGTAAGGCATTTGATAAGGTTCCCCATGGTGAACTAATGGAGAAAGTGAAGTCAAATCGTGTGCAGGGTGTTCTAGTTAGATGGATAAAGAACTGGTTGAGCTACAGGAGACAGAGAGTGGTAATTGAATGGAGTTTCTCGAAATGGAGAAAGATGACCAGTGGTGTTCCACAGGGGTCAATGCTGGGGCTACTGTTGTTGGTGATATACGTAAATGATCTGGAAGAGGGCACTATTGGTATGATCAGCAAGTTTGCAGATGACACCAAAATTGGTGGAGTAGCAGGAAGCTTAGGGGATTGTCCAAGAATACAGGAGGATATAGATAGACTGGAGAAGTGGCAGATGGAGTTCAATCTAGGCAAATGTGAGGTGATGCATTTTGGGAGGTCTAATTCATGAGTGAATTATACAGTAAATGCTAGCGTCTTGGTAAAGTTGATGAACAGAGAGGTCTGGGAGTGCAGGTCCATTGTACCCTGAAGGTTTCTGCACAGGTGGATAGAGTGGTCAAGAAGTCATATGGTATGCTTGCCATCATTGGATAGGGTATTCAGTATAAGAGCTGGCAGGTCATGTTAAAATTAGACAAGACTTTGAATCAACCGCATTTAGAATAGTATGTACAGTTCTGGTCGCCACGTTACCCAAAGGATGTGGATGCTTTGGAGAGAGTGCAGAGAAGGTTTATGAGGATGTTGCCTGGCATGGGATGTGCTAGCTATGAAGAGTGGTTGAGTAAGTTAGGATTGCTTTCGTTAGAAAAAAGGAGATTGAGGGAGGACTTGATTGAGGTCTACAAAATCATGAAGGGTATAGATAGGGTAAATAGAAGTAAGCTTTTTCCCAGGGTGAAGGATTCAATAACGAGAGGTCACGCTCTCAAGGTGAGAGGTGAAAAGTTTGAGGAGGATACACGCGGCAAGTACTTTACACAGAGGGTGATAGGTGCCTGGAACGCGTTGTCAGCAGAGGTAGTAGAGGCAAGCACGGTAAATTCATTTAAGACGCGTCTGCACAGATGCATGAGTAGGTGGGGAGCAGAGGGATACAGATGCTTAGGAATTGGGCGACGGGTTTACACAGTAGATTTGGATCAGCTCAGGCTTGGAGGGCCGAAGGGCTTGTTCCTGGGCTGTAAATTTTCTTTATTCTTTGACACTATATGCTGACCACTTCCTGTTGGACTTGTGGTCAAAGGTGTTTCTCTTTGCAAATTTCTTTACAAAGGACAGGTGATATAGAATGGTCTAACTACTTGGAGCATTCCATGGCAGCCAGCCCAGTCCCATCTTTTGCAACATCAGGGATTGGAGAACCTCAGTACATAGTGACACTTGGTGTTTATTTATCGAGGGTCTATGCACAGCTCGATGCAGCCACACACAAAGGTGGCTGTCAGGAGGGCGACATTGGGTACATTCTTGCCCCACTTTTCCAGAGTTTTGTCATGGAATCCCTACAGATTTGGTCCATCTTAGGCTTCCAAATGAAACGGAAGACGACTAAGGTGACTGAAAGAGCACAGTTTTGGAGAAGAACTTGTGCTACGTACAACAACAGAGAAAGCACATCACACCTGATGACCAGCTTTTTACCTGCAATGGAGAGAGTGTGGTGCTCCCAAAGGGGACCAGTTTCTGATTCACTTTGACAATGCACTCCTCCCAAGATTTTGTGCAGGTCCCAGCCCTTTCGAATCATTTTCCCAGCACCTTCAGGTAATCTGTCCTGAGGGTAAAGGCAATGAAGGATGAGTCAACCCAATTCCCAAAGAATATGGTCTCGTTCTTGCTTCAATTTACCTGAGGCCAGTTGGAACTGATCGCAGATGCTCACGAGTCTGTGCACTGACAGTGGATCTGATCAGAAAACGGCGATGTCATCTAAGTACATGGAGGCTTTGACCTGCTGGCCTCAACCATCTAGAATAGTCACCCCCAGCATACTAACAGACCCTTGGGTCCAACTGACTAGATATCCTAAATAAATCTGGTCCCACTTGCCAGCATCTGACCCATAACCCTCTAAGCCCTTCCTATTCATATTCCCATCTAGGTGCCTTTTAAATGTTGTAAATTGTACTAGCCTCTACCACATCCTCTGGCAGCTCATTCCACACACATACCACCCTCTGTGTGAAAAGGTTGCCTCTTAGATCCCTTTTAAATCTTTCCTCTCTCACCTCAAACATGTACCCTCTAATTTGGGACTCACCTATCCCGGGGAAAAGACCTTGTCTATTTACTGGATTAGTGGTGCTGGAAGAGCACAGCAGTTCAGGCAGCACCCGAGCTTGTCTATTTACCCTATCCATGCACCTCATGATTTTAAGTCCATTCAATGGTAATTAGGAAGGAGAGCAGATGGCAGGGGCAAATCAAATCCACTTAATTGGCATTGCTATTACAGAGGATGGTGATATGGATACTTCTGTAATGACAGACCGTTTGAGCCAACAAAGTACATAAGGTTGAAAGATCACAAATTTATTCTCTGTTTTTCTGGAGCTCATGTTTTGTGAATAAACACAAAGAAGTGTAAAAGAAGTGTTAAAAAAATAAGGTTACATTCCTCATTCTACTAACAACCCAGCTGCATAAAAGGTGCCAGGAGAAAGTGAGGACTGCAGATGCTGGAGATCAGAGTCGAGAATGTGATGCTGGAAAAGCACAGCAGGTCAGGCAGCATCCGATGAGCAGGAGAATCAACGTTTCAGGCATAAGCCCTTCATCAGGACTGTGGGGGGCACCCAGGTGGGCTGAGAGGTAAGTGTTGAGCTGAGCTGTTGGTGTTGAGCTGGGGGGAGGCGAGGCAAGTTAGTTAGGAAGGTGGGAAGTGGGTGCAGGTGGGGGTTGATGGTGATAGGTCAGAGTGGAAGGTGGAGCAGATAGGTGGGAAGGAAGAATATCAGAAGTACAAGAGGGTGCCGAGTTGGAGTGTTGGTTCTGGGCTACAGTGGAGCGGAGGGGAGATGAAGAAACTGGTGAAGTCGATGTTGATGCCATGTGTTGGAGGGTCCCTAGGCGGAAGGTGAGGTGTTCTTCCTCCAGTTGTCAGGTGGGTTGGATTTGACAGTGGAGGAGGCCCAGAATGTGCATGTTCCTGGTGGATTGGGAGGGGGGAGTTGAAGTGGTAGATTTGTCTCTCAGACCCCTCCTGATAAAGGGCATAAAAGATGCTGCAGAGACTTTACAAATTCTGGTGCCTTCAAAATCAGCCATCAGGTCTTTTGACATTGAACATAAAGTCATAGAGTCGTAGAGATGTATATCATGGAAACAGACCCTGCGATCAAACCCGTCCATGCCGACCAGATATCCCAACCCAATCTAGTCCCACTTGCCAGCACCTGGCCCAAATCCCTCCAAACCCTTCCTATTCATTTACCCATCCGAATGCCTCTTAAATGTTGCAATTGTACCAGCCTCCACCACATCCTCTGGCAGCTCATTCCATACATTTACCACCCTCTGCGTGAAAAAGTTGCCCTTTAGTCTCTTTTATATCTTTTCCCCTCTCATCCTAAACCTGTGCCCTCTAGTTCTGGACTCCCCGACCCCAGGGAAAAGACTTTGTCTATTTATCCTATCCATGCCCCTCAATTCTGTAAACCTCTATAAGGTCACCCCTCAGCCTCCAATACTCCAAGGAAAACAGCCCCAGCCTGTTCAGCCTCTCCCTGTAGCTCAAATCCTCCAACCCCGGCAACATCCTTGTAAATCTTTTCTGAACCCTTTCAAGTTTCACAACATCTTTCTAAAAGGAAGGAGACCAGAATTGCACGCAATATTCCAATAGTGGCCGAACCAATGTCCTGTATAGCCACAACATGACCTCCCAATTCCTGTACTCAATACACTGACCAATAAAGGAAAGCATACCAAACGCCTTCTTCACTTTCCTATCTACCTGCGACTCCACTTTCAAGGAGCTATGAACCTGCACTCCAAGGTCTCTTTGTTCAGCAACACTCCCTAGGACCTTACCATTAAGTCTATAAGTCCTGCTAAGATTTGCTTTCCCAAAATGCAGCACCTCACATTTATCTGAATTAAACTCCAGCTGCCACTTAGCCCATTGGCCCATCTGGTCCAGATCCTGTTGTAATCTGAGGTAACCCTCTTTGCTGTCCACTACACCTCCAATTTTGGTGTCATCTGCAAACTTACTGAATGTACTTCTTATGCCCGCAGCCAAATCATTTATGTAAATGAGAAAAAGTAGAGGACCCAGCACCGATCCTTGTGGCACTCCACTAGTCACAGGCCTCCAGTCTGAAAAACAACCCTCCACCACCACCCTCTGTCTTCTACCTTTGAGCCAGTTCTGTATCCAAATGGCTAGTTCTCCCTGTATTCCATGAGATCTAACCTTGCTAACCAGTCTCCCATGGAGAAAATTGTCGAACGCCTTACTGAAGTCCATATAGATCACATCTACTGCTCTGCCCTCATCAATTTTCTTTGTTACTTCTTCAAAAAACTCAATCAAGTTTGTGAGACGTGATTTCCCACGCACAAAGCCATGTTGACTATCCCTAATCAGTCCTTGCCTTTCCAAATACATGGAGAAAGTGAGGACTGCAGATGCTGGAGATCAGAGCCGAAAATGTGTTGCTGGAAAAGCGCAGCAGGTCAGGCAGCATCCAAGGAGCAGGAGAATCAACGTATCGAGCATGAGCCCTTCTTCAGGAATGAGGAGGGTGTGCCAAGCAGGCTAAGATAAAAGGTAGGGAGGAGGGACTTGGGGGAGGGCCGTTGGAAATGCAATAGGTGGAAGGAGGTTAAGGTGAGGGTGATAAGCCAGAGTGGGGGTGAGGGCGGAGAGGTCAGGAAGAAGATTGTAGGTTAGGAAGGTGGTGCTAAGTTCAAGGATTGGGACTGAGACAAGGTGGGGAGAGGGGAAATGAGGAAACTGGAGAAATCTGAGTTCATCCCTTGTGTTTGGAGGGTTCTTGGGCGGAAGATGAGGCACTCTTCCTCCAGCCATCGTGTTGCTATGGTCTGGCGATGGAGGAGTCCAAGGACCTGCATGTCCTTGGTGGAGTGGGAGGGGGAGTTGAAGTGTTGAGCCACGGGGTGGTTGGGTTGGTTGGTCCGGGTGTCCCAGAGGTGTTCTCTGAAACATTCCGCAAGTAGGCGGCCTGTTTCCCCAATATAGAGGAGGCCACATCGGGTGCAGCGGATGCAGTAAGTGATGTGTGTGGAGGTGCAGGTGAATTTGTGGCAGATACGGAAGGATCCCTTGGGGCATTGGAGGGAAATAAGGGGGGAGGTGTGGACACAAGTTTTGCATTTCTTGTGGTTGCGGGGAAGGTGCCGAGAGTGGAGGTTGGGTTGGTGGGGGGTGTGGACCTGACGAGGGAGTCACGGAGGGAGTAGTCTTTTCGGAATGCTAGTAGGGGAGGAGAGGGAAATATATCCCTGGTGGTGGGATCCGTTTGGAGGTGGTGGAAATGACGATGGATGATACGATCTATATGGAGGTTGGTGGGGTAGTAGGTGAGGACCAGTGGGGTTCTGTCCTGGTGGCGGTTGGAGGGGCAGGGTTCAAAGGCGGAGGAGCGGGAAGTGGAGGAGATGCGGTGGAGAGCATCGTCGATCACGTCTGGGGGGAAATTGCTGTCTTTGAAGAAGGAGGCCATCTGGGTTGTTCGGTATTGGAACTGATACTCCTGGGAGCAGATGCGGCGGAGACAAAGGAATTGAGAATATGGGATGGCATTTTTACAGGGACCAGGGTGGGAGGAGGTGTAGTCTAAGTCGCTGTGGGAGTCGGTCAGTTTACAGCAAATGTCCGTGTTGATTCGGTCGCCCGAGATAGAAATGGAGAGGTCCAGGAAGGGGAGGGAGGAGTCTGAGTCGGTCCAGGTAAATTTGAGGTCGGGATGGAAGGTGTTGGTAAAGTGGATGAACTGTTCAACCTTCTCATGGGAGCACGAGGCAGCGCCGATACAGTCTTCGATGTAGTGGAGGAAAAGGTGGGGGGTGGTGCCAGTGTAGCTGCGGAAGATGGACACATATCCTACGAAGAGGCAGGCATAGCTGGGGCCCATGTGGGTGCCCATGCTACTCCTTTGGTTCGGAGGAAGTGGGAGGATTGGAAAGAGAAGTTGTTCAGAGTGAGGACCAGTTCAGTCAGTCGAAGGAGGGTGTCAGTGGAAGGGTACTGGTTGGTACGGCGAGAAAGGAAGAAGCGGAGGCTTTTTTGTCCATCGTGATGGGGGATGGAGGTGTACAGGGACTGGATGTCCATGGTGAAGATAAGGCGTTGTGGACCGGGGAAGCGAAAATCATGGAGGAGGTGGAGAGCGTGGGTGGTGTCCCGAACGTATGTGGGGAGTTCTTGGACTAAGGGGGACAGGACCATGTCAAGGTACGCGGAGATGAGTTCTGTGGGGCAGGAGCAGGCTGAGACAATGGGTCGGCTCGGGCAGTCAGGTTTGTGGATTTTGGGCAAGAGGTAGAAACGGGCGGTGCGGTGTTGTGGGACTATGAGGTTGGAGGCGGTGGATGGTAGATCCCCTGAAGTGATGAGGTTATGGATGGTTTGGGAGATGATGGTTTGGTGGTGGGAGGTGGGGTCATGGTCAAGGGGTCAGTAGGAGGAAGTGTTCGCGAGCTGGCGTTTAGCCTAAGTGGTGTAAAGGTCGGTGCACCAAACTACTACCGCGCCTCCCTTGTCTGCCGGTTTGATAGTGAGGTTGGGGTTGGAATGGAGGGAGTGGGGGGCTGCACGTTCCAAGGGTGAGAGGTTGGAGTGGGTGAGAGGGGTGGACAGGTTGAGGTGGTTAATGTCGCGGCGGCAGTTGGCTATGGAGAGATCGAGGGCAGATAAGAGGCCAGCACGGGGTGTCCAGGTGGATGGGGTGCATTGTACATCCTGTCCCTCAGGATTCCCTCCAACAACTTGCCCACCACTGAAGTCAGGCTCACCGGTCTATAGTCCCTGGCTTGTCTTTACCGCCTTTCTTAATCAGTGGCACCACATTTGCCAACCTCCAGTCTTCCGGCACCTCACTTGTGACTATCAATGATACAAATATCTCAGCAAGAGGCCCAGCAATCACTTCTCTAGTTTCCCACAGAGTTCTTGGGTACACTTGATCAGGTCCTGGGGATTTATCCACCTTTAACTGTTTCAAGCCATCCAGCACTTCCTCCTCTGTAATCTGGACATTTTGCAAGATGTCACCATCTATTTCCCTACAGTCTATATCTTCCATATCCTTTTCCACAGTAAATACTGATGCAAAATATTCATTTAGTGTCTCCCCTATTTTCTGTGGATCCACACAAAGGCCACCTTTCTGATCTTAGAGGGGCCCTATTCTCTCTCTAGTTACCCTTTTGTCCTTCATATATTTGTAAAAACTCTTTGGATTCTCCTTAATTCTATTTACCAAAGCTATCTCATGTCCCCATTTTGCCCTCCTGATTTCCCTCTTAAATATACTCCTACTTCCTTTATACTCTTCCAAGGATTCACTCAAACTATCCTGTCTCTACCTGTCATATGCATCCTTCTTTTTCTTAACCAAATCCTCAATTTCTTTAGTTATCCAGCATTCTCTATACCTACCAGCCTTCCCTTTCACCCTTACAGAAATATACTTTCTCTGGATTCTTGTTATCTCATTTCTGAAGGCTTCCCATTTTCCAGCCGTCCCTTTACCTGCGAACTTCTGCCTCCAATCAGCTTTCTAAAGTTCTTGCCTAATACCGTCAAAATTGGCCTTTCTCCAACTTAGAACTTCAACTTTTAGATATGATCTATCCTTTTCCATCACTATCTTAAAACGAATAGAATTATGGTCGCTGACATCTCAGTCATCTGCCCTGCCTTATTTCCCAAGAGTAGGTCAAGTTTTGCACTTTCTCTAGTAGGTACATCCACATACTGAATCAGAAAATTGTCTAGTACACACTTAAGAAATTCCTCTCCATCTAAACCTTTAACACTAAAGCAATCCCAGTCGATGTTTGGAAAATTAAAATCCCCTACCATAACTACCCTATTATTCTTACAGATAGCTGAGATCTCCTTACAAGTTTGTTTCTCAATTTACCTCTGACTATTGGAGGGTCTATAATACAATCCCAATAAGGTAATCATCCCTTTCTTATTTCTCAGTTCCACCCAAATAACTTCCCTGGATGTATTTCCAGGAATATCCTCCCTCAGCACAGCTGTAATGCTATCCCTTATCAAAAATGTCACTCGCCCTCCTCTTTTGCCTCCCTTTCTATCCTTCCTGTAGCATTTGTATTCTAGGAGAAAGTGAGGACTGCAGATGCTGGAGATCAGAGCTGAAAAATGTGTTGCTGGAAAAGCGCAGCAGGTCAGGCAGCATCCAAGGAGCAGAAGAATCGATGTTTCGGGCATAATTATCTTCCTATCCTATGTGCTTTGACTTTTCCACTAACCTATTACAAAAGAGATAACAAACGTCTTCTGAAAATCCAAATTCACCACATCTACTGCTTCTCCCTATCTGTTCTACTGGTTACATCCTCAAAAACGTCCAATAGATTTGTTAAGCATGATTTACCTCTTGCTGGCCTTGTCCAATCCCAAATTTTCAAATAATCTATTATCATGTCTTTTATAATAGAGTCTATCATTTTGCCCACTAATAATGTTGGGTTAACTGATCTGTAATTCTGTTTTTTTCTCCTTCTTTTTTTAAATAGATTGGTCACATTTGCCATCCTCCAATATATAGAAACAGCTCCAGAGTCAATACAGTTTTGAAAGATGACCATCAATGCATCCAATATTTCCAGGGCCACTTGCTTTATTACTCTCTTCAATGGGTCAGTTTCTGCACCTCCAGCACAATGATATCAAACATATCTTCCCCCCCATCACAGCATTATCTCCAAGATATCCAAGTCCACTCCTCAGCCAACAGCAACACCATGTCCTCTTCCTATGGCATCTTTCTATAAAAAAACAAGACATGCAACACTGCTCATTTACCTCCTCTTCTCTCACCATCCAAGGCTCCAAACACTCATTCTTGGTGTATCTGATTTAAGTATACTTTAAACTTTATCTACTGTATTCACTACTCTCTACTCTGGGACACCGAATGGAGATTTGGTGACCACTTCATGGAATACCTCCATTCAGTCTGTCAGCATGACCCTGAGTTTCCAGTGGCCTGTCATTTGACATCTTCCTCTCACACAACACATCTCTGTACTTTGCTTGATGCAGTGTTCATGTGAACAGCACTTCACCTTTGAACTCGGCCTTCCAGTCTCAATGCTGGGCTCAGACTCTAATCTGTTTCCCAATTTGACTTTATTTGCTTCTTTCATTTTTTTTCCAGTCAGCATCACATTGATTCTAGGCACATCTTCATTTCTTTGTTTCTTTTCTTGCACCATCACCAATTGCTTTGACCATGGAAGACTTTCATATTCTGTGGTCTCAGAACTACCTTTTGTCTTTATCCCGCCCAAGCCTTGCTGAGAGCTCATTACATCTGTAATTTCTCCTAGTTCGGATCAAAGATCACAGATCTGAATGCCAATTTCACTTCTCTCCGCAAAAGTTCTCACAAACTGCAAAGTATTTCCAGCAGTTCCTGCTGTTATCTCTATTTACAAGCAGAGAACTATAATTAGAAGCATCTATCTCATTTATTTCAAATGCAGAAGATTGGTGTGGAGTGGTGAAGGTAAAAAAGCTGGGAGTCTTTTCAAAGCAGGGTTGAGGGCATGTCCTTGATGAGTAAATGAGAAATTGGGTCGAATCACAGAATTGTTACAGCACAGAAGGGAACTATTCAGTCCACAGTGTCTTTGTCTGATCATTTAAATCATTGCCATTTTCCAGCCTTCCCCTCTTAATCATGAAGTCTTCCTTTTGAGGTAACAGGCGAATTCTCTTTTGAGTATACTGTTATGGATCAGACCAGATCCCCTCAAAATATATTAAGAAGGTAGCCTTGGTTCTAATTTAAAGGTAAATGTCAGGTGTTGTGTTCCAGATGCAATTTGATTGGTCAGACTATTCAAAGTTAAGCAATATAAATTTATTCAAGCACTATTGTCAAAATACAACAAAAGAAAGGAGAACTTGCAATAACCTAATTCTGTTGGAAAACTTAATAGAATAATAAATACAGTAATAGTTAACTGTTTCAATATAGTAACATCTCATGAACACACCCTTGGCAACTGGGCAAATTCAGAAACCAGACCACTCGAAACATTCTTAAGCAGGTAGCCCAGACCATAACTTTGCAATTTGTTTTGTTAAGTGCACAGCGAAAATTAAATTAGCAAGGTTGACGACCAGGTTTAAAATAGACAAAAAAATTTATTCACAAAATTACACAATTGAACACGAAAAACAGAATAATGAACCCCGATAGAACTCAGTCTATCCAAACTAGACTTAAGTATGCTGTTCCAAATATATACAACAGTCCCAATAAGCAAACCTCCTTTAAAACACAGTACAAACAAGGGTCAAATGCTTACAGGTTGAAGTTAGAAGGACAGGAAGAGAGAGAGAGAGGGCGCGCGAGAGAGAGAGACTGTACAGACAGTCCACTGCTGAACTTCCCAGCCAGTTCTGGACTGAACTAAACTGCTCAGCCAGACAGCTGACCACTCCCTTTTCATTCTACAGGTCACTTCTAAAACATGACCACTTTGGCCTGAAGTCTCATCTGTTTACAGATAAACAAAAGGCCTCTCAAAATCCTTTTCATCTCTGTACCAAACCAGTCTGATTGGAGCCTGACCTGATTTATTACCCCTCTGAAAAAAAAACAATGACAGAGTATCCTTGAGCCAAGGAACAACTCTTAGAAAAAAAAGTCTAGCCTTGTGACAGTATTTATCAAAAGACAATTCTGAGAGACGGTGCTAAAACCTAACAAAAAATCCTGCATTTGTGAGAGCTTGACTATACCCACTCAGGCTGCTCCTACTGTTCCAACTTGAAAAAAAACCTGAGGCTTCACAAGTTGTTTATCTTCTCATAGACTGCTTGCTACCTATCCCCTATTATCTCTCTAAAAGAAACCAGGACTAAACACATCTCTTAAAACCACATTATCATCACAATACAAATCAGAACCTGCCTCCATCACAGTTTCGGGCAGCATATTCCAGATCCTGACTATTCACTTCTCTATTTCCTTTGTCAATTACTTGAACTCTGCATCCTATCATTCTTAATGCTTTCAAGAATGGGTACAGTTATTCCCTGTCTACTCTGTTCAGACATCTCACAATCTTGGACATGTTAGATCTCATTTCAACTTTCTCTTTGACAAGGCAAACAGTCTGAACATCCTAATGTAATTCTCAGAAAGTCATAGCACTTCATTCCCTACTGTACTCCCTTCAATTAAGATCAATAGGGGGATGCTGGTGAACGTGATCATTCTCCATCTCTTGGGAACACATTGTCGTGTTGAGACACGAACAGTGAAATTCATCATTGTCCCCAATATGCTAGCTTGGTTCTTCAGTCGACTGAAAAGAAGAATATTTGAGAACCTGGTTTCTCAAACCTGGGACTGAAGTCAGGGTCGACCAGACGGCAATGATTCCTGTATGCTTGTTTAAGTTAGATATTTGACTGAGTGGGCTGCATGTATTTTTCCGAATCAATCTTATCAAAGATGGCATGACACACCTCTCAAGCAGGTTCAACCTGGACCCAGACCTTCTGCCTAAGGGTGAGGGACATTACCACAACACTGTGAGAACCATAATTCAGACTTTTGAACAGACCTCACATATAATAGAGTTGACTTTTCCCTGTGCTTATCAGTAGTTTTCATACAATATTTAGCAGGCTGTTCTTTTACCCTGTTTTGCTTATTTAAGGTGTGATTTGCTTGGATAGCACACAGATAAATACTTTTCACTAATACTGGAGATCACAGTGAGTCAGGTAGCATCAGAACAGAGTGAAAGCAATCTAAGGTTTCGAGTCTAGATGGCTCTTCATTAGATTCACTGTATCTCGATACATGGCAGTAATAAATCAAATCAAAGATATTTTTCTAATCAGCCTGTCATGACATATCTCTCGAGCAACTGGGGTTTGAAACCAAGCCTCCTTGATCAGACGTAGGGATATTACCACTGCACAAGAATTATTTTCAATATTTTTTCTGATGCTATTACACACTTCTGACGCAGCTGGGACTTGAACCCACCTAGGCCTCCTTGTTCAGAGATAGGGACATTACCACTGAATAAGAGCTATTATCCGTTTTTTTTCCTGATGTTATTACACACATCTGGAGTGGATGGGTCTTTAATCAACCTAGGTCTCCTGGATAAGAGTCAGGGACATTACCACTGCACAAGAAGAACGATTATTCGTTTTTTTCTGATGTTATTAGACACTTTTGCAGCAGATATGTCTGTAACCGGCCTATGCTCCTTGTTCAGAGATAGATTCATTACCATGGCACTACAAAGACCCCTGCTGCAGAACAAAAGAAAGTGGCTTCACCAGCATGCCTCGGAAAAGCGCATGCGCGGCCACCCCTACGCTGTTTGGGGCGCATGCGCGTCCCTCTCCCTGACGGGACAGGAACGCATGCGCGAGTCCTCCAGAAGGCGAGGATATCAAGGCGCCCCCGGCTCTCCCGAGGCGGGACCTGACGTCATCCCGCAGCCGGTCCTTGACACCGATTGGCTGAAATGCCGACCTATGAGAAGGCACCTTACTGCGGGCCTGGTCCGTGCTTCGGCTGGGGCCGGCCCAATGGGTGCGCGGCTGTTTGTGGGGTGGGCGAGTGGGTAGTTGTCTCTCTGGATGCTGGTCGCTGTGTTGACGGGACCTGTAGGGGGGGTGGGAGGGGGAGGAGGGAGGAGATCGCGGATCCTGTTCAGCATCAGTCGGTGAAATTTATGGCTGTGTGGGATTAACGTTGCGGCAGTGACCCGCGGGATGAGAGCGGTTGGGCCGGCGGCCGGTAAGGTGTGTGTCAGAGTGCGGGGCCCTGCGAGCCTCGGGCTACCCTCAGGGGGCAGAGGGAGCCTTGGCATCCTCCCCGGGCCCGGTGCCACTCTAACCCGCTGTCATTCATTGTGCCGCGGTGTTTCCAGCTTTACCTTCCCTCCCCGCCTCTTTACAGGGTGTTTAGTTGACACCCAAACCCCTCAGTTTGCTCAGTTATTGTACCGTCGATTAAACGAAATACAAACCAGTTATCCATATGTTTTTTGAGAATATTTCTCACACGGCGCGTCTGAAATCTATCTGTCAGTTCAGATCAGCGTTTCTACACAAGTGTCACATTCCCTTGTTCGGTGTTAAACACAGTTGTAGTATCTTTAATTTCTCTATTAATCCGGAAGGAGACCTTCTGACCTATTATGCCTCTGAAACAAAATCTCCAGTAAGTCCTTAACCCTCCTCTCTTTCCTCATTACCCCTGCCGGAGTCACATTTTTCAAACATTTATCCAATTCACTTTCGAAAGGTACCTTTGGATGGGCTTCCATCACTCTTTTTTTTGTACGAGCACGAATGTCAGTTTTCCTTGTGATCGATATGATTATAATCAACTGCTGCAAATGTGTTGCTGGTCAAAGCACAGCAGGCCAGGCAGCATCTCAGTTTTAGAGAATTCGACGTTTCGAGCATAAGCCCTTCATCATGATTATAATCAAGTTATTTGCTTTGTTCTGTTCGAAGAATGCAACGGTGCTAATTCATCTGTCATGTTAACTACAGTTTAAATTTACTTCAATAAATCTTGTCTTGCATTTTCTGTTGAATTCAATAGTTAAAGCACATAAATGTTTCTCTATGCAATTGCATAAATGGGGTTACTTCATCTTTTGTTAAATGCGTTGTTACAGAAGTAATGGTTAGTATGATTGTGTACTATATATTACCTGATATTCTATTTTTCATCAAATTATTTATCCTTTATAAAATGAGTTCTTTAATGTTCTGTTTTTAGTAAATCAGTCTTTCTGGTGGGATGGATTTAAACCTTACAGAAAATAAATTGTGTGACAGATGTGTGTCTCCAGTTGCTCCCAGAAACATGCTTCAAGGGTGAAATAAACTGTATCGCTACAAACCAGTTTGATTTTTAAATTGTGCATTGAAAATTTTAGTTTAGAGGCTCAGTGATTGCTCTGCATGAGATCTATTTAAACAGCTTTTCTGTGTGAAAAGATGAGTATAGAAACTAGTTATTGCGCATGTAATAACTTACTGTTTTTACAAAGCATACGCTTCAATGTAAACTCTGTCAAGTATTGGACGTAGATCTCTCAAGTTGATTTTTCAAAAATAATTCTTGTGGGAAAATTTTGTTTTCCTGTGACACTAGCTGAGAAATGTGTTGGTGTGCAAATAGGCCCTCTTTAATGGGGTTGATTTTTACTTTTACTTTGACACTGACACTGACCCATTACACCCAGCTTGCAGTGTCACTACATTTTTATATGTAAGCAGTTGAACCTCATTAAGATAGTTGACAAGTTCTTCTGTACTTCAATCAGGAGTATTTCTTAAAATTTTCTTTCATGTTGTGATTTATTCTGCCTTATTAATTGTGCTAATGCAGAAGTTGCTGGTGTATTCATCAGTAATCAGTGGCACATGAATGCAAGATAAAATACAAGATTTTAGGACAAAGTTCTTCACATTGTCTTGGTTCACACTGATTTATTGGGGTGTAGGTCCTTCCGCTGATACAATGAGATGCTGTATTGGACTAGAGTCAGAGTTACAGCGTCATAGAGATGTACAGCATGGAAACAGACACTATGGTCCAACTTGTCCATGCTGACCAGATATCCTAACCTAATGTAGTCCCATTTTCCAGACTTGGCTGATATCACTCAAAATCCTTCCTATTCATATACCCATCCAGATGCCTTTTAAATGTTGTAAATGTACCAACCTCCACCACTTCCTCTGGCAACTTGTCTTATACGTGCACCATGCTCTGCATGAAAGAATTGCCCCTTAGGTCTCTTAACTTTGTTCCCCTCCCTCCTAAACCTGTGTCCTCTAGTTCTGGACTCCCCCACCCCAGGGAAAGTTGTCTATATTCCCTATCTATGCCCCTCATGATTTTATAAAACTCTACAAATGAACAGAAACATACTAAATTGGTGGCTTGTCACCGGCATAGAATATTTGTGTGTATCCCTCAGCATTTTGTAATTACACATTTGTAATTCTTAGATCTTGAGATTTTGTATTTTCAGAATATTATACACAGTACATAATTTTATCAGGTTGTGAGTTTGCTTGCTGAGCTGGTAGATTTGTTCTTGGATGTCTCGTCACCATGCTAAATAATGTCATCATTGAGCCTCCAGTGAAGCATTGGTGTTCTATTTATTTGTAAGCTATTTATTTGTCTCAGTTTGTTGTGGTAGGCGATATCACTTCCGGTTCTGTTTCTGAGAGGTTGGTAAATAGGGTCCAAATCTATATCTTTGATGGAGTTCTGGTTGAATGTCAGGTCATAGTCATAGAGATGTACAGCATGGAAACAGACACTTCGGTCCAACCCGTCCATGCCGACCAGGTATCCCAACCCAATCTAGTCCCACCTGCCAGCACCCGGACCATATCCCTCCAAACCCTTCCTATTCATATACCCATCCGAATGCCTCTTAAATGTTGCAATTGTACCAGCCTCCACCACATCCTCTGGCAACTCATTCCATTCACGTACCACCCTCTGCGTGAAAATGTTGCACTTTCGGTCTCTTTTATATCATTCCCCTCTCACCCTAAATCTATGCCCTCTAGTTTTGGACTCCCTGACCCCAGGGAAAAGACCAGAACAGCCGCAACATGACCTCCCAACTCCTTTACTCAATACTCTGACCAATAAAGGAAAGCACACCTTCTTCACTGTCCTATCTATCTGCGACTCCACTTTCTAGGAATGAATAGTTTGCACGGGTTATTTACAGAACATATAGTTGAAAAGAAAACACGCACTTTCAACTTTATAAGTGCTGTTGTTGGGTTTTAATAATGTCTACTAATGAGCATGTGAGATTATTGACCGTATAGTGAAAGGGAAAAAGTGAGGACTCCAGATGCTGGAGATCAGAGTTGAGAGTTTGTGGCTGTGCTTTTCCAGCACATCAGGCAACAACTGAGGAGCAGGGGAGTCAATGTTTCGGGCATTAGCCTTACGTTAATACAGCAAATTATACTTGTTTTCCTCCAATTTTGTGATTAATAAGAGACATTCATTTGTTAGGTAAAAACAAGGACTGCAGATGCTGGAAACTAGAGTCTAGATTAGAGTGATGCTGGAAAAGCACAGCAGCCAGGCAGCATCCGAAGAGCAGGGAAATCGTCGTTTTGGGCAAAACCCCTTCATCAGGAATAGAGGCAGGGAGCCACATTCATTTATTATGCAACTGAGTTGTCCTTTAGCACAGCTTCATCTGGTTGATTTGATATTTAATATTATGTTATTTAAAAATCCATAAATCAATCTCTAAGCCAGAGACTGATGGAAGCATTCTATTGCATATGGGTATTAAGTGAATATCAGTTTATATTTCAGTAAGTTGTCACATTCAGTAAAGCAGTTGCGAAAATTATGGGGAGATACGTCTCATTGATGTGAACATTTTAGTCCTCTCACTTTGATACTTGCAACTTCGGAAGTAGTAACTTGTCTCATGATAAAGTCATGTTGTAAAGCCACAGCCTAACCATAACCTGAACATGAACTTGATACAGAAGTAGGTGTGAGAGTTGATACTAAGAGATACGACCCTAAATTGTGGAGTTGTTACCAATTCTTAAGCTTCCTATTTATACAAGGCCAAGAATGAAGCAAAAAATAAACAAGTGTTGTTTCACTATTTGCAATTAGTTACTTTCACTCATCAGCCAGATCTTCGACATAATGGTCCATAATCCCTGTACTGTGGGAGAATAATCATCTTAGCAGCAGGCTATTTTGAAGAACAGGTTCATTTGTTTTTCCATAAGCACAAACTCTTTTTGTTATTTTTCATTTTCTGATAAGTATTAAATTAATGATTTTCATAGAATTCCATCCTTCTAATTCTAAAACACTAGTTTCTAAACTTATGAAACAGATTTAGAATTTGATTTATTTAAATTATTTATTTAAGTCAGAGGCAAGGAAATATTGGATTGTGTGTGTGTGTGTGAGCGAGAGAGAGAGAGAGAAATAAAAATGATAAAGAAGAAGTAAGAAAAACTGGCTTCCCCTTAAATTTATTTATGATATTTTACTCAACTACTCCACGTGTTAATAAGTGCCACATACTAACCGTTCTCTGGGGAAATAAGATTTTGTTTTCCTGAGTTCCTTTTTGGATTTCTCAGTGAATATCATTGCACTTAACTTCTCTAGATTTAGATTTCTTACAAGTTGAAATGTCTCCATATCCACCTGAAGGAAGTTTTTAGAATATGAAAAGGCTCAGAATTCAGAATGAAGAGTCATTGGACTTGAAATGTCATCCCTGTTTTATCTCCACATGCTGCCTATCTAGTACTTTGCTGCTTCATTCAGAACTTAAAGGCTCAATGAGCAAAAAGACAAGGCAAGGCAGAGATGCTGTATGCATTGAAGTAGGTGCAAAGTGAATGAGTATTGAGAAAGCAAGCTAAGAGCCCTGACATACAGCCTATGCCAATGCATGAGATTGGACCCTTTCCCTCTGTGCAAAGCAGTCTGGCAGTAGAATTGAAATGTTAGGTGTCGATGAGTTCCAAAGTGTCGTACTGAAGTGAGTGAGTCTGAGATATACTAAGATGATATGCTGTGGCTTGTGCTTGGCTGATGCCAGCCTCTGTCTGTGCAAGGTCCAGGCTCTAACTGTCCATGTAGGTTTTGTGGAATACTGGCCAAGATAGAATCCTGGAGAAGACACCAGGAAGTTGCAACTGCTAGGTATCCTCTCTGACTTCTATGTTGGGAATTGCCACTGGCTAGTTTCTCTTCACTGCTGTGGAAAATAGCAACCTGCATATAGATGGGGTGGAATTAGGTTACAATGATCCGATATCAATGCATGCAAATAGATCCCTCAATGCTCATGTGAGATTCTCATCTAGCCATTGAAACCTCCTGCACTAAATTGCATGTTTTTTTCGTCACCAGGCATCCAAAACCATACTTTTTTCATTTTCTCCTTATTTTCCTAGTTATCTCACCATTGCCCACAGTGTTCAGGGTATAGCAGAATTCAACCCTGGATTAGTTGGGCATTTTAACACAAATTGTGGTTATTCCATTGTATTTTGAGAGATCCATCAGCAGGTCAAGCAGCATCTGTGAAGATTTCAAGTCTGTTGAATATAGCCAGCATTTTTTTTGTTGTTGTTTTTAATGTCCTATTTCAAGCTTCTGCAACATTTTGCTTTGGTAATAGCAATGTCATATCTTAATGATAAGCCCTCAAGAAACCTAAAGAAGATAAATATATAATAAAATTTTGAATTTTAACTTACCTTCCTTCACAATATTTAGAATCTATCTATACAGTTAGTTGTGTGCTATTCTCTAATTATAGGGTGATACAGCATGGAAACAGACCCTTGAATCCAACTAATTCACATCAACCATGTGTCCAAAGTAAACTAATTCCATCTGCCTGTGTTTTGCCCATACCCTTCCAAATGCCTTTGAAACGTAACTGTAGCTGTATTCGCTACTTCCTGTGCCAGTTCATTCCACACACTAACCACTCCCTGTGTTTAAAAAAAAAACCAAAAAGGTTGCCCCTCATTTTTTTTTTAAACTTTCACCTCTCACCTTAAAAATATGCCCCTTAGATTTGAATTCTGTCCTTTTCTCTCCCCAGGGAAAAGACTTTTGCTAATCACTTTATCTATGCCCCTCATGATTTTATAAACCCCTATACGGTCATCCCTTCACCTCGTATGTTCCAGTGAAAAAGGTCCCAGCCTATTTTTATAACTTAGACCACCCATTAACGACAGCATCCTGGTGAATCTTTTCTGAACCTTCTCCAACATAGCAATACCTTTCCTGTAATAAGGCTACCAGAACTGCACACAGTATCTCAGAAGAGGCCTCACCAACGTCCTTTACTACCGCACATGACATCCAACCTACTATACTCAAAGATCTGAGCTATGAATGCAAGCGTGCTCAATACCTTCTTAACCATCCTGTCAACATGTAATGCAAATTTCAAAGAATTATGTACCTGGATCCCTAGGTGTCTCTGTTCTACAACACTACCAGAGCCATACCATTAATTGTATTAGTCTTGCCTTTGTTTGTTTTACCAAAATGCAATACCTCACATTTATCCAAATTAAACTCCATCTGCTGCTCCTGAGCCCATTGACCCAATTGGTCAAGATCCTGTTGCACCATTAGATAGCCTTCTTCACTGTCCACTATACCATCAGTTTTGGTGTCATCTGCAAACTTACTAACTGTGCCTCCTATATTCTCATCTTATCATTCATATAAATGACGAACAGAAGTGGACCCAGTATTGATCCCTGTGTAACACTACTGGTCTCCAGTCTATAAAACAACCTGCCACCACCTCACCTCTGTCTCCTACCATCAAGCCAATTTTGTATCCAATTTGCAAACTCATTCTGAATCCCATGTGATCCAACTTTACTAGTTAGCCTACTGTGCCGAACCTTATCAAAGGCTTTACTAAAGTACAAGTAGACAACATCTCCACTGTGCTCTCATCAATCTTCTCGGTTACTTACTCAAAAAAAAATCAAGCTTATGACCCAAGATTTCCCTCGCACAAAACCATGCTGACTATTTTGAATCGGTTCTTGCCTCTTAAAATGTATGTTAATCCTATAGTTCAGAATCACCTCCAACAACTTACCCACCACTGACATCAAACTCCGGTCTACAGTTGCCAGGATTCTCCTTACAGCCTTTCTTACATAACGGCACAACATTAGACACCCTCCAGTCCTCCAACACCTCACCCATGATTATAGATGCTGGACCCCTGCACTTTCACCCTCAACTTCCCACAATGTCCTGGGATACAATTGATCAGGCCTGGAGCTTTACCCACCTTTATTTTTCTAAGACTTCCAGCAATTTCTCTTCTGTAATGTGAAGTGTTTTCAAGACAACAGTTGTTAAATTACTTGCATAAAAACCAAAAAGAGACATTTTACTCCGAACTCTGTAAATGTGATATTTTCACTAGTTCCATTCCTGTGACATGAGGTATACAGTAAACATATCACTGCAATGTTAGCATTATGTTTTATTCCTGGCTGTAATTAGCTACATAAAAATGCATAAAGACAAGATATCGCCAAACAATTTGTACTTTCTCTCCTTCCTGCATTCAGTATTAAGCTTATGAGTTTAAAAGTTGTAGTTAAGAAATCAGCAAGTTTCACAAGCTGTCAAATGCAAGTACAATCACAACATTTAAAAGACATTTGGACATGTGGATGAATAGGAAGAGTTTAGAGGAATATGGGCCAGACTCCAAAAAGTGGGACTAGTTTAGTCTGGGAAATAGTCATACAGCATGGAGACAGACACTATGACTACAACTTTCCAGCAATTTCTGTTTTTATTTCACAAAGGTAGGTGGGTGTTGTGTGTGTGGGTGGTTGTTCAGTTGTATAGTTAGACATTAATTGGGAAAAAAAATGGCTTTACATTTCCTCTAGAATCCAGATATGTAAAGTCTCTGACTTTACCTCAAAATCACCAGACTTTTTCAGAATGTGTTGGGGAGCAGGGGACTTGCCTGGAGGAGGTTCAAACTTCTTGAGCATTTCTAGCACAGTCAGTGTGGTAGGGCTCACATGGGATCCTGATATACAACTCTAGTCATTCTGTAGTATCCAGCTTTAAGATCTGGGCCAACATCTTTGGATATTAAATGCTAATTCAACAGAATCGCATAGCCTTGTTTATAAAGTAATTTCCCCTTGTGTTTTGTCATCCACTGACCCAGAACAGATAAATGCTCTGCTCCCACAATTTTTCTATTCTTAAGTGGTCCACTGTTTACTAGGTCAGGTTAAGTGTGACATAACTTTGCTCCAAGCCACTATCTTTGATAGTTTTCACCCCCAAAGAACTAAGCATGCTAACACCCTTAAGTGAGAGGTTTTATTTTTCTGGCTAGAGCAAAAGAGCTCAATTGTAAAATCATGCAACGTTTAGAACGCATTCAGAATGTTACTTTGTGAAGTATGTTTTAGAACTAACCATGGAAAAGACCACTGTGGGTTTAGTGATGAGCAACAAACCAGAATTAGTTAGCCATCTAATTAGTAACTAAGTGATTGAATTTGTTGTTAGATTTGAGAGGGATGAGAAATGGTCATGAACTGTGAGGAAACTTTAACAAGATGAGAAGTGAATTAATTGCATTAAACTCCGATGAACTATTAACGGTGAAACTATAGACAAGCAGTAACGAGTATCTTTGGAATTCTCAACTCCAGAAGCCTGTGGATGTTCAGCTGTTGAATATATTCAAGAGTATTCACTAGGTTTGTTTTTAAACTGATTTGGCAGTTTAATCATACTGAATCCAATATGGTGATTTGGCAGAAAGGAGGAACTGAAATCAGTTCAACAATGTTGGAAGAATGTTGAGAGGTGAAGGGCTGTATGATCTACTTTTTGTTTCTTTTTGTTCTTATACTAAATTATTGCTTTGAATGCATGAAACAAAATCCATGCACGCACAGAAAAAGCAAAGGTTCTATTCAAGTAGCTAATTAATCACAGTCAGCAAATGCAGTAAGGACTTGAGTGAAGGCTTAACAAATGCCACAAAATCTAGAAGACCAGAAGAGTTATAAGAAGCAACCAATAAACAATTTTTTTTACAGAGGATGGTTTGTGTGTGGAATGAACTTCCCTGAGGAAGTGATATTTGGGTAGATACATGAATTGGGAAAGGTTTGGAGGGATATTGGCCGGGGAAGGCAAGTGGGACTAGTTGAGTTTAGGATTGTGTTTGGCATGGAGTAGTTGGATCTGAAGGATATGTTTTCAGGATGTATGATTCAATGACTGTATAAGCAACTAAGAGAAATGAAAGTAATTTGATGCGAAGAGAAAACATGAAAAGAATTTGCCAGATAACAGCAAAATACGTTAGGAGTATGTTGAGAAGTGTGGTAATGAGAATTGTGGACCCATTCAAGACAGATACAGACAAAACTCCAATGGATAGTAAAGAAATGACATTCTGACATAATAAGTATTTCTTGTGTGTTCACAGGGAAGGAAGGCGTACAATACTAACACTACAAGGAAATGTAAAAATAAGTCAAGGGGAGGAACTGAGTGGATTTACATTCAAACTGGTAGTGGAGAAAATAATGGAGCATAAGAAAAGAGAATTAGTCTAATTGCTCAAATTGCAGATTTGTTGGTCATAACTCTTCTTCAGCCTCAGAAATTTGTTTTTTTTTTGACAGTTGCAGAACTCAAACACTTGAGAGGGAGACACCAGTAACTTTAGACCTGTCAGTTTAACATCAGAAAGTTTCTCAATGAATGGCAAGACAGGAAGCTCAGAGGAGCAGAGGGTTTGCAGGGTGCTTGTCCACAGATCCTTGAAGGTGGCAGGACAGGTTAATAAGGTGTTTAAGAAGGTATACGGTTCACAGAATCCGGACAACACAGTTTCTGCACTAATCCTCCAAAGGGTAACCCACCCAGACCCAGCCTGTAATCCTCCAATTTATCATGGCTAAGCCACCTACCCTGCACTTCCCTAAACACAATGGGGCAATTTTAGCATGGCTAATTCACCTCCCCTGCGCATCTTTGGGAGGAAACCGGAGCACCAGAAGAAACCCTTGTAGACACTGGGTGAATGTGCAAACTCCACACAGTCTCCCAAGGCTGAATTAAACCCAGGTATCTGGTGATGTGAGGAAGTAGTGGCTTAATCACTGTGCCACCATACTGCCTACTTGGCCTTATCGTTTGAGGCATAATTCAGAAGAGCAAGGAGGTCATGTTGGAGCTGTACAGAACTTTGGTTAGGCCACAGCTGGAGTATTGTGTGCATTTCTGGTCACTGCATTATGCGGGGGAATGTGATTGCACTTGAGGTGCAAAGGAAATTTACCAGGATGTTGCCTGGGATGGAGGACTTCAGCAATGAAGAAAGGCTGAATAAGTTCAGGTTGTTTTCTTTGCAGCAGAGAAGGTTATGGAGAGGTATATAAGATTGAGGGGAAAGAACTGGTTGAATAGAATGTAGCTGTTCACCTTAATTGAAGGGTCATTAACAAGGGAGCATAATTTTAAAATGAAAGGTAGGGGATTTAAGCAAAATACTTTTTCACCAATGGGAGTCTGGAATGCACTGTCCAGCTGGATAGTTGAGGTGGGAAACCTCACAGAATTTGTAGAGCTAAAGTAGAAGGTGAGCCACCTCCAGAGACATGTGTTAATTTATTTTGATCAGTTCCGTGCTCAGACTATTACTCAAAAAAGGCAAAATTGGTGTAGAATTAATTCAAAAGTCTGAACAATGATTTGCTGTCTGATTTGAATGCATTTTTCAGCACCTTCAATGTTAAGGGCTCATACAGGCAGTTGAACTTTTGAACATTTATATTTTATATTTTTCAGCATCAACAATTTGGCTCATATATCAAAATTAAAGGGACAAAACTCAATTTTAACAAGAACTCACAATTGCTTTTCATAGTGCCTGCCAACTAAATCATATCAGAGCAAAATACTGCAGATGCTGGAAATCTGAAATGAACACTGAGAATGCTGGAGAAACAGAACAAGTCTGGCAGCATCTGTGGAGAGAAAAAGGGTTAACATTTGACTTTCTCAGAACTGACTCTTCTGGTAGACCTGCTGAGTTTCTCCAGCATTTCCTTTTGATTTTGTACTAAATGAGATACTTGGTTTCAAAACCACTCACCCTCTAACTTGTGTAAAATGTGTATTTTCTGTTAGGATTTTTTTTTCATCTGTTTGGTATAATTTTGTTTTAATTGTTCTTGTGATATAGTAACATTGGCAAGACTGCATTTATTGCTCATCCCAGTTTCACTGGTAAGGTGGTAACTGAATGATACTTAAGCCACTGCAGACCAGGTAATGATGGGTGACCTCCAAGTAATATTATTTAAATAATGCAATTGTCAAATGAAGGATCAGGTCTGCATCATGATTTTTATCTGTATGTAAAGGATACGGTTCTGTGATTTTTTTTCCCCCCCTTATTTTCCTCTTTTCTTTAAGAGGTATTCTCTACATCCTAAGAGAACAATCCTAGGCAACAATGTTATTTATAGAAAAACTTTCAAGACTTACTTTGACAACTGGATTGCTGTCTGTGCATAATGTTTAGCACAGTTTCTTTTCTCTCTGGAGTAAGATTTCATAGGCTAGTGCTGCTCACGTTTCAGAAGAATCATCAAAGCCATGTTAATGAACAATGATCCAGGTTCATCTTCCCATTGGTAAAAGACAAAAACAAGAGGGAACAGTTTTGAAGTCATTTGTAAAAGAAGCAATTGTATTGTGAGATAAAATGTTTGCGTAACAAGTATTTAGGATCCAGAATTAACCTGGTTCACAGGTTCAATGAAGACATTCAGGCGGGCATTAGGTGATTGTTTCTATTCAGACAAATGCAGTGTTATGGGGAAAAGGCAGGAGAATGACACTAATTCATGATGTTCATAGAGCTATTGCAAATGAATGGGCTGAGTGACCTCCTTTAGCACTATGGCAATATTAGGATTCTGAAATATCAATCACAATGACCATGTAAGTGTGGGATTGTTGTAAAATCCTATTTGGCTCACTAATATCCTTTAGGACCATCATCACCTGGTCTGATTTCAGGCCCACAGTTTGACTCTCAACTGCACTCTGAAAAAAGCCTAGCAAACCATTCAGCTAAGGGCAATTAGGGTTGAGCAATAAATACTGGCCATGCCTGACTACTGTAGCATATGAACAAGTTTTTAAATGTAAGACATGAATCTGGAGCTGTAGGCCGAAGAGTTAACCGTTTAGAGAGCTTTAGAGCTTGTATTTGGAGTTCATGCAGCTGGGCACATCATGTGAATTTCTGCTACTTGATGTGTGGCTTGTGTGTATTTACTTGTTTTCATTTTTCACGCAGCTTGTTCTGTGGCTCACCGTTTGGCATCACTCTGAAACATTGAAAGAATAAATCCAGATGACTTCTCAAATCTAGAAGACATGCTTGTCTCTATGTGGTCTACAACTATTGAGGAAATGGAACTGGAATTGGAGTTGGGGAAGGATCATCTGGAAAACTGGGAGGACGATTTTACAGTTTGGATAGCTTTCAAAGGGAGCATGAAGGATGATGATTTCGTGAATAAGCTAAACACAATCATTGATAATATGTCATGCCTTCTGGAGATGGGTAAGAACTCTATTCAAAGGATTAATGTTTTCAAATTATGCAGTCAGAATTAATTGCGTAGGACAGTACATAGATTTTGAATGTTACTTCTTCCCATCATTTTTAACTTGTTTCTCTTTATTATTATGGCCTAGACCAAGCCCCCTCAAAATATATTCAGAAAGCCTAAACCCTGCTTTTTGTTTATTTTAAGGGTAAGGCTTTGCGTTCCAGATGGAATGTGATTGGTCAAACTACTCTATTTTTAAGCAAAACAGACTTTGTATTTTAACTATAATGTAAAAATAGACAAAATTAAGATAAAAGAATTAGCTTAACAGTAACTATCGAAATGCTTAAAAAAAATATGTTAAATATTACCAATTAACTGTTCCAATATAGTAACATCCCATAAACATGCCCTTGGGAAAGGCAAATTCAATAAAATAGTTTGTCTCACATGCAAATTAGCAACTGGAAGAGAGCCTTAACTTTAGCTTTAACAGCGAGGACAAAGAGCTTCCACATCCAGCCTTAAGACCCCAGCAACGATAGAAAGCTAAAACTAAAAATCCTGATTGTATGGGAGCTTGACCCCACCCATTCAGGTTGCTTCTATTGTGGCAACATTTTTGAAAAAAACAAGGCCTCACAAGCTGTTTACTCTATTGGCTTTGAGCAGACTGCTCGTCGCCTCTGAACCTTTCTTCACAAAAAAACGAACAATATAGAGGTCTTAAAGCCATAGTATCCTCAAATTACCTTTTTAAGGTTTAAATATGTTAATTACTGTTTCCAGTCATTTTTATTTCAACTTGTTCTAATTAATACTTTATTCTGATATGAGCTCCTTCATCTGGTCAGTCAGTGAATGATGATGATACCAGTGTAGAGATGTTTGAACTAGCCTGTCCTGCATTAAAGAAAATTTGGTGGTAGTCAGTCTCTTGAAGGCTCAAAAGTTGGATTGAAAAGACTACAAGTACACATTGCGTTCATACTGAGCTGTGATTTGCTAGCTTTGAATACCAAAAACTCTGCTTCTGAGATGCCATCTAAAAAGGCTACTTTTTAATTTTTCAAGTCCTATATTAAACCATTAACCTCTGATCAGACCCTCTTTTTTTTTTAATTAACCATGGTTAATGGCTTTAATAGGGCATAATCTCCACCTTAGTGAAATGGCATTAAGTTAAATCATGATATTTGCAAATATTTCTTTTAATATCTTGAACAGTACTTTGGGAAGCAAGTACCAAATATCAAATATTTACTAACATTTCAACCAGATTCAGAGAAACTAAGGCCAGAGAAAGTGGAACCATGGAACAGTGTCCGTGTAACGTTTAATATTCCCCGTGAAGCTGCAGAGCGATTACGACTGATGGCTCAGAATAATAATCAACAGCTCCGAGATTTGGGCATTCTTTCTGTTCAGATTGAAGGTATTCTGTCTATTTCTGACATTTTAATGAATGCTTCATTGGATGAGTGGACATTCTAGTTGAGTTGTGCACAATTTCACCTAGATACTACAAATGGGTGAGAAGTCACCAAGTGCGACGGTTTACTGCGCAAACTCTGTGAATAAATTCAGTTTCTACAATGTTAGCAATGATACTTGATTATCAAAAATGTTTGCTTTTTTATAGAAGTTAAGATGAACAATTATTAATCCATATCAAACTTTTTATCAATAAACCTGTGACAGGTTGAACTGTGAGCTGGAACATAGAACATAGAACATAGAACAATACAGCACAGAACAGGCCCTTCGGCCCACGATGTTGTGCCGAACATCTATCCTAGATTAAGCACCCATCCACGTACCTATCCAATTGCCGCTTAAAGGTCGCCAATGATTCTGACTCTACCATTCCCACGGGCAGTGCATTCCATGCCCCCACCACTCTCTGGGTGAAGAACCCACCCCTGACATCTCCCCTATACCTTCCACCCTTCACCTTAAATTTATGTCCCCTTGTAACACTCTGTTGTACCCGGGAAAAAGTTTCTGACTGTCTACTCTATCTATTCCTCTGATCATCTTATAAACCTCTATCAAGTCACCCCTCATCCTTCGCTGTTCCAACGAGAAAAGGCCGAGAACTCTCAACCTATCCTCGTACGACCTATTCTCCATTCCAGGCAACATCCTGGTAAATCTTCTCTGCACCCTCTCCAAAGCTTCCACATCTTTCCTAAAGTGAGGCGACCAGAACTGCACACAGTACTCCAAATGTGGCCTAACCAAAGTCCTGTACAGCTGCAACATCACTTCACGACTCTTGAATTCAATCCCTCTGCTAATGAACGCTAAAGGAGGGAGAGATACTTCAATGTGGTTTGAGCAAGTTGAGTAAGTGGCTAAATGCGTGGCAGATAAAGTATAATATGGATAAATGTGATGTTATTCACTTAAGCAAAAACTGGAAGGCAGATTATTGTCTGGTAGGATGGTGCATCAAGACCTGGGTGTCTTTGTACACCAAATGCTGAAAGTAAGCATGCAGGTGCAACAGGCAATGAAAAAAAATGTTAGCCTTCATAGTGAGAAGATTCGAATATAGGAGCAGATGTATCTTGCTTCCTTGATGAGACCATACCTTGGAATATTGTGTGCAATTTTGGACGTCCTATCTGAGGAAGGATATTCTGACAACAAAGGGAGGGAGTGCAACAAAGTTTACCAGACTGATTCCTGGGATGACAGGACTGATGTACGATTAGAGACTGAATCAACGAGTGCTACATTCACTGGAGTTTAGAAGTAACCGATGAATTTCTAACAGGACTTGTTAGAAGGATGTGCCTAATGACTGGGGAATCCAAGATCAAGGGTCACCACGTAAGGATATGTATAGGCCATTTAGGATTAAGATGAGGAGAAATGTCTTCAGTGGTGAGCCTGCAAAGTTCTATACCATAGAAGGAGATTGAGGCCACAACATTGAATTTTTACAAGAAAGAGTTATTGTTCTTTGACTGAAGAGATGAAAGGGTATGGGGGAGAAAGTGGGACAGGATTCTGAGGTGGAAGATCGACCATGTCATATTGATTGCCGGAGCAGGCCGAATGGCCCACTCCTATTTTCTGTTTCTATGAAGAAAATTTCAAAAGTCTGAAAGTTTATTTTTTAAAAATATATGTTCTATTCCATTTCAGGTGAAGGAGTCATTAACTTGGCTCTGGGGCAGCAAAGAGGCCAAGAGATCAGAGTAAATGGGCCAGTGAATCAGATTAGAATGGAATCAGGATTTTCTTTACAAGGAGGCCAAGGTACGGAAAATATTCTACCTCAATGCACTTCTTGGAATGAAGTGATTGTATTGTTGCATTTTGAAAGAAATGGCAAATTAGATTCTGAGAAGTGCATTGTTGCTTTCTTTTTATGAAGTGAGACATGTTTCCATAGGAGGTGGGCTGGGCAGAGTATATAATACTGGCTGTACAGAGGAGTGATTATATAAGATGCAAAATCACAGTTATGATGAGAAAAACCATCTTTATTCACCTGTTCAAATCCCTTAAGCATCAATTGTTAAATTATTTCTGGGGTTTGTTTTCAGTAATTACACTGGATGTTGATCCCTCTTCTCCACTCTGGCACATAAGTAACATTGTAAAGTGCACTATTTAATTAAAAAGTCTTCTGAATTAACATAAATAAGCAGTGTGATTGTTGTATCTAGATCCCAATACATGATCAGTCTTAAGAGAGTTGTAAAATGTAATCAAAGAAAGAGATTGTCACTTGGTTAAAGGACTAGGCTAGGTAATGAGAGAGAGAGAGTAATGTTACTCTTTTTCTTAGACTACAGGATGCACCAGGAGCTTAACAAAAAATATTTAGGCATGACCTTTGGATCTTAAGGCATTTGGTAATTTTAAATATCTTACTCCAAAAACAGTGAGTCTTTTGGTCAAGCAAATACAATGACTAGGTGGATTTTAACTTTTCTCAACAAGGATAGTCGTTGGCTGTATTTACACATCTTGATATAAGAATACTGAGTTTTAATCTGAGGACCGCATGGTATGACAAAGTGAAATTCTGCATAAAGAAGAACATTCAGAGGCTTGCAAAATTGAATGCTTATTTGGCTATGTTAATAACCATGCATTAATGCTCATTAGTATTCAAAGTTATAAAATTTAGTATGGATCAGGATAATAATGTAGCAGAAGTAGGTGATGCCAATTGCAATTATTAATGAAACAATTATAATTCCATGTTTTGTTTTGGAAAAAGGTTTGATTAGAGTGAACAACCCATCGGCTTCCATGGTTCCTTCAAGTAGCAACATAGCAGGTTCCTTAGTTAGTAGTGGAGCAAGTTCAGAACTACTACAAAACCGAATACCGCATTCCTCAACTCGAACCACCACACAGCCTGGTAAGGAGGGGATTAAGCATGTTAAAAACTTATTTCTTACAGAGGCAATGCATGACAGAGAGCTTTCTGAAGGGTGTGCATCTTTCCCCATACAAGGCTAGTTCAGCAGTGGATTTGTTTTGTACATGTATTTGAATTAGTGTACACATTCCATAAAATACGTTACATTTTTCTAGCTCTTAACCTTGCTGTTACTATGCACTAGCAATTTGAGTGGTTTTTGCTACTAATAGGATGCTGCTGTCAAGCCACAAAGATATTTTGCCTATCACACAAATGAATCATGTGGTATGTGAACTTCATTGCCCATGTGTGCCAGGTATGTAGGCTATACGTTACAAAAACTGGCAGATTATGTCAAACAGCATATCCCTTCAGTGTTCGCTACAGGCCGGTACCTAACCAAATTGAACTTGCAAAGCTTACAACCCAGAGCATTAGCTGTGATTCTTCAGTTGGACAACGTCAGCTGGATATCTCGTATGTGAAGAATTATGCTGACTGACAATTTAGAATTGTCAGTCAGGCTCACACTGTGGCACACCTGTGTATATTGGAAGCTGCATACATTAATGCATAGGGTGCTGTTCTTTGCAGACAGGCATGTGAATGAGCCTAATTCAACCCAATAAAATTGGTGACTGCCATTTGCTAGTTCATTTCTCTGGCAATGCCATGATTAAACAGTCAGTTTTCCTGGTTTAAAATGTAAATAAAGCCGATCAATTAATTGTCAATCATTATTAATTGGTCCATTCCCTGGCATCACCTCTACAAATCTGAGTCTACTTGCTTACAATCAGTACTGTCCTCATACAGTATCAATGTAGGCTTTCCTATTTAATTGCAGAGTTTGCAAATCATCCTGATGAATACAAGATGAAAAGCTTCAAAGAAATCCTTTGTTTTTAGCAATTGTCTTCCGTTTGTAAATGTACACATAACGTTGCTTGAATATAATGTCATAGAGATGTACTGCATGGAAACAGACCCTTCGGTCCAACCCGTCCATGTTGACCAGATATCCCAACCCAATCTAGTCCCACCTGCCAGCACCCGGACCATATCCCTCCAAACCCTTCCTATTCATATACCCATTCGAGTGCCTCTTAAATGTTGCAATTGTACCAGCCTCCACCACTTCCTCTGGCAGCTCATTCCATACTCTTACCACCCTTTGTGTGAAAACGTTGCCCCGTATATCTTTATATCTTTCCTCTCTCACCCTAAACCTATGCCCTCTAGTTCTCGACTCCCTGACCCCAGGGAAAAGACTTTGTCTATTTACCCTATCCATGCCTCTCATAATTTTGTAAACCTCTAAGGTCACCCTTCAGCCTCCGATGATCCAGGGAAAACAGCCCCAGCCTGTTCAGCCTCTCCCTATAGCTCAAATCCACCAACCCTGGTAACATCCTTGTAAATCTTTTCTGAACCCATTCAAGTTTCACAACATCTTTCCGATAGGAAGGAGACCAGAATTGCACGCAGTATTCCAACAGTGGCCTAACCAATGTCCTGTACAGCCGCAACATGACCTCCCAACTCCTGTACTCAATACTCTGATCAATAAAAGAAAGCATACAAATGCCTTCTTCATTATCCTATCTACGTGCAACTCCATTTTCAGGGAGCTATGAACCTGCACTCCAAGGTCTCTTTGTTCAGCAACACTCCCTCGGACTTTACCATTAAGTGTACAAGTCCTGCTAAGATTTGCTTTCCCAAAATGCAGCACCTCACATTTATCTGAATTAAACTCCATCTGCCACTTAGCCCATTGGCCCATCTGGTCAAGATCCTGTTGTAATCTGAGGTAACCCTCTTCGCTGTCCACTACACTTCGAATTTTTGTGTCATCTGCAAACTTACTAACTGTGTCTCTTATGCTCATATCCAAATCATTTATGTAAATGACAAAAAGTAGAGGACCCAGCACCGATTCTTGTGGCACTCCACTGGTCACAGGCCTCCAGTGTGAAAAACAACCCTCCACCACCACCCTCTGTCTTCTACCTTTAAGCCAGTTCTGTATCCAAATGGCTAGTTCTCTCTGTACTCCGTACGATCTAACCTTGTTAATCAGTCTCCCTTGGGAAACTTCGTCGTACGCCTTACTGAAGTCCATATAGAT
Source organism: Hemiscyllium ocellatum (assembly GCF_020745735.1). Classification (NCBI taxonomy): domain Eukaryota; kingdom Metazoa; phylum Chordata; class Chondrichthyes; order Orectolobiformes; family Hemiscylliidae; genus Hemiscyllium; species Hemiscyllium ocellatum. The sequence continues at coordinate 55,731,186 of NC_083415.1, forward strand.
CACATCTACTGCCCTGCCCTCATCAATCATCTTTGTTACTTCTTCAAAAAAACTCAATCAAGTTTGTGAGACATGATTTCCCATGCACAAAACCATATTGACTATCCCTAATCAGTCCTTGCCTTTCCAAATACATGTACATCCTGTCCCTCAGGATTCCCTCCAACAACTTGCCCACCACTGAAATCAGGCTCACTGGTCTATAGTTCCCTGGCTTGTCCTTACCACCCTTCTTAAACTGTGGCACCATGTTAACCGACCTCCAGTCTTCCGGCACCTCACCTGTGACTATCGATGATACAAAATGTCCTTGAGTTTTAGATCATTTCTCAAATTAACTCGAACTCTGGTCTTCTGGCTGTTCAGCAGAGAGTTTTTCTACTTTTAATTATTACATAAAGAGTTTTGAGCAAAGTATTGAACAGTTGTCATTGAATAGTTCATAATTCATGTTAACATAGTGGATTATTTAAACTGATTCTACATCTGCAGGTTTCCTGTGGAGCATATTCATGTATGTATTTAAGTTGTTCATACTAGCGTAATGTGCTGTGGCATAATAGGATGCACATTCATGTTTGCATATCCAAAAATATAAGGTCTCATTTTGTTGTTGTGTGAAAGAGAGATGCTTTACAGAAGTGGCAGAATGCACATTTTTCTGGCCCAAATAGGAAATTATATGGAAGGATGTAAGACACATCTAATGCAAATTAATAACCTTTCATATTTTGAATAGTGAATTTGCAAACCTGAATGCATTAATGCCAGCCAGGAACTAGTTTTGCATGAGACTTTTGTTTCTTTGTTAATTTTTCTACTGATTACAGACATTTTCATTTTCAGTCATATTGTCACACTGGAATTATTGGATATGTTCCAAATTTGTGGATTAGATGTTTTCATGGGATCAGTTCACTAGTCATTCCCATAAGTAGAATACCTATCCCATTATGAAGAGGGCATCTTATTCCAAGATATAGTTAAATGATGTGAACTGGTAAATGGAATGTCAACTGTTTTATCCATTGTCTAAGGTCATGTTGCACTATTTAAATTCTTCTCCGCATGAAAGATTGACAGTAAAGCATTCAAGCTAACTATATTTTCACATCAGCCTGGTGTCAGAGGGTAAGTGAGCTCAAGCCCTCTGATTGACCTACCAAGCTCTCAACAACCAAGGGCACTAAATTAAGTTAACCATGAGAATAATGTACAGTGAATGAATGTTGGCTAATTGTTCAATTTACAACTGGTGATGCAGTGATACTGTCTCTACCTCTAAGCCAGGAGACCAGAATTCAAGTCCCACTTGCTGCAGAGATATCTAAAAATATCTCTGAAAAGGTTGATTAGAAAATATGTGCAACTGATGACTCAAAACTTTGGAACCTGAATAAATGCGGATGGCAAATATTTTTCAAAGAGCTAAAAGCTTTAGTTTAAAGGCCATAGAAATTGTAGTTTCTTCCTGCAATTCTGGGTTAATATTGGGTCAAAATGTGCTGTATTCCATTGGAGATGCAATGTAAAAGCTGAACCTAATTGTTCTAGCAACATCAAATTTAAAACTGTAGCTGGGCAAGACAAATAAACCACAAAACTTTACAGAATCTTAAGAAGAGTCCTACTACATCTGAATTGTTAATAATATTTATTTCTGCTGATGCTACCAGACCTACTGAGTTCCTGCAGCATTCACTATGTTTGTTATATATCTAATTTCAATGTTGAAAGCATTGTACTTCTTATCATTTTATAATGTTTGAAATTAAATGCATATTCTTCTTTTTAAACAAGATATGGATTCTGTTTTGTCAACGCTAAACATTCAAGCATCAAGCCATCCCTCTGGATCATTGCCTTCACAGACTAATATCGTGCAAACGATGTCAACCAACAGGCAGATTGTCCCAGCCAACCTTCAGCCTCATCAACTGCATGGGGTGCGGCCTCCATTTAACCGGGCTCAAATTTCCATAGCTGCCACGTGGAACCAAGTCCCAGCTGCAGCAATCCAGTCATCTCCACAGGGGGCCTTAGGAACCCTCGCAAATCAGATCTGGAAGAAGGCTCCAATGCCTGGACAAATGCAGCCCCAGCAACTTCAGGTCAGACCGTCCCTAGCAACTGTGCAGACACCAGCTCACCCTCCTCCTCCATACCCATTTGGAAGTCAACAAACATCACAAAGCCTTCAAACCTTTTGTCAACCTTGCGGCTCCCCACAGTTTGCATCACCGCCCCCTAAGAACCATCAGGGAGGACCTTCTCGAGTACCTACGCCCTTGCAACAGCCTCACCTGACCAACAAGTCTCCAGTCTCGTCTCCTTCCTCTTTCCAACAAAGCTCACCTTCTTCTTCTCCAACAGTGAACCAGCCACAGCAGCACATAGGACCCAGGACGCCTCAGAGCAGCTCCCTCCCTCAAACGTTCCAGCCAGCTGTGTGCCAGAGTTCTCCAAGTCGAGGTCCTGTAGTTCAGCAAGGAAATGTGCCTGCTGGGTTTATGATGCAAGCAAATCAGGTGGCACAGAGTTCCCATTCTGGTATAGGAAGTAAGTATTGACACATTTGGAAATAAATTGCCAGGAAATAAATAATAATGCATTTTTATTTTGAGGGATCAAGTCAAATGCTACAGGAACAGAAATCTGAGGAAGTGTGAACCGTCCTGTGCATTGAGCACTCAATCACTATGAAATACTTGAGTGTGCATATTTTCCAATTAACCACAAAGCTAATTAAAATAATTAGTTTTGCTTCCCTCATGGTTAACCAATGCCCATTTTTAACATAAAACCAACATAATGCCTTTAGTCTTCATACATTTCTATTACTACTCCCATTGTCTTTGTTTTGCAAGTATTTGTTTTAGTTCATAAAATAAATGCTATCATTACTCAGAATATAATTCCCCCCACACCCACTTCTGGCTGCTAGTTTTAGAATTGATAGCTTTATACAATGATCCTTTACCCTAAAAAAAACTGATTGGAAAAGCCCAAATTCATTTGCCAGGCTGTTTTAAGCTTTGATTTACTTACAGCCTTGTAGCCAAGTGATCAGTTACACTTCCCTCCCATCCTTCCAGTGATCAAATTTTCAATTGGAACAGATCAGAAACTTTATAGAAGAGTTATATGCACTTCACCCTATTCAGAAAAGCACTGATATCGTTTAATGTGTTCCGGTGTTTGAGTGGAAGTACTGTATTAGTTCTGTTTTGGTGGAAACTCGACTGATTTGTGTGAATGATTTGCCATTCTATTGTACCTTCATCAAATGTTTAATACCAAGATTTGATCAGAATTAGTCAGGTAATCTTATTTCTTTAAGGCTCCTTTCTCAAATGTAAATATTGTGAAATGGGAATTACTAGCATTTAAAATTTGTCATCGAAAGGTAAGGTATCGAAGGTGATGCAGAGTGTATCTACTTTTAATGTTGTTGGTTACTATTGGAAAGAATTTATTTATTATTGGTTCTGATTATTCAGTGTTAATTTTCATTTAATTGATCAGCCATATAATCTCCTGTATTTTAAAAATACACCCACTAAATTCAGTTTGCTATTTAGAGGTGACAGAAATATTAACTGTGTACAGTCTGGATTGAAATCTTAATTCTCAAAGATGAAAAGAAAATGATTTTATTTTACATGGCATACCAGTTAGGCAATCGTGTTTTAATTGTCAACCAAGGTGCAGTAGATTCCCTCAAGATTGCAATATGCCATTTCAGAGTTCTGAGCTCATAATCTACTTGGGCAATTCATTGCTCTACTGAAGTAGTACTGCACTTTGAGATGTTATTTTTTGGGTACTATATGGTGAATGAGCTGGATGTAAAAGATCCAGCGATAATACTTAAAAAGCGAGGGAGTTTTCTGTGGTGTTTGGACCAATATTTATCCTACAATCGACATCAAAAAAACAAGATAATCTGGTTAATTTTTGCTTGTGACATCTTGCTGTGGGCAAACTGTCCCTTTTGCAAAGGTCACTGTCCTTCAAAAGAATTTCATTCTCTGTGAAATGCTTTAGAACATCCTGAGATCATTAGCATCAAGTTACTTTCTCCACTGCAAGGGCTGTTTTATGAAATGGCATTAAATTAGCAGCAATGCTGAAATGAAAACTCAACTGTCGCTCTTTCCCTTAGGCATGCCAAAGCGTCTTCCACCAACCTTTCCTCCAAGTCAGCCTAATCAGATCTTCACTCAAGCGCAGATAAACCAAGCTGTTGCATCGGGCACCTCAATGAACAGTGGAATTCTGCAGGCACAGCCCAACCAGAATGTACAGCATACAGGTTGTTTTATTTTCTCTCTCCCAGAAGATAGATTAGTATTTAAGCGTCATTCATTGAAGGAATTGACACAGGATGAGAGTGGTGGGGGCAGCTGCACTCTATGTGAGAAATGATTAAATCCCATTTCACTGTGATAATGGAATCAAACACATGATCCATGACATTATTGACCTAGAAGTCGGAGTGAGCCATTGCTTTTAATCATAAGCATGTTTTAATGATGAACAGAACTTAATTTTTTGAGTTCTGAAATGGAGGAACATTTTCTCCTTAAATGAATAAAGACAGGATTGGTTTGAAAAAAATTAATGCTGTTTTGCCTTTTGTTTCTAGGTGGTCAAAATAATGCTACTTCCCAAAATCCGATGAATGTACAGTCTCATGGGCCCCCTAATGTAATGCAGGCAAATCTCGTTGGACTTCATGGAAACCTGAACAACCAGCAATCTATCAGTGCTCCTCAAGTGAATGTGGGTAATGTGCAAGGACAGCAGGGCCCTCAATCACAGTTTGTTGGGATGCACCAACAGATTGCACCTACCCAGGGACAGATGATGAATGTTCAATCCCAAGGTCTACATCCTCCAAACCAGATGATTATTTCTCGTCCTCAGCTGATCCAGAATCAAATGATGATGGCGGCATCTCAAGGCCATAATATAATTCCATCTGGACAGAGAATGACTCCACCCAAGCAGTTGCATTCACAGCAGGGTCAGCAAATCATGACTACGCATGGGCAAATAATAGGAGCTCCAGGTCAAGTCATATTACAGCAAAGCCAGATGATGGGACTTCCTGAGCAAGTTGTTGTCAGTCAGGTGCAGGGAAACAAATCAGCATTCAATAATCAGAACCAGCAAAATACAATTGCAGGGCCAAGTCAGATGATGAGGGGACCTGCCACAAACACTCAAGGTAATATGGTTCAATTTTCCACACCGATGATCCAGCAGAATCCTCTGAATGGGAATTCTTCCCAAGGGATTGGAATGCAAGGACAAGTACTTAGACCTTCAGTATCTCATCTATCTCAGCAACATGGTGGTGACCTTACAACATCAGCTAGTGATGTCAATCTAACACAGATGCTCCCTGATGTACAAATGCAGCAAAGTGTAGTTGCTTCTCACATGCAGACAATGCAGGCAGGTAGCTCTGCGGGGCCACATTTTTCAGGGCATAGCATGCCTTTCAATGCTCCTTATAGCACCACTGCAAGTGGGAGTCCAATGACATTAGCCACTGCCTCTGGTTTTCCAAACAACAAAGATGTTACTCTGACCAGCCCATTGCTTGTCAATCTGCTGCAGAGTGATATCACATCTGCACAGTTTGCAATGACCAACAAGCAAAACAACCAGAATGCCAATAAACCGAAAAAGAAAAAACCTTCACGATCGCAGAAGAAAAAGAACAGTGGCGTTCAGCAGCCAGAAGAGCAAATGCAGCATGTGTAAGTTTCTTTTTAAAAGAATGGTGCTCTTCCCTGGACCATCTATGCTAGATGTTTTGGCTGGTGACATTACAAATTGCTTGAAATCAAAGGAGTCCCTTGTGTTTGAAATGCACACCACCTTGTCGCATCTTAACTCTGTTGTATTAGTATTGAGCTTGGTCTAAATTTTATTTTTTTTAATATAATAGTTTTCTTCATTTTCCTTTTCCTGTCAATTTTCTCCCCTGTCTTCCCCACCTTCCAAAAACATTGACCCTTTGCAGGGATCTAGCTCCACAGGTACCAAGAGTCTTCTGGCCATTCCTCATGCGTGAGCCAAGACAGTGAGTATCAACACGCTATTCTATAGTGTGGTCATTGTAACCAAGCCCAACCCTATCCTTACCCAACATTTTAATAAGGATCGTTGGAATGAAATGTTCCCTATTCTCTCCCGTCAGAGGCCAGTTGCACCTTCCTGTTTGTTTTTTCCTGTAACATTGCACAGATAAGTGATCAAACCCATGACCTCCATGATTTCTCCCCTTCAGGCCATCATTAACTTAACCAGCTGACTCTCCAAGGAAAGTATCACTTTATATCTTTAAGCAAACTGGGTTATAATTCAATCTAGTCCTCCTGTTCCCCGTTCTTCTCTAATGGACAGGAACCTAACTATTTGCTTCTGGTCAGAGTGTATGGAAATCCAAATGAAAATACTTAGTGGGCTCAACTTCACTCTTACTCCCTCAGTCTAATACTGAGTGTTAAAGGTGGACAAGTGGGTCAGATGCTCGATGATCTTCAGCTCTAAGTTCAGAAAAGAATCCCCCGCTATAGCAATGGGACATTCACAGTTTCCACCCTATGTACCCTGATGACATTGATGAAAGAAGCTATTAAAATACACACTTATTTCAAATTAGATAGTCTTTAAAAATAAACATTTTCTTTTGCTATGGGCTAGATGTATATTTAACAGCCTGTTTTTACATTGTACTCCAGCAACTGTAATACAGCATTGGGATAAAGGATTCAAACTGAATGACAGTTCAGGCTTGAAGGGCTGAATGGCCTAATCTTCCCAGTTTCTATATTTAGCAGGGACAGAATCAGGGAAAATTAAGTTCTTTGCAAGTGTCAATATTTTTACATTTTCTCTGTGTAAAATACTCTTTCTTTTTACAGGTGAAGTATTCCTGTAGTGGAGTCACTGTTGTAATATAGTAAAATGTGGTACCTAATTTATGTTAAGGCTCCAAAAGCAATCTGATAAATAATCTGATAAATGATCAGATAATTCAATTTGCTGATGTTGACTGAAAGGTGAATGTACCGTATAATCTTTCAAATCCACCCAAGAGGATATGCAGCTCATTGGAAGGATAACACATCCCACAGTTCACTCCTATTTAGGACAACATTGTTATGAGCCCAGAATATTTGTGCAATTTTCTGAAGTCTGGATGGACTTCAGATTTTGTTGAAGATGCTGCTATTGAACAATTTCAAACTTTTCTTTCGGTCTGCTTTTACATATCAAGATGCTTGTTGAGCAATTTACGGTTTGTTCGCTGATATTCTGTTGATCGATCTGAATATTAATGGAACAACAATAATTATTTTTCAGTTTTCACCATCTTTTTGGGAAAACGTCAGACTTCAGTCCTCTGCTTTCTATGTTTGTTTAGCTGATTGATACCATTGACTTCTGGGGAAAGTTAAGAGTTACAGTTTAATGTACAATTCACTTGTGTAATAATTCTAATTTAGCATTATAATTGCTTCTACCATTAATTCCAGATCTGTAACACACCATTTATTTGACAGTATATTTATTTTCAGTGCTTGCAAGGATAAAATGTAGAACTGCACTACTGGATTTTATTGGCTGTTCAAGTGACTAATTTTACATACTTGTCCAAGATTACACTTTACCATTTTGTTTTTTGCTGTCTCAGGCTACTTAGCTGATGCTTTCAGTTATTCTATAATATCCAATGTTTTTGTTTATATGTTCTTCATAATTGGTCTTCTATATTGAAAGAATATCTGTACATCTATATTTCATGGATAGACTAAATATCAAGTATTGAGGCTTCATGTCAGTGCAGCCACCTTCATCCAAACGGCCTGCATTCTACAGGTCAGCTTTTAAAGTGCACCTGTATTACGTATCTCCCACACTTGACAAACACAAGGAATTGTGGGTAATTATTCCATGAAGCAGCCTTGGAAAAAGATTCATTCAGATACAGAGTGATTATATCATCAGAAGCACTCCAAAATAGTTTTGCTTGCAGTGAAATATTCTGTGTAGGCAAGTGTATTATGTATCTTTCCCCTCAACTCCCACTTCCCCAAAATCCTTAGTTTGCTGTTGCATTTCTCATTAGCCCTGATCCAGTTAGCCTTACAGTCGTCATTCGGGGCAGCAGGGATCAATGGAGCTCAGACTGCCTGGTTTAGTTTCAGAATATGACTGCTGAAGAGCCATTGTTCATGGACTAATTCTCCTGAGTTGCCACCAGCAGGACTGAGAAGACAAATCCCGCAATCCAGTAGACTCCAGCTGAAAAGTTAGAATCCATATGTTCAAGCATATGTAGCCTCTACTACCTTCTAGTTTTGGCCTAAGTTTTAGTCCCAAATTCTGTATTGTGACTACTTCAGTTTGGTTCACAAATTCCTACTGTTGGCCTTAAAAACATATCACAAAGTATGAAAGATAAACTTTTCTGTGAGGGGTAAAAGCCACAAGCATCGAAATGAAAGTTTTTTTGGTATCATTGGCAATATAACTACTTCCTTTTGCATGCCTGCTCAAGCTTAAGGCCAGCTTTTTAAAAATTGACACAAATGAAATATGATGGTAGTATATCATGAGTTTCAAGATCACAGACTCCTCTTGTATTTTTTTCTGTCTTATTGCTTATTCTGACCAGTAATGATGTTCAAGTAAAATTGAACATTGAAGTTGTATTTTACTAACTTGGACAGAAGAATGCACACTAGCCTGATGATTAACATCCACACTTTCAATCCAAAACAAACTTTGGGCCATTAACAAGATGATGGAATAAAAGAGTATCATTCTAAGCAAGTCAAAACTTGACATGGAAGAGGAGATTTGAATATAACAAATGAAAATTATTTTTTACACTTCCAAGTCTCTGAAAAATCTGTTCCTTTCCTTAAGTTTCAAATCACGGTCCATTTCTATAATTCAACCATTCCATTTCTTTGTAGATGCTGATTTTATTATCTACTATCCTTTTACCTTTCATTTCTAATTTACTGAAAGCAACATACCTTTTTTATTTTGGTGACTGGTTACTTGCATTAAATCTTTTCTCTCTCCAACCTTCCTGCTCTCTGTCCTCTAAAACGATAAATGTACCTGGCAGAGATTGGCTATATTTGATGGCCTCTGGTAAGTAATTTTGGTGAGTTGCTGGTTTGATTTCATTTGTGATTTGAGTTCTTGAAATTTTTGCAAATCACAGTATGTTTCTTCCTTATTACTTTTCCTTCAAACTTCTGTGGTGCTGTTCAACTCTCCCTGCAGGTTTTCTGGCATGATGTATGAAATAATTTCATACGTGCATAGTATGGTAAAACCTTGTCACTTGCTTTAGGATTTCAGATGCCCGTCAGATGCAGCCAAGTCTGGATGATGCTGACCAGCAACAAATGACAGGAGAGCAAGGGGTAGGACTTGATCCAACAGCCAACAAACTGTCTGAATTTGCGAATCGACCTGCAGGTAAATACTATTTGTGAGAAGGGCTTGGGTTTGTTTATTTTTCAAACAACAGTCTATGTATAAAATACATTTATGCAATGATTTTTAAAAAATCACAGAAGAAGTGAATATGCACAAGTCTGAAGCATCTGAAGGAAATCATTTCAATATTTTAAATGGAATTCTTTCAGGTTGTTTTTATTTATGTAGCAGTTGTGGTTTATATATCAATCAGAAGTTATTTAGTTTCAGTTTTCAGAATTGGAATTCATGTTTGTCAGATTCAGGAAAAACCTTAGGCTTTTTCTTTTTTCTTTCCAGAATAATCTTTTTAATCTAAGTATTATCCACAGTTTTGATTTTGTTTTAAGTGGAATAGGTGCTATTTTCAATAGAAATGTGCAATGTAATTCCCTTTTCCCGTCCTCTTCCTGCCCCCACTTCAATCATTCTCCATAGAAACCATGGCTTTAGATAAGGTTTAAAGTACCTGACTTCACAGAATTAATGGGATAGTGATGATTCAAAGGATATCAATGTTTTCTAAAATAATTAAGTTTTTGTTTTTAAATTATTTTTTATGGAAGGATGTTTCTGATCCATGTTTCATGTTCCATACAGGATTTCATATGCAGACAGTCGATCAAAGGCCTCTACAACAGACAACTATTCAACCCATGCAGCAGTCACAGCAATTACAACCCCAGCAGCAGCAAATGATGATGATGTTGATGATGAAGCATCAGCAGCAGCAGCAACAGCAACAGCAGCAACAACAACAACAACAACAACAGGACTCAAAGGCAATTAAAATTCCAATGACACCAAGTACACATCCGTCAAAAACTGCCTTAACTCCTGATGCCTCAAGGATGCCAATGGCCCCAACTGGTAATATGCCAGTCATGGTAACCTTGCCTGGGCAGAGTGGAGTGCCACCCTCACCAGATAAATCAAGAATGCCTTTGTTAGTCGGCCATCAACCTGTCAGCACTCTGAGGAAGATGTCCTTTCAGGAAACTCTGCAAAACGTCCCATCGTCCGTACCTGAGGAAGTAAATCCAGTTACACATCATCCAGATGCAGTTGGAGCTGAGCTTCCACTTTCTGTTGGAACCCAAGTTAACTCTGGACAACAAGCTGTTCCTCCACCAAATCAAGTACTTATTACTGGGCCTAAGTCAGGTCATTCTCAAGTCCCAACACCACAAGGTGGAAATTCACAGCAGCAGGGAACTATTCCAGTGCAAGGCACTCATAATCTTCATTTTCCTAATGCTACCACTAACACCCAGACCTCAAGACCAAAAACACCAAATCGAGCAAGCCCCAGACCCTACTTTCCTCATACACCCACCAACCGACCACCTAGTACAGAACCTTCTGAGATAAGCTTATCTCCTGAAAGATTGAATGCTTCAATTGCAGGTCTCTTTCCTCCTCAAATTAATATCCTTTTACCTCCTAGGCAGCCACCTTTAAATAGAGGGTTTGATCAACAGGGTCTAAACCCAACTACTTTGAAAGCAATTGGGCAGGCCCCAACAAACATGCCTCCACTCTCAAATAATCCATCTGTTTCTGCTGCGTCACAAGTTAATAAACTGGATTCTGTTATAGTTAGTTCAGGAAAACAGGTAACTGGAAAACGAGCGAGTCCTAGTATCAGTAGGAGAGCAAGCACTAGCTCCAGTAGAAAAACTGGTCAAAATCCAAGTAGACAAAGTGGAAAAGCCTTGAAGTCATCACTGGTCCCTCAGCAGAACCCAGCCTTTTTACCAACCATTGATGTACAAAAGAATATTCTAGCAAACTCTGCACAAATGTTGTCAAATCCCTCTCCTGGAATTTTGAATGACCCTATCAACATAGTTTCAGGTGCACAAAATCCAACCATTCCGGTCAGGATATTGGGTAACAATCCAGAAGAAAACAAGGAAGGACCAACATTGTGTGGAAATGATAGTGCGTTGAAGCAAATCCCCATTAATAAAGAACAGATGACCTTTGAATGCAATCCTCAGAGCACACCCAAGTTGGAGAAGAAAAATGTCCCTCAAGTTCAAATAGCTATGGGAAATAAACCTTTGGAACCCAGTAAACCTAGCGGAGGTTGCGATGACAAAAGCTTGACCCTGCTACCATTAAGAGAAACTCCAATTTCACTTAATCAGCTTCTGGACACTTCTTGTAGTCCTGGTGTTACTAATAAGGCTACTAATTCCAATCAACTAGAACAGTTGATACCTTCTGGAGATAAAGCAAAAACAGTAATATCAGATGTTCCTACTATTAAGGAAACACCTAGTATGCCAATTCCACCACAGATTGTTTGTGAGAGTGGCAAGGCTATATTACGACCAGACACAGGCGAATTAGTTAACAATGTGACTCAAAGTGGCCTGACAATGGTGCCTACACCAGTCGTGTCTGCATCCATTTCTGTCTCAAATCAGATCACAGTGTTTGTAAGTTCTAGTCCCATTAAATCTACAACCAATGTTATGGCATCTGCACAGATCCAATCCCAACCTACTGTTGTTTCTTCTGTAGTCACAATGCCATCCCCAAACAACAAAGTGGTGTCTGAGGTACAACCAGCAGTGCAGTCTGGTTCACAACCAGCATTTATCACCACACCTGTGTTTATAAATACATCTGTATTTCAGGTTGTTAAAGAACCTTTGATACCTCAGTCAACCACTGTGCCTAAAGTAACTGTGCCTTCAACTTCTACATCGGCATCTCAGTCAGTTACTGTAATCCAGATACCACAATCGGCTCAGAGTTCATCGTACCCAGCAGTTTCACCCACTCCATCTGTTAGTAGCTCTATTAACTCCAATTATTCGCCAACGAATAGAACTGCGGTCCAGAGGTCATCACCAGTTCAACCACCATCCAGCTCTCCAGCTCCTCCAAACATCTCCTCAGCATCTCCTCATAGACCAGCAGCGGACTTCAGCCTCAATGAATCTCTTCAGAATAATGGCATTGTTGACCAAAGTTCTTCAGCTTCATCCCATACAACAGCAGTTGCAACGTCACCTACATCTACTAGCCCAGGTAGCTCTTCTAGTAGTAGGCGAAGTCCAATATCATCCAACAAAGGAAGAGGGAAGGTAGATAAGATTGGTCAGTTTCTTATGACCAAGGCATGTCAGAAGGCCTCCCCAGATAAAAAAGATGACCCAGTAGCAACTGAATTGGCTTCCCCAGGTGTTGATGATCAGGCACAAAAGGCAGCACTTCCTGGTAGTCCTGAAGGAGGAGTTCCTCCTACAGAAACCAAGCAGATTATTCTTCCAGCTAGTCAATCAGACATAGGCACTTCTGTTAACGTCACGCTTGGCTCTTCTAGCAGCTCTGCTTCTACTGTCTCTGTTTCCTCACCTGGGAGTACATTGAATAGCACTGCTCAAAACAATTTGACGTCAGCCATCACTCCCCAGAATCCTGAGCCTGAATCTGTAGTACCTGTTGGTGATAGCAGTCTTGCAGTCTCACAATCTGAGGGAAGTTGTTCGTCAGGAGAGAAAGTGGGAGCAAATAACGATCACCTACCAAATACAGGTATCTAACTGGTACAATGCATGTGTTTAAGGATTCTGTGTAAACTAAGCATCAATACAGAGCCTTACTCATTTTATTTTTAAGCAGACTTTAGTTCAGCCACCTTGTCTACATCTTTGAGCTTTATTTTCTAAAATCATTCTGATCCAATCATCCCTGGATACTAGATGAATCATGATCTACCTCTGCTCTGCTTGAGACTAACAGTTTTGTTTTTGAGGAGAAAGTGAGGACTGCAGATGCTGGAGATCAGAGTTGAGAAGTGTGTTACTGGAAAAGCACAGCTGGTCAGGCAGCATCCGAGGAGCAGGAGAGTCAATGTTTCGAGCTTAAGCTCTTAAGGAATTCCTGATGAAGAGCTCCTGCTAGAAATGTCGACTCTCCTGCTCCTTGGATGCCGTCTGATCGGCTGTACTTTTCCAGCTGAAAATGTGTTGCTGGAAAAGCACAGCAGGTCAGGCAGCATCCAAGGAGCAGGAGAATCGATGTTTCGGTCATGAGCCCTTCTTCAGGAGGGCTCATGCCCGAAACGTCGATTCTCCTGCTCCTTGGATGCTGCCTGACCTGCTGCGCATTTTCAGCTCTGATCTCCAGCATCTGCAGTCCTCACTTTCTCCTGTACTTTTCCAGCACCACACTCTGCGAGTTTTGTTTTTGAGCCAATGTTTTAATGCAGATCTTTGAATATAAAATTACAAAATTTAATGTTAATCTTTGAATCAAATTTGTCTTGATAAAATCTATAAGCTGCTGTTACTCATTGATAAGTGGTTTGATATCTAAATTGTGTGAACATCTTTGAAACTTAGGCATGTTGGTCATTACTTGAAACTTAAACTAGAGTACTGCTTTCACCTTTGCAAAATTGATTGTGGTACATACTATTGATTTGGGGTGAGTGGAAAAATTGGAATATTTCTGCAATGTGCCACCTAATCTGAAATGAAAGTTGTTGGTTATGATTTCAAATGTGGCCAAGTTGGTACAACTTCACTTCTGAATCAGATGATGATAGGTTCAATTTCCATTCCAGGACTTGAGCACAAAAATCAAGGCTGATTCTCCATTTCATTAATGAAGTAATGTATTTTCCGGATAAGGTGCTAAACCAAGATCCGATCCACCTGTCAAGTGAACTTAAGTCTTTAAGAAACTGCAAGGGAATTAGCCCCTGTGTACTCACCAATATTTATTTCTCAATTAATGTCACAGAGGCAGTTCATCTGCTCACATTGTAATTTATGGGACTGTGGTGTGTGCAAATTGACTGAATGTAGCATTTTCTGCATTATGACAGTAATTTGCACTTAAAGTGCTTCTTTGGTTGTAATAGCACTGTGAGAAGCCTTTATCCATGGAGGGAACTGTACAAATGCATATAGAGTCGTCTTCTTTAATTTGATATTTTTCTCTCTTCGTTTACTACTTCGACGAAAAATTGATTTGTCTTGTGTTTGCAAAAGAACATTGAAAAAATATTGAGAACTTTATTTATGTAATTTAATTTTACTGTGCCATTTTTCAATGCAGAGTAATACAAAGCATTTTAAAATAAAAAGAATGCTCAGTAACTGATTTGAATGGCGAAACATCCTTTCATTGTTCTGCTAATTCTAATTTAAAAAGCTATTTTTTTAGGGATCAGTTGATCCTCTCATTAATCCTTTCTTCCTAAATTTAGAATTTACTGGAACTTTCACATTGAGAACTGTTCCAAATGAAGTGTTTGACACTCAGAAAAGGAGGTAATTGATTTACATTCCAACCTGACTTTTGTGAAATCCAATCAAAGAACTGCATGATTTTAATTCAGTGGGCTTCTTAGCAAAATGAAAATCAATTGTTCATTTGTTTTTGTCGCATACATTTTCCCCAAATGGCTAAAAAATGTCTTTATCATGCCCATAGACCAAAGTACTGACTGATAATAACTTATGTGGTGTCACTGTCATTTTGTAACAAAACATAACTGCCAATTTGCAACAGCAAAGTCCCATAGATTACAGTTAGATGTAACATAAACCAGTTAGTTAATGTTGTTGCTTGAGGAATGAGTGTTAACTGTGATACTGGAGAAGCTTCCTGCTCTTTGTACAGTGGCATAAGTCTTTTGCAGCTAATTTTTACACAAGAACCTTTGCCTTGCAGGTGCACATCTGTTGTGCAATGTTTTACAACGAAGCATACAGTCATAGAGATGTACAGCAAGAAAACAGATCGTTCGGTCCAACTCATCCATGCCGACCACATACCCTAACCTAATCTAGTCTCATTTGCTAGCAGTTGGTCCAAATGCCTCTAAACCTTTCCTGTTCATGTGACCCATCCAGATGCCCTTTAAATGTTGCAGTTGTACCTATGTCCACCATTTCTTCTGGCAGCTCATTCCATGCACCACCCTCTGCGTGAAACGTTGCCCCTTGGGTCCCTTTTATATCTGTGCCCCCCCGCCCCAACTCGAGGGAAACGTTCTTGTCTTTTTCTCCTATCTATGCCCTTCATGATTTTATAAACCTCTATAAAGTCACCCCTCAGCCTCCAACACTCTCGGGAAAACATCCCCAGCCTATTCTGCCTATCCCTCTTTGTGAATCTTTTCTGAACCCTTTCAAGTTTCACAACATCCTTCTGATAGGAAGGAGACTAGAATTGTATGCAATATTCTAACCGTGGCCTGACCAATGTTTTGTACAGACACAACATGACCTCCTAACTCCTATACTCCATGCCCCGACCAAGAAAGGAAAGCATGACCAAATGCCGCCTTCACTATCCAATCTACCTGCAACTCTACTTTCATGGAACTATGAACCTGCACTCCAAGGTCTCTATGTTCAACACTCCCCAGGATCCTACCATGAAGTGTAGAAGTCCTGCAAAGATTTGCTTTCCCAAAGTGCAGCACCTCACATTTATCTAAATTAAACTCCATCTGCCACTCCTCAGCCCAGTGGCACATCTGATCAAGATTCTGTTGTACTCTGAGGTAGCCCTCTTCGCTGTCCATTACACCTCCGATTTTGGTGTCATCTACAAACTTTATTAACTATACCTCCTATATTCGCATTCAAATCATTTCTAAAAATGAAGTAAAGCAGTGGACCCAGCACCAATCTTTGTGGCACATCACTGGTCATAGGCCTCCAGTCCAAAAAGCAAATGTCCATCACCACCCCTTGTTTTCTACCTTTGAGCCAGTTCTGCATCCAAATGGCTAGTTCTTCCTATATTCCATGCGATCTAACCTTGCTAACCAGTTTCCCATGAGAAACCTTGTCAAATGTCTAACTTAAGTCCATATAGATCATGTCTACTGCTGTGCCCTCATCAATCCTCTTACTTCAGAAAGCTCAATCAAGTTTGAGCTTTGAGATATGATTTCCCATGCATAAAGCCATGCTGACTATCCCTGATCAGTCCTTGCCTTTCCAAATACGTGTAAATCCTGTCCAGCAGGATTCCCTCCATTGATGTGCCCACCATTGATGTCAGGCACCCTGGTCTATAGTTCCCTGGCTTGTCCTTACCACCTTTCTTAAATAGTGACACCATGGTAGCTAACCTCCAATCTTCCTGCACATCACCTGTGACAATCGATGATACAAATATCTCAGCAAGGGGCCCAGCAATCCCTTCCCTAGCTTCCCAGAGAGTTCTAAGGTACACCTGATCAGGTCCTGGGGATTTATCTTCTTTTGTGTTTCAAGACATACAGCACCTCTTCCTGTATAATATGGACATTTTACAAGATCGTCATCATCTATTTTCCCACATTCTATATCTTTCTTGTCCTTTTCCACGGTAAACACTGATGCAAAACATTCATTTAGTATCTCCCCCATTTTTTGCGGCTCCACACAAAGGCTGACTTGCTGATCTTTGAGGGGCCCTATTCTTTCCCTAGTTACCCTTTTGTTCTTAATGTATTTGTAAAAACCCTTTGGATTCTCCTTATTTCTATATGCCAAAGCTATCTCATGTCCCCTTATAACCTTCCTGATTTCCCTTTTACATATGCTCCCACTGCCTTTATACTCTTGAGGTTTTCCTTAACCAAAACCTCAATTTCTTTAGTCATCCAGCTTTCCCTACACCTACCAGCCTTTACTTTCACCCTACCGGGAATATACTGTCTCTGGACTCTTGTAATCTCATTTTTGAAGGCTTCCCATTTTCCACCTGTCCCTTTATTGTGAACATCTGCTCCCAATCACCTGTTGGAAGTTCTTGCCTAGTACTGTCAAAATTGGTTTTTCTCCAATTTAGAACTTCAACTTTAGATCCGGTCTATCCTTATCCATCTCTATTTTAAAACGAAAAGAATTATGGTCGCTGACTCCAAAGGGCTCCCTCATTGACACCTCAGTCACCTGCCCACCTTATTTCCCAAGAGTAGGTCTGGTTTTGCACTTTCACTAGTAGGTACATCCACATACTGAATCAGAAAATTGTCTTGTACACACTTAACAAATCCCTCTCCAATTGAACCCTTAACACTTTGGCAGTTCCAGTCTATGTTTGGAAAGTTAAAATCCCCTACCGTAAACACCCTATTATTCTTGCAGATAACGGAGATCTCCTGACAAATTTGTTTCTAAATTTCCCACTGACTATTAGGGCATCTATAATATAATCCCAATAAGATGGACAACCCTGTCTTATTTCTTGGTTCCACCCAAATAACTTCCAAGAAATATCATCCCTAAGTACAACAGTAATGCTATCCCTTATATTAAAAAAAAAGCCACACCACCTCCTCTCTTGCCATCCCCCCACCCCCACCCCAATCCTTCCTGTCGCATTTTAATCCTGGAGCATTGAGCTGCCAGTCCTGCCCATCTCTGAGCCATGCTTCTGCCATTGCTATGATATTCCAGTCCCATGCTCCTAACCATGCCCTGAGTTCATCTGCCTTCCCCGCTAGGCCTCTTGCATTGAAGTAAATGCAGTTTAATTAATCTGCCTCCCATTTATATGACTTTCCATTAATGCAAATGTGCTGTTTGTGCAAATAACTCAACGAGGGCAAGTGGTTAGTTAAAGAAGATTCTTTTCACTTCCTTCTAGAATATAACAGCCACCATATATTTTAGAGAATGGGGCAATGGTAATGTCATTGAACCAGTAATCCAGAGGCCTAGTCTAATGCTGTAGGGGACATGGGTGCAAATTCCACTACAACAGTGATGAAATTTAAATTTAATCAATAAAATAAAATCTAGAGTATCGAAGCTGGACTCTGTAATGGTACTGTGAAAGCACCATTGACTGCTGTGCTGATGAAATCTGTCAGGCTTAAATAAAACAAAGAACTGTGGATGCTGGACATCTCAAACAAAAACAGGAATTGCTGGAGAGACTCAGCAGGTCTGGCAGGACTTGTGGAGAGAAAACAGTTAATGGTTTGAGTCTAGTGACCCTTCTTCAGAATCTGCAAGCTTACATTGTCTGACACGTGACTCCAGAACCACAGCAATCTGGTTGGTTCTGAACTGCCCTAAGAGTGGCCTCAGAAGCCACTCAGTTCAAGGGCAATTAGGAATTGGCAACAAATGCTGGCCCATATTTCTTGAAAGAATTAAAAAACTGTCTTTTTTGTGCCCTACAGTGACCTCTTCTTGTTTGTTTTTTTTTGTCTATTTTTTTGAATTTTCTTTTAATTCTTTCTCTGATCCAGTCTTCCTGAAGAACCATTAGTTAAGCTTTACCTTCAGCTCATGTTATTGCAGCTTTCCATTAAATTATAGAGACAAAAAAAAATCTGCAGATGCTGGAACCCAAAGTGGACAGGCAGGAGTCTGGAAGAACTCAGCAAGCCAGGCAGCATCAGGAAGTGGAGAAGTCGACGTTTCGGGTGAAACCTTATTCAGGACTGGGTGTGGGGGGAGCTGCAGATAAAGGGGGTGTTGGGGGCAGGGTGGTAAAGTGGGGATAGGTGAAGACAGGCAGAGGGTACGACCTGGTTGGTCAATGGGAGGAATGAATCCAGCAATTTGCGCTGTCCTGACTGTACAATTCTGTGATATTGTGGCATTGCTTCCTGGTTGGAGTGTACTGGAAGAATGTATTTTTCCATCTCCATCTGTCAAATTCAGAATCTCCCCTATGTTTGTTGCTGTGACTACGTGGACAATGACTCATTTTTTGGAGAACAATTAATTTCAGGAGAGGTTGGAATTTTTAGGCTGGTTTCTTCATCTGGATAGTAATCAAGTCAAATGAAATTGTACTCCTATTGAACTGTTTCACAATTTTATTTGGTTGCTCAATACAACTTTTGGTCATAACACACTCTCCCAACTAAGTGAATCTGAATGTTCTGCATAAATATTGAAAAATACTGATATATAAAGGTTTGACTAAGTCGTTTAGCAAGGGTGTGAGGGTGCTACGTGTTTAACCATAGTTCTTTATATGAAAAGCTATTTTCATAAATGAAAGAGGTTCTTGATCACTGTTTTGAATAGAAATATTATCTTTTGAGACCAATCCTGATCTGAAGACCTTTTTTCATGTTTGAAAAACTTGGTTGAAATGAAGGCACAAGCACCACCCCAAATATTGATTTGTAGGTGGTACATTAATTTTAAAGCTCACTACTCCCATGTGGGAGTCTCTGATTTGAAATCTAGCCTCTGTCGGCAAATGTGCTCAGGCTTTCCGAATCAACTAAATTATGTTGAGAGCTGAACAGAGCACTATGTAAAAGTTAAGGAAATGTTTTCCTCACAGTCATACCTCCTTTCAGCTGAATCAGTACCAATACACTTTTGTAAAGGTGGACCAGTCACTGCAAGACTAACTCTAGTGTAATGGCACAATTCAGAACAAAATTGCAGCAGTGTAAAAAACGTATAGCAATTTTTTTCATTAGATATTGCCATTACCAGGTTGATCAGCCATTTTGTTTACACTGATAATCTAGTATTTTAAGAGTACAGATCTCTAACTTTCTTTTCCAGATGCAACAAAACAATAATTGTTTACAGTTTCATTAAGCTTCTGTAAACTCTGCAAATTGATGAGTAATTTTAAGAAACTTGTTCAGAGTTCATGCAACTTTGGTAGAAAAGGAGGAGAGGAAAGGGACATTTAAAACATAAATCTATGTTCAGTGCACCTTTTATGATTATAGTACACTTTTAAAAAATTTTGTAAATGTGTAAATACTGAAAAAGAATTCTTC
Source organism: Hemiscyllium ocellatum (assembly GCF_020745735.1). Classification (NCBI taxonomy): domain Eukaryota; kingdom Metazoa; phylum Chordata; class Chondrichthyes; order Orectolobiformes; family Hemiscylliidae; genus Hemiscyllium; species Hemiscyllium ocellatum. The sequence goes on from NC_083415.1 coordinate 55,751,443, forward strand.
TTATTGGATTTCATTTCTAATAATTTAGAAAACTCTTCTAGCTTTCTAAGTTACAAAATTTAGAAATCTAATTTGGCCCCACACTTCTCATGAAATCCTACAACACGGGAGCTATTATCCCTGAGTTGCAGCCTTGAGCAAGTGAATTAGTCTGACTCTCCTGTTCCTTCTCCACAACTCTCAAAAGGTTTTCCTTTGCAAGTCTGAACTTCAGTTCTGTTTTGAACGTTTTAGTGACTCTGGTTTCTTCATCCTTGAGACCGTGAATTCCACGTCATAATTTACTGCAAAAAAAATGAAATTTCATACTGCCTTTGTTCTTCAGCAAATTCGCATAGATAGGTGTTCTCTAGTTAAAGACATTCTTGCCAGTGGAAAGAATTTCTTCCTAATTGCACTTTTCAGAACATCTTCTGATTTGAACACTTCTGTCAAATCACCCTTTAACCTTCACTTTTTCTGCTCTGAAGAGAACACTCCTCTCTCCTCCAGTCTTTCCATAAAACTGAAGTCACATTGAGTCATAGAGTCAGATGGCACGGAAACAGACCATTCGGGTCCAAGTTGTCTATGCCAACCAGATATCCCAATCTATCCTAGTCCCATTTATGAGCCAAATGCTGGCATCCTTCTAATTCTTTCCTATTCATGTATCCACCAAGATGCCTTTTAAATGTTGTAATTGTACCCAGCTCTGGCAGCTTGTTCCATACACACATCACCCTCTGTGTGGAAAAAGTTACCCCTCAGGTCCTTTTCTGCCATCTCAATCCAGATGTTGTTGATCCAATAGAATGGACAGAGGTAACTTGCCTCTTGCTCTTTCTTTGTGCGCTTCAAGTGTTTTGTTCTTTTCTACCTGGTGCTGTTACTAAAAATTGGGAATTACAATAGGGAATTGTGGGTTTAAACAGCTGGTACAATTCATGAATTAGTGTTTGATAACCAAAACAATGTTGTGAAGTATTTTTGTGCATTTTAGTCTTTTTTTTCAAAAAAGAACTGATTCTGATTTGATTACTTATTGTAACATTTGTTGTCATTAGCTTAAAAAGATTGCTTCCCTATCTACTATTTTTATATACTCGTCTCTTGGTAGGTGAGCAGAATACAGAGAAAAAAGAGGCTTTGGAACTTTCAGATACAGGACCACTGCCTACAAGTAAGTCACTTCAGTGTTGTATGAAGATATTGTTTTTAGTTTCTTCCACAATAGTTAGGAGTATTTCAGTTGAAGATGCCTGAACTGAACCTGAGCTCTATTTGGATTCATGACTTTCAAATAGAAGTTGAAATGCACTCCAAAAATATTGTTTTCTATAATATTCTGAAACCAAATTTCTCTTGGTTATCTATTGTTGGCTTTTATGACTTTCCCAATCCTCTGATTTACCACTAATCCTTGCCACATTTGTTTGTTTTTAATTTCATTTTGGTGCTATCCTTACCTTCACTGGTTAACCACGGTCAGTTTGTCCCTATCCTAGAATCCTCCTTCCTCACTGGATATATCTTTGTTGTGAGTCCAAAATGGAGGTTGGTTTAGCTCAATTGGCTCAATATTTACATTGTGAAGCAGTGTGATGCCGACAGTGTGAGGTCAAGCCCCACACAGGCTGAGGTTACCATGAAGGACTCTCCTTCTGAATCTCTGTTCTTGCCTGAGATATGGTGGCCCTCAGGTTAAATATCACCAATCATCTCTGTCTAATGAGAGAACCGCACTACGGTCTGACATGGTGACCTCATATGATTTTGTTAAATGTTTGCTATTGTTTCTCATTTTCTGCTAAACTCCTTTCAGGGTCTGTTCCAGCCAACACTGTCCTCATTTGGATGCAACTATGTTTAGTGCAGCTTTTCCCAAGTTTCTCCCCCTGAAATGAATACTAAATTCTACGTTTTCACTGTTCACTAGGGTCTTTTTCAACTCTGAGATCATTCATTAAGCCTGCCTTATTACACATTACCAGATCCAAAATAGCATGATCCCTGGTTGGATCCACAATGTGCTATTCTCAGCAACTATCTGCAAAAGGCTCTATGGGAAAAAAAATTTCCAGTATCTCTCCACTTTTTTCTATTAGTTTACAAGCAAAGAACAGTAGTTTAAGACAGAATTTAGGTAGCTTTATCACCAGTTTTCTTAGAATTTCAGCATGTTCATACCCTTGAGGTGAAAGGCAAGAGAGTAAACACCCTTGCTCCTCATTTCCGTACTTTAAAAGTTCTGGCTACAAGTATTTAGGATTGTCTGCCATTTTGAAGTAAGCTACATTTTATACAGTGTTCTCTTTTCTCCTAGTTTCTCCCATGTCTCCATCAATTGTTTTTTTTCCTGAATCCAGGCTAGTTAAGTATTGGGACAGTATCTCTGCTGAACTCTGTGCATTGATTCTGCAAATATTGAACTACTATAGCTTTATCCTCCTTGCAGCAGCATAAAGATGTGGCTTGTGTCTTTATTATTTATATTGTTATTCCCTTGAAAGAAAACACTAGAAATTGAGATTAAAATTGTGCATTTGGAGACTTGCTTTGGTATACAGTGAGGTGGAGCAAGCAGCAATACTGTTTCAGCAACTGGCTTCACTGCTGATACTAGCAGGTTCCTATTGAGGAAAAACCTTCTGACACCTTTTCCATCCAGGTATTGTTTTGGTTGAGTAATTAATAACCGTATTTGGTCGTGCAGACCCCATCTTCCTGCCTCCTGCATTTGGCAGGGTGGGCAAGCAGCAGAGGTTAGGAATTGGTTATTTTTAATGTTTGAGACCCATTGGAGTGACTCCTTGATCCCCCTCCTACAATCCTTGCCACCTATGTTGGGGCCATTGTCCTGCTGGCTTGAATAACTAGGGCTGTAGTGAGGGGTTTAAACTAGTTAGAGGGTTTTTGTATGGTTTGGAAAGGAGTTTTACATCATAAAAAGGAAATGGCAGCATTGCAGACCAGCTATTTTGATTTAGAGAAAGCAATGAATAGGGTCAAAGTGGCAAGAAAAGTTTAAAAAGGCATGTTTATTTAAATATGTGTAGTATTCAGATCAAAATAAATGAATTAACAGCACAAATAGAGGTCAATGGGTATGTTCTTGTAATCATGTCTCCATACTAATTACAAGGAGATTAAATCGGGGAACTAAATATTCAGGGGTATGTGACTTCAAAAGGGCAGGCAGGAAGGAAGGAAAGGGTGGTAGGTTACTTTTGGCAGTACTAGACAGAATTATACAGTAGCAAGAAATTATCTTGTATCAAATTATCTTGTAAAATCCATATGGTTGGAGGCTAAAATTAACAAAGGGAAGAAGACACCAATGAGAGTAGTCTACATATCCACTAACAATAACAATTCTGTAGGACAGAATAAATCAGGAGATATTATGGGCATGTAAAAAAAGCCATTACATTAATTGTCTTAGATCTTTATTTAGATTGGGAAAATTAAATAGGCAGTGGTAGCTATGATGAAGGATTGATAGAATTAATTTGTGATAATTTCCGAGAGCAAAGCATTGAGGATTCAACCAGGGATCAGACTATTTGGATCTGAGAATATATAATGAGGCAGCGTTACTTAATGATCTCCAAGTGAAAAATCCCATAGGAAACACTGACCATAAAATTATAGAGATTTGGTACGAGGAGGGCATTTCAAGATGGCAATCTGTAACTAACTGTGTGCCACAGAGATCAGTGCTGGGGAACAATAATTGTAACATATATTAATGATTTAAGAGTCGTGGAGAAGTATAGCACAGAAACAGACCCTTCAGTCCAACTCATCCATGTCAACCAGATATCCCAACCTAGTCTAGTCCCATTTGCCAGCACTTGGCCCATATTCCACTAAATCCGTTCTATTCATATACCCACCCAGATGCTTTTTTAAATGTTGCAATTATACCGGCCTCCACCAGTTCCTCTGGCAGCTCATTCCATACACACATCACTCTCTGCATGAAAATGTTGTCCCTTAGGTCCCTTTTAAATTTTTCTTATCTCACCCGAAACCTATGCCTTCTAGTTCTGGACTCCCACCCCAAGGAAAAGACCTTGTCTGTTTATCCTATCCATGCTCCTCATGATTTTCTAAACCTCTATAAGGTCACCCCTCAGTCTCTGACGCTCCAGGGAAAACAGCATCTGCCTGTAGCTCAAATCCTCCAACCTTGGCAACATGCTTGTACACCTTATCTGAACCCTTTCAAGTTTCACAACATCCTTCCAATAGAAGGGAGACCAGAACTGCACACAATATTCCAAAAGTGGCCTAACCAACACCCTGTACAGCAGCAACATGACCTACCAATTCCAGTGCTCAATGCTCTGTCCAATAAAGAAAAGCATGCCAAACATCGCCTTAACTATCCTATCTACCTGCAACTCCACTTTCAAGGAACTATGAACTTGCACTCCAAGGTCTCTTTGTTCACTTTATTGGAGTACTCATTGGAGTTTAGAGGAATGAGAGGAGACCTTACGTGAAATCTGTATGAGTCTTAGGGAGCTTGACAGACTAGATGTGGAAAAGTTGTTTCCCCTTGTGCATATCCAGGATTAGAGAGCATAAATCTTAGAGTAAGAGGTCACCCATTTAATGCAAAGATAAGATATTTATTTTGAGTCATCAATCTATGGAAACTGGGCTGTTAAGTTTATTCAAGACTGATTGATAGATTTTTCGAGAATCAAGAGTCATGGGGTAAAGGCAGGAAAAAGTAGGGTAGAGGATTATTAGATCAATTGTGATCTTATTGAATGCAGAGTTGGCTTGTTGGGCCAAATAGCTTTTTTCTGCTTCAAAAATTGGGAGTGGATCACAATAAAATTAATACTTCCTACCAAACTCTGCAACAATCTTCTTTTAGTGCATTTATCCATTTCTCAGAAAATCAGTTTATCAGATAATCTGATTTATTGCAAGATTTGCTAATACAGATTAGTCTTGAGCAATTATCTAACTGTAATCAGTTGCTACTTCTGTAATCATAATTTGAGAAATATGGACTGATTGTAAGCTGAACATCAATCCTTCACTGGACTATCTTCCTCATTGCTGCCATCGTGGCTGAGTTCAAAATTGTGCAATGTTCAAAAGGACTATATATATTAAAAAAAGTACATATACAACTGATTTTACACAGTAACTTTTATTCTGCACACAACTGGAGCTCATTGCCAAAGCTGAAACTTCTGTACGTTACTGAGAAAATGCTCCATTTGCATTAGGTTCCATCTTTCAGAAGAGGGTTTAAGCCAAAGTCAACATTATTTGTTCAACTAACAATTCATTCTTCCACTGCCACAAATCAATTAACTGGTCGTTAATATCTTCAGTATTTATTGAGCAAATGTCTTCGCATAACTGTCAGCCAGGATTCGGGTGGGATTTAATAGTGGGACTTGTACTCTTTGAATCCAAGTTGCATCAATGTAATCAATCCCGTCCACTTTGTGGTATAGTCTCTGGGTTGATTGGATAATTCTCCTTATCAGCTGACTCCATTCTGAACAGGAATAGTTGGTATCATTCAGGTTATAAGTTTGTTCGCTGAGCTGCAATCATTGGTATTATTATATGCAGTTGTTTGTTGGGCTATGCTTTATGCTTATTAGCTAAAGTTTTAGTCAGCCATTACAGTGGCTTCACTTCAAGAGTACATGAATGACAGTGAGGCACTTCTGAGGAGTATGATAACTGACATATAAATACAAGTGCATTTGTTTGATTGTTTATGCTGCAAATGTGTTGCTGGTCAAAGCACAGCAGGTTAGGCAGCATCTCAGGAATAGAGAATTCGACGTTTCGAGCATAAGCCCTTCATCAGGAATAAGAGAGAGAGAGCCAAGCAGGCTGAGATAAAAGGTAGGGAGGAGGGACTAGGGGGAGGGGCGATGGAGGTGGGATAGGTGGAAGGAGGTCAAGGTGAGGGTGATAGGCCGGAGTGGGGTGGGGGCGGAGAGGTCAGGAAGAGGATTGCAGGTTAGGAGGGCGGTGCTGAGTTGAGGGAACCGACTGAGACAAGGTGGGGGGAGGGGAAATGAGGAAGCTGGAGAAATCTGAATTCATACCTTGTGGTTGGAGGGTTCCCAGGCGGAAGATGAGGCGCTCCTCCTCCAGCCGTCGTGTAGTTGTGTTCTGCCGGTGGAGGAGTCCAAGGACCTGCATGTCCTTGGTGGAGTGGGAGGGGGAGTTAGTGTTGAGCCACGGGGTGATTGGGTTGGTTGGTTCGGGCGGCCCAGAGGTGTTCTCTGAAGCGTTCCGCAAGTAAGCGGCCTGTTTATGCCCCTCATTCTCTGCTGTTATAAATATTGTAGTGTATGATTATTGCTGTTATTTCCATATCTTCTCTAAGCATATTATTTTATTCTTAGCACCTCAAATTGTCCCAGAACAAGTATCAGCCTGTACAGTACGACAAGGGACCATTGTGAAAAACGGTAGGATAATCGCAACTGAAATATTTAAAATCTCCAATATTTTTCTCACAGGAAGGCATTGGTAATGTCACTAAACTAGTAAACCAGAGACCTAGGTAAATGTTCTGGGGTCATGAGTTTGAATCACACCATGGAAAAAATCTGCAATTACTGTATATACTAGTGTAAAAATCGACCTCATGTCAAGGTCAACCCATTAGTTTTGGCCAAAAAAATCTTGTATTTTCCATTTTATATTGTGGAGAAGTTAACCCTACTATATCGTATTATAAACCTCTTATAAAGGAGACTGCATGTTCCCACTAACTCACTTAAACAAAATTGCAGTTATTCATACTAGTGACTCTACTGATCGCTGTTTGTTTACTATATTGCATCTCTATTCATTCATTTACTCATAACTCTATTCAGCCTATTTTGTTTACTATAGTACGTTTTGATTCATTCCTTCATTCAGACTGGTACTAAGTCTATCAGTACTTATTGCACTTTGTTCACTATACATCTAAAAGCTAATATCGTTAAAATGTTAATCATTTTAATTGTGTTGTATCTGAATAAAAGTGAGGTATATTAGCCTCATATATATTTAACTCTTTGCCAAATTTGTTAATGTTGCTGAGGTTCATTACATATGAGAGTAAATGGGAGGGAAATGGAAGAATTTGGCAGGAAAGTTAAAGACACATACACATTCAGAATTTAATAAATGTTTCATTTTAAGTGTGCCATTATACCAGGCCATGACAATGTTGAACAGCGTGATTTTGTAGGATTTCAATGAATCTTTGACACGTTAAATTTTTTTGTCAGTATGTATAAATAAAATTTACTACCAGTAATTCACTCTGGTTTCTCTTGCTTTTACCCGATAATCACCTTTACTGGAATTCATTGTGTATTTCTTTTTTACCTGGGATTAGTTGAGCAAACAAATCGACTTCTGCTAATAATACAGTATTTCGAACTGCAGCGTGAATTTCAGCTTTTCAAAACTAGTGCCCATGTAATGCTCAACCATATAAATTGAACATTTAAATATAGTCTAAAAAATTCGACACTTATACGAGTATATATGGTTAAAGCCATTCTAATAGTGGTAACCATTATCAATCATTGTTTTTAAAAGCAGGTCTGGTTCATTAATATTCGTTAGAACAAAGAACAAAGAAAATTACAGCACAGAAACAGGTCCTTCGGCCCTCCAACCCTGCCCCATCCTGATCCTCTATCTAAACCTGTCACCTATTTTCTAAGGCTCTGTATCCCTCTGCTCTCTGCCCATTCACATATCTGTCTGGATACATCTTAAATGACACTGTAGTGCCTGCCTCTACCACTTCAGCTGGCAATGCGTTCCAGGCACCCACCACACTCTGTGTAAAGAACTTTCCACGCATATCTCTCTCAAACTTTTCCCCTCTCATCTTGAGTAATTGAGTCCCCCATTCTGGGAAAAAATTTCTTGCTGTCCACCCTGTCTATACCTAACATAATTTTGTAGACCTCAATCAGGTGCTCCCCTCAACCTCTGTCTTTCTAATAAAAATAATCCTAATCTACTCAACCTCTCTTCATAGTTTGCACTCTCGTTACCAAGAACATCTTGGTGAACCTCCTCTGTACTCTCTCCAAAACATCCACATCCTTTTGATAATGTGGCGACCAGAATTGTACATAATATTCCAAATATGGCCAAACCAAAGTCCTATACAACTGTAACATGACCTGCCAAGTCTTGTACTCAATACCACAATGAAGGAAAGCATGCCGTATGCTGCCTTGACTGTTCTATCGACCTGCGTTGCCATCTTCAGGGTACAATGGACCTGAATACCCAGATCTCTCTGTCCATCAATTTTCCCCAGGGCTTTTCCATTTACTGCATAGTTCACGCTTGAATTGGATCTTCCAAAATGCATAACCTCATATTTGCCCGGATTGAACGCCATCTGCCATTTCTCTGCCCAACTCTCCAATCTATCTATATTCTGCTGCATTCTCTGACTGTCTTCTTCACAATCTGCTACTCCACCAATCTTAGTGTCTTCTGCAAACTTGCTAATCAGACCACCTATACCTTTATGTATATTACAAACAACAGTGGTCCCAGCACAGATCCCTGTGGAACACAATTGATCACAGTTCTCCATTTTGAGAAACTCTCTTCCACTACTACTCTGTGTCCTGCTGCCCAGCCAGTTCCATATCCATCTAGCTAGTACACCCTGAACACCATGTGACTTCACTTTCTCCATCAGCCTCTCATGCGGAACCTTATACATGAACTTCAGTAAGGTGTTTGATATGACATCTACAGCCCTCATCAATTTATTCCCTCATCAATCAACTTTGTCACTTCCTCAAATAATTCTATTAAGTTGGTAAGACATGACCTTGCCTGCACAAAACAAAAGTTTAAAGAAGGAAATTTGTCATCCTAACCTGTTGTGGCTTACATTTTACTGCAGACTCCTAGCAATGTGGCTGACTCATTACTGCCCTCTGTAATGGCTAAGCAAGCCACTCAGCTCACAGGCAATTGGGAATGGGCAACAAATGCTGGATCTGCCAAGGAGACCTCCACATCTCACACAAGAATAGAAAACATTCACTTAATTCTAACAATGATGCAATCTTAGCAGCTCGCCATTTCATTGTACTATTTATGTTAATCAACAGAACTGATGTAGTGATTTATTTAACAGTGAGGTACAGGTGCCTCCAAAGACACACATGACAATTTCTCTGAAAGCCTAGTGGTATGGTCACCTTCTCTGAGCTATGTAAACACATAAAATACTAGGATTCATCCCTGTTCAGGGTTAACTTAGTTAATCCTAGCTAAGGCATCAGTAGGGCACTGAAATTATATTATTGGTCATCTCCATAGCCAAAAGCAAAACAATTACATATACAAAGTGCACGTTATCAAATTGCTATGTGATAATGTAAAACTTCAGTTTTGTTAAAACATTTTATCAAAGCTTTTCATCTTGCTTGCAAAAGGTCAATTGATAAAACAGTATCTATTCTGTATGAAAGGAGAGTACTAATTAGTTTTATGTAAAATCTGGCAGTGAATAGATGACTTGTTCTAACTATCATCTCCTGAGCATTTTCTCTTTACTGCTGTCCTTTTTATTATGTCAGGGGTGTTAGTTTTGAATCGGAGATAGCAGTCTAACCTCCGTCAGTATGTCATTGTTTCCAATCTTCCTCTAAAGTGTTGAGTGCACAACATTATGCAACACATCTATATAGGTCTGAAGGAGAATTTCACTACTGAAGGTCCTGTCTTTGAAGTGAGAAATTAAGCTAGTGTCGCACTTACCTTCTTTGGTAAACTTAAAAGATTCTGTGGCATACCTCGAAGGTGAGCAGTTATTTTCTAGTGGCCTAGAAAATATTTATTCCCTGCTCAATATCGCTAAAAGTAATTTTTGGATAATTTACTTCATTGATTATGGGATCTGTAGTTGTCTCTATGTCTATACTTCCAGCATATTGCTGTGACCTGAGCTTGTGCAATGTAAATGTGTTGGTTCATTCTCGCGTATCTTTCCTCGTGAGCAGAATAAGTAGGTCTCAGCTACAAATGTATTATGCACCTTTACCTTGTTTTCGCTAATTAATTTATGGGCTTTCTTGTGCAGGAGAAGACTTTAATATTGGAAGTGAAACAGGTCAGAGGTAGGTTTTTACTGTCGGTATTAGTCATTTCATTTTTTATCAAGGGCAGAGGTACCATTATCCTTTTGTTAACACTCAATTTGTAGTTCCACTTTAACTTGGTGATTAAAAGATTTTATTGTAGAGAGAGATGGTTTAAATTTCCTTCATGAATTACCAGCACTAATTTTGGTGCAGATTAAGCTAGGGCTTTCCTAGATTAATTGGCTTCCAAGTTTTTGCGCATAACTTTTCTGCAACATTATTAGGGGGAAACTTAAGGTGAGAATCACGGGTATGAACAGTTCATTACCATTTTACTGTATTGAGTTGGCACGTCAGCTTGATTTGATGGAATGCACATCATCTTCAAATTTGTGTTTTACTTTAATTTTTATTTTCAAGAAGATTTTTTTTGTGGGTCCGATGATAATTGTTCCTAAAATATCAAGCTCCACACTTACTGCTATGTCTGTGCATCATTTTGGAATCTCTTCGAAAAGATCTTAATTTCAAAATCAAAATTTGTTTGACCCTCTTCCCACACCCCCACCCCCCTCACAACCACCCCAAACATTTTAATATTTTAATTCTTTATTCCCCTGTCAGCAGGGGCAGACCATAAGAAACAATCTCTCCTCCCCCAGCCTAAAGGTCTCCTTATAACTAATCCTCCTTTTATGAGAGGAACTGACTACCTTCAACCTGTGTAACTTTGATTGAGAGTTTACCAAAATTGACTGTAGCTGTGTGTTGGATTGTTTTAAATATTTTTCCCATTTTCATTTGACTCGTTTGCTTGCTAAATCTAAACACTAGCTTCTTGCGAAAAAAAAAGAACTTCGATCCTCACTGGGCACATACTCTGACTGAGTCAAAGGATGTGATGATTAGAGTTCTGGTTTTGCAATAGGGATGAATCTGACATAAATGGTTTTATGTAAAACGATCTGTCAAATATCTTTCCCCCAAACCGAGAAATGGAGAGGCTTCGCAAAGCAATCAAAAGGGGACTGCCCTGTCAGCATATTGAGATGCCTGGCTTGAGTTTGAATTCCTCTGTCGCGGGCAGTTGTTTTCAGTTGTAACTTTATTTTATGCTAAAGGTTGCTCTCTTTTGCTTTTTCACCAAGTATTGGCTAAAATTGTTGAAGGGATCTTGACTTAAATTAGCCCTGAGATTGCAAGGTGATTTTTAATTGTTTTTAAGACTGACGGGAAGCAACAGTTCATTAGAAGTGTATTTTAATAAAAGGTGGAAATAATGCTCACTTTTATATTTTATTGGCAGTGAAGCAAAGAACAATCTAGAAAAATCAAAAAGTCCCAGTAGAAGAAATATAAAGGCTGAAAAGGAGAGTGAGGAATCTTCATCCCTTCAGGAGTCTTCTGAAAATGGACAGCGGAAAAGACCTTCACGACCAGGGTCTTCAACAGGGACAACAAAAGGTGGAGCTCAGCTTCTTTTAGTGGTTTATATGGTGGCTACTCTGACTGACTGACTGACTGTCATTTCATAAAATTAAGATGGATGGTATCTTCCCTTTTTATTTAAACAAATTTCTTCAGAAAAATTAACAAATTTTGTCAGGGATTTGCCAATGAATATTCAGGCTTGGGGGATGACCTTTGTACCACCAGATGGTTACGGGTTCTGTTGCTGTCTTATGGCATACTTGATCACACAGTCCATTAAGTCCTAGTTCAAGTTTTAGTCTCTAAGTCACCAGTTGGAGCTCTGCAGTTGACCTTAATCCCTCATAACCTCACCCACTTCCAGGGTTGGGGGGGGATGGTGGAGGGGAGGGAAGGATCAGCTGGGATCCTCTGTAACCAGTGACCTTTTCAAGAAATTCATGTGTGTAAATATTATGATCTGTTATTAGTATTAGAGCCTTCTCCAGTAGGCCACTAATGTCTTCCTCTATTTAGGTTCTCAATTAAGTAATAGGTTTTGTAGAGATATTGCATAGCACCTTTCACAACCAGTGGATGTCCCACAGCACCTTACAGCAGATGAAGGGCATTTTGAAATTATTGTAAACTTCTCAGGTGACTTAGTTCCATCTTGTGTCAGCATGGCTTGGAAAGGAAGGAAAGTGGGGAAACTGGGTCTTGAGTACCAAGCTATCATTTAATTCCCTGAAGCAGTCTCTGGTGAAAGTTGTTCATCTTGCAAAACCAAAACTGGATAGGAAGACTGGATCAGGACACTTTGGAGTCATGTTAGTTCAACTTCGAACGAACTATTCAGTGAGAGTATACAATTTTCGCATCAGTGAAGTGTTAAAACACTTTGATGTGAGGAACAGGGCATTGTATCCTGTGGAGAAGTGTTTACCATACAAATGTTAATAGTTACACGTGTAAATATAGATGTTTTATTTCTTTCACGTGAGTGCAGCTCAACGACAGTCCCTTGGCACTCTGATTATATTGGTGGGCTTTCAATACTCTGTACCCTTGACAAAGTGAGGAGACAGGCCCAAGGTCTGTCTCCATAATTGAGGAATGGAGATTGGTGCCAGCTGGGTAAGTTTAATCTGAACCACATGTTGACCAGTTTGTCTAACCAGTCTCCATATGTATGTAGATACACTCTGCACTGGGGCAAAGCTTGTATAACTTCCTGGTGAGAACTTCAACAGTGAAAAGTGGAATGGGAAACGAGAGCATCTTTTGAGGCAGAGGAATGAGTGGAGGAACTTTAGTATTTAGTCAATTATTGACTCATGATGGTTACAGAAAAGCACTCCTGAACTGTTCTCATTTATCAAAGCTGTGCCCTACTGCTTTAGAACTTGTAAATAAAACAAAAACGGTCTCTTCATGGTGCCAAATGGACCAAAAGTAAGAATTCTGTGTGACGTTTTATGGCAGTTAGCAAAGGGCATAATCCTATTGCTCAGTGTTTCTTGAACTCTGATGGGAATATGGTTTTTGGGATACCTTCGGCAGGCGGCCACTTCTTTTGTGCAAAATTGAGTAATAGTGTTGGTAAGCACTTTGACAATGGGGTTATTCCTAATTTAAAGACAGCAATTTCTCCTCCCACATGGCTGAAGATGCCCTCCAACGCATCTCAGCCACATCCCGCACCTCCACCCTCGAACATCTCACTCCAACTGCAACAAGGACAGAGCTCCCGGTCCTCACCTTCCACCTCACCAACCTCCGCATAAATTGCATCATCCACTAACATTTCAGCCACTTCCAAACGGACCCCAACACCAGGGATATATTTCCCTCCCCGCCCCTATCCCCTTTCCACAAAGACTGTGTTCCCTCTGCGACTACTCGGTCAGGTCCATGCCCCCCAATAACCCACCCTCTCTCCTGTCACCTTCCCCTGCCACTGCAGGAATTGCAAAACCTATGCCCATACCTTCCTGCTCACCTCCATCCAAGGCCCCAAAGGAGCCTTCCACATCCATCAAAGTTTCAACTGCACTTCCACACGTCATTTATTGTATCCATTGCTCCCGATGTGGTCTCCTCTATATTGGGGAGACCGGACACCTTCTCACAGTGCGCTTCAGAGAACATCCCATCGCCCCGTGGCCAAACATTTCACCTCCCCATCCCACTCTGCTGAGGACATGCAGGCCCTTGGCCGCCTCCCCCACCACTCCTTCACCACCTGACGGCTGGAGAAAGAAAGCTCCATCTTTCGCCAAGGCATCAGTGTGGACTTCACCAGTTTCGTCATTTTCCCTAGACCCCACCTTACCGTAGTTCCAACCTTTCAGCTCAGCACCAACCTCATGACCTGTCCCACCTTTTCAATCTACCTTCCCACCTATCTGCTCCACCCTCTTCTCTGACCTATCACCTTTTACCCCCACCTGCATCCACCTATCGCACTCTCAGCTACCTTCCACACCCCCCCCCCCACCATATCTCTCCTCTCCCAAGTCAGCCTCATTCCTGATGATGGGATTTTGCCCGAAATGTTGATTTTTTCCTGCTCCTTGGATGCTACCTGACCTGCTGTGCTTTTCCAGCACCACTCTAATTTTAAGTCATTCCATCTTCACCCATTATACGCATAGTGTGTGTTCTAACAGATCTTGCAAACCCTATGGGTCTTCCTTTTAGGCAAATCATCATGTTTGGTCCAAGCAGGGGAGAGGCCAGTTATTACAATAGTCACACTTATGAGCATCGTGTGAAATGGTTTCTGAGATTTCAGTGTTTCGTGCCTTTTGTGTGGAGCTCCTCTCGTAGTAATGTAACTGTCAAATATTTAACCTGTTTCCACCTTGGACTAAAATGCAGATGTACATTGGGTACTGCCTTTACTAATTAAATAATCTCAGAATATCTACATTTTTTCAAAGAAACATGCTTATCTTTTTTCACTCCTTTTTCTCCTAGATACCAGCACAGGCACCAGCCCTACACAAACAAAACGAAGAAAATCCAAATGAAATCTCTCCTGTATACGTGTGAAGTGTAAATGTTTGTGAATTTAATTAATTTTTTCCAGGCTACTTTTCTAGCATGAACTTGTGTATAGAAAACTGTTTTAATATTTGTCCCACTGCAATGTGACTTTAAAAAAAAAATTCTTTATATTCTTAAACTGTTTAACAAGGTAAAAACCTGTCATACAGTCAGTTTAAAAAAAAAACCTTCCAGAATGTAAGTGTACTGGTAATTTCTGTTGCAAAGCTAAAGTAAATTGCCAGTTTTTGTCACTGTCATAAATCTTGTTAGAATGTAGTATCTTGTTTTTAATTGGTATTTCTGATTGTTGAAGTGAGTGTTTTAAGTCTTAAGTACTGTATGTGAGTATTTGTATCAGGGTGCAATGAACCCATCTCCACTGGATAGTTAAGTCCAAATTATATCCCTTTCCAGTTAGTCTGTGCAGTTATTTCACTTCAGTGAAAGCAAAATACAGTAGATGTTGAAAACCTGAAACAAACCAACAACACTGAAGAAACTCAGCAAGGCTGGCAACATCTGTGGAGAGAAAAATTCAACATTAAGTTTGGTGTGACGTTTCTTCATTCCAACCTCGAAACATTAACTCTGTTTTTCTCTCCCAAAGACTTGCTGAGTTTCTGCAGTACTTTTGCTTATTTCACTTCCGTTACATGCTCATGTACATTAGTACTCAACCTGTATCTATTCAGGGAAGGGAGAAAGGTGTAAAATAGTGAATGATGAAAATCTGAAATAAAAACAGAAAATGCAGGAAAAATACCCAGCTGGGTTTTACAAAATGTCTCAATACAATATAACTGCCTCTCTTTCTGCAAACGTTGCCTGACCATTTCCAGCGTTTTCTGTCTTTATTTAAAGAAGCAACCACGTGGCTGGACTGCAATCTGGTGTTTGAAGAGCCAACCAATTCTAGCAAATTTCAGTGCCACTTTGTCACAGGCATTGAGGTTGAAGTAGCATTGCAGACTGCGCTTTATGTGGAAATAGTTAGTATGAGTAATCGCTCCTGCAATGTCTGCCATCGAACATTACATTATGATCTAACACTAGGTGCAAAAAGCAATTGAAATTAGTTCCGGTGGTGACTGAATTAATGGCTATTAGGTAAGAAAACAAATAATAATTTAGACTCCCCAACAATTCAACAGCAGTACGGTGTTTCTATGCAGTCATGGAAACTCCAATGCTTATCCATTTTCAACAAGACATAAGCTAGGAGTGTAGTGGAATACCATCCACAAATGTACAATGTCTGCCTGATTGACATCTTAGAATATGTATGTCAGAGTGAATATTTGTTACTATACATTAACCCTCAATGTACTGCAGTAAAATCAGCCAAGTTCCTTGGTGCTAGCTGTAACTCCAACCAGGAGCGTGCTTTCCCCACCTTAGCCTTAATTTTACGAGGACCACATAATCGCTACATTCAAGAGTGATCTGTCAGTTTTTCAGTCCTTGCTTGGGCCAAAACAGCAAATGAAGGCTGGAGCTAAGTGCAATAAGGAACCATAGAATCAGAGTACAGAAGACACCCTTCAGCTAATGAAAACTACTCAAATCTACACCAGTCTTACACAGTTGAATGTTATGACGTTAAGTGCTCATCTTTTAAAAGGTTGAGAGATTTCCTGCCCTCACAGCCAGTGCATTCCAGATTCCCACCACCCTCAGTGAAAAATTCAAGTTGCCTCTAAACCTGTCTTTCACCTTTATTTATGACCTTTCAAAAGGGAACAGCTGCTGTCTATACATGATAGATGAACACCAACTAGCCACAAAAAGACATGACCCTCTCTCACTAGTATCGTCACACACAGGTGAGGAAGGACACCACTGCGACTGGGACAACACATCCATCCTAGGACAAACCAAACAAAGGCACACACAAGAATTCATAAAAGCAAGGCATTCCAACTAGACCTCTAATCAACAAGCCCATCAACCACCCCCTGAGAAATAGGAACAGGAAGTAACCACCACAGGAAATGACATCACCAACCCAAACAAATAGAAAGCAGGAATTTTCAGCATTGCTTCGCATGAGGTCCACTGAAGATGTTACCTAGTAAGGTAACAACACGTCTGGAAATGAACCTTTCAGCTCAGCAAGCAAACCTACATCCAAAACCTCAACCAGAGTTACAAATCTTCTCAAAACATGCTGTCTATCCACTCCATCTATGACCCTCTTAATTTAAGTCAATTCAATTCAATTAGGTCAATACTGTCTGCTTTAAAGAAAACAATTCAAGCTTTCGCTGCTTCTTCATAGTTAAGGCGCTTTATCCTAGTCAACATCCTCGTGGATCCTCCTTTGCGTCCCCTCCAGTGCAATCTCATCCTTCCACTCATATGCTGACTAGACTATAGTATAGTGAGTTCTGATAAGATTACATGATAATGGAACTGCTACATCATGTGGTAAGAAAATTGTGCAATAGCCACACCATTTAAACTAATGAGGCCAGAATCTCATTATAACAGCACAGGTAAGGAAAGTTGGTGTTCTACAACTATCTTTAATTGCATTAAAGTCGATTCATGCTGAAGAAAGACATTGTAGGGATTTTATGCTGCAGTCTACATTGACCCTCTGAAGAGTATCCCACCCAAACCCATTCCTCTACATTTACCCCATCCCTCATACCGCCACTGCCACTCCCCCCCCCCCCCCCTTTTTATCTTCTATATCACTCATAGAAGTGACCAAACACAAAAAAAACTGCAAAAAGAAAATGTAGGGTAGGCAGCAGCTATGTAGACTATTTCAGATCTGTGATCTTAGAACAGGGAATAGTTAGAGATAATAACTTTTAAGCACAGAGTAGGTGGGATACAGTCAGATCTGTGAAAGGGTGGAAGATGGAGATTGAATGACAGCAGAGTTAATCCTCCAGCAGTGTATCTCTGCATCAGTGCTGCCAAACTTGAGTTTTTCCAGCATTTTGTCTATATCAGATTTCCATAGCAGCAGGATGCTCCGGTTTGATTGGGTTTTGCTAGGATGTCTTGGCTCCAAACTGACCATTGATGAGCAAGATATTGGTGAACATGTTGCTTAGTATAGACTATTATGGTGGACATTCGGTCACGATGGAAGGTTTGAAAGATCAGAATATAAAGAATTAGGAAATTATTCAAATATTAGTGAGCAGCCGGAGGTAGAGAGCTTTCAAGAGAAGTTAAACCACTCACTACAGCAGACAGAGGCTATAGAACAAAAAGGAGAGTGAGCCTATTCTGCAAAGAAATAAGGCACAGGAACGGAGGGATGAAAATGTGCTCGAGATCTAGGATTACTCTGTCAGGAAGGGATATTTCATCACAGAAGCCCTACAACGGGGAAACAGGCCCTTCCCCCCCAATAAGTCCACACACCCTCTAAAGAGCATCCCAACCAGACCCATTCCCCTACCCTATTACTCTACATTTCCCATGACGAATGCACCTAGCTTACACATCCCTGAACATGATGGGCAATTTAGCATGGCCAGTTCACCTAACCTGCACATTTTTGGACGGGGGGGGGGGGGGGGGGGGGGGGAGAGAAGAGGAAACCCACACAGACACTGGGAGAATGTGTAAACTCCACACAGCTGCCAGAGGCTGGAATTGAACCAGAGTTCCTGGTGCTGCAAGGCGGCAGTGCCAACCACCATGCTGCCCATTTGGAACAGGTATAAGAGGTATAAGCAGCAAGAGTCTTTTGGGGATAACTGTGCTGCCCTGTATATTCATCACCACCAGGGATTACAGCCTATTAGGCTGGTAGAGGCAGAAATGATCAGATCCTGACTGGGTTACTATGGAGGGCTGCCACATGTTATGACAAAATCTTTCAACCTAGACTAGGAAACTGTTTTGCATTGTAAAAGCGTAAATATTAAACCCCAAATTAACTTAAACTATCAGGAAAAAAGGTATCCCTATTGCAACCTGTAAGAGAAAAAAAGCCATGAGCAAGAATTTGTGCATCATTCATGATTTCTTGTAGCCAGTGTTGGGAACATTGTTTTAATTCAAGTATCTTGAATCAACCTGTTCAGGCAGGTTACGGCACACTTCTGGAACAGTTCTAACTTGAATTCAGACCTCCTAGCTCAGAGGTAGGGAGTGTACCATAGGAGTACATAATGTGTGCAGTATGCTAAATGGCTTCCTAATATAAAGTAACAAGTATAAACCTGGTGATTCAAGGAAAGTCTTGTATGACTACAGCTGAATCATTTTTTAAAAATTATAGTATGTACAATTGAGCTGCGCTTGGCCAAATTTCACAAATTATTTCCATTAATATTCAATATGATACTGACTAAAATAATGTTATTTACAGGACTTTAATGTGTTGTGGGTGTGGAGAATTATAACATCGTCAAAATGCTACAAAATAAATCATGAAAGTGAAAGACTCAGGACAACACTTTTGGAAAAAAGTGAACTTTTATGAAAATAATGAAATTCCCACAGTCAAGTGGCTACAACAGTATTAATGTAAGCAGTAATACCACACCCATCATCCAGTTATAGATTTCACACTTCCAAGAATTAAAAAATTAATGAAAGACTAAAAGGAAAACAAGCTGCCTCTTTTTGCATAGGACTTTACTGTTGCTACTCAAGTCTCCATTTCTTTTTAAAGATATATGTACACAATTTAAAAACCCATCAAACCATCTCCAAAGTGAAAGGCACATACACAGTCAACTCAATACATGATGAGGGGTAAGTTACTCATGAAAACAAGTTTTCTAATTTTAAATATTTTGTACATTATCTGGTAACACACTACAG
Source organism: Hemiscyllium ocellatum (assembly GCF_020745735.1). NCBI lineage: Eukaryota > Metazoa > Chordata > Chondrichthyes > Orectolobiformes > Hemiscylliidae > Hemiscyllium > Hemiscyllium ocellatum. The sequence continues at coordinate 55,770,807 of NC_083415.1, forward strand.
TATACACCAGGAATTGTAATTAGAACAAGAAATCAGTTATCATCTGGTGTTATTAAAAAATGTGGCCTGCTCACTATAGCTGCTCAGTAGAATATGCAAAATCATTTATAATACAACTACAAATTATTTTTAAAAAAAACACCATTTAGTACTATGTTTCACCCTAATATGCAGTGTGTAACCTGGCAATGCCCAGTAGATGGTGCATGAAACAAAATTGCAATTAGATTTAGAATTGTATTTTCTAATCCTGTAGCTGTGCAACATTAATGAGGGAAACAAAGAGGAAGAATGTTAAGCAGACTTCCTTGGGAAAAATATTGACCTTATAGAAAGCAAGCAAGAGACTGGAACTAAACTAGGTAGCCCATCTGGCAAAAATATTAAGATAAGTGTGATGGATTAAAATGTCCCATTTCCATGCTGTAATCTCAGATTTAGAAATTACTCTCTGCTTCTGAAATTCAGCATTTTTTTGCTTTTAAAATTGAATAATCTAACTATTTGCAGACCGACAAATTTGGAGAGGGCGGGGTGGGAACATAGCAAGGAATGCCATTTGTACATTCACTGAACTTCACCAGAAGAGTATTGCTTTAGAAGTCCAGGCTAAGAATATTTTTCAAATGTGACACAAAGCACTTAACATTGTACATCAAGACATATTCAAACACACATTAATTCCTTAAATGAGAAGGAGTCTGGGGATCAGACAAAGTTCCCAGAAAGATTACAATTCAAGAATTTGTGAAAAGATAGATTCTTAAGTAGATGAAACAGCTGCAGGATACACAAAAGTATTTTGAAAAATTAGACCAGGCCCTGCATTAAATTAAAAATTTATCAATGTAAAAGATGATAGAGGCTTGTCTGTTGAAAATGTTCAAGTACTAAAGAAATCATTACATTTCCATACGACAGAGTGGATAAAATTATCCTAAGTGTGAATTCTCAAAACACCATAGATGAAGAATTCCAATATTATAGTAGACTAAGTTGCTTCATTTGAAAGAAAGCAGTCTTCATGCAGAGAGTAGTGACTTTTTTTTGTAAAAGTTACTTTATTATCCACCCTGAAATTGTAATGAACAGAAACCAGAAAAAGATCAAACTAAGTAGGCACCAAAGCCTCAGAAGCTTTATCTTGTTTTTGAATTAAAAAAAAGCACGCACTGCATTGTGACGTATTATCCCTGAGAGAGTCTGCACTGTCCAGAAAGGAAAATTGTGGCTCACATATCACATATATCCTTAAATAAATCAAACAAAACATACATCAGCAGAACACTCTCATTCCAGTCACTGACAAGCAATTCTACTTCAGAATACTGATTTCAATAGCACAGCATATACTTCAAAATATTCTTTTCCATTTAACATATAATACTGTCCACAAACGTATGTGTTTTCAGTTACAAAATAAAGTTATTTTTGTCAGTCAGCACCACACTTGTTGATCCAGAAGTTAGACTATAGTGTCATGACTTTCTTTTATAGAAAGGCATTCAGTACAAGTTAGTCACTAGATATAAATTGCTGTTGAAAGCCCCAGTTACACTAGTGCAAGTACAGTGCAGTGTGTATATTTACCAAAGCATCTTACAAAACAACTTATACAAATAGTAACAAGCATTTTTCCCAAATTGGCAATTAGATTTTTCTGTGCACTTTCCCCCTCCTCTTCCCAACCCTCCAGTCATCTGTTAACTCAAAACTGGAAGAAAGTAACCCTCGAGGTGGAAAGGAATTGTGGGCTGTGTCACTAGTTGCTCAGAGAGACGATGATAGGTTGAACAACTTCCTTCTGCACCTTTACAATTCTGCAATTAGTACGATAGGAGCTTCAAAGTGAATTAAGGTGGAGATGGATCTGGTTGTTAAGTAGCTACAGTAGTGAGATTAAAAAAGGGACCAAAGACTGATCTAGTTAGTTAGGAAAGGGAGATACAGTTGTTCACAAAAGAAACAAATTCCTGAAAGTGCACAGCAATTTGATCAGCACCCAAAAGAGGCAAAGGGTTCAGTACATGATGAGTGAGATGTAGCTGCAGTAGTAATGTCACTAGACTAGTAATCCGGAGTCTTGAGCTAATGTTTTGGGGACACAGGCTCAAATCCTAAACATAAAAGCTTGAGGAATTTGAATTCAATTAATAAATCTGGAGTTAAAAGCTGGTCTTGGTACACATGACCATGACATGTTTCACAAATGTCTTATAAATGTCTTTTAAAGAAGGGCATTTGCCATCCTTAACCAGTCTGGCGTGAATCTAGACCAACAATGTGGGAGACTCTGAATTGCTCTAGCAAGTTCATTAGTTCACAGAGTCATAGAAATGTACTTCGGTCCAACTCGTCTATGCCGACCAGATATCCTAACCTAATCTAGTCCCATTTGGCCCATATCCCTCTAAACATTTCCTATTCATATACCTATCCAGGTGCCTGTTAAATGTTATAATTGTACCAGCCACCACCACCACCTCCCTCTGGCAATTAAGGATGGGCAAAAATGTTCGCCTCGACAGTGACACGAACACCGCGCACCCCCCACACACACCTCCCCCCCCCCAAAAAAAATCCCATGGAAGAATAAAGAAAAATCTCCCATGTTTTAAGTAAATTTCAAATGTTACACACTCACTTTTTGTACAAAGTTTACATAAATTTGAGAGGAATCGCAGCAAATGTAAAGTTTAAAATAATTCTTTTTCTCAGTTCATTCTTTCTTGGAACCAAGCTCCGATGTCTGTTTTAGGAAAATAGGGGTTACATTTTCCAGTGAATATGACTGGAAATAAATCCATCGTAAAAGCTACGTCGCCCAGCGATTAAAAGTAAAAACACGTTTGCAAGTAACAGTGGCGAAATATGTTGTATGATCCACTGTTGCAGTGCGAACATTACTAATCAAGTTCAGGCAATTTCCCACATGAAAAGCTCCATGTCAGAGCAGATTAAAAAGTATAAAAACAAGGACAGGTTAATAGTTCACACTTCTGAGCAAGAGCCAGAGATTTTTCCCGGGCAGGATTGACTGGTACGAGAAATCATAGTTTGAAGATATTAGGAGGAAGGTATAAAGGAGACAAAGGTAGGTTCTTTACGCAGAGAGTTGTGAATGCATGGAATGTGTTGCTAGCGGCGGTGGTGGAAGCAGAGTCATTGGGGACATTTAAGTGACTGCTGGACATGCACATGGATAGCAGCGAGCTGAGGGGTGTGTAGGTTAAGTTACTATATTTTGCTTTAGGATTAAATCTTGGCACAACATCGTGGGCCAAAGGGCCTGTTCTGTGCTGTACTTTTCTATGTTCTTCTATAAAAGTGAATTAACTGATTTTTGCATGAAAAGGTCATTTGAACAAATCTGAGAGGGGCAACAGGACAGGGGAGATGAAATGCCCTCAAAGATTAGGAATGGAGGATAGAAATCATGAATCCATTCTCTCCCATTTAAAGACACAAAATCAGTTTGAACATGAGTGCCTCACATTTTCAACCTGGAGAAAGAGGAAATCAGTGAATCAAAATTAGTCCTACAGAAAATTCTCATTTTTATAAAGGAAGTACATAAAGTAATCACTTTCCAGTACTAATATAACTTTTGGAAAAAAACTTTTCACATTTATACATTGGCAAGGCTGTTTTTGGTGTCCAACCCTCGCCTTAATGGCTTGATGTGGTGGTAATGGAAGCGCTAGAAGTTTCTGGATTGGAATTCTACTCTAGACAATTATCTGGCTTGTTGGATGGCAATTGAGAAATCAGGGTCATCAAGAGTCATTACTGGTTGCTCAGTTCAGTCCAGTCTGTCTGTCTCACCAGACAGTCACCAACTGCCTCCCCCCAAATTCCCTGTAGCCCTGACAGACTATTTCCCTCAATTTTCTATTCAATTTCATTTTGAAATAATTTACCTCCAATGCCGACCTGACTAGGTAAAAATAGCAGAGTTTCTTCCTGAAAAGAACATTAAGTGAACTAATTGGGTTTCTAAAACAATAATGACAATTTTAAGCTCAATTTTACAGGTACCAGTTTTTCATTGGCAAGTTTTTATTTTAATAAAGTGAATTCAAAATCTTGTAAGGCTATGATTGAACAGTAACAAATCACTGTACCATTGTCTTATGAAATTAGTTACCTGGAGACATTCTTAAAAATTAATAAAAGATCAATATCTAACATTTTCTTTGTTAAACAGTTACTTTTAGTAAGTGATTTTCCTGCATTTTAAAACAGGATAAATACACAAATGCCTCTCAAATTTATGCAGATGGAGTAAAGCTTTCCAAATATTGATTTAAAATGAACTAGATTTTAAGAAGCAATAAATCTCTCTGCTGCTTCCCTCCTTAATTAATTAATTTAACCAAGTCTGACCTGACACTTGGAGTAAGCAGGAAGGCTGAAAGGGAAGCATCAAATAGAGGTTCACCAACTGTATAGGCACTTGCTTCCCTCTTCCTTCCCCAAAATCTGGCAAATTCACTTAACCCACACTAATCTCCTTCAGATTAAAACCCTTCCAATGAAAACATTACATGGTTGAAACAAAGTCAACGCCTTACCCTAAGGTCACCTTGACCCCAGGGTCATCACTTCAGCCAAACCCCAGCTATGACCTAAACCAGATTGGTCATCAAGGCCAAGACAGTGAAATATGCAAAGGAGACCAGTAGAGTCTTGGTGACCAGTGTAAACAAGGTTAGAGCACCTGGCACCAAAGGCCAGTGCCAACAATAAACAAGGGATCAAAAAAGTAAAGTTAATTGTACCATTTTGGTTATTACAGCGTCAAGGACCAGGAATTCAGCAGGTATTTAAAAAAAATAACAATTGCTGATACTACCCAGTGAGATGATCTCTCAAACAAACAGTTCTTTACACACTAGTGTAATGTACAAAGTAAGGACCACAGCATCTATTCAATCCTGAGGGCTCTTGTGACAGTGATAGTGTCCCTACTTCTGAGGCAGGAGACCCAGGAACAAGTCCCATCTGTTGCAGCAGTGTATTAACATCTCTGAAGCAATGGATTTAGAAAAAGAAATCTATGTAATCCCAAGGATTCTTCAAGTGATGATTGTGACGTTGAATGGGACGGAAAATTGGTGACTCCTGTGGTTTTGAGAAGTTTTTTTTCTGACCCAAACCTTTCCAACTTTGCCAGGCAAATGCAGTAGCATCCTCATTATGGACTGATGCAAATTGTTAACAGGTTAATATGTTAACAGCGTCATCGCTTCCTTCCATTCCCCCACCACACCATTCAATTAATAAACGCAAACACTGCACCACAATGACCACAAAGTGAGTGTAACTGAGGCTTAAATAGAAAGGACCCGATACATCTAAAACAAAGCAATGAAGACACAGGAAAGGAGGAGTAAAAATTAAAGAAAAAAAAAGGTCCCAGATGATGTGTCCCAGTCGCAGAACGGAACGACTTTTATTTTGGAAAGCTACTCTTAGAAGCCAGCTCAAGTTCAAAATCTGTGCAGCGAGTTGCACAGTGTGTCCAAACCCATTGCTAAATGTTGTCTCTCTGAGCCCTTCCTTCCTTCTGCCGTTGATGTTTGTTTCACTCTCTCCCGCTGCCCCTGGATGGTTTAGTGGTTATATTGGCGACGGCATGGCTGGTACACAAAGCTGCTGTGGTGTTTGACTCGGTGGAAGCGGCTCTCCTTGACCAGGTTCTGCCTCTGTATGTGGTTACGGCTCAGCTGGCGTCGCTCTGCCCGCTGCTTGGCTCGCTGGATCCGACGGACCTGACTCGCCTTCTCCAGGATACCGCCAGCTCGACCCGCAACGGCTGCCGGAGCTGGAGCAGCCCAACGTTCCACCCTGTGCTGAGCGGTGTTCCTACAAAAGATGGAAAAGAACATGGATTTTACCCTCTTGGAAACACTCCCGACAACCAATGAACATCCCAGCATACAGAGTGGGCATTTAAACCATTTACAAATCAGCGACGATATAACCAAGCTCAACGAAAGCTGGAGAGCATCTCATTTTCCACCTAGACACTTTACAGCATCTAGGACACAATATGGATATTAACATCAAGAGGTGACCTCTATCCTCCAATTTGCCGATGGCCCAGCCATGTTTTGGTGACCAATTGGTTTTGCTCTCAGGAAAATACCCACTTTGATTACCCATTTGGTTCACTAATATCGTTTAGGGAAGGAAACTGCTGTCCTTACCCAGTTACTTGTGCACTTGACCCCAGAGCAATGTGGTGGACTTCTAACTGCTCTCTGGGCAGTCAAGAATGGGCCATAAATGCTGGCCTGACCAGAAACACATTCTGTGAATGTTGGGAAAAAAAGCACATAGTTCCCTCCTCACCCCTATCTGCTTTCTGTAAAGACTGTTCCCTCTGCGGCACCCTCTAACAATCCACCCTCCCCTCTCAGCACTTTCCCCTGCCACTGCAGGAATTGCAAAACCTGCGCCAACACCTCCCCACTTCACCTCCGTCCAAGGCCCCAAAGGAGCCTTCTACCTCCATCAAAGTTTTGCCCGCACTTCCACACACATTTCCTGTATTCATTGCTCCCAATGCAGTCTCCTCTACACTGGGGAGACAGGACACCTACTTGCAGAGCGCTTCAGAAAACATCTCTGGGACAGCCACACCAATTAACTCCACCACCCCATGGGCAAACATTTCATCTTCCTTCCCCACCACCCCCCACCCACCCACTCTGCTGAGGACATGCAGGTCCTGGGCCTCCTCCATCACCACTCCCTCACCACCTGAAGCATGGAGGAAGAACGCCTGATCTTCTGCCTTGGGACCCTCAGTTACTGTCAGACCTAAGGAGTTTCCCCAGCATTTTTAAATTTCAGACATCCAGTATCCACAGTATTTTTCTTTTATATACTTTGCGATGTTTTTGCTTACAATTCCATTAACCTTTATTAATTTGTATTAATTAAACCTTGAAAAAGTCTACCTTGTTAAACATTTTGCATCAAGTCTCCAGGTAAAAAATGAGGTCTGCAGATGCTGGAGATCACAGCTGAAAATGTGTTGCTGGTTAAAGCACAGCAGGTTAGGCAGCATCCAAGGAACAGGAAATTCGACGTTTTGGGCATAAGCCCTTCATCAGGAATGAGGAGAGTGTGCCAAGCAGGCTAAGATAAAAGGTAGGGAGGAGGGACTTGGGGGAGGGGCGATGGAGACGTGATAGGAGGAAGGAGGTCAAGGTGAGGGTGATAGGCCGGAGTGGGGTGGGGGCGGAGAGGTCAGGAAGAGGATTGCAGGTTAGGAGGGCGGTGCTGAGTTGAGGGAACCGACTGAGACAAGTTGGGGGGGGGGGGGGGGGGGGGGGGGAGGGAAAATGAAGAAACTGGAGAAATCTGAGTTCATTCCTTGTGGTTGGAGGGTTCCCAGGCGGAAGATGAGGCGCTCCTCCTCCAGCCGTCGTGTTGTTATGTTCTGCCGGTGGAGGAGTCCAAGGACCTGCACATCCTCGGTGGAGTGGGAGGGAGAGTTAAAGTGTGGAGCCATGGGGTGATTGGGTTGGTTGGTCCGGGCGTCCCAGAGGTGTTCTCTGAAGCGTTCCGCAAGTAGGCGGCCAGTCTCCCCAATATAGAGGAGGCCGCATCGGGTGCAGCGGATGCAATAGATGATGTGTGTGGAGGTATAGGTGAACTTGTGGCGGATATGGAAGGATCCCTTGGGGCCTTGGAGGGAAGTGAGGGAGGAGGTGTGGGCGCAAGTTTTACATTTCCTGCGGTTGCAGGGGAAGGTTTCCCTGGTGGTGGGGTCCGTTTGGAGGTGGCGGAAATGACGGCGGATGATATGTTGTATACGGAGGTTGGTGGAGTGGTAGGTGAGAACCAGTGGGGTTCTGTCTTGGTGGTGGTTGGAGGAGCGGGGCTCAAGGGCGGAGGAGCGGGAAGTGGAGGAGATGCGGTGGAGGTTTCCCTGGTGGTGGGGTCCGTTTGGAGGTGGCTTTCCCTGGTGGTGGGGTCTCTTCCCCTATCAGCGTTCCGCAAAGGTCCCCTCCCCTATCAGCATTCCGCAAAGACCACTCCCTTCGTGACTCCATCGTCAGGTCCACACCCCTCACCAACCCAACCTCCACTCCCGGCACCTTCCCCTGCAACCGCAGGAAATGTAAAACTTGCGCCCACACCACCTCCCTCACTTCCCTCCAAGGCCCCAAGGGATCCTTCCATATCCGCCACAAGTTCACCTGTACCTCCACACATCATCTATTGCATCTGCTGCACCCGATGCGGCCTCCTCTATATTGGGGAGACGGGCCACCTACTTGCGGAACGCTTCAGAGAACACCTCTGGGACGCCTGGACCAACCAACCCAACCACCCCGTGGCTCAACACTAACTCTCCCTCCCACTCCACCGAGGACATACAGGTCCTTGGACTCCTCCACCGGCAGAACATAACATGACGGCTGGAGGAGGAGCACCTCATCTTCCGCCTGGGAACCCTCCAACCACAAGGGATGAACTCAGATTTCTCCAGTTTCCTCATTTCCCCTCCCTCCACCTTGTCTCAGTCAGTTCCCTCAACTCAGCACCGCCCTCCTAACCTGCAATCTTCTTCCTGACCTCTCCGCCCCCACCCCACTCCGGCCTATCACCCTCACCTTGACCTCCTTCCACCTATCACATCTCCATCACCCCTCCCCCAAGTCCCTCCTCCCTACCTTTTATCTTAGCCTGCTTGGCACACACTCCTCATTCCTGATGAAGGGCTTATGCCCGAAATGTCGAATTTCCTATTCCTTGGATGCTGCCTAACCTGCTGTGCTTTAACCAGCAACACATTTTCATCAAGTCTCCAGACCAATTTCAGAATTAGCTTAATCTCCCCCCAGATGTATTCCCAAGCCAGTAGGAACAGCCTATTTATTTTTGTCATTTACTCCCAACTCTTTCTCAACATAACCCATCAACCAAGATAAGAGTTTTTTCACACATTCCACACCAGGTGGAATCTTTGGAACTTGAATTGACTGAAATGGGCAGACTAGAATTGTTTTCATTGGAGAAGAGGAAACGAAAGGAGACATGACTGAGATGTCAAACATTAAGGGGCAGCAAGCTTAGACGAAGAAAAATTGTTTCAGAGGGTGGTGGGCATCTGGAACTCACTGCCTTCAAGGATGTTAAAGGCAGAAACCCTCAATATTTTATTAGTATTTAGAATTGCCCTTGCAATGTCAAGGCATACAAGGCTATGGGCCAAGTGCTGGAAAACCAGATTAGAATTGGTGGCTGTTTTTGGCTGTTGTGGAATTCATGGGCCATAGGGCCTTTTCCTGTAATATAGATCTCTATGAAGAACATCTTTTATTGTCATGTGTTTTCAATAAGATAATGAAATGTGCATACCCTCACTGTACATAGAATAAAATAATTTAATGTGCTTCCTGAGCAGATATTAGAATAAAGAAGTCCTTCAATATTCTTTAAGAGGATAATTTCAAGTTGAGTGAAGGAATGAAAGGTTGTCAGGGGTAGGTAGGAACACGGATTGAGCTTACAATCAGATCGACCATTTTATTGAATGAGAGAACAGACTTGAGGAGCTGAATGGCTTACTCCTCCTTACGCATATCTCAGGGTATCTTAGTGGATGACCCATACTAGCCTCATCAACCACTAAAGAAAAAGGTGCAAATATCTCAAACATAAACACTTTATCCTTGGTAAACTCCCTGTGTATTGCATCTAAGCTTTGTCTTTCCCATTTTCATCAGGTAATTGTTATATATCAGTCTGGCTGGGCATTTCAAGATTGCTCCAATTCCATTGGGTTTGAGTTGTTCTGCCGGTGAAATCACAAATGGCAGGAATTCCATTTCCCAGGAATTGCCCAGTTATTGCCTTCATTGGATTTGGGAAACCTGCACAGTTCACAGCAATTTGCCAAATGCTTTTATAAAACTTGGTAGACCTGGAATATAAGTTTCTAAAAAAGTACACGTGGGAGGCAATTGTTTAGTGGTTTTATCAATGGACTGTTAATTCAGAGACCCAGGTAATGTTCTGGGGACCAGGTTTGAGTCCTGCCATGGCAGATGGTGGAATGTGAATTCAATAAATATCTGGAATTCAAGTGTCTATTAATGACCATGAATCCATTATAGATTGGTTCACTACTGTCCTTTAGGGAAGGATACTGCCATCCTAACCTGGCCTGGCCGACATGTGTCTCCAGACCCAAAACAATGTTTTAATTAGATTAGATTACTTACAGTGTGGAAACAGGCCCTTCGGCCCAACAAGTCCACACCGACCCACCGAAGCGCAACCCACCCATACCCCTACATTTACTCCTTTACCTAACATACGGTCAATTTAGCATGGCCAATTCACCTGACCAGTTGACTCTTAACTGCCCTCTGGGCAATTAGCGGCAGACAGTAAATGCTGGCCGAGCCAACGACACCCTCATTCCATGAATGGATAAAGACAGAATTGTAGACTTGAAGTGTGAATTTGTTTGTCCATAAATTGTGATAGATATTGGTAACTAACCTGTTCAGACATGTATTTGCAATACATCAGGTGGGACTTGAACTCCGGTCTTCCAGCCCAGAGGAAGGACACTACCAATGGGGTGCATAGAGTCATAGAGATGTACAGCATGGAAACAGACCCTTCAGTCTAACCTGTCCATGCCGAACAGATGACCCAACCCAATCTAGTCCCACCTGCCAGCACCCGGCCCACATCCCTCCAAACCTTTCCTATTCATACACTCATGCAAATGACTTTGAAATGTTGCAATTTACCAGCCTCCACCACTTCCTCTGGCAGCTCATTCCATACATGTACCACCCACTGCGTGAAAAAGTTGCCCTTTACGTCTCTTTTACATCTTTTCCCCCTCACCCTAAACCTATGCCTTCTAGTTCTGGACTCCCCGTTTGCCTATTTACCCTATCCATGCCTTTCAATTTTGTAAACCTCTATAAAAGGTCACCCCTCAGCCTCTGACGCTCCAGGGAAAACCACCCCAGCCTGTTCAGCCTCTCCCTATAGCTCAAATCCTCCAACCCTGGCAACATCCTTGTAAATCTTTTCTGAACCCTTTCAAGTTTCACAACATCTATCCAATAGGAAGGTGGCCAGAACTGCACGCAATGTCCTGTACAGCCAATGTGACCTCCCAACTCCTGTACCCAGTACTCTGACCAGTAAAGGAAAGCATACCAAACGCCTTCTTCACTTTCCTATCAACTTGTGACTCCACTTTCAAGGAGCTATGAACCTGCACTCCAAGGTCTCTTTGTTCACCAACACTCCCTAGGACCTTACCATTAAGTGTATAAGTCCTGCTAAGATTTGCTTTCCCAAAATGCAGCACGTCACATTTATCTGAATTAAACTCCATCTGCCACTTCTCAGCCCATTGGCCCATCTGGTCCAGATCCTGTTGTAATCTGAGGTAACCCTCTTCACTGTCCACTAAGCCTCCAATTTTGGTGTCATCTGCAAACTTACTAACTGTACCTCTTATGCTCGCATCCAAATCATTTATATAAATGACAAAAGGTAGAGGCCACAACTGATTGTTGTGGCACTCCACTGGTCACAGGCCTCCAGTCTGAAAAACAACCCTCCACCACCATCCTCTGTCTCCTAGCTTTGAGCAAGTCCTGTATCCAAATGGCTAGATCTCCCTGTATTCCGAGATCTAACCTTGCTAATCAGTCTCCCATGGGGAACCTTGTCGAATGCCTTACTGAAGTCTATATAGATCACATCTACCGCTCTGGCCTCAATCTTCTTTGTTACTTCCTCAAAAAAAACTCAATCAAGTTTGAGAGACATGATTTCCCCACACACAAAGCCATGTTGACTATCCCTAATCAGTCCTTGCCTTTCCAAATACATGTACATCCTGTCCCTCAAGATTCCCTCCAACTTGCCCACAACCAACATCAGGCTCACAGGTCTATAGCATCCCAGCTTGTCCTTACCACCCTTCTTAAACAGTGGCACCACGTTTGCCAACCTCCATTCTTCCGGCACCTCACCTGTGACTATCGATGATACAAATCAGTAAGAGGCCCAGCAATCACTTCTATAGCTTCCCACAGACTTCTCGGGTACACCTGATCAGGTCCTGAGGATTTATCCACCTTTACCTGGTTCAAGACATCCAGCACTTCCTCCTCTGTAATCTGGACGTTTTGCAAGATGTCACCATCTATTTCCCTAGTCTATATCTTCCATATCCTTTTCCACAGTAAATACTGATGCAAAATACTCATTTAGCATCTCCCCCATTTTCTGTGGCTCCACACAAAGGCTGCCTTGCTGATCTTTAAGGAGCCCTATTCTCTCCCTAGTTACCCTTTTGTCATTTATGTATTTGTAAACACTTTTTTCTATTTGCCAAAGCTATCTCATGTCCCCTTTTTGCCTTTCTGATTTCCCTCTAAGTATACTCCTACTTCCTTTATATTCTAAGGATTCACTCAATCTATCCTGTCTATACCTTACATATTCTGGATTAGTAGTGCTGGAAGAGCACAGCAGTTCAGGCAGCATCCAAGGAGCAGCGAAATCGACGTTTCGGGCAAAAGCCCTTCATCAGGAATAAAGGCAGTGAGCCTGAAGCGTGGAGAGATGAGCTAGAGGAGGGTGGGAGTGGGGAGAAAGTAGCATAGAGTACAATAGGTAAGTAGGGGAGGGGATGAAGGTGATAGGTCAGGGAGGAGAGGGTGGAGTGGATAGGTGGAAAAGGAGATAGGCAGGTAGGACAAGTCATGGGGACAGTGCTGAGCTGGAAGTTTGGAACTAGGGGGAGGTAGGGGAAGGGGAAATGAGGAAACTGTTGAAGTCCACATTGATGCCCTGGAGTTGAAGTGTTCCATGGCGGAAGATGAGGTGTTCTTCCTCCAGGCGTCTGGTGGTGAGGGAGCAGCAGTGAAGGAGGCCCAGGATCTCCATGTCCTCGGCAGAGTGGGAGGGGGAGTTGAAATGTTGGGCCACAGGGCAGTGTGGTTGATTGGTGCGGGTGTCCTGGAGATGTTCCCTAAAGAGCTCTGCTAGGAGGCACCCAGTCTCCCCAATGTAGAGGAGACCGCATCGGGAGCAACGGATACAATAAATGATATTAGGGCTTGTGCAGGTAAAGCTTTGATGGATGTGGAAGGCTCCTTTAGGGCCTTGGATAGAGGTGAGGAAGGAGGTGTGGACGCAGGTTTTACAGTTCCTGCAGTGGCAGGGGAAGGTGCCAGGATGGGAGGGTGGGTTGTACTGGGGCATGGACTTGACCAGGTAGTCACAGAGGGAACGGTCTTTGTGGAAGGTGGAAACGGATGGGGAGGGAACTATATCCCTGGTGGTGGAGTCTTTTTGGAGGTGGCGGAAATGTCGGCGGATGATTTGGTTTATGCGAAGGTTTGTAGGGTGGAAGGTGAGCACCAGGGGCGTTCTGTCCTTGTTACGGTTGGAGGGGTGGGGTCTGAGGGTGGAGGTGCGGGATGTGGACAAGATGCATTGGAGGGCATCTTTAACCACGTGGGAAGGGAAATTGCGGTCTCTAAAGGAGGAGACCATTTGATGTGTTCTGTGGTGGAACTGGTCCTCCTGGGAGCAGAGACGGCGGAGGTGGAGGAATTGGGAATATAGGATGGCATTTTTGCAAGAGGTAGGGTGGGAAGAGTGTAATCCAGATAGCTGTGGGAATTGGTGGGTTTGTAAAAAATGTCAATGTCAAGTCAGTCGTCATTAATGGAGATGGAGAGGTCCAGGAAGGGGAGGGAGGTGTCAGAGATGGTCCAGGTAAATTTAAGGTCAGGGTGGAATGAGTTGATGATGAATTGCTCAACCTCCTCGCGGGAGCACGAGGTGGCGCCAATGCAGTCATCAATGTAGCGGAGGAAGAGGTGGGGAGTGGTGCCGGCGTAATTACGGAAGAGGCATCTTTTACCTTGTTGATTTTATACCTTACATATATTTCCTTCTTTTTCTTAACCAAACCCTGAATTTCTTTAGTCATCCAGCATTCCCTATACCTACCAGCCTTTCCTTTCACCCTGACAGGAATATACTTTCTCTGGATTCTTGTCATCTCATTTCTGAAGGCTTCCCATTTTCCAGCCGTCCTTTTACCCACGAACATCTGCCCCCAATCAGCTTTCGAAAGTTCTTCTCTAATCCTGTCAAAATTGGCCTTTCTCCAATTTAGAACTTCAACTTTTAGGTCTGGTCTATCCTTTTCTATCATGATTTTAAATCTAATAGAATTATGGTCGCTGGCCCCAAAGTGCTCCCCCACTGACACCTCAGTCACCTGCCCTGCCTTATTTCCTAGAGTAGGTCAAATATTGCACCTTCTCTAGTAGGTACATCCACATACTGAATCAGAAAATTGTCTTGTACACACAAATTCCTCTCCATCTAAACCCTTAGCACTATGGCAGTCCCAGTCTATGTTTAGAAAATTAAAATCCCCTACCATAACCACCCTATTATTCTTACAGATAACTGAGATCTTCTTACAAGTTTGTTTCTCAATGTCCCTCTGACTATTGGGGATCTATAATACAATCCCAATAAGGTTATTGTCCCTTTCTTATTTCTCCGTTCCACCCAAATTATTCCCTGGATGTATTTCCGGGAATATCCTCCCTCAGTACAGCTGTAATGCTAACCCTTACCAAAACTACCACTCCCCCTCCTCTCTCGCCTCCCTCTCCATCCTTCCTGTAACATTTGTATCCTGGAACATTAAGCTGTCAGTTCTGCCCATCCCTGAGCCATGTTTCTGTACTTATGATATCCCAGTCTCACGTTCCTAACCATTGCTGAGTTAATCTGCCTTCCACGTTAGGCCCCTTGCATTGAAATAAATCCAGTCTAATTTATTAGTCCTACCTTGTCCCTGCCTGCCCTGACTGTTTCACTCGCTTCTGTTCTCAGCTGTACCCGTCTCAGATTGAACTCTTTCCTCACTATCTCCCTGGGTCCCACCACCCCCACCTTACTAGTTTAAATCCTCCCAAGCAGTTCTAGCAAATTTCCCTGCCAGTAAATTAGTCCCCTTCCAATTTAGGTGCAATCTGTTTTTTTGTACAGGTCACTTCTACGCCAAGAGAGATTCCAATGATCCAAAAATGTGAATCCTTCCCCAATACACCAGCTCCTGAGCCATGCGTTCATCTGCTCTATCCTCTTATTTCTGCCCTCACTAGCTCGTAGCACTGGGAGTAATCCTGATATTACTACTCTCAAAGACCTCCTTTTTAAATTTCTGCCTAACTCTTTGCGATCTCCCTTCAGAATCTCACCCTTTTCCCTTCCTATGTCGTTGGTTCCAATGTGGACAATGACCTCTTGCTGGCCCTTCTCCCCCATGAGAACATTCCGCACCCTCTGAGACATCCTTGATCCTGGCACCAGGGAAGCAACACACCATTCTGCTTCTTCGCTGCTGGCCATAGAAACGTCTGTCTGTACCTCGAACTAGAGAATCCCCTAACACAATTGATCTCTTGGAACCCGACATACTCCTCGTTGCATTAGAGCCAGTCTCAATACCAGAAACTTGGCTCTTCGTGCTACGTTCCCCTGAGAGTCCATCACCCCCTACGTCTTCCATAAAAGTATACCTTTGAAATGGGTATATCCACAAAAGACTCCTGCACTAGGTTCTGGATCAGTGGTGCTGGAAGAGCACAGCAGTTCAGGCAGCATCCAATGAGCAGCCTACCTCTCTTACCTTTCCTGGAGTTAACCCATTTATGTGACTGCATGAGACTTTCCCCCCACTTCCTATAACTGCCATCTATCACATACTGTAGCTGTTGCAAATTCTTCATCACTTCTGTCTCTCCAACCGATCCATTCGATCTGATAAGATTCGCAGCCAACAGCATTTATGGTAGATGTAATCCACAGTAACCCTTAAATTCTTTGGGAAGTACTGGCCCACAATGTTGCAAAACATCCAGAGACAGCCTGATTGAACACAATTTGATACCTAGCCACATAGATCACCACAAGCTTGAACATAGAGGTAGGTTTTAATGAGGATCATAAAAGGGGAAGTGGGGTAGAGAAGGTATTCCAGAGGTCTTGGCAGCTGAATGCACAGCTCCCATTGGTGAAGTGACTGAAATTACACAGTGTTCAAAGAGGCCAGAATTACATGATCACACACCTTAGGGAAGGGTCATAGGGCTGGAGGCAATTACGGAGAGTCAAATACTGAAGTGGACTTGAAAACAAAGATTTGAAAAATGTGGTGCTGGATAAACACAGCAGACCAGGCAGCATTCGAGGAGCAGGAGAATCAGCCCTGAAGAAGGGCTTATGCCCGAAACATCGATTCTCTTGCTCCTCGGATGCTGCCTGGCCTGCTGTGTTATTCCAGCATCACATTTTTCCAACTCTGGTCTCCAGCATCTGCAGTCCTCGCTTTCTCCTAGTTGAAAACAAAAGATGACAATGTTAAAGTTGAGATGTTGATTGACCTGTACGTCAGCTAGCAAAGCACAGGTCAGGCAGCATCAAGGAGGAGAATCGACGTTTCGGCCATTAGCCTTAATGAAGGGCTTATGCCCGAAATGTCGATTCTCCAGATCCTTGGATGCTGCCTGACCTGCTGTGCTTTTCCAGCGCCACACTCAACTCTGGTCTCCAGCATCTACTGTCCTCAGCAAGCAGAGTTATGGGCTAACAAGACATTGCAAGTCAGGACACCAGCAGAGTTTGGATAATCTAAAATTCACAAATGATAGAACAATGTCAGGAGTGGCATTGGAATAGCTCGTCTAAAGGTAGCAGAGGCATGGGTGAGGGTTTAGACTACAGACAAATTGAGTCAGAGCTGAAGTTGCAGAGGGATCAATGATAAACTAACAACCCTTAAGGGTTACAATTAAGTCTCAGCTGTGCAAAGTTTGAAGGGTTTTTAATCATCCCCTAAATGTTGAGTAAAGATTAGTCACAGCAATGATTTTTTTTAGACCTTTCATAGGATGTGGTTGCTGACAAGGTCAGCATTTATTGCATACCCCTGGAGTGAGCTGCCTATGTGAACCAATGCAGTATTGTATGTATAGTTACACAAGTTCCAGGAATGTGACTCCACCACAGTGCATAATGGAAAGTTCCTAACTCAGGTGGCATGTGGCTTGGGAGGGGAAACTTGCAGATGGCAGCGTTCCCATGTGTCTGCTGCTCTTGTCCTTCTAGATGATAGAGGTTATGGGAGGTGTTGTTGAAAGAACCTTTGTGAGTTGCTGAATTACTGCTTGTAGACAGTACACATTGCTACCACTGTGAGCTGGTGGTTGAGAGAGAGAGAGAGAGAGAGAGAGAGAGAGAGAGAGAGAGAGAGAGAGAGAGAGAGAGAATATCTACAGGGTGAATGGGGTATGAGTCAAGCCACTTTGGTCTCAGTGGAATCAAATTTCAATGGATTGGGATACAGTACAGGACATTAATCTATTAAAGGATCAATAATTTATTAATTAGATGTGCAATGTCAAGGCATACAAGGCTTTGTGTCAAGTGCTGGCAAACAGAAGGGGACTAGTTAGATTTAGCCAATGCATCAATTTAAATAAGTCAGGAATGGGTGGTAATTTTCTAGAAACCTGCAACCATGTTTTACATAACACATGGAGCTTAGGGTAAACGGTTTTAGGCCATTTAAATTCATAGAACCTTAGGGATATACCGATCAGAAACAGATCCTTCAGTCCAACTCGTCCATGCTGACCAGATACCCTAAATTAATCTAGTCCCACTTGCCAGCATTCAGCCCCATATCCCTCCACACCCCCCCCCATTCAAATATCCATCCAGAAGCCTTTTAAAATGTTATAATTGTACCAACCTCCACTTTGTCTGGCAACTCATTTCATACACGCACCATCGTCAGCGTGAAAACGTAGCCCCTAGATCTCTTATATCTTTCCCCACTCAACTTAAACCTATGCCCTCTAGATTTTGACTCCCCACCCCAAGGAAAGGACCTCATCTATTTACCCTATCCACACCCCTCATGAATTTATAAACCTCTATATGTCACCTCTCAGCCTCTGACGCTCCAGGGAAAAACAGCCCCAGCTTATTGAGCCTCTCCCTATTGCTCAAACCCTCCGGTCCTGGCAACATCCTTGTAAGTCTTTTCTGAACCCTTTCATGTTTCACAACATCCTTCCTATAGCAGGAAGGCCAGAATTGCACACAGTATTACAAAAGTGGCCTAACCCAAGTCCTGTACAGCCACAACATGATATCCCAACTCCTGTAGGAGGACTGCAGATGCTGGAGATCAGCACTGAAAATGTGTTGCTGGTAAAGCGCAGCAGGTCAGGCAGCATCCGAGCAGGAGAATCAACGTTTCGAGCATGAGCCCTTCTTCAGGAATGAGGCCTGACTTTCCTTATTCCTGAAGGGATCATGCCTGAAACATCGATTCTCCTGCTCCTTGGATGCTGCCTGACCTGCTGCACTTTTCCAGCAACACATTTTCATCCCAACTCCTGTACTCAATGTCCTGACCAATAAAAGCATACCAAACGCCTTCTTCACTATCCTAATGCCTGCAACATGACAATGAATCTGCACTCCAAGGTCTCTGTTCAGCATCACTCCCCAGGACCTTACCATTAAGTGTATGAGTCCTGCTAAGATTTGCTTTCCCAAAATGCAGCACCTCACATTTTATCCAAATTAAACTCCATCTGCCATTCCTCAGCCCATTGGCCCATCTGATCAAGATCCCATTGAAATCTGAGGTAACCTTCTTTGCTGTCCACTACACCTCCAATTTTGGCATCATCTACAAATTTACTAACCATATGTCCTATGTTCATATCCAAATCATTGATATATGACAAAAAGTAGTGGACCCAGCACCGATCCTTGTGGCACTCCACTGGTCACAGGTCTCCAATCTGAAAAACAATCCGCTACCACTACTGTCTTCTACTTTTGAACCAGTTCTGTATCCAAATGGCTAGCCCTCCCTGCATTCCATGTGATCCAACCTTGCTAACCAGTCTACCACAAGGAATCTTGTTCAAAGTCTTACCGAAGCTGAAAATGTGTTGCTGGTTAAAGCACAGCAGGTTAGGCAGCATCCAAGGAACAGGATTTCCTGTTCCTTGGATGCTGCCTAACCTGCTGTGCTTTAATCAGCAACACATTTTCAGCTCTGATCTCCAACATCTGCAGACCTCACTTTTTACTCGAAAGTCTTACCAAAGTCCATGTAGATCACAACCACCACTCTACCCTTATCAATCCTCATCATTACCTCTTTAAAACACTCAACTAAGTTAGTGAGACATGATTTCTCATGCATAAAAGCCATGTTGACTATCCTTAATCAATCTGTACAACCACTACTTGAGTGACTTGGAGGTTCACTTGGAATTACTAGGAGGAGGTACAGACAGGTGAACGTAACTAATTATCACATTAAAAACAAAGCTTTGGAGAAACTGAATTTCCAAAGGGTCATATTTGACTTGAAACATTGTTTCTCTCTTCACAGTTGCTATCAGACCTGTTCACTATCTTCAGCATTTTCTGTCTTTATTTCAGGCCCCCATCATCCAAGGTGGCTTGCTTTCAATTAAATTTCAGTTTGGAATAATTCAAGGCAATGAGAAAGTTCCAACATTCTAATAGAGGAAGGGGATCAATGATTCAAAATGAGCCTCATACAAAAAGTTTTATCCAACAGAGTCTACAGGTTGTTGACATCCTCAGCGGGTCATGGTAGAGAGGTTTTCTTTTGTTTAAAAAGAAAAAGGAGAGCTTTGATTCTTGTTGGTACAATCTGGAACACAAGAGGATGTCCACTTTCTTAATATCCAGTTCGGAATGACGTCCTGAGGTTGTGAAAGATGTAACATAATTGCAAGTTGTTTTTCAGGCCAATGGTACATTCCAGGAAATTGTAGGCACCCTGTTATTCAGTTGCCAATGTGGGAAGTAACCCTTGATTTGTGGTGCAGGCTTGAGGATTTGTATTTAGTTAATTGAACTTGTATAGGATGTCCTGCACACAGTCAACAGGCACTCTAATTCAATTATCACGGAATGGTCAATGTTCATGGATCTGAACTAAAAAGGTTGATTTACCACTTTTAGTAAAGGTTAAAAATGGTCTCCATGGGGGAATACTAGTGGAGATTATAAGACCACAATATCATACCATATAGGAGCAGAAGTAGGCCATTCGACCCATCAAATCTGCTTCATGATTCAATGAGGTCATCACGGCTGATCTGATAATCCTCAACTCCACTTTCCTGCTTTTGCTCCATAACCTTGAATTCCCCGATTAAAAATCTGTTACCTTTTTGGTAAGGCAAACCAATCTATTCAGCCTGGCCCTATAGCTCAAACCCTTCAACCCTGGCTACAGCCTTGTAAATCTTTTCTGCACCCTTTCAAGTTTAACATCTTTCCTACAGCAGGGAGACCAGAATTGAAAGCAGTATTCCAAACGTGGCTTAACCAATGTCCTGTACAGCCACAACATGACCTCCCAACTTCTATACTCAATACACTCGACTAATGACGAAACGGGAAAGACAGATGGGAAGTGAAAGACGGGTAAAGGCAGCATTATCAAAATTAACATAACAACAAGTAATTGTATTATCACTGCTCAAATCAGTCACCTGTTCCAGGTGAATGTTAGAGGCTCATGATGCATAGTGTCACTTTCTCTAAACCCAGGAGGCACAGGTTCAAGACCCACATGGACCAGAAAGGCATAACAGCATCTCTGATTAGATAATATTTGTTCTTATTGGCTGCACTTTTATTTTTCTAATAATACCTGTGCTAGAATCAAAATAGATCCTTATTTGCTAAAAGGGTCCTCTTTTAAAAGATTTGTTTGAAATACCACACAGATTGAAATGAGGAGCAACATCCAACCAAGAATGTTCTCTGGTGATCAACATGTCTTTACATTATCTCGATCAGGTTTATATTTGAAAAGTTCTCTCTGTGGGGAAATACCAGTGCAGATTATAAGACCATGAGATGGAGGAGCAGAATTGGCTATTGAGGCCATCACATCTGCTTCACCATTCAATGAGATCGTGGCCGATTCGACAATCCTCACCTCCACTTTCCTGCTTTTGCTCCATAACTCCCGATTCTCTTACTGAGTAAAAACCAGTCTGTGTCAACCTTGAAG
Organism: Hemiscyllium ocellatum; assembly: GCF_020745735.1. Taxonomy (NCBI): domain Eukaryota; kingdom Metazoa; phylum Chordata; class Chondrichthyes; order Orectolobiformes; family Hemiscylliidae; genus Hemiscyllium; species Hemiscyllium ocellatum. Next base: position 55,791,994 of record NC_083415.1, read on the forward strand.
TTTGAACCAGCTTCAACAGCCTTCTACAGTAACAAATTCCACAGATTCGCTATGCTCTGAAAGGGAACTTTGGAGTAACTGGACAACCCCTTAGTAAGATTGTGTCCTCTAGTCCTAGAGTCTCCCACAACCTCTGCACCTCTATCCTATCAAACCCCCAAAGAATCTTATGTTTCAATAAGGTCTCCTCATTCTTTTAAACTACATGTCCCAACCTACTCAACCTCCCTTCATAAAAGGATACCTCTAGACCCAGGATCAACCTAGTGACGCTTCTTTGGGTTGCCTCTGATGCCAGTATATCTTTTATTTAAAAGGAGATCATATGTTGAGATTAGCCAAAGAGAGACAAAACTCCTGTGCAGAAGAAAACCAGTTGTCCTATTTGTGTTTTAACTCTATGCAGCACACAAAAATTAAGGGATTAAAGCGAAGAACTGCAGATCGGAAATAAAACCAGAAAGTGCTGGAGAAACTCAGGTGGTGTGGTCATAATGTAAAAGCTGCTGCGTCATGGAACATTTGAGACACTTAGCGTTGTGCTATTACATGGGAAACAAGACAAGCCACGAGTGAGAAAGAAATAGAAGGACGTGTTGATTGAGTTACATCAAGACTGGGTAAGAGGTTGACATGTCAAAGCAGTGTAACCCTGTCAGACAAATTACTTACTTTTGCATTGGAAACACTTGGTAACGTGGAACAATGGAGGAAGTATTATTCAAGCAGAAATATTATTTAAGAACAAGAACAAATAGGCTAGCAGGAAGGAGTAGGAGCAGGAACTAGAGAACAGGTCGAATAAGCACTTTTAATCCTTCAAAGCACAGCAGAACTGATGAAATATGGATCTCAATCCAAACCAAAAGTGGTATAACTAAAAGTGAAGATTATTCACACTGCTTATTCACTGAAGAGATCAGTTTTACAGTCTATGTGCTTTATTAATTGCACATTTTTAACATTCAGGTATTCAAGTTTTTTTGGTTAACAACAAAAGTAGGTGGCACGGAGGCACAGTGGTTAGCACTGCTGCCTCACAGCGCCCGGTTCAATTCCCGACTCAGGCGACTGACTGTGTGGAGTTTGCACGTTCTCCCCGTGTCTGCGTGGGTTTCCTCCGGGTGCTCCGGTTTACTCCCACAGTCCAAAGATGTGCGGGTCAGGTGAATTGGCCATTCTAAATTGCCCATAGTGTTAGGTAGGGGTAAATGTAGGGGTATGGGTGGGTTGCGCTTTGGCGGGTCGGTGTGGACTTGTTGGGCCGAAGGGCCTGTTTACACTGTAAGTAATCTAATCTAATCTAAAATATAGGTAGAATGGAAGGTCAATTATGCAAGCTTACTTTGGGGTGGCATAGCAGCTCAGTGATTAGCACAGCTTCCTCACAACACCAGGGACCTGGGTTCAATTCCAGCCTCAGGCGACTGTGTGTGGAGTTTGCACAATCGCCCCATGTCTGCATGGGCTTCTTCCCTTGGCCCAAAGATGTACTACTTAGGTAAATCGGCCATGTTAAATTGTCTGTAGTGTCCAGGGTTAGGTAGGTTAGCCAGAGGAAATGCAGTGTTACAGGGAAAGGATAAGGGCTGTGGGGTCTGGGTCAGGTGCTCTTTGGAAGTATCAGTGTGGACTCAATGTGCCAAATGGCTTCCACACTTGAGATTTTATGATTCTGTTCTATTGTACTGATAAATTTGATGCACAATAGATTACTTAATAAAATTGAGACAAATTGTTGTTTCCAGTCACAAACAGGACAAGTAACTGTTACTTTATACTGAGGGGGAGAAAACAGAGAATGCGTATCCTCAAACATCCAGTTAGGGCCCTTCCCTCTAACTTACCCATCGTTGATTTCATCATTGGCATCTTCCTCCAGTGTGATATTGGTGTTGCTGGCAGCATAGACGGACATGCTCGGATGCTCAATGAGCAGGTTCTCCAGGGGGCTGCTCTCCACTTGGACTTCATCCTGGCCTTCTGCAGTAAAACAGGGGGGAGGGGTGACAAACCAACTCTCTTCCAAAGTGCAGGGTAAAGACTGTGGAGGACTGGAGTCACTTCCACAGTGGCAGAGACTCTCAAGGGAAGAGGAGGCTGATGGAGGGGATGCATCGGAAAGGCGAGAACTAGGCCCGGCAACATTTGCCTTCACTTCCACATCTTCACTTGAGGGGGGAGTGCAATCATCTAAATTTGGGCGGGGTGGGGGTGTGTGGGTCAGGGGTACATGCGACCATCCAGTGACACGAACAGTAGTCATAACAATTTGTGCGAGAATCAAAAGGAAAACCAAATCAAAAGAATCAGGTTGAAAGGGTGGGGGTGGAGGAGTTAGGTGGGAACAGAGGGAGGGAGTGGGAAGAAAGCAAAAAAAAACAAAAAAGACTGATTAGTCATTTTTTCAGAATGACAGGCCTAGTCCAACATTTTCAAAAGTTGATCCTCCTTAAGAGCAAGTTGCTGAAGAGCAATTTCCTCTAAAGAGCAATTTTTCCATTTGTAGCAACGTCAAGGTATTTTACCACAGCCTCAGTGAAAGGCAGAACAAGTTTTTTTAAATGGGCAAGGGGGAAGAAAAATGGAAACAATGTTGAGATCCTATTGGGTCGCCAGAAAAACTGAACTGAGTTGAAAATAGGGTCAAAAGAAACAAAAAACAAAAAGCAACCAACCTGGATGTGCATGAATTACTTGTAGGGGAAAAAAATACCCCCCACCTTCCCCCAATTCCAGTGAATCTCTTACTGAAGAACACATTATCACCATTAGAACAAATCAAAAAACATTAACTTTATTTTGCAGAATTATTACTTTTTAAAACTATTTAGTTCATTTTCTTTTTTTCTAAATTAATGCAATATTCCAAATTACCACCAACTTTTTGATGTTCCCTTGAACCATGTTTCTACATAATTAACGATTCACATTCCTCAGAGTTCAAAGCTCATCACCACCATGATTGTTGGCATCATTAATTAATTACAGAGAATAAAATTAGGGGTTATGTTAAACTTCTAACAGCCACTTAATGAAGGGAGGAGATCAGAATCAATTTGTACTCAGTTTACATTTATTCATGGAGTGAAATTACTCCTCCACCCCCTCGTGTCAATTTTTATACTTTCGAAATCACTGTTATGACAAACCTCTGGAACAGGTGGGGCTTGCATCCAGACCTCCTGACTCAGAGGTTGGGTCTCTGCCACTGTGCCACAACAGCTCCTCACCCCAGAGTCAATACGTGTCTCAAACAGGTGCTCAAGTAATGAACGCCTCCCATCTGTTTATTCGTGCCTTTAATTTGCACAATATTGATGGCACTCCCTACAATCTCCTCTTCCAGAAAGGGAAAACCTAGACTACACGGTTTCTTGTTTTGCTTACTCATTCCTAGAGCAATAAAAAGGTAAGGTTGCTATAGCCCTCCCTGACCTTCAGTGTGCTCTCTCATGAGAGATGACGGGCAGGGGTTTAATCAGAGGGTCACCTTGCCTCAGGTGAGGTGAGAGGTTGACAAGGAGCGTCCTTCATCGTGATCTCAGCTAGTGCTGGGAATTGAACCCACACTAATCAGCATCACTCCATATCACAAACCAGCTGTCCAGCCAACTGAATTACCCTGACCACCACCTACACAGCAATACTGCATTTAAGAATAAAAAGGCCATCTCCTCTTTCTCCAAGTAGAAAGGACACTTGGTGAAACACTCCCTCCCTTTCTGTAGAATGGGTTTGAAAGGATTACTTTATAGGCAAAAGTGAGGACTACAGATGCTGGAAACCAGACTTTAGATCAGAGTGGTGCTGGAAAAGCACAGCGGGTCAGGCAGCATCGAAGGAGCAGGAAAATCGATGTTTCGGGCAAAAGCAGGATAGAGGATGTACATCTTGTGATGAAACTTAATGTGAAGCTACTCCATCAGCTGCCAATCTTTATTCCAGAGTAAACAAAAAATATAAACCACGCAATATTTTCAAACCAAAAAGCAAGAAACAATATGCATCTATCCTTCACCTTCTTTTCCAGCAAATACTCAGGTGTACTACAAACAGACCCTTTGGTTCAATTCATCCATGCCAACCAGGTATCCTAAACTAATCTGGTCCCATTTGCCAGTACTTGGCCCATATCCCTCTGAACCCTTCCTATTCATATACCCATCCAGATGCCTTTTAAAATGTTGTAATTTTACCCGCCTCCCCCTGGCAGTTGAATCCATACATACACTACCCTCTGTTAAAAAAGTGCCTCTTTAGGTCCCTTTTAAATCTTTCCCCTCTCACTCTAAACTATGCCTTCTAGTTCTGGACACTCACTCCAGGGAAAAGACCTCATCTATTTACCCTATACACACATGATACCTTGCATTCCCAAGGTATGCCGATCAATGGCAAAAGGCTACATTTGTGTCTCTGAGGGCACTCCCACAGAACCATTAGCTAAGTTCAGGTATTTTGACCTGGGAAATGTAGGATGTTCCTCGTGACTGAGGAATCTGGAGTCAGGGGTCCACAGTCTAAAGGATACACAGCAGTCCATTTAGGACAGAGATGAGAGGATATTTCTTCACCCAGAGTGGGGAGCCTGTGGAATTCACTGCCTCCGAATGGGATTGCAGCCATAACATTGAATGCTTTCAAAAAGGAGATAGATATAATTCTTGGGGTCGAAGGTAACACAGTGGGGCAGAAGTGGGAACAGGATACAGAGTTGATCAGCCATGATCACACTGAACAGTACAGCAGGCTTAAAGGGCAGAATGACCTCCTCCAGCTGCTCTTTTACACAATAGGTGCAGGAGTAGGCCATTCAGCCCTTCAAGCCTGCACCGCCATTCAATACGATCATGGCTGATCATTCCTAATTAGTATCCTCTTCCTGCCTTATCTTCATAACCCTTGATTCCACTATCGTTGAGCGCTCTATCCAACTCTTTCTTAAATGAATCCAGAGACTGGGCCTCCACTGCCCTCTAGGATCTATGATCCAGTCTCAGTGAAGGAATGGCAAGGTATATCTAAGTCACAATGATGAGAGACTTGGAGGGAATGGTGTTGCCATGTGTCTCAGGTGCTGCTGGAGAGAGTAATGTTTGATACATGGGAACTAGATTAGGAGCAGAAATGTAACAGTAAAACCAGGACTGCTTCGCCCCCATGACAGAGAATTAGCATATGGAGCTTATGATAACATATCCTAGCACTATTTATTTTCCCCAAGTCTTTGACTAGCATACATTTATGAGGTGGAGAATGGAAATGGAATCAGTGAGCTCACAAAAGGGGAGAAAAATAAAACAATTAAAATGATGAGGTTACAGCAACATGCTCCACCCTTGATGTTCGTTAAACTCACTCATCCACTAATCAGTGTTAGCACAAGCAATTTTTAATCATAAAGTTAAATTTGTCTGAGTTTCAACATAACACCTACACTTGGAAATGGACATTTGTAAACAATAACAAATCACGAAGACAGTATATGTTAATTTTAATGGAACAAGATGAGGCTATTAAAGAGAGAGAGGGATTTATGCATGGGAAGATGCAAAAGGTCCGAGGTAAGATTTGACATTTCTCCTTGGCTCATTTTTCTTTACAATATCTAAGTAGCATTTGTTTTTTTTTAAAAAAGGTCCTGTTCCTCTACACATAACCTTGAGCTATTACTGGTCAAGAGAAATGGAGTACATGGCACTTTCAAAATCAGCTAAACCACATGTTAATGTCAGCATTTATTTGCAAAATGCAGAATATTTTGTGCAGGTTTTTTTGACGAGAGATGGAAGGAGAAACATTTTATTCTTAAAAAGTGCATTGTGTGGTAATGACTTTGAACCACAATGTGTGTTTGGACAGCAAGTCATAGAATCCCTACAGTGTGGAAAGAGGCCATTCAGCCCATCTAGTCTGCATTGACCCTCCGAAGAATGTTTAAAAATAAGGGGCTACCCATTTAAAGCAGAGGACGACTTTTTTTCCCCTCAGATGATTAGGAGCTTTTGGAACTCTTCCTTTGAAAAATAGTGGAAGCAGAGTCTTAAACTTATTCTAAGACATGGATAGATACAGTCAGTCATTGAAAACTAGGGGTAAAAAGTTATTGGGGTCAACAAAAACAAGTAATCAAATTGGCAAGGATTTATAGAATTGAAGACGGGGCTTGAGGGGCAGAGTGGCCTATTCCTGCTCCAAATTAATTGTTGGTACAATCCAATGGGTTTGATTCCAGCTGGTTGGCACTCACCTACATCCCCTAGTACTAACCCACTACTGAGTTTTGCACCTTCAAGAGCAGGACATTTTGAAATAACCTTGAAGAGGTGTACTATAAGGGAGATAATCAGTAGCCATTTACTCATACCATCAGATCTCTCAAACAGAAATAAGTAATTCAATTGGTTTGAGGAAGAGAGGAATGTTGTCAACAGCACAAACAGCATTCCCACCAGCTTTCCAAATACAATTCTTCAATATCCAGAACTGGCAGATAGTTGCAGGTTACACAAATGTCTCATCTCAAGAATGGCCAAGAAATCCAAACTGGCTTTTTAAATTTGACAATAACAGTTAAATCCATTGCTGAGAGGGGTTTCCAGCTGGTTACTTGGCTGGGTGGGATGTGACTGTCTCCTGCTGGGTATATTACCTGATGCAACAATGCTTAGGTTATCCAATGAACATAAGAAACAAAACTGGATATTGTTATTGAAGAATCCACCAAGAGATTTGTTACACCTAGCTATTGTATACAGAGATACTATCTTCACAAAATAATGTCTGGGCTAACATGAAGTAGTCAAACAGAGTAACATGCTTCTCGTAGTGCATCATGCTTCAAGTAATCAGAGTTAAGATGGAGTGTGTGATCTTTATACACTTACATCAAGTGCTACGATATCTAGTGATTGTGCCATGGGTGTGTCTCTTAAGGGAAAGAGAGATACTAACCGTGAGACATAACATAACTGAGGGGAGGGGTGCAGGAATGGGAAAGAAACAGGGATATAGGATGAATAGTACAGTCACAATGGACTGAATGGTCTGTACTTTAAATATTTATAACTATGCACAATTCTTACCAGCTAACAGAAGCTGGGGGGAAAATCCTCAAACAAGTTTCAAACAAATTAGTATGCATACTAATGACCTTGGGGGCAGTTACAGGTTGTTCCAAACATTTAGTTTGGAAGCACAAAACTAGAAAAGTAACAACAATGCAGGAATGTCTAATCAGAATGGCAAGTACACTTCTGAAAGGCTGGTTCTGACACTTGCAGTTCTCCAGAAGGGAAATTCCTGATTTCAGCAGTGCCACCAGAAGTATTATTTTGAGAATTCACAGATAACTAGTAACAGCATGGTCACAGGTGATACTGAACAGGGATGAAGTGGATAAAGGGCTGCTTCAGCACATTGGGTTTGCTTTGCCAATTATGGATGCTGGGATTCTCTGCTTTGGTAGCAGCATGGGTATAGGCTATCCTAATATACTGGCTGCTTTTGTTTTAAGTAGTATCTGACTTTTAACATGGTCCTTAACACCAACTCGTGCTTACCTAGCATCTTTAACATTATATATCCCAAGGAATGTGGAAAGTAAAATTATCTTGAGCTACATAAGGAGCTACCAGCTAGAAATGGTCAGTCTTTTGGCTTCAAAGGAACATCTTAAGACCATAAGACCATAAGAGCAGAAGTAGGCCATTCAGCCCATCGAGTATACTCCATCATTCAGTGAGATCATGGCTGATCTGATAACCCTCAACTCCACTTTCCTGCCTTTTCCCATAATCCTCGATCCCTTACCGATTAAAAATCTGTGGATCTCAACATTGAATATACTTAATAATCCAGCCTCTACGGCAGTAAAATTTCCAGATTCACAACCTTCAGAAAAAAATACCCCACCTCTGTCTTGAATGAGACTCCTTCTTTAGATAGTATTCCCTCAGTCTGAAACTCACCCACAAGGGGAGACAACCTTTCAGCACCTACCCTATCAAGTCCTCTTAGAATTTATTGCTTCATTAAGCTCACTGAAAGACAGTGACAGAGAGGAATAGGGAAAGAATTCCAAGGCTTTAGCCCTATACAGTTGAAGGCATGACCATCTCATTGGAGATGGTGGAAATTGGTAATGCACAAGAAATAGAGGACAGAGTTGCAGGACTGATATCACTGAGTTTGAGTTGATTGTAATTACAGAGTTAAGGAAAAGAAGAGGCCCTTGGAAGAACATTAAAGTGAGGACGAGAATTTTAAAACAGAGACATTGCTTAATTGGAGTTTAACTTGGGTCAATACTGGTCACGTTAAAAACATTCATGGCTAAAGAAATCTTCACTGTTCAATGGAGACACTCACAAGCAGTACAATGTTCTCTGGCTTGAAATGCTTAAAAAAAAGGATTAAAATAGATGAAAGTTTAAAGACTTGGCATGGAACAAAAGAGGCTGTTCGGCAAACTACGACGTTAAAAACCCTGACTGTATTTTTGTACCATATGTCAAGACTTGAGGTTCTGAGACATGCCAAGGTCCAGGAGATGGAGAGATGGGACAGAATATCAATTTGTCTGATTTGCTGACTGAATTTCATCTAAACAAATTGACAAAAGAGCCCATTGTTGACACCACGCAATTATTCTCAATGACGTGATTGCATCATTCCAAGAGATCAACAACGTGTGCATCATGTAACTTGAATTTGACTCAGTGGGGCTTTATTTCAAAAGAAAAATAAAGCTTGGACTTATATGAAAGTTCTTCCCCTACCCATCACCTTCCAATAAATTCACATCTCTAGCAAGTCAAGACAAAAATGAGCACAAATTCAATGTGGTCTTATTCCTTCTCTGTCTCTTATTTCCGCACAGCGGGAAGCAGAAATCTAATGGAACGAAGAACAAACTCGCAGCCTCTAGGGTTAGAAACTAATCCTCAAGGGTTACAAAATTACAAGAATTAGAAAACCAGTTTAAGGAGAAAGGGTAAAGACTTAACAGCGACCTATGGGGTAACTTTCACACAGAGGGCAATATGTGTATGGAATGAGCTGCCAGAGGAAGTGGTGGAGGCTGGTACAATTACACCATTTAAAAGGCATCTGGATGGGTACATGAATAGAGGGATATGGGCCAACTGCTGGCAAATGGAATAGATTAGGTTAGGATATCTGGTTGTATGGACAAATTGAACCAAATGGGTCTTTTCCATGCTATACATCTCTATGCTAAAAATGTGCTGCTGGAAAAGTGCAACAGGTCAGGCAGCATCCAAGGAACAGGAGATTCAATGTTTTGGGCATAAGCCCACCTGAAGGGCTTATGCCCAAAACGTCGAATCTCCTGTTCCTTGGATGCTGCCTGACCTGCTGCGCTTTTCCAGCAACACATTTTCAGCTCTGATCTCCAGCATCTGCAGACCTCACTTTCTCCAATACATCTCTATGACTGACTAAAATATTTCTGCACTGTCTGAGGTGTATGACAAAGAGTCTCCCAATCCTGGAAATGGACACCAAGTTGAATCTCAGACCTCAGTTGGATGATTTGGAGGTTCTTATTACATTTTTTAAAAAGTCACAAGTTTGGCCACAGCAGTTGAGACATAGGCAGACCCTGAAGTCATTGCACCAGTGATACCTTGGTACAGCTGAATGCAAATTTTAAAAAAAAATCCATGTTTATAAAAATTACCTTGTCGCATCTTTCTAAAAATGCGCACACTTACATCCGCAGAGCTCATTGCAGAAGCAACTGTAGTGACCTTTGAGAATTCATCTAAAATTTCACAATTAGTGCTGAGCAGTTTTTGATGTCAGATATTTCTATATAAAGCATTGCTTTCGTATATTCTAAATAAAACCAAGTATTCTATTCACAATGGCAAACGGCTCTGTACTAGATAGAACAATTCAGAATTTAAGTTTACAACAGAGATTTGGTACACACTGCTAGCATGACATCGATTGAAGACACTCAAGAGGAGAAAACATGGAGTGTTTTGAACTTACCTGGAAAGTCAACGATGAGCCAGCCGTCATCTTCCTTTTCAGTCAAACTGGGATCAGGACCCTGGGTGCAGACCTCCTCCGTTTCCCCATAGAAAAGACTGGTGAGTCGGTGGAACATGGCGGTCTGGCTGTGAAGCTGGCCTGCAATTTAAATGCACAGGCAGACAACCACTCTCTTAGCGGGAGACAAGAGGCCGATGAGCAGACAGTGCACAATGATCCCTCAGGCGGTATTCAGCTTAAACAGAGACCACAATGCAAAGTGTCATATGGCCGCTCACTTGGGTTTACATGGAAAGAAGGCCTAAAACAAAACATGGCAGAGAGAGAAAAGAAAACACATTACTACATCTTCCAGTCGCTACCCAACAAATGCTGACTAATCATGTGTTACTATGTACCAGTGGGTTAACATAGCTCTAGAGTCCGAGGTGTACAGCATGGAAACAGACCTTTTGGTCCAACTTGTCCATTCCAAACAGATATCCTAACTTAATCTAGTCCTTCTTGCCATCACTTGGCCCATATCCCACTAAACCCTTCCTATTCATATACCCCATCCAGATGCCTTTTAAATATAACAATTATCCCAGCCTCCACCACTTCCTGTGGCAGCTCATTCCATACACACACCACCCTCGGTTGAAAAGTTGCCAGAGGTCCCTTTTGAATCTTTCCCCTCTCACCCTAAACCTATGCCACCAGTTCTGGACTCCCTCACCCTGGGGAAAAGACCTTATCTATTTATCCTAACAGTGCTCCTCATGATTCTATAAACAACTATAAGGTCAACCCTCAGCCTCTGACACGCCAGGGAAAACAGTTGGTGAAGAAAACAATAGCATACACGTTTTTAAAGTGAGTCAGTTAATTAGGTAATTACATAACCGGTCAGTCAGGTAATTACATAACCGATCTCTCACACTTTGGGCTAACACCAATCGGGTTCAATAAAGCAGCAAAAAGTGCTGGAGAAACTCAGCAGGTCTGGCAGCATCTGTGGAGAGAGAGCAGAGTTAATGTTTTGAGTCTAATTCTGAACAGTCATATTGGATGGGAAAAATTAACTGTTTCTTTCTCCACAGATGCTGACAGACCTATGGGGGATTCACCAGTGCTTTTTGTTTTTATTTCAGGTTTCCAGCATTGGCAGCATTTTGCATTTTTTTTTGATGGTCTGTTTCAATGTTAATTGCTGACTCAGGTTTAATGTTGTGAGGAAGATTCATGGGTTCTCCTCTCACCCCACACAATACTCCAAAGCATTGAATACCCTATCATCAGTCCTCTTGTTGACTAACCCATCAATCCTCTCAGCACACTAACTCCAATACTCGATGGGCTGAATGGCCTCTTTCTGTGCCACAATAACTATGGCCAAATCGGAAGTAGAGTTTTAACCGTTGGTCAGACAACCAACTTTCTTTCTCCATCCTCAATATTTTGAGGATCAATATATTAAAATGTAAAGAATTTTTGTTTTAAATGCAGTATTTTCAAAGCCGGTGATTTTTCAAGCTGCGCACTGCAGAGTTCTGGACATTAATCTTCAATTTCCATAGTCTCAAACCAATTGCAATATTAAGCATCTTTGGTTAAGTAATCTCCCAACATCCATGTACAACACAACCACATAGAAACGATACCAGTAGAGGTCAGTGACAAAGAGCCCTTATCCTGAGGGAGATAAAAAAACCCAACTCTTCAGGAAAAGGAGAGAAAGCAGTTCTTAAAAAGTTAAGATAGGGATAGAATTTGCTTTTCAAAAAGAGAAATAAAATTTTCCAGCACTCAATTGGCTAAACACGCAAACTCTGGTGATATTTGGAGCATTTCCTTGGGTACTCACATTCAAGTATCACCACATCATATTAGGTGCGTCAAGTGACATGATGGCAAGAAAATAAGGCTATCAAGCCTACAGTTTGCAATTACTCTTTAAAGTCAACCATCTTCAACACTGACTCCCTCCACCATTGATGCACAGTCTTAGAAGTGTATCTGCAAGATGTACTGCATCAACTCACCAAGTCTCCTTTGATAAGACCTTCTAAACCCATAATCCAGAAGGGCTAGGGCAGCAGATGCATGGGAACAATAAATCCTCAAAACTCCCCTCCAAGCATCACACCATTTTGGAATTGAACTATATCACTGTTCCTTCATTGTTACAGTAAAAATCTTGGTAATTCCTTTCTAACTGTACTGCAAATGTCCCTACAGCAGATGAACTACAGCTTTGCAAAAAGACAGCTCACCGCCACTTTCTCCAGAGCAATTAAGGATGGGTAACAAATGCAAGTCTCGCCAGCAACCCCCAAATCCCAGATTTAAAACGGGTCTCAGGGTCAACCTTTACTAAATAATTATAGTAGTATAGGAATTCCACAACAACTGTCAGAAGGCATATTTCCTTGCAGTTCCATCAATGTAATATTCCTCATTTGGGCTGATTTATTCCCTTGAAAACCGTTCCACTAACTTCGGAGTTTTGCTACAAATCAAAATGTAGCATTTTGTCAAGAGAAAGCAAGTGCAGGAGTTGGAGAGTGGTGCAGTATTGAACTGCCAGTAGTGCAAATCTAATGGTGTTCATTGATTCCACTTTTAAGTAAAAACGAGACAGTATCACATTAATTCCAGAAACCGTAGGGAATAACCTTATACATTTTCTCCCCCCACCCCCCCCCCCCAACAGAGACATTTAGCAAGCACAAACTCTAACAGACTGTTACGTAGCTTTACTTTAATTGAAAGCAGTTCTACTAAGAGTTCACATTGAGAATTTAAAATTTAGTTTCAAAATCTGGAAAATAAAGTTGGCACCAACAAAAAAAAAGTGACTATGAAGCTAAATAAAAACAAAGGAATGCAGATGCTGTAAATCAGAAACAGATTGCTGGAACAGCTCAACAAATCTGACAGCATCTGTGGAGAGAAATCAGGGTTAATGTTTCAGGTCAAGTGATCCTTCCTCAGAACTGTGGTGCTGTTGGATAGATGTTTAAAAAAGATCACAAGTCCATCAGGGAACAAAAATTGCCTTCCACCAACAATATGTTGGCTCCACCGCATATCTATGGGTTTAAGTTCTAACTGCCCTGTAAAGTTAGTTGGCAAGTCAGTTATATTTAATGAAATAACCAGCCTTGCCAGAGATATCAACCTCAATGATTTTTTTTTCCAAAGAATTATCTGCTAGTCATTCCATTGTTCTAGTCTAGTGCAAACAAAGCTAATTGTCGGACTAACCACAGGGTAGATGCACAAGTATTAAACATTTAGCAGTAATTCAGAAAGAGGGAAAAAGATACTTGATTTTGTGTAGTTTCTCTCAAACACTGCTCAAATGAAGTACTTTTGACATGTCCAGGTCATTCAGTACAATGTGCGTTTCGTCAACACGAATTGGCGATAACACAATTGATGAATTGTGTATGACATTTGGATAACACAAACTTTCTGCTGAGTAGGTATAGTGATGTTTATAGTGATCTTCTACAGTGTGATTTTCTTTAGCGATTTTCCCATAGCACAGGATTGCAGAGGAACACAACTGCCACGTTATAGAACAACCTGGAGTTTTAGTCAAGATAGAGGAGTAGGAGGGCTCCTGCACTGAAGCCCATCTGCTCCAAATCATTTCTTTTTCTTACCCACCCTTCCTCTTTCTACTTACCTTTCATTCCCACATGGCATCAGGGGTAATGAGTTGAGCCAGCGCAGACTTGTCTGTTTTTACATTATTTCTTCCTTTACATTTGACCTTACTTACCTTCTGTGGAGAGCAGCTGGCAACTTCAGCAGTGGCTGCATTGTCAAGTTTGGCCTAGCCTGGTCTCATGGCGACAGCAAGATGACACTGAAGAATTGCATCATGGTTGTGTGGCAACAGGGCAGTGATGGTCTCAGCATCGAGGTGGAAGGATTGAGATCCAGACCCATAGCTAAGCACTCGGGGACTGTAATGCTAAACATTTAACTTTATTTTCTTCTTTATATTCAAGATTTTGTACCTTGGTACCCAAAATAGTACTGGACAATGGCGACTTTGAAAACCGTACAATGTACTTCTGTACTTGAGCACGTGACCATAAAACCTAACTCTAATACAGGAAACATTGCAACCAATTTGCCCACAGTATGTTCACACAATGAGCAGTGTGATAATGGCCAGAAGGTCTGTTTAGCTGATACTGATGAAATCATTGCTGAGGCCACTGAGGAGAATTCAAACTTTTATACTACAGGGTCTTTTACATTCTGAGGCGCGGTGGAGGGGCTGGCCTAGGTTTTAACGTTTATCTGGCAGTACAGTGTGCTCTCTGTAAGTCAACCTTCATTTGTGTGGGGAGGTTCTGGAGTGAGATTGAACCCAGAACATTGAGACTCAAAGGGATAGGTGTGTTAAAGCAGAGCCCACAGCTGGTATTTAGCTCATTGCGCAATCAGCAGAGCTATAATTTCCAGTTGGGAGTTAAATAGCAATTTTTTTTGTTCTTTACAGTTCATTTCCAACATCTACAGGGTGTCATCTATAAAAGTGGGACAAGTGCTTTGTTTTTACTCAGGTAACCTAGCTCCTATATCATTACAGTGCGTCAGCCTGAGAATCATTCCACTGCCTCAGTCTATTCTCCAAAGGGCAGAGAGGAAAGATATAAAAACAACTACCAAAATAAGAGGCTTGTGGTTTATGTTGTAGTAATTTAGGAATCATACATTATATTTTCCCAGTTAGAGAATTGTTTCCATCATTGTAATTAGGTATCGTTGCAAAATGGATGTAATAACAATACTCAAGAGAGTTACAGGTTACAACCTACTGAGGTGTCCAGATACTTTAGGTAGTTGGTAGTGAATCACAAACTGGAATTTGATAAGACAGATTCAAATAGCATCAGCCTAGAGTTTCTAATCTGGTGCAAGATGTTGGAAAGTTGGGTTAAGGAAAAGGCTTCTACTGTATATACAGCACCTTCCAGATTATCCCAAAGCATTTTAGATTTGATTAGTTTCATTTAGATTCCCTACAGTGTGGAAACTGGCCCTTTGGCCCAACCAGTCCACACTGACCTTCCAAAGAGTAACCCACACAGGGCAATTTCCCTCTGACTAATGCACCTCACACTATGGGTAATGTAACACGGCCAATTCACCTGACCTGCACATCTTTGGACTGTGGGAGAAACTCCACCTTTAGAGTGTGGTTACAAGTGTTGCATAGTCAACTGTAAAATATTTGGGGAAGGGTTGGCTTAGCGGTATTAAGGCTAGACTGTTAATCCAGGGACCCAGGTAATGTTCTGGGGACCCAGGTTCAAATCCCATAATGGCAGATGGGTGAAATTTGAATTCAATAAAAATCAATAATTAAGATGACCACAAATCCATCATCAATTTACCAATGCCCTTTAGGAAAGGAATTGTTATCCTCATCCGGTCTGGTCTACATGCGACTTCAGACCCACAGCAATGTGGTTGACTCAACTGCCCTCTGGACAAATAGGGATGGGCAATAAATAATTCAGGCCACAGCGAGAGATGGGACAGATTTCTCATTGGGAGATTGCCCATTGGTGGGAAACGTTGCTTCAAGGTTTCTCTCCTGTAAGCTCCGGGAGGTCCGAAGCATCTAGAAATTGCCAAAAGGCAGCTACTGATATTATAGCAGTCTGAAAACTATAGTGAAGACCCACCATTTGTTGGAGATGTGATGGCAGAAAGGTTCGTGATTATGGAAAATCAAGTAATGCAGGCTGTGCTCTAGGGTAAATGGGAAGTGAATACATTGAAGATGATGATGATGATCCTACTTTCATCAGCAGAGACCTGTGATCAGGATTTGAAGTAAAGAACTGAAATATTGTATGAGAGAGCAATTTATATACTCACATAATTCCTCTGATGCAAGCATTTATAGGAGCTACAAAGAGGGAGGGCAACCCTATCCATGTCTCAAGAGTAAAGTTGCAGAAGTATTCTACCTCAATAATGCAGCCCCAATAGTGTAGAGTCACCAACCAACACTCGTCAATACAGCCTTTGGAAGGGAGAACCCCACAGGCTTAAGTCAGACAGTAACAGAATTTATATAGAGACAACTACAGAGCATAAAACACATTAGCATTGGTACCTATTCAAAGAATGCATGACAGGCACAACACATAAGCAACACTTAAGGACGTTGCATGTTTGTGGAGGCAGTGGTGTGTTTATGATCATGGAACAAGAATAGGCCCTTTGGGCCAGCTCTGCCATTCGATAAGCTCACGGATGAACAGATTTTAATCTCAACTCTACATTCCTGCACACACCCAATAATCTGTGTAGTAGTAATGTAACTTCACCAGCAATCCAGCACCCCAGGCTCATGTTCAGGGCACACTTAATTTGCACCATGGTAGGTGGTAAAATTTGAACTCGGAAAAACCTATCTGGTTCACTAATATTCTTTCAGAAAGGAAATCCGCAATCCTTACCAATTCTAGGCTACATGGGACTCCAAACTAACAGCAATGTAATTGACTCTGAACTGCCTTCTGGGCAATTTGCGATGGGCAATAAATATTCTAGCTTAGCAAGCATTACCCACAACTCAGGTGATTTATTTAAAAAAAACCCTAGAAAATGGTGGATGACTAAACATGGAGCACAATACTTTACGGCATGAGATTTGTCACTTTTAGTCCACTCAAGTGCCTTTGAAACCCCAGAAATGGCAATTGTAATGTGCGAGTACTTGAAAATAAGTAGTGACACACTCGTGAGTAAGGATGCTTTCTTCAGCTGTTTTCTTAGAGATGCTTGAAAGAGACTAGGCCTATACAATAGCTTTCCATATTCCTATTAGCATCAGAGGCAATAGGATTGAAATTCCAGTCAAGTATCAAAAATCCAAAGGATTGTCACCATTTCTTCAGTCTCCTCTGTGTGTCTTGGTACTATCACCCGCTCATTGTTTTTGCCCTCTATATTTGGATTGATGACCAAAGATAACAACTAATAAATAGGGAATTCTTTACCCAGAGAAAAGTTGGAATGTGGTTCCACATAGAGTAGTTTGAGGCAGATAGCATGAAATGCCTTCTGAGGGAAAGTGTGTGAAAGACAAAGCAATATATTCACATGCGACTGGGTTAGATGGAGGAGGACGTAGAGCATTAATGATAATGACAGACTAATTAGGTTAAAATGGTCTCTTTCTATGCAATAAATTTTATGGGCAGCCATATTCACCTTGTCTCTGATGCTAATGTTATGGACAGACAAAAAGGCAATCTGAATGAAATTTCAGTCAAATATCAAAAATCCAAAAGGACTGTCACCATTTCTGGTGGCTGGCTGACCGACAGAAGGCAGACAGTGATTGTAGATGGAAAGTATTCTGCCTGGAGGACAGCGTTGAGTGGGATCCCACAGGGCTCTGTTCATTGGACTCTGCTCTTTGTAGTTTTCATAAATGACTGAGGAGGTCGAGGGGTGGGTTAGTAAATTTGCAGATGACACAAAGGTTGGAGGTGTCGTCGATAGTACAGACGGCTACTGCAGCGCGACAGACAGCATGCAGAGCTGGGCTGAGAAATGGCAGATGGAGTTCAACCTGGATAAATGTGAAGTGATGCATTTTGGAAGGTCAAACTCAAATGCTGAATGTACGATTAAAGATAGGATTCTTGGCGGTGTGGAGGAACAGAGGGATCTGGGTGTGCAGGTACATAGATCCCTCAAAGTTGCCACCCAAGTGGATAGGGTTGTTAAGAAAGTATGTGGTGTTTTGGCTTTCATTAACAGGGGGATCAAGTTTAAGAACCGCAAAGTTTTGCTGCAGCTGTACAAGTCTCTGGTGAGACCACACATGGAATATGGTGTCCAGTTCTGGTCGCCCTACTATAGGAAAGATAGAGGCTTTGGAGAGAGAGTGCGAAGAAGGTTTACCTGGATGCTGTCTGGACTGGAGGGCTTACCTTATGAAGGAAGGTTGAATAAGCTCAGACTTTTCTCTCCAGAGAGCTGTACAAAATAATGAGAGGAATAGATAGAGTCAATAGGCAGAGACTTTTCCCCAAGGCAGGATTGATTGGTACAAGTCGTCATAGTTTGAAGATATTAGGTATAAAGGAGACATCAGAGGTAGGTTCTCTATGCAGAGAGTTGTGAATGCATGGAATGCGTTGCCAGCTGTGGTGGTGGAAGCAGAGTCATTGGGGACATTTAAGCGACTGCTAGACATGCACATGGATAGCAGTGAGTTGAGGGGTGCGTAGGTTAAGTTATTATATTTTACATTAGGATTAACCTCGTCACAACATCGTGGGCCAAAGGGTCTGTTCTGTGCTATACTTTTCTATGTTCTACATCTATGTTCTAACATCACTGTCGCTATCTAGCTTAGCCTCCCCATACTTATCCCACAGAACACCTCTTGTATTGGAAATATCTCAATTGCTTGAGTGTATGCAGATATTATTGTAGGTAATGGTACTTTGCCTCCCCACATTTCTCACTTATCCAGCGTGCCACATGTGCAGTCATTGTGCAATCAGATAACTAGAATTTTTTTGTCAGATCAAATCTGTACTTCATGGGATTATGATCCATGTCTTCAGCCCTTTTTCTGATGGCTGCTCCCTGCTACACGTGCTCTCAATTGACAGGGGTGCATAAAAACTCTGAATATTTTCCAGGTTGAAGTGAGCAACATCTGTGTACATCTGTCCTCGTATCCTTAGGAATGCTGTGTGCTCCCAGAGAGGAGAAGCTTGGCCCCACATGTTCGCATTACAATCAGGAGATTTTAATCGAATAGAAGATTAACAGGCTCACCAATACTCAGCTGTATTCAAGGACAGGTACCTCCAATACTGCTCTGTAACAAGGCAATTTATACTCTGCCAGGGCAGCCAATTTTATCCCATGAAGGAAGCAATTAGATTCTACTCCTCTTCTGCCAGAAAGTATGCCCAGTTAAGAAACAACATGTTGGGGATCAAATGCACAAAACCACATCCAGCCAAAACACACTGAAGTTCTAATGCCTTCAGAAAAATAAATTCTAGAGTACGTCTGGAAGGTCATTAGTGGTTTACATCAACAGTACTAGACCACACAAGCATTTCATAAAGAATTTATGCAAACAGTTAATATACAACAATCATTTAAGAAAATCCATCTTACTTGCCTGGAAACTCCAGACAATATCTAGATGAATGCTGAAGAAGTGGAAATTAAAATAAAATAAGGCAGAGACTATTTACAATATTTTGTACAAAGAATGATTTCAGCACAGGCTGGTCGAAGACTTGAACAAAACTAAAATCCGATAATAAGTGGCACTTTGTTTCACCACAGAGTTTCACATGCTGTTAAATCTGATTAACAAAGCTAATTCTTTCCAGGAGAAAGGGAGTGGTTGAATTAATATAACACTGAGACAGTGCCATGGTGACTGACAAATATCAAAAGGTTAAGCTCAGCCTGATCCAAAAGTAGTGCAAAAGAAACTTTGCATGGTGTGCCTTGCAAACGTTTTCTTAAAAGACACTTTTGTAAAGAACAAAAACAAAATAACACTTACTTTATTTTTTAAAAAACAGCGTCTTCTAGCCTGCTCACAGACATTTTTGAATGGCTGTGAATTGATGGGCAGCTCGATTGGTAGTCTTGGTGCCTCAGTCACCAAGTTCCAAGCTGTACTCCAGCTCTGGAGAACAACAACTAAATTGTTCCCTGGGACAAGGGGTTGTCTTATGATGGGGCTGAGTAAATTGGGTAAGTAAAAGAGAGGACTGCAGATGCTGGAAACCAGAGTTTAGATCAGAGTGGTGTTGGAAAAGCACAGGAGGTCAGGCTGCTCAGATGCTGCCTGACCTGCTGTGCTTTTCCAGCACCACTCTGATCAAAACCCTGAGTAAATTGGGTGCATATTCTCTGGAGTCTAGATGAACAAGAGCTTCTCCTATTGAAACATACAAGGACTCTGAAGGGATGGATGGGGTAGATGCTGAGAGATTATATTGAGATTATATCACCCTGCCATAGGAAAGATATTATTAATGGGTAGGGTGCAGAAAAGACCTACAAGGATGTTACCAGGGCTAGAGGGTTGGAGTTTTAAGGAGAAATTGGACAAGCCTGGACTTTTATCCCCCCAGGAGGTCGAGGGGTGACCTTAATAAAATCATGAGATGCACAGATAAAGTGATTAGCAAATATCTTTTCCCTAGGGTAGGGGAGCTCAAAACTGGAGGGCATTATTTTTAAGGAGAGAGGAGAAAGATTTAAAAAGGGAGCTGAGACACAACTTCTTCACACAAAGGGTATGTGGAATGAACTGAGGGGAAGTGATAGATGCAGATACACTTAAAACATTTAAACATTTTTGGATCGGTAAATGAATAGGAAGTGTCTAGAGGGATAGGGACTAAATGCAGGCAAGTGGGACTACTGGGGTTTGGGAAATTTGGTTGGCATGGACGAGTTGGACCAAAGGGACTGCTGCCATGCTGTATGACTCAGATTCTATAATCACTGATGAAGGGCTTTTGTCCAAAGCGTAGATTTTCCTTCTCTTCAAATGCTGCCTGACCTGCTGTCCTTTTCCAGCACAACTCTAATTTGGACTCTGATCTCCATCTGCAGATTGTCTGATCACCTGATGAAGGAACGTCGCTCCGAAAGCTAGTGTGCTTCCAATTAAACCTGTTGGACTATAACCTGGTGTTGAGAGATTTTTAACTTCATTTTGCATAGTGAGGGCACGGATTTCCTTCTCTCGCCTGGCAGTTTGTGGTCTGGGATGTTTGTCCTTACTCATGCGAGAGTGACTGTCTGGTTCTGTTAGGTTTCTGCTAACTTTTATTTATACACAGAACGTAACGCTGTTTTCCAAAAGGTACACCTCTCACCAGTAGAGGACTCCATTCTCTCTTCAGCGTCATGATATATATCATTGTTTTATCCATCTACATTATACTAATGTTACAGCCAGTGTCCAAGGTTCAACCTAGGATCTTCTTTGTAACTGTTAACAACTGCTACTCTAGAGTGTTTTGAACCACTGACCTTGCAGAAAAGCTTCTTACCAGCTAGCTACAGTTAAAATCTTTTCAGGAACTTTGCCATTATAAAGCTCCACCGCACTCAGTTTTAAGCACAGAACACAGTTTAAATAATTGCAAGGATCCAACTTAAAAGTTAACTGTAAAAGAATTTGTTTAAGCGTATAATTATAGCAGTATTTGCACAGAAAGTTCAGCTAGACCCAATGCTACACTAACTGACCACACAGTTCAACCACTGAATTCAGGCCAAGTGCAGCACAGTTCAGATAGGAAACTGACGCATTATATTAAAAAAACCTGGTAGTTTTTTTCTGTTGTCACAAGGCATTTTTTATGAACTATCTTTCCCATCCTACTCAAACTCTTCCCCAGAACTTCATTAAGTATGGATTCCAAGTGTCCTTCTAGTCTTTACCACCTCCTACAATCTTCAGTCTTTAAACAGCCAGTATTAGATGTAATCCAATCACACCTTTTCAATTTACTTCCTGTGTGGTTTACCACCTTAGTCGTGTCCCATACTATCAGCCTTAACCCACTGCCCAATCTGAAGGCAAATCCAAAATGACTCATTGCACCAGTGGAAAGTTTTCACTCAAGTTCAGCTCCTAAAATAGCCTCAACCGAATACTCAACAAATACAACATTACACAAGCTGACAAGAGGTAGTTTGTTCATTTCCATACTTGCTTTTTTTTAAAAAAAAACTACGTTTGAGAGTTCTTATGGACTGTTTTCACTTACATTGGTTTCATATCAGAGTCAATAGATGTGGAGCCACTTTTCCAGTTCCACATCTATTGACTCTGGCTTCCAGCAGCTGCAGTCCTTTGGTCTCATGTCTATAAAACAAAAGGTTCCTTTCCTCACCCCATCAGTTCCACAATCAAATCTCAAAACTATACTTCCATTTCTGGTAATCGTGCCTAATAGAATGCAGAGACCCGAAGGACTGATGATTACTTCAGTTACATGATCTGCCAACTGCATTAAAATGTAGGTGTGTGACACTATTTGTTTGAGTAATAAATAGATAAATTCATGAAATCTTTTCAGGGTGATACCCGCTAACTGTGTTTGGTAAAATAGAAACAGCACAAGGAGTTTGCAATATTTAACCAGATACAAATATTAAACAAGTTATACATCTGCTACCCTCTGAATATTTTTGGGATTATCAAAATCAAATAAATGGCACGGTGGCACAGTGGTTAGGGTGGCACGGTGGCACAGTGGTTAGCACTGCTGCCTCACAGCGCCAGGGACCTGGGTTCAATTCCCGCCTCAGGCGACTGACTGTGTGGAGTTTGCACGTTCTCCCCGTGTCTGCGTGGGTTTCCTCCGGGTGCTCCGGTTTCCTCCCACAGTCCAAAGATGTGCGGGTCAGGTGAATTGGCCATGCTAAATTGCCCGTAATGTTAGGTAAGGGGTATATGTAGGGGTATGGGTGGGTTGTCGCTTCGACAGGTCGGTGTGGACTTGTTGGGCCGAAGGGCCTGTTTCCACACTGTAAGTAATCTAATCTAATCTAAATTTTCTTTCACATTCTCTACCAAGGTAGAATGGTGAATAAACCTCACACTAGAAACTGAGATTTGATCAAACTCCAGAAAATGGAACCGACTCAAACGCTCTGGTGCTGGCATGCGCAGACAGAATTGCCAACATGTGCTCCAACCAACAAGTGTTGCAGAAAACTCTCTACACCCAAACTTCCTCTGGTCCTCAATCTTGCTTTTCCCTCCTTCACCCAGCCTATGATTCATGTACCAATGGCTGGGATGAATCCCTCGGTCTATTACAGGGTCATTCAAGAGAGCAGAGTAGTCCAGGACATAAGCTGGGATCAGGATCAACAGAAAGTGAATGGTGCTTGTGCTGCGCTGATAGCGTCCCTATCTCTGGATCAGGAGGCCAAGGTTCAAATCCCACCTGCTCGAGAAATGTCTAAGAACATCTCTGAACAAGTTGATTCAAACCAATAGGGTCGAGAGATGTTTTAAACTGGGATCGATGAAAAGTTTAAAAAATGAAGATTAAATGGCTACAAAAGGGGATTCGATGAAAACTGAAACTGGAGGAGTGAATAGAGCGTGTGGGTAAAGAAAGCAGAATATGCTGAGACAAGAGTGCACATTAAAAAGGAGGTGTGTGTGCAAATGAAAACACAGAGCAGGTCAAGGGGATAGACTGCCACCTGCCACATTTACATCGTTGAAAAAGGAGTCTCAATACACATTATGGTGTAAGATCCATCTACTAGATTTAGTGACAGATATAGGACAGATGTCAGAGGTAGTTTCTTTACTCAGAGTAGTAAGGGTATGGAAAGCTTTTCCTGCAACGGTAGTAGAATTCGCCAACTTTAAGTACATTTAAGTCGTCATTAGACAAGCATATGGACGCACATGGAATAGTGTAGGTTAGAGGCTTCAGATTGGTATGACAGGTCGGCGCAACATCGAGGGCCGAAGGGCCTGTACTGTGATGGAATATTCTATTTTCTATGGTACTGCCACTATCCATATGCCTGGCAGGGATCCACAGGGGCCACTTGGTCTGGCTGGGGTGCATTCATGGAAACCACCTTTTAGTCTCATGGAAGAGGCTCTCATCTTACATTTTTGTTTTAACCACTTGTTATCAAGCAATAAACTACAAGTTACATAAGGATTATTAGGGAAACTTCCATCAAGTCTTTCTCCTTCGACATCCAATGTTGTTCATTCCCCACCTGACTCCATGTAAAATCATGCTAAGCAATTCTTAACACATTGCTCAGCATTAAGCCTTTCAGGCCTTTTCATACAAGGACAGTTTAGCCCGTAAGATCAAAAGACATAGGAGCAGAAATTAGGCCAATCAGCCCATCAAGTCTGCTCCACCATTCAATCATGGCTGATAAGTTTCTCAACCCCATTCTCTCACCTTTCCCCCCCATAACTCTTGTTAATCAAGAACTTATCTCAGTTTTAAACATACTCAATGACCTGGCCTCCACAGCCTTTTGCGGTAATGAATTCCATTGATTCACCACTCTGTGGTTGAAGAGGTTTCTCCTTATCTCCATTCTAAAAGGTCTTCCCTTTACTCTGAGGCTGTACCGTCACATCCTAGTCTCTCCTACCAATGGAAACACCTTCCCAACATCTACTCTGTCCAGGCCATTCAGTATTCCGTCTGTTTCAATTAGATCTCCTGTCATCCTTCTAAACTCCATGAGTATAAACCCAGCATCCTCAAATGTTCCTCATACGTTAAGCTTTTCATTCCTCAGACCTCATTTGCTCTCCCTCAAGCCTTCGGCATCATTGACGTGGCTCCTGGATCCAGCTTCTGACGTCACTTCATTCTGGCAAAAGATTCACAGGCCCATCCTGCAGCACGGAGTTCTTTATTTGACTAAAACCCTTTTGTTTTGGGGAAAGTAAAAGGCAATCAGCACATCAGGATAGTTTTTCTGCCTTGCGCGCATGAAGTACACACTTCGATCAGGATACGGGATCTTTTGCAACTTTGCTGTCACCATGTAAAATTTATTTGAAATCAACATGAGAAAAGTTCTGAGCATTGACAATGGTTTGCTTTAGCTGCAATGACTGCATCATGTAAAAATGCAGTATTTCCTGGTATATACTTGGTACAGCAGTAACTTCATCTTCAAAAACATACTAAATAAATTTAACGTTTAGGTCACTTCCTGTGTACTTTATTTGGAAAAGGCTATGAATCAATTTCAGCACCAGTAGATTTTAGCAATGTGGTTAGCACTGCTGCCTCACAACGCCAGGGTTCAATTCCCGCCTCAGGCGACTGACTGTGTGGAGTTTGCACGTTCTCCCCGTGTCTGCGTGGGTTTCCTCCGGGTGCTCCGGTTTCCTCCCACAGTCCAAAGATGTGTGGGTCAGGTGAATTGGCCATGCTAAATTGCCCGTAGTGTTAGGTAAGGGGTATATGTAGGGGTATGGGTGGGTTGCGCTTCGGCAGGTCGGTGTGGACTTGTTGGGCCGAAGGGCCTGTTTCCACACTAAGTAATCTAATCTAAAATATGAAGTATTAATAGGAAGTCACAGCAGATTGCCTACACTAACAGACTGACCACACTTCACAAGTAATTCATTATCTACAAAGTGCATTGAGACCCCCAGTGGTCATGAAAAACGTTATATTCCCTTTTAGAACCTTACACTCAGATTCTGACCAAAATCTGCACTTATAAAAAGTGGCACCCCCAGCAAAACACAGGTTCATAAGAGTTTGCACTTGGAGTTGTGTCCACATTAACACAACACAGTGTGAAACAGTTATTTTTAAAGGCAATCTCTGATCTCTGGAAACTTTATAAAAGGCTTTAATTGTTGTTCTCCTTAATAATACAAACTTGCCGTCAGGACCAGGGCCCCATGCATACTCAGTGGTAGTGCTTTAATTTTATATGCAGAGTGCTATTTACATACTTCAGTATTACTGAGATCTTGCTGCCTTGTACAGTAGTCAGGTGGTGACATTCCAACTGTGGTGACGTGCAGGAACTTGGGGTGCGTGTTCTCATAGATCAAGGGATGGACTTTGTGTCTTTACTTTTCAGGTGGCGAGGACTCATGGAGGTGGTGGGGGAGTGATCCGAACATTGCGTTTTCTTTTGGCTGTTTCTTTAATTTCACCTTTTGTTTTTAATTCCTATCTTTTCTTTACAAAGCTAGCATCGGAGAATGGCAACTTTGTACACTTTTCACTGTACTCCCGCTTTCTTATACTCAATGAAAAATAAATCTAAGTCATCAATAAAAAAAAGACCAACCATCAATACATCCTCATGTGAATCATTCATTAGGGAGCAAACCAAATGTTTCCATTACTGATGACAATAGAGGCAAAAAAGTTTAATATATCTTCTCAAGCCTATTTACATATTCGCACAGCTAATTGAAAGTTGTCTGCACATGTTTCTTCATAAACTTAAGCACACAAGGGATGTTGGAGGGAAGAGACCTTAACACTTTGTATATGAACATTTTACTGACAATTTTTGTTTATACAACTTTCAGAATAATGCACCACGATGAAGGATGTCAAACAATGCCCACTAGATGATTTTCAAAACTTGACCGAGATACAGGTTTGTGGAATCTCAATAACAGACACAAACAGGCTATGTTGTGTGTGTGCGTGTGTACAGCCACTTCACAACAGCCTGACACATCGCTGGAAAGGCTCTTAATTCTACTTATTGGCAAGAAGCTAATCTTTTAGACTTTGTATAAAGAGTTGCTGAGCATTTTTTTTGGTTGCTTGACAATACCTTAAACCCAGTAAATGGGCCCAAGTGCTTTCACAGGATAAGAAAGAAAACACCATGTAGGTACACATTAGGACAGGTGACCAAAGTTGTATCAGAGGTAACTTTAAAAGAAATGCCTTAGAATAAGAGAGCTTATGAACTAGATAGTTATGACAATGGAAGGCTTTAGAAAAGGTCCTATGATATTTTTGTAGACATCACAACATTTGGAAGTTTCTGTATCAAACCAGATACCTTGGACATCATAATGATTCTTCAACACCAGCAATAAGTGACATTTGCCACCCAACCCTAGGAGGGCAACGCCTAAAGCTCTAGTGACACCACCAGAATTGAAATAACAGGAAGGCAATGAAGTTTACATTCATTTCATTGTTGTTCTTTGCAATTTGTCTCCAGACTCATCATCAAAATGCCACTCAGTAACATTCACTCACTTCTCAAAGTGATCATACAATGCATTAAATTGTCACAAGTAATCCAGATTAACATGTTGCAATCAAACGAAACTTTGAAAGTATAATTGAAAGTACAAAAGAATCAAGTTTTGAGAGGTAATAGTGGCACATGAATGAGGAAATAAAGAGAGTGTGGTAGGAGACAAACGGTGAGGGAGGGGAGACAAAGAAAAAGAATGCACGAGAGAAAGGGAAAAAAAAATGTGTACATTAGAAAGGACAGAGAATGAGAATGCACACGAACAAAATAAGCGGAGTGTGTGCAAGGCAATAATGGTTAATTTCCAATCTTGCACTTTAAATGAGGGAAGACAAAATGAATGAAGAGAATACTAGTAAAAGTAGTTTATTAAAAAAAAGTGTCATACTCATCCCCAAGTGGTAACTGTTTCTCTCCACAGATGCTGCAACATCTGACGACTTACCCCAGTATTCGGTGTATGTTACAAGTCTCGAGAAAGTTTGTTTTCTTATTTTTGCCAGTGAACAGTGTCAGGGGATTTTAATTTAATAACATTTCTCATGATAGAACAGTTTATGCTGACTTTTATTGGACACAGTCATCGTGGATGTTTTGATGTGCATAACACTAATATTAGATGATGAAAGATCTGAACTAAGTTACATGTTGTTCTGAATCACCGTATTGCAGGAAGTTGCATCATTTGGATATTGAAGGCCACAAAAGAACAAATGAAGCATTCAGTTCTCTTCCTACACGCATATAATTCACATAAAATACACAAAGTAGGACAATAAACACTAGTGCCACAATTAATCCATCATTGAAAAATATGTATTGCAATTTTGATGGCAAAACTGCCGGCTCCACCAACACTTTCCATACCAGAAGGAACAGTCAATGCACTGAGTAAAAGTGTCAATTGGGCCCTAGAGTGCTACAATGTTGAGTTCTAACAATAGTATTCCACAACATCTATGGAATGAAGGTTTTGTACTGGACTAGCAACTCAAATTTATAGGTCATGCACTATATCACCAATAAAGCTGCTGTTGTTGCAATAGTCAAACCAGTTCATTCAGCTCCTTTAGTGAAGGGAATTTGGCACCTTTACACAACCCCACTCCTGGATAGGGTCCCTGAAGCTATTCATTTGTACATTTACAATGAAATAGCCCTTTGCTGCATTCTCAGAGCATCAGAGTGCAGCTTCGCCAACTTCAACAGCATCCTGAAAATACATACTGTTTTAAATTGGCTGGGTTTTTTTGGGAGCTGAAGATGTGTTGCTGGTTAAAGCACAGCAGGTCAGGCAGCATCCAAGGAATAGGTACCTGGGTTGTTTGGGAGGGAAATCTAGGTGGAACAGGTGCAGGGAACAGGGTTAGGGAAATGATGTTGTTTACTAAAAAAAAAAAATTTGATTCACAAGACCGGGCAGATCTCATGGGAGATTAGAGTGGTGCTGGAAAAGCAAATCACAGCTGGTCAGGCAGCATCCGAGCAGCAGGAAAATCAATGTTTCGGGCAAAAGCCCTTCATTAGGAATAAATCTCATGGGAAACTTGTTCAGCAGACACAGGAAGACACAGCAAACTCACATGCTAGCTTTCATCCTGAACGACATTGTACCCACCTACACTGAAAGTACTGCAGTCACCATGGCATTCAACTCAATGCCCTCAGCTATTTACAATCTACATTAATGAATTACATGAAGAAACAGTACAAAGTATCCAAGTCTGGTGATGATACACATCTAGGTGGAATGTAAGCTGAGAGCAGGACATGGAGACTCCAAAGAAATATTGACTAGCTAAGAGAATGGTTAACAAGGTAATAAGATGGCATAAAATGAGGAAGGAGGCAGTGATTCACTTGTAAGGATAGAGAAGCAGTGCATTTAAAATGCCAAATTTGTGAAACTTTGGTGTTTTGAGAGACTTGTGCACACTTGTAGAAACATCAGAGCAAGCATCAGAGGGGTGGGTTGGTGTAGACAGGAGCGGACACCCAAGGCCCTGCTAAATGTGTCTGAAAAATCCAATGTAATAAACTGAACTTTATTTCATCCACCATACAATAGGCCCAGTCATAAACACAAGATTACAGAATTCCTAACACACTGGTAAGATTGCAACCAAATCAAAGGCAGAACCGAACTTACTTTATCACCACAGGCAACAGCAAATAGTCAGGCTAGGATTCCACTATTTATTTTGCATCCTGCCTCACTAGAATATCCTTTTACTGAGAAGTTCCCAAGGAAATTCCTTACTAAGTTACAAATCGCTGGGTCACAATGCCAGGTTGTTGAAGGTGGGTGGGGGCGTATAGGGAGGATTGGAGAAGCAGCAGGAGGTTCTCAACTTGAAATTACAGAATTGCTCTTGATACTCTCTCGTTTGCCTGGCATCCCCAGGTAGCTTTCACAAGTGGGCAGCACTGAATATAGGTCAAGAACCCTGCTCTCTTCCTACAGTTTCTTCAAAGATATGCCACTTCAAAACATTCCAAAATAACAAACATTACTTTCCAATAGGAGCCTCAACATTGGGATTGAAATCGACTACAGATTTTAACCCTTTCCTGGTGGCGGCTTGGGTTGGAGGGGGGAGTGGATGAAATATGGAGGGGTGGATACGATGAATTGATACCCCACAGATCTTGGTTAATAAAACCAAAAGTGCACATGCTGGACATCTGAAACAAAATAAAGTGCTGAAGAAACTCAGCAGATTTGGCAGCATTTGTGGGGAAGAGGAAACTGAATTAAATGTTGTGACCAGTGGCTGGATTTCAGTGACAGCAGAGGTGCACTGGACTTAAAATGTTCAGTTTTCTCACTCTCTGTAATGTTTGCCCTGGAGTGTCAGGGGCTGAGGGGTAACCTTATTGAGGTTTATAAAATTATGAGGGGCATGGA
Organism: Hemiscyllium ocellatum; assembly: GCF_020745735.1. Taxonomy (NCBI): domain Eukaryota; kingdom Metazoa; phylum Chordata; class Chondrichthyes; order Orectolobiformes; family Hemiscylliidae; genus Hemiscyllium; species Hemiscyllium ocellatum. Next base: position 55,821,728 of record NC_083415.1, read on the forward strand.
TAGGATAAATGGGCAAGGCATTTTCCCTGAGTGGCGGAGTCCAGAATTAGAGGGCATAGGTTTAGGGTGAAAGGGAGAAAAAAATTTACAAGTGACCTAAGGGACAACTTTTTCTCCCAGAGGGTGGTACGTGTATGGAATGCCAGGGGAAGTGGTGGAGGCTGGTACAATTGCAACATTTAAAAGGCACCTGGATGGGTATGTGAATAGGAAAGGTTCAGAGGCATATGGTCCAAGTGCTAACAAGTGGGGCTAGATTAGCTGAGGATATCTGATCGGTCATGGACGAATTAGACAGAAGGGATTGTTTCCGTGCTGTACATCTCTATGACGCTAAATGCTGCCAGACTTGAGTTTCTCCAGCAATGTCTGTGCTTGCTTCAAATTTCTGTGGGGAGGGGGGCGGGGGAGGCGAAGAGGGGTTGGCATATATTAGAATTGGGCAAACAGTTTTCCAAATTCTCCTACAAAACCGACACTTGGTATGCAATAGTACACTAAATCTACATTTTTTGAAAAAAGTATGTTAGAAAAGCTGAAATTACATCAATGTTCAAAATATAAATTTCTATAAAATTGATCCTAGTGAGAACCTTTTAAAGACCTGGCTCCCTCCCCTCATTTAAGTAACTACGGGTAAACCTACCGTTCAGATGTAAAGACAGACAAAAGCAGTTTCAGGGGCCAGAGTGATCGAGGTGGTCCCTTTAAGGAGGATGGCGTCATTGTGCTGCTGTGTTTTATGTTAATAACCTTCACGTCACCTTATTGACTAATCCCAACTATCCAATACCAACAAAATCAGCTGTTTTCACAATGGATTGACAGCAAGTCCGATTTACAACAAACTGAGATATACAATACGAGTAACAAATGCAATTCTCTGCACGGAAGACTCAATTATAATGTGCAGAATCCCTCATTTCATTTTTCTTAAAAAATGACAATAGTTAATCCGTTTCCGAGTTAACATCCCTCTGGGGAAAAGCAGACGGTTACATATTCAAACACACACTTACGTACATCAATGTCCATTTCAGGTCGATACTATACAAGGGGTTGGCAAAACAAGGCTTACATAATACATCGAAACAGTTCTCTCATACACAATCTAGGCGGGAGTTAAGTCACAGCGATAACAGTTTAAGAGGAGAAAATGCGGTAGGTATTGTTCAGTGGGAATCATAAATATTTTTCCGCAGGAACAAATTGCCTGCTCAAACTCCAAAAGGAAACAAACTGAAAGGATAATAAAGGTCCAACAGCATAAGCACTAAATACCTGACAGCAACTGCAGCCTCAAGTAACAAGCGTTGTAATAAGAAAAGCTGACCTATAACACAAGGAAAGATGTCACAGTGAGGGAGGGGAAGTGATACTTACCTGCCTTCTCTCTGTCTCTCTTTCTCTTCCCGTGTGTGTCAAGTATTTTTTGCAGTCACTTTGTAAACAAGATGAAAACCAAAATTTTCAAAAGAAACTACACGGGCTGTTCAAGTGAGGTAGAACACATCTGCGAATACAGCAGGGAGGGGAGGAGTAAAGTACTGACTGCTTGTGTATTTTGGTTGCTTAAAAAAAGACGTTCGTTCTTCTCAGAAGAAAGGCTCTCTCCCCCCCCATCCACCCCAGCCAGTGCCGCTGTTATTTTGCACCCAGTTGGTCCCGCGGACTGTATCAGATTTTGGAATTGACTGAACAGCTGATCGGGGGCGGGGCCTCTTTGTGACGTTCTCCCCATCACCCCGCCAATCAGCGTCCAACTCACCCATCCCCACGTGACCTTGCAATTGCAATTTTTCTCTCCCCTTGAAGGGAGATTATGCGTAAATCCAGGATCATGTCTGATGTCACTTTCATTGAGACCTCGCAGGTTTTATAAATGCAAGCCTCAGTGTGGAAACTGTGTTTTTTTAATTTTAAAAGTAAATTCTTTTAAAGTGTAGGAACCCTTTATATTTTCTACTCCCTCTCTTTCCCTATAAATAGAGATTGTTCTCTAGCTACCCAGCAATGTTACTCAGTGTCAGAGGTGCTCTCTGGGTGTCTCCCAGCCCCCAGATCTGTTTGTGGGCGGTGGCGTGAAGAACAGTTTGTTCAGATATCTAGGCCAATGTCGATGTGGTGTTATTAGCGAGTGACAGGACACTACAATCCTGAATAAATTGCCATGAACGTAACTCCCTGTATTTTTTTTATCAATGGGAGCTTCTAGCATTGATTCTGCGTTGAATCTTCGCGAGGGCAAACTTGAAAAACAAAATTGTGTTGTAAAACGTTTTTTTTTTTGTTTGTTTTTACACAAACACATTCTGCAGGTTTGTCAGGTCCTGTTTACTGCCGAACCGCATACAGTACTCCCCTTTTGTCAGACTTCACGTTTGGTTTGGAGTTGTGTGGCTGGGGCATTTTGTTCGAAACTTTCCTAATTCATTCAAAAGGACGGGGGTTGCGGGGGTGGTAAGTCTGAGACTGGAAGCCATCCTTTTCCTACCCACTCTGTCATGGCAGGGCAAGCAAGTGACCTCTGCCCAGGTATGTGCCAATGTTGAGGGAAGATGGCATATGTCAAGGTCATATTACTGCCAACTGCAAGACTTTTATGGGCATAAACATTGATACGGATTGCTGGCCCAGGTGTTGGAAACAAGTACATCTGTTTGTTGCTTTAATAAGCAGCATAACACCATGTGGCACTTTAACATCCCTTGTTGCTTCTCCTCTTGTTCTTACTGGGTTTCCTTTGCAATGGTCTCTTTCCCACAAATCCATCTTTGACCTCATGAAGTCTGACGGCTTCCCAGACCATATCATTGGCAAAGCCATCTCTGACACAGCTCAGTCTCTGAACCACCAAACAACTTGAAATAACTGCACACAGGCTGATAACCCTGTCAGCAAGGCACCCTTTAATCGCAAGAGACCTCGCAGCTCAGAGTTGGCCGCTACAGGAAGCAAACCCCTCTGACACTCCTGTTTATTTTTTTTCTTTTTCTTGGCAGGTCTGTTTATTTTTTATTAAGTTAGTACACAATACAGTTTACAAAACAATTAATATTAATAGCTGTATACAGAGAAACAGCACTTTACAAAGGAAAGGAGCAGCAAAGCCAGGCCCCAAACCCCACCGTTCAACCAGTTTTCAGAGAAATGAGGGCAAACTAAATCCCACTTTGTCATCACAAAACAGTAACAGTAACAAATACATAATAGACAGTCCAATAAAAAAAAAATGCATAGGATACAGTCTCCCGCAACAACCTACCCATCCCTCCCACCTTCCGGCCACTCTTAAGGCAGCCTGCCCTACACCCTTTCCAGCTTTCAGTCTGAACCATGCCCCTTCCAGTCCTCGGTCCACCCTGATACACCTTCCAACCAACTGTAGGACAGCCCGTTCTGTTTCCCCCTGCCACCCTCCAGGATAACAGCGGTCAGGATGGCCTAAACGTCCTTCACACCTTCCGGCACCTCCAGGACAGCCCGCCCCAGTACCTGTCCAGGGTGACAGTGCTGAGGACGGCCGACCCGCCTTCTCGGTCTGCCCCTATGTACCATCTAGCTCTTGCCCACCCCAATGCGCCATCTGGCCTGTGGACTGCCCTGACACACCTTCCAGCCACCTCTAGGAGAGCCAGTCCCCTTCCCTGGGACAACAGCATGCAGGGCAGCCCACAAGCCTTCCGAATCTCAGCCTGCCCCAACACACCTTCTGGCTCTCATCCACTCTGACACACCTTCCAACCACCCCTTGGACAGCCTATCCCGACTACCCCTTCTCGGGGCAGCAGCGCTCAGAACAGCCTATCCATCTTCCACCTTTAGGGGCGACTGGCATCTGGTGCAGAGGATGGCGTACCCACCCTCCAGCTTTCGAGCGACAGCTTTCAGGACAACCTATGAGCCTCCCAGCTCACAGTAAGACTTGCCAGGCCCAGGGACATAAGATATTGCAGGTGATAAAGCCAACAAGCAACAATACAGAGTCAATTACCAACATACGGAATCCTTTCTGGTACACAGAGTCTTGTACCATAACCAGTTCTCTTCAAAATGCAGAGACCATTCCCAGGAACAGAATCCTCTCCAGCATGCAGAATGCAATGTCAAAATTGAGTCCACTACTAAAGGCAGAGTCCACTCCTGAAGGCAGCAAATACACACTCCATAGCACACACACACACAGTTGTTCAGTCTCCATAGAGGCCTGGTTTATCCACAGGGATCCAGGCCCACTCACAGGAACACAGTACATTGTGAAGGTGCAGTTAACTGACAGGGGTTTGGTCCACTCTCGAAGGCAGAGTCCATTCCCAAACCCCAGGACACAGCAAATGCTCACCTCCCAGCACACACACCGATGTTCAGTCTTTACAGAGACCTAGTCCACCAACAAGGGCCAGGCCTACCCACAGGAACAACTCATCTCACAGGGGTTTGATCCACTCCCAGAGACAGAGTCCACTCCCAAACTCCAGAATGCAGCAAATGACACTACTGTTTATATCTGTCAGCCAGAGCTCCTTGATTGGACCAGGCTAACAACCCCAATCAAGGATCTCAGTCAATGAGACCGCCTGGCCCACATACCAATCACTACGTCCCTCCCAAGTCCAGCGGATGCAGGCCTGTCCCTTTTGTTGAGGTTTCTCCTATGATGTTTTCCCCCCAGGTCTGGTTTCTCTGACTCTGTGCAGGTGATCAAGCCAAAAAGCTACAATACAGGGTCAATTACCAACATACGGAATCCTTTCTGGTAAACAGAGTCCATTACCATAAACGGTTCTCTTCAAAATGCGGAGACCATTCCTAGGATGGTATGTTAGGACAGTAACCCATCTCTTGCACCCAGACTGTCTCAGGAGATTTTCCTCCTATTCTTCCTCCGATAATTGTATCAAGGCAGCATCCATCTCAGACTCTGAGGTTTCTTTGATGCTCGATGGAGGGGAAGAGTCCAGGCATTCTGACAGCCGTGCTGGCTATTCTAAGGGTCAGGTATGTTTTCCTCCAGCACCGTTTGTGAGTTAGCAGCTTTCAGGTAATCCACATGTTTGTTCAGGATCATTGAACCTTTCCAAACTTCATGTGTCATGGGACCTGACCTTGCCTAGTATCCATGCAAGACCATTTCTGTGGTTTCAACACCAACATTGTCCCCTGAAGTAAACTGTCTCTCTCTCGCACATAGAAGAAGCTTGTGGCCAGCATTGGTGTTCCAGATGCCCTTTTACCCATCCCTTCAGGTCCAGGAATATCAGGCTTAACCTGATGCAGAGTCTTCTCCCCATCTGCAACTCTGCTGGAGATATCCCTGTAGTTGCATGGAGCGGTCCTCTAATCAAACAGGAACTGGGGCAGTTTGGTGTTGAGTGAAGCTGGAGGTGATTTCTTCAAGCCTGCCTTTGATGTTTTGACTGCTCTTTCTGCCAGACCATCAGATGATGGATGGTATGGAACTGTTTGAACATGCTGAATGCCATTTGACTCAGGAAATACTGGAATTTTCCGTTAACAAATGACGTCCCATGACCAATACTTCCAGAAATCTGTGTACCACAAACAATGCTCGAAGCTTTTCAATCGTCATGCCAAATGAACTCTGTGCACCTCCAACCACTTTGAATGGGCATCCACAATGACCAAGAGCATTGTGCTCATGAAAGGATGAGCATAGTTGATATGCAACTGAGTTCAGGCCATTCCTGCGATTGTGAGGGAGCTAATGGCAGTAATTGTTGTCCTTGTTGGCACTCTATGTACTGCCCCATCAAAATAGCCAGGTCTGCATTCAATCCTGTCCACCAGAGTTAGCTTCTTGCCAACATCTTCATTTTGGAAACCCCTGATGACCCGGGTGGAGTTCAGCCAATGTCTGGCAGTGACCATTGCAGGGGACGATCGTTCTTGCTCCCCGTAGTAATATGCCGTCCCCTACAGTGATCTGGTCTCACCAGGTCTGGAAAGGTTTCAATTCTGGTTCTGAGGCCCTTTGTTTCCCCCATCACCACCAGCTGTTTTAGTCTTGCCAGGACAGGATCTTCACATGTCCATAATTGTCAGCAGTGACAAGAAGGGTGTCTAGAAAGTTTAAAACCAGAATGGTCTCTACCAAGGGAGGCACTACCAGTGGTGTATCTGCCAGTGGGAGGAAACTCAATGCATTCGCAGTTTCTACTTGGCCTCCTGGATGGTGTTTCAACCGGTGATTGTACGCATTGAGAGTATTGGCCCACTGCTGAATTTGACCAGAGGCTATGGCCAGCACGGCCTTGTCTTCTTTATGTATCCTGAGCAGGGATTTATGATTCGTTACTGTTACAAATTTGCTTCCATAACGTTATTGGTGGAACTTTCTCACGCCAAAGATAACCACCAAATCTTCCTTCTCTATCTGACAGTATTTGGGTTTGGCATCAGCCAAAGTCCAGGAAGCATAAGCTATCAGGTGTTCTGCTCCATTGGGCCACTGGTGAGCCAACACCACCCTGATACTGTAGAGGAGGCATCGCATGTCAGCATCACCTCTCGCTTTGGTTCATAGTGGGCCAACACCTGAGATGGCAATAGCTGACTTTTCACTTCCCTGAAGGCTACTTCTTAGCTACGCGACCATTTCCAAGGCTGATTCTTTTTCAATAACAGGTGTAGTGGTGCCAAGATGGAGACCAGGTTGAGTATGAATTTCCTGGTTCTCAAACTGCCTAATAAACTGGATTGTGTCTCAGAGTCTCGCAATATTCCTAAACTAACCTTGTCAATTCATGAGAAAGGTTTTAGTATCTGGTGCCTCAGAGAAAATTAGGCTCCTAATAAATGAAAATGCTGCATGTCCACAAGCAGTCAGAAAGATTACTCATTGCTTTTCATCTGCCCCAATGTCATTGTTCTGGAAAATATAACACATTCTTTCCAAATACTGGGCCCAGTCTTCAGCATCAAGATTGAATGAGTCAAGTTTCCCAAATAAAGGCATAATACCAGAAATGCTTAATGGAACGCAAAGACAACTGTTGTGAGTGAATTTTCTTCAGGCACATACTGTTTTCCCTCGTCGCCACTGAAATAACTGCACAGAGGCCAGTATCCTGTCACCAAGTCACCCTTTACTTACATGTGCACTGTTCATGGGCTCTGACCTGCCAGCTCAGAGCCAGTCCCTAGAATGATAAGACTCTCTGAATCTCTTGTTAATATCTGTCAGCCAGGGGTCCCTGCTTGGCTCAGGTTAACAACACCAATCAGGGATCTCACAGTCAATAAGATCCACCCAGCCCTCATTCCAATCACTGCACAACTATTCAAAATTATTGTAATGTATCTATGGAAATAGACAAAAAATAGCTGATCTATGGATACCTGAAGGTCCATCATGTAAAAGTGTTTATTGAGATGGATGGTCAATGTGGGTGACCAACTAGCAGGTATGGTCAAGAGGAGGCAACTGAGCAGCAACCAGAACCAAAATTAGTGAGAGTTAGATGATGGCATTACAGTGTAGCCACCACATGAGCAGTGCAGGTTGGCCCAGCTGTCTCACTCAAGACACGAAAGTAACCTTTTCACACTAAACTGAGTTATATATTTTAATGAGGGCAGTTATCTTTCTGCAGTGAGAAGCAGACATACCTTTATTGACATTAAGGAAATATCTGTTTTCTTAAATGCATGTGTGCATACTGCGCACATGCGATACCTCCATGTCTTGCAAGTCATAATTTAGATGCAGTGGTACGTGACTACAATGTACGTGATAAGAGGTACTACCACTAAAGAATTTGAGAGCCATTAGATTGTAGTAATGGATTTTTGAAAGGGTTGTGATACCAATACTTTGTACAATTAACATTGGTCTGGCAGGCAAGTACTTTAAGTGCTTCTGAGGCCTTGGAGCTGAGCAAGTCTCCCTAAAGAGTGTGGCTATCCCCACTGGTTTGTTCCAGTCTCGTTGAAAATCCCATTAATAGGTCAACCTTCTCACTATGAAAACGTAAATAATGTTGTGGATGCATTTTACCATTCAGCTTCAGTTTCTATCATGAGAGGGCTCTGACCTGTGAATTATTCTCTTGAAACTTTAAAATTAGAGTATTTATAATTCATGTAAAATATTGTAATGTGTTAGTATTTTAATAAAACAATTAAATCCATCGAACAAATGGGCAATGTTAAGAATATAACAAATAAGTGTAAGAGGAATCAATTTGACCCCTTGATCACTATGGCCACATTTTTACATTCAGGATAGATTGCAGAAGAATATTCAAGAACCAAAAAATATTTTGGCTGATTCAAAATTTTGCATTGGGCTGCTAGTGAGCACTATATAATGCATTCCCTCCCATCCTGACCCTTTTCCCTTTCCAAATTGAATTACTATTCTGTACAAATGCATGCTACTGGGGCTTTATGATAGCTGAAGAAGGCAATATGTTGTAGTACTGTTGTAAAAGCTACAAAATTATAGATGTCTCAAGTAGACCAAAAGAATATCCAGTTATTTAGATGTAAGGGGTTACATTCAAGAGGAACATTTAAACACTGAAATTCATTCAGAACAGAGTTATAATCTCTGTCTAACTTTGGAGACATTGCAACAACAGAATACCTTAGGGTGTATCGTATCTTTAACATAAAGAAACATCTGACTCACTTTGCAGAATTGTTGTACAGTAAAATTAGACATTAGGCTACATAAGGTAATACAAGGGCAGATGACCAAAAGTTTGGTCAAAGGGGTAGTTTCATAGACTATCTTTCATTTGTATAGCACCTTTTTACAACATCAGCTATCCCAAAATGCTTTGTAATCAACAAAGTGCTTTGGAAGTTAACAGTCGTCGTTAATGTAATGCAAGAAATACTGCAGCCAATGTGCACACAGAAAATGTCGACAATCAAGTGCGTCACACAAAGAATGATTAATACATGAAACACATTTCTGGATAAAGCAGTGGAGATTAAAACCTTGGAATTATTTAAGCAATTAAAAATATATACTGAAAGAGAGAGAGAGATCTTTTGGGATAGATGATCTAAATTGGACTCACTGGCCTCCTCATCTGAAATTGATTCTGTGATTTCCAGTTAGCAATAAATTCATCTCATTATGAATAGTAATGGAAAATGGCCTTAAACCTTCTCGGCTAAGCGGAATAAACAACAGTAAATTAAGACACATAGGGAGGTCATTCAATCATTGAGTCTGTGCTGCAACTCTGTCAGAGCAATCCAAAACTGCTCAAAGCTACCCTGTTCTCTTCCTATAGCTCTGTATCTTCTATTGCTTCAAATATTTATTAAAGACCTCCTTGAAAAATGGTTCCTGTGCTAAAGTATTCTCTCTTCCAACAATCATCCTCACAAAAAAATTCACCTCACTTTCTTCATAAGCATGCTAAATTTGATATTTTTAATCTCTTACTCATCATATAATAATAACATATTTATAGCAGAGAAAAAATACCACTTGTCCCATTGTATTTGCACCAGTGAAGCAAGAATTAGTCTTTCCCTATTTACTATATCAAGTCCTTTCAGAAATTTGCAATATTTCTTAATAAGCATGCTGTTTGTCATTGTAGGAACAATCCCATTATTTCAAGTCTCTCTTTATTACTATTATTTCTCATCCCTTGAGCCATCACAGTCAATATATATTCGTTACACTCTATGGATTTAATTGTTGTAAAACAATAACAATTAACAATAACTGAAGGCTTTGTCTGAATTATGATTTTTTGCCTTACACTTGTCCTCTCTCTGTAAAATCACATTTGGCCTATTTCATAGTAGAATTTAGGAAACTATGTATTTGGACACCTTTATTCACCCGCACCATTCAGTATTCTCTATTGTCTGTATATTGCCATTACAGAATTACACCAGCCACCTGTTTTCAGAAAAGACCCCCTGCTGGTAAGTTGATGTACGTAGCTGAGTTAGGATCGGGCTAAGATACCAACTTTTCCCCACAGCTTGCTGTCTATTTAGAGGTTTGCCACTAAAGACTGTTGATATAAATCACTATTAGATTCCCTACAGTCTGGAAATAGGCCATTTGGCCCAACAAGTCCACACCGACCCTCCGAACGTCACCCACCCAAACGTATTCCTCTACTCTATGTTTAACTCTAACTAATGCAACAAACACTATGAGCAATTTAGCATGGCTAATTCACCTGACCTGCACATCTTTGGATTGTGGGAGGAAACCGGAGCACCCAAAGAAAGCCCGCACAGACACGGTAGAATGTGCAAACTCTACACAGACAGTTGTCCGAGGTGGAATAAACCCTCACTGGCACTGTGAGGCAGCAGTGCTAACCACTGAGTCACAGTGCCACCCACATTGTTAATGTTAATGTTATTACCATGGATCATTTCCCCAGATCACCTGTGGACACATTGAAATTTTAATAACATTTAGTTTACTTAAAATGAAGGTTAACAGCCAAAAAATGATTAAAACCATGGATTGTCATGAGAGAAATTCTGGAATGTCACACCTGAAGGTGTGAAAGAAGCTTTAAAGGGGGAAGTGCATTTCAAACTGAACTTGCATTATTTCAAATCTCTCTTTATTACTATTATAGATAAGCACATGGATGATTTTTGGATAGTGTAGGGGGACAAGCTGAGAATAGTTCACAGGTCGACGCAACATCGAGGGCCGAAGGCCCTGTTCTGCGCTGATTTGTTCTATGTTCTATATTCTATGTTCTATTATTTCTCAAGCTTAGAGCCATCACAGTCAAAATACATTCTTTACACTCTATGGATTTAATTGTTGTAAAACAATGCAACACTCATAACTACACACAATAACCAAAGGCTTTGTCTGAATTATGGATTTTTTTCCTTACACTTGTCCTCTCGATGTAAAATCATAATTGGACTATTTCATATCTGTATTTAGGAAACTATGTATTTGGACACCTTTATTCACCCATACCATTCAGTATTCTCTATTGTCTATATATCTCAGACTGCAAACATGCTGAGAAGGCAGCAGTCTGCAAAGAGACATGTTTGGATTTGCCCCTTTCAAAATGAGTTTCAACCCTAGTCTGTGAATGCTAATAGGCTAAAGTACCCCGATTTGCTGGTGGTCATGTGGACTAGCCTGGGTTTGAGGGGTGGAATGCTATGAAAGTCACAGTGGAATATCCATCTGTCACATCCACCAGTCTCCCTTGGTTGCAGATAAAGTATTGTTTCTCTCAGACAGCTTAGCAAGACAGTTTAAATGGAAACAGAACAAAGAATTTTGGCTGAACTACAAAGTGAAGAATCTCAAAACAACTGTTTAGCTCTCAATGTTCCACTGTCCACTTATTACAAATGACTCTGAGACTGATACATGCATCTCTTAATGTTTACACTTTATGGGACTCACTTCTCATTTCTAAATTTTGTGTTGTACTATCACCTATTCTCTTGTTAAGTAACAAACACACAAAAAAAATCACTCTATTGTTCAGAAAACCTGGTTAGATTGACACCTTTTAAAACTTAAATTAATTTGGCCTGGAAGAATCTGTCCAAGAGGGAGAAAATCCTTCTTATTAACCTTTTACTCTGGGAAATGACTTGTGAATTATTAATACTATCTGGTTCATAACATAATTCTGAGAAAGGCTAAATAGGAAACAGGAAAATTGTTGGTAACGTTGGGTATTTGGTGAATCTACAAATTCAGCATTTACATGAAACCAAATATTAGGCAAGGAATCGGACATTTTCTCCACTGTAACAGGTATATGAGACATTCATGTATCTTTAGCCCTGACACGATTACAGGGATATGGTGAGGAGAGGAACAAGTCGGATGAGTTCCTTCAGAGCACCTGAATGGATACAATGCTCTGAATGGCTTCCTTCTGTACTCTAATTTCAACCTATTGCAACAGAATACGGAAAATATACAACAGAAGATTTTTAATAAATCAGTTATGGTCATGGGTGTCACTGTCTGACCAGTATTTATTGCTTGTTTCTAGATGCCCTTGAGCAAACAATGGTGAGCTGCCTATTCATTTCAAAATGGTGACCTATTGTTTAGCCTTGAAACATGGCAACAGACTAATGTGTTTATTAGTGATCACAATACATTGTGAGTTAAGTACAATTAAAGATGGCTGGAACTAGTGTAGCGTGCCTTCTGTTTTTGTTTGTAATAAGTGGACCTTTTTCTCTGAAACAGAAAGTTGATATTATATTTTATTCAGTTGAGAAACAGGTGAAATCTCACACCAGTTATAAACAAGATAGGAAACAGCAGGAGCACATGCAAGATAAAGCAGGGGACAGATGATGAAGATGATAAGGCTGGATTTCCAGAGCTTGCAGATTGTAGACCCTAAGAGGTTGAGAAGCATTGCTGTTTTTGTAGTCCTGGGAAAGGGTGAATTAGACAAGGCCAGAGTGCAATTAATCTTGATTTAAACACAGATGTGAGCAGGAAGTAAAGTCTGTTTGATGTCATACCAACAACTTAAATGGCACAGGAATTGAATTATAAGAAAAAGGCTTTCAGAGAACAGAAAATGGAGACAACTTCCAGCTAAAGTAGAATGTCATTGGAAATGCATTGCGGCAGTCCAGTTCATTCAATCCAAAGAGATGTACATGGCAGTATTAAATGATTTCACACATTTGCATACAGGAAATAAATGATGGCATTTTTACCAATGCAAGGTCATAAAAGAAAATTCTTCACAGTAACTGTCCTTGTATTTTTTTACTACCTTTATTATTATTCGGCACTACTTAAGTTTAATACTCAATTTCCAAAACAAATGCCAGAGAACTTTCTGTTTTTGGCATTTTAAGCTTTTTCTTAAAACCTCCAAAGATGATAATGTACAAGAGAGCCTTTAGCATTTCACATGCCTGTTGGTGCTTTTTAAGCTGGATCCCGGGTGCTGCGATACAAGAGGTATGATCTAAGGGGATGTGCTAAATCTTTGTGCTTAGCTGCAGCTCTCATCAGATAGAGAAATTGAACAGCAACAGGAATCACATCTCATTTGGAGTGGTTTCTTCCGAGGCTGGTGTAAAGCGGTTCTGTCAGACGTGTGATGCAGCTGTGATTTCAATTCACAATAAAAAGATAAGATAATGCTTGCATTTAGATAGTGCTTTTCATGGCTGGAATACAAGGATGCAGGAGTTATGCCGCAGTTATACAAAACTGTGTTCAGACCCCAATTGTGTACTATGAGCAGATCTGTTATTTTATCTTGAGGTAATCTGATCGATGTCTTCAAGACATTAACAGGAAAACACAGGGTAGATATACATAAACTATTTCCACTGGTTGGGGATTTTGGAACTAGGGAGCATAGCCTGAGAATTAGGACCAGACTGTTCAGGAGAGATTAGATTACTGACAGTGTGGAAACAGGCCTTTCGGCCCAACAAGTTCACACTAACCCGCCGAAGCGCAATCCACCCAGACCCGTTCCCCTACATTTACCCCTTCACCTAACACTACAGGCAATTTAGAATGGCCAATTCACCTAACCTGCACATTTTTGGGTTGTGGGAGGAAACCCACGCAGACACAGGGAGAATGTGCAAACTCCACACAGTCAGTTGCCTGAAGCAGGAATTGAACCCGGGTCTCTGGCACTGTGCCACCATGCCACCCATAAAGAAAAATTAAATGTTAGGAAGCAATTCCTCACACAAAGGGTGAGAGAGGTTTGGAACTGTCTTCCACAAACAGCAATGGATGCTGGATCAGTTGCTAATTTTAAATATGGGATAGATAAATTTTTGTTCGTCAAAAATATTCTGGGATATGGGGCCAAAGACGGGTACATGGAGTTAGGTTACAGATCAGCCAAGATCTCATTGAATGATGGAACAGACCTGAGGGGCTGAATGGTCTTTTACTGTTCCTAACATTCCCATGAGACTGCAGCTGTATAGCCATCGAACTCCTTTTGAATCTTAATGGAGGAACACAGCAGCTAATTACCTGACAAGTGGGATACCAGCACATTGATTTTAGTGATATCACTTGCGGGATAAGTGTTGACCAAACACTAGGGACAATTTTATTAGAATACACAGGTTTGTTTTCTTTAAATAGAAAGCTATCTGTTCAGACATGGTATGACACATATATACAGAGTAGGTAGGTCTAGAATGCAGGCCTCCTGGCTCAGAGATAGGAACACCACCACCGCACCATAATTGCTCCAGGAATTGTGTTCGTCTAGATGGTAGAAGTCAGGAATTTGAAAGATGCTGTTTGGTGAGTTATTGCACTGCATCTGGTAGATGGTACGTACTGCTGCTACTAAGTTACTGATAGAGTGTGTGAATGTTAAAGGTGGTGGATGTGGTGCCAGTCAAGCAGGCTGTTTTACCCTGGATGGTGTGGAATTTCCTGAGTGCTGTTGGAGCTTCACTCAACTGAGCAAGTGCAGAATATTCTACCACACTCCTGACTTGTGCCCTGTAACTGGTGGAGGAGTCAGGGGTGAGTTGAATGCTGCAGAAATCCCAGCCTCTGAGCAACTCCTGTATTGTCTGTGTATTCCCTACATTACACAGTAACTGCACGTCAAAAGTAGCTCATTAGGTGTGATGTCATGAAAGGCTCGAAATAAACATATCGATTTCTTTTATTTTCTTGCAGTGATGTGAGATTCTGGAAAATCCTATCTATATCACTTCCATTGACTTTCAAAAAGTTTTTGAGTTAGCCACTCATTTGACCTGCATGAAGACGTAATGCAAATTGGTGACCAAATATAGGAACACAGGACGTAGGAGGAGTGAAGCTCAATCAACCCCTTTTCCCATTCCGTCATTCAATAAGATCACAGCTGATCTGGTTGTGGTCTCCGTTATGAAGATTTGGGCCGACTGTACCTTTAAGAGAGTTAAAAGCTAGCAGAACTACCTGACACAGCACCATGTTCTGAATAAGGTAACAATTAAATACTTGGTTGAAAGCTAGATTAGCTGGTTGCCTGGAAACAACAAAACAGATTTGAATTAGGCCAATCAGTTTGAAAAATACCAAACTTCAATCAAGTTTGAATTTAGTATATTGACAATCTTAAAAGACAATGCACAATTCAATGCTTTGGGGTATAAGAGCAGGGAAAATTAAACAGTTGGGAGGAGAACTGCCAAACCACTGACATCTACAGACTGCCTAGAGAATAACTCTCTTAAAGATACCTTTATCGATCCATGACCTGCAAAGTATAATCCCAAAAGAAAAAGAAAAGAAGACACAGAAAGATACAAATAAAAGATTCGGCAGCTGGCTGATCTTGAAAATTTGAATTTTTGGTAAATCTTAATCTGGGGCTTTTATTGGACTAGTATTATAAAAGGGAGGGTAAAAGATAGGTTAGAAGAAGGAGTTGTAAAAAGTTGTTAGCTAATTATTCTTTGTTATACTTTGAGAAATGAAGTTGTTACCTTTTACTTTAAATAGCTCTTGAATTCTCAAACTTGTCTGTGTTACTGATTTAAATTAAGCAGGGGGGTTTACCCCATGTCATAACAGTCTCAAATTCCAATTTCCTCGTAACTCTTGACTCTTTCATCTGCCAAAAATCTACCTAACTCAGCCTGAAATAAATGGAATATCCCAGCTTCCACTGTCTCTGGGGAAGTGACAGTCTGAGGAAAAAAACAAAGATCGACTTATATTGTTTTTGAAAGTGGGATCTCTTCTTTTAAACAGTGAGCTCTATAAGCCTCCTCCTCTTGGGAAACCATGGGCTGCCCTGGATGACCATGGCTAATGGTCTGCTGAGATGGTGCGCCCGGACTCGAAAAGGGAGCCATTCCTCTATTAAAAGAAAGAAAGTGCTTTCAGGAAGGAAAGGGTTGCCATTGCCCTGCTGGAGGAGACACATTTAACTGGTAAGGAACATCTGAAGCAGGGGATTATGGTAGAGTGTTCATCTCTTACTTTAGCTCTAAAAGTAAAGGAGTGGATACGCTGGTAAGAAAGAACCTCCCATTCCAGGTAACTGAGCAAATTAAGGGCAAACATGGATGGTTCATCAATCTTAAAGCTCTAAGAATATGGAGAAGAATATGGCAACCTGAATGTTTATTGTTCCCCGGCGCACCCTCTTAAATTTCTAATTGATGCAGTTGCTAAATTAATGAATCTTGGAGTACAATCATTGGAGGACCTAATGGATCCCAGGGTAGACAGGATGCCAAGGGGCCTGGTGGGCAAGCCCGTGCAATGTAGACAGTTGGTGGACTTGTGTGAGGAGTTGGGATTGGCGGATGTGTAGAGTATCTCCACCCCAATGGAAGAGACTCTACTTTCTATTTCAACCCACACAAGTGCCACAAGCGAATTGATATGTTCCATATGCCGTCAATCTGTTTGGACAGAATATTGGCTTGCAAAATTAGGAATATAACTATCTCAGACCATGCGCCAGTGTGGTTAGATGTTAAAATCAAGGGTGGTAGAATAGCTGTACAACACTGGCGCATGGACCCATTCCTGTCAAGGGATAGCAAATTTGTTGAGTACATTAGAAGAGAGTTCAGGGCCTTCTGCGATATCAACTCGGGTACAGCCAGTAATCTGTCAGTACTTTGGGAGACCACTAAGACATATTTACGAGGCCTGATCATTTCATATTCAAAAACTAGAAAGAGGCAGATGGGGGAAGCAGCAATAGATGCTGGAGGCCCAGCTGAAGAAGCATATTATAATAGGCCTTCAATAGTCCAGCTGCAGTAGGTCACTGCTCTCTGGACTGCTCTTGACTCAGTGCATACACAGCTGGCCAAAATAGAGGTCTCCTTTACCAGGGGCAGCATGGTGGCTCAGTGGTTAGCACTGCTGCCTCACAGCACCAGGGTCCCAGGTTCGATTCCGGCCTTGGGCAACTGTCTGTGTGGAGCTGATGATACAAGTGGTGCAGGAAGCAATAAAGCATCTCTGGGGTGGCAAACACCGGGGCCAGATGGATTCCCAAGTGAATTTTATCAGGAATTCATAAATGTGTTTTGGGGATGTATAGCTATTCATATACCCAGGGTTGTCTTCTGCCCTCTCTTAGGGAGGCTAATCTCTCCCTCATTTTAAAGAAGAGGAAAGACACCAAAGAATGTGTTTCATACAGACCAATTCTGTTGTTGAATGTGGACTTTAAAATTCTGTCAAAGGTGCTGGCCCTGAGGTTGGAAAAGATATTGCCCTATATTATGAAACAAGGGTCATAGCTCCTTCAACAATATCAGGAAGGTACTGAACATAGTGCAGCTATGCCAGCAAAGATTGATCCCAGGTCTGGTGGTCTCCCTAGAGGTGGAAAAGGCATTTGACTGGGTAGAATGGCCGTACCTGTTTGGAGTCCGAGATCGCTTTGGTCTGGGGAGGGCCTTTGCTAGGTGGGTGGAGGTATTTAATAATGATCCTAATGCATCCTAGTGCACAAATGGCACTATGTCAAATAACTTTAATATGGGAGAGGTAGTCAACAGGGATGTCCTCTCTCACCGCTGTTATTTGGTAATTCTGGGTAATCCAAGATGGAGGACGGTAAAAATTTCTGGCTGTAAGAGCTGCTCCTTTTTTTGAGGTATTGTAGGTGCTGGAGGTGATTTCCTTGAATTCCAGGAGCAGCGATTACTGTTTTATATGCTGTTACATTGTTTTGGAACGTTGGGAAAAAAAAGTCAAAACAACAGCAGTTTTAAAAGGGAGAAGAGCAGACAAAGGAAGCACATGGAGAGGACAGTGCAGGAGAGAGAGAGAGAGAGAGAGGGAGAGGGAGAACCTGCACAGTTACTGCCTTTGCTGATTGAATCCGTGTATCGCTGGACATTGGAGTGCATCTGGGAAAATTAACAAACAGTGAAATTCACAACTAATCTTGGAGGAACCGGTTTGGGCGAAGTTCACAACACAGAATCAGATAAGTTCATTGTTGTTTTAAGTCTGTCCAAGAGAAAGGCTGTATTAGTGAGTACAGTGGGTTCTTTCTTGATTATAAGTTTTTGGAGATAAGTCTCTTGATTAAACTTAAAATATAAGCCATAGCTCTCAATTTAATCTGGTGCAGAATTTTGAAGAGGAATAAGATGGTGTTATTTTCTGGGTCTGTAGATTGTGAAGGAGCAAAAATGGCCTTTGCAGTGATATGTACTTCTTGTCAAATATGGGAGTTTAAAGAGAGTTTAAGGGTTACTGTGGATTATATCTGCCATAAATGCTGTTGGATGCGATCCTTATCAGATCGAGAGGATCGGTTGGAGAGTCAGATAGAAGCGATGAGGAATTTGCAGCAGCAATAGTATGTGATGGATGGCGGTTATAGGAAGGGGGGGAAGTCTCAGATACAGTCACATAGATGGGTTAACTCCAGGAAGGGTAAGAGAGGTAGGCACTTAGGGCAGGAGTCTTTTGTGGATATACCCATTTCAAACTGGTATGCTGTTTTGGAAAATGTAGGGGCTAATGGATTCTCAGGGGAACTTAGCACGGACAGCCAAGTTTCTGGTATTGAGACTGGCTCTAATGCAACCAGGGTATGTTGGCTTCCAAGAGATCAATTGTGTTAGGGGATTCTGTAGTCCGAGGTATAGACAGACGTTTCTGTGGCCAGCAGAGAAAAAGCAGAATGGTATATTGTTTCCCTGGTGCCAAGATCAAGGATGTCTCAGAGAGGGTGCAGAATGTTCTCACGGGGGAGAGGGGCCAGCAGGAGGTCATTGTCCACATTGGAACCAACGACATAGGAAGGGAAAAGGTTGAGGTTCTAAAGGGAGATAACAAAGAGTTAGGCAGTAATTTAAAAAGGAGGTCCTCAAGGGTAGTAATATCTGGATTACTCCCAGTGCTACGAGCTAGTGAGGGCAGGAATAGGGGGATAGAGCAGATGAATGCATGGCTGAGGAGCTAGTGTATGGGAGAAGAATTCACATTTTTGGATCATTGGAATCTCTTTTGGGGTAGAAGTAACCTGTACAAAAAGGGTGGATTGCACCTAAATTGGAAGGGGACTAATATACTAGCAGGGAAATTTGCTAGAACTGCTCAGGAGGATTTAAACTAGTAAGGTGGGGGGGGGGACCCAGGGAGATGGTGAGGAAACAGTTCAATCTGAGACGGGTACAGCTGAGAACAGAAGCGAGTGAAACAGTCAGGGCAGGCAGGGACAAGGTAGGACTAATAAATTAGACTGGATTTATTTCAATGCAAGGGGCCTAACAGGGAAGGCAGATGAACTCAGGGCATGGTTAGGAACATGGGACTGAGATATCAAAGCAATTACGGAAACATGGCTCAGGGATGGACAGTACTGGCAGCTTAATGTTCCAGGATACAAATGCTACAGGAAGGATAGAAAGGGAGGCAAGAGAGGAGGGAGGGTGGCATTTTTGATAAGGGATAGCATTAGAGTTGAGCTGAGGGAGGATATTCCCAGAAATATATCGAGGCAAGTTATTTGGGTGGAACTGAGAAATAAGAAAGGGATGATCACCTTATTGGGATTGTATTATAGACCCCCTAATAGTCAGAGGGAAATTGAGAAACAAACTTGTAAGGAGATCTCAGCTATCTTGTAAGAATAATAGGGTAGTTATGGTAGGGGATTTTAACTTTTCAAACATCAACTGGGACTGCCATAGTGTTAAAGGTTTAGATGGAGAGGAATTTCTTAAGTGTGTACAAGATAATTTTCTGATTCAATATGTGGATGTACCTACTAGAGAAGGTACAAAACTGGACCTACTCTTGGGAAATAAGGCAGGGCAGGTGACTGAGGTGTCAGTGGAGGAGAACTTTGGGGCCAGCGACCATAATTCTATTTGTTTTAAAATAGTGATGGAAAAAGACAGACTATATCTAAAAGTTGAAGTTCTAAATTGGAGAAAGGCCAATTTTGACGGTATTAGGCAAGAACATTCAAAAGTTGATTGGAGGCAGATGTTCGCGGGTAAAGGGATGACTGGAAAATGGGAAGTCTTCAGAAATGAGATAACAAGAATCCAGAGAAAGTATATTCCTGCCAAGTTGAAGGGAAGGCTGATAGGTATAGGGAATGCTGGATGACTAAAGAAATTGAGGGTTTGATTAAGAAAAAGAAGGAAGCATATGTCAGGTACAGACAGGATAGATTGAGTGAATCTTTAGAAGAGTATAAAGGAAGTAGGAGCATATTTAAGAGGGAAATCAGGAGGGCAAAAAGGGGACATGAGATAGCTTTGGCAAATAGAATTAAGGAGAATCCAAAGGGTTTTTACAAATATATTAAGGACAAAAGGTAACTAGGGAGAGAATAGGGCCCCTCAAAGATCAGCAAGGCGGCCTTTGCTTGGAACCACAGAAAATGGGGGAGATCTAAATGAATATTTTGCATCAGTATTTATTGTGGAAAAGGATATGGAAGATATAGATTGTAGGCAAATAGATGGTGACATCTTGCAAAATGTCCAGATTACAGAGGAGGAAGTGCTGGATGTCTTGAAACAGTTAAAGGTGGATAATTCCCCAGGACCTGATCAGGTGTACCTGAGAACTCTGTGGGAAGCTAGAGAAGTGATTGCTGGGCCTCTTGCTGAGATCTTTGTATCATTGATAATCACAGGTGAGGTGCCAGAAGACTGGAGGTTGGCAAACGTGGTGCCACTGTTTAAGAAGGGCGGTAAAGACAAGCCAGGGAACTATAGACCGGTGAGCCTGACCTCAGTGGTGGGCAAATTGTTGGAGGGAGTCCTGAGGGACAGAATGTACATATACTTGGAAAGGCAAGGACCGATTAAGGATAATCAACATGGCTTTGTGTGTGGGAAATCATGTCTCACAAACTTGATTGAGTTTTTTGAAGAAGTAACAAAGAAGATTGATGAGGGCAGAGTGGTAGATGTGATCTATATGGACTTTGGTGAGGCGTTCGACAAGGTTCCCCATGGGAGCTGATTAGCAAGGTTAGATCTCATAGAATACAGGGAGAAATAGCCATATGGATACAGAACTGGCTCAAAGGTAGAAAACAGAGAGTGGTGGTGGAGGCCTGTGACCAGTGGAGTGCCACAAGGATCGTTACTGGGTCCTCTACTTTTTTTCATTTACCTAAATGATTTGGATGCAAGTATAAGAGGTACAGTTAGTAAGTTTGCAGATGACACCAAAATTGGAAGTGTCGTGGACAGCGAAGAAGGTTACTTCAGATTACAACAGGATCTTAACCAGATGGGCCAATGGGCTGAGAAGTGGCAGATGGAGTTTAATTCAGATAAATGTGAGGTGCTGCATTTTGTGAAAGCAAATCTTAGCAGGACTTATACACTTAATGGTAAGGTCTTAGGGAGTGTTGCTTAACAAAGAGACCTTGGAGTGCAGGTTCATAGTTCCTTGAAAGTGGAATCACAGGTAGATAGGATAGTGAAGAAGGCGTTTGATAGCTTTCTTTTTTTGGTCAGAATATTAAGTACAGGGATCGGGAGGCCTTGTTGCGGCTGTACAGGACATTTGTTAGGCCACTGTTGGAACATTGCGTGCAATTCTGGTCTCCTTCAGAAAGATGTTGTGAAACTTGAAAGGGTTCAGAAAAGATTTCCAAGGATGTTGCCAGGGTTGGAGGATTTGAGCTATAGGGAGAGGCTGAACAGGCTGGGGCTATTTTCCCTGGAGCGTCAGAAGCTGAGGGATGACCTTATAGAGGTTTACAAAATTATGAGGGGCATGGATAGGATAAATAGACAAAGACGTTTCCCTGGGATCGGGGAGTCCAGGCATAGGTTTAGGGTGATAGGGGAAAGATATAAAAGAGACCTGAGGGGCAACCTTTTCATGCAGAGGGTGGTATGTGTATGGAATGAGCTGCCAGAGGATGTGGTGGGAGGCTGGTACAATTGCAATATTCAAGAGACATTTGGATGGGTATATGAATAGGAAGGGTTTGGAGGGATATGGGCCGGGTGCTGGCAGGTGGGACTAGATTGGGTTGGAATATCTGGTCAGCATGGACAGGTTGGACCGAAGGGTCTGTTTCCATGCTGTACATCTCTATGACTCTATAATTGAGCCATTAGCCGAGGCTATCAGGAAGGATCCTGAAATAGGTGCCAAGGTTGGGAATGTGGGAGTATCGGATCACCCTATTTGCTAATGATGTCCTTTTATTCTTGGCCTATCCGGAGAAATCCGTACCCCGATTGATACAAAAAATTAATTCATTTGGCAGTTTTTCAAGATACAGGATCAACTTCACAAAATCGGAAGCCATGCCGGTGGGGGGATGTGTGGAGGTGCCTGATCTGAAGGATGGAATGCAGCTCCTGTTTAGATGGTCCTCAAAAGGGTTTTTTGTATTTGGGAATTTATATTACCCCTGCCTTCTACCAGCTGTATAAAGCTAACTATGTACAACTACTTTACTCAGCGAGTCGTGAGTTCATGGAATGCCCTGCCAGTAACAGTGGTGGACTCTCCCTCTTTATGGGCATTTAAACAGGCATTGGATAGGCATATGGAGGATAGTGGGCTAGTGTAGGTTAGGTGGGCTTAGATCGGTGCAACATCGAGGGCCAAAGGGCCTGTACTGCGCTGTATTTTTCTATGTTCTATGTTCTATGTTTTCTACTGGAAAGGATAAAACAGGATTTGCAGCGGTGGGAGGGATTACCGTTCTCATGGTGAGGCTGAATAGTCCTGATTAAAATGAATATTCTTCCTCACCTATTGTACCCCATGATAATGCTCCCTTGTTGCTATCCAGATGAGTGTTTGGCTTGGGTCCTTCAATGGGTGTTGTAGGTGCCTCCTAATTAAATTTACTAAATTGCAACTCTCGCAGGGTGAGGGGGGGAGGTAGACCTTCTGGACTTGAAGAGATATCAAATAAGCACTCGATTAGCATAGGGTGGGTGAGTTGGTAGTGGGGGATTCGGGGTCGATTTGGCTTGATGTTGAAGCCTCGCAGTTAAGATGTCCCATGGTTAATCTATTGTTCATGAATAAGATAAAATCCATGACCGAGCAATGTAAAAGCCCAATCATTTTGAATGCGGTGAAAACTTGGAGGATTATAAGGCAAGACGAAGGCGATTGGCTTAAGACCTCGCCCTTTACCCCGTTGGCAGGGGCCCCAGGATTTAAAGCTGGGGCAATGGACTCTGTCTTTAAGCTCTGGGAGAATAAGGGAACCTCTTGTTTGGGAGATTTATTTGAGGGGGACATCTTAATGTCATTTAGTCAACTAAGTCAGAAAAATGGATTGTCTAATAGGGACCTTTTCTGGTACTTTCAGATAAGGGATTATATACAAAGGAATACCACACTCCTGGCTCAGCCTTACAAGTCAGACATGGAGAAGAGAGTGCTCTGGTGTACGGGTGTTATTTCAGTTAGTATTCTGTATCAGTTACAGAAAGGACGTGCCTTAGGAGATGTGGAGAGACTCTGTGGGATTTGGAATCAAGAACTAGGAGAGGATATTTCATTGGAAACATGGGAAGATAAATGGGAAAATGTAAAGAAAAGCTCAGTAAGTAACAAAACGCAGGCCATGGAATTGAAGATTTTACACAGGGCTCATATGGTGCCAGAGAGGCTAGCTAAGTTCAAGAGAGGAGTGTCTACAGGGTATCCCAAATGGAAAATTAGTATGGGCACTCTTACACACTGCTTTTGGTCATGTTACAAGATCCGGATGTACTGGAGTGCCATAGTAAGGGAGCTGAAGGAAATTCTGGGAATTGAAGTCAAAGTGGACCTGGTATTTCCTCTTCTGGGGTTGCCAAACTTGCCTTCTCTGAGAGGAGCATGGAAAGAGACTGTGTAACATTCTTACGCACTGCGCGAGAATGAACATTTTAATGAATTGGATGTTGGAAAAAACCCTCCGGACTTGTGGGATGGCGCAGGCTGTGATGGAGAATATCCCCCAAGACTACCTCACACAAAACGGATCAGTTTTATAAGACGTGGCGGCCCTTTCTAAATTATATAGACTTGTCAGTAAAATTAACCAGGGCCGTGGTATAGCCGTGGGAGTCAGATTGGGCGTCCCGTGAGGCCATGGGAGGGGGAAGCTGGGAAAATACTCTGGGGTGGGAGGTGTAATGAATGAAATAGAATAAAGTAATGTGATGTAATTTAAGTTCATTTGAATTCAACTTAATTTAACTTTTATTTAATTTGTTTGTAGTTTAGTTTAAGTTAAGTAGATACGTTTGTTCTGGTAGAATAGTAGGGAGTTTATTATTAATAGTATTGCAATATGACACTGTTGTACTACCTCTACCTTTTTGTATTCTGGTCTTTTAAATATATATAGTTGCTTTTGTAAAAGATTTGAAAAGACTTTTAATAAAAATGTTTTTTTTTAAAACTGTGAGCTCTTGTTCTAGACCACACCCACCCAACATTCTCCTTGTACCTGTCCGATCATGTCCCCTCAGTAAGATCGCCTCTCATTCACCTGAACTCCGATGGGTATAGGTCGGACATGTACAACCTTTCTTCAAAGGAGTAAGCCCTTCATCCCAGGAATACGTCAAAAGAAACTTCTCTGAACCGTTCCTCATGATTTCTTTTTCAAATAAGGAGTCCAAAACCTGTACACAGTTATCCAGATATGGTCTCATTAATGCTCTGTACAGCTACTGTAAAATCTCTTTGCTGTTATATACTATTCTCATTTTTAAAAATACCACTCCATTGATCATTTGCAGTACTTAAAACTAACTTTATATGATGCATGCATCAGGACACCCAGGCCCATCCATACATGGATTTTGGAAATCTCCCTCTATTTAAATTGAAACAGTAAACAACTTTTCCAATCTTCCTGCCAAAGTTAACAATTTCACGTTTACCCACATTGTACTCTGCCAATTTTATGCCTAATCACGTGACCTGCTTATCGGTTTGCCAATTCTTTACCTTCTCTTGACAATATACCTTCTTAAATATCTTGTCATTAAATGTCATTGCCAAATTTAGTTACAGTATGTTAGGTCCCTTTATCTAAATCATTACATAATTTGTAAATAGCTGAGGCCCCAGCACTGAGCTCTATGGCATTCCACAATGTTCAGCCTGCCAACCTAAAAAAATACAGATTTTTCCTTACTCTCTGCCTCCTGTTAGTTGACCAATGCTTTATCCAACCTAATGTATTATTGTCAAAAACAGACACAAAGTTCAACCTTGTCATTTTGCAGTCATCAAGACTAGGACACAAGAAACTAGATTTAGAAAAGGGACACCAATTTATACAGCATGCAATACAGTTTAGTTTGCTGATTAAAATCAGACCAGGCAGGGTGAAGCTGATTGATCTGGGCATTGCCATTGGGAATGTAACAGGGCTTCACAGTCTCTGCAATCCTTTCCTCATGAGAAAGGTGCAATATATGGACAACAAGGAACATGATCCTGTAAGTGAATATCTGTAACTCATAGTACACACAAATGGATCAAACTGCAAGCCTGAGTGATAATCTTAAATTGGTTTCTGGTGTAATTCTTAGCACAGTCAATATTATTTGGTAAATGTTATCCAGTGTTCCAAGGTGTGCAAGTACTGACTGGTTATACATGATCACAAGGAATTAAGGGCTACGGGGAGAATGCGGGAAGTGGAGTTGAAATGCCCATCAGCCATGATTGAATGGCAGAGTAGACTCGATGGGCCGAATGGCCTTACTTCCACTCCTATGTCTTATGGTCTTATCAGCACACTGTTGATTGATATATGTGGCCTACACAGCTGTCATCACACTGGCCTGACATGTGTACACTGGTTAATTCATCTGCTTCATCTCCATGCCAATCACGATCCATCTAATTATCATCTTCTTCTTATGTTATATGAATTGGTGTTCCCTTTTAAAGTCTGGCTTGTTGCATCCCAATCCTGTTGAGAACAAGATGAAAAGATTTTACTTTGTGCTTCTTTTTTGCAAAGTTTACGTTCAGTACCACCAAACAATTATTAATACGTTATCCTTACTGCATGAGCTCAGAACTAGCACAGCCTTTGCTGTGGCATGTTATCAAACACCTTTTCGAAATCCCACCACATCTATGGGTTTCCCCTTATTGCTTGTTACATTCTCAAGTAAATGAGTTCAATATGTATTTCCATTTCACAAAGCCATGACATTGCCTGATCATATGATTTTCCAAGTATCTTGCTGTAACAACCCCTCATTAATGGGTTTAAGAAAGTTCCCTGTGACACATGTTAGGATAACTGGCTTATAGTTTCCTGGGTTGAAAATGTGTTGCTGGAAAAGCACAGCAGGTCAGGCAGCATCCAAGGAACAGGAGATTCGACATTTCGGGCACAAGCACTTCCTTTCCTGGATTCTGTAACATGGCATCCTGCTCCAAGCGACTTACAGAGAATGTTTTGTCATAGTTGGCTATCATCTGTCTTATCTAATCCTAGATATTGTTAAAAGTTGATCTAGAAGCTTTCTAAAGATTTTGTGAGCTGTATATTTTACTATGGCATTTTCTCAGATCTATCCAGCCATCCTCAGCTCATCCTCTTGAATACGGAGCTTCACAGTAGATTGTAGGCCCTGACTGCTCCAAGTACAATATTGTAGCTTAACATGACTCCAAACAGATCAAATTAATTATCCATCCTTCCTTATCCTTCAGAAGCTGATGCTCCTTCTTGATCTGCTACAGTGTATGTGTGGTAAAGGTATTCCCCCAGTAAAGTAGGAATTCCACTTTGACCCAGTGATGATGATGTAAAGTTGATATATGTCCAGCTTGGGCTAGCCTGTGACTTGGAGTTGATGGTTTCCATGTATTTTGTCTCTCAAGGGGATGGGAAGTCCCTCACAGGTTTGGAAGTGCTGTCAGAAAAACCTGGCAATTAGCTGTTGTGTAGCCTATAGATATGTACATACTGCAGCCATGATGCTTTTGCGGTGTGGGCAAATGTAAGTTTAAGTTGGACTTGCTTACCACGCAGACTGCTTTGTCCTGGGTAGCACTAAACGTCATGAGTCTTGCAGCAGCTTCCTTTCAGTTGTTGATTCATACCAGTACTCGGACATCCTGACAGAGACTGAATGCAATCCTTCAGAACTACATGGAAATGGGTAAGAAACGTTTTGTTTCTTTCATCCCGTCCCCCCAAAGACCAATGTCACAGAGCAGACTAAGCTTCTGTCAGATTTCACAAAAATTCAGACAACTTTTCAAACTTTTGGACTCCAAATCTGTGTCTCTAAGACTAAAGTTGTGCTTCATCCAGAACCAAGCACACACTGTGAACTGTCAGACTTAACTGTCGATGGCCCCATTCTCAAGGTTGTAGAAAGATCCTTATTCCTTGGCAGTGGTGCTCCGCAGGGATACCACTACTGGTGAAAGTATCTGTGCATTCATCCAGAAAAACAAATTTGCCTACAGCTGACTGCAAATTTATGTTTGGAAGCAGCATGGTATAAAGCTGAAAATAAAAAGAAAACTCTTACCAGGTCAATGCCTTGAACCTCAACCCTCCCAGCGGTATAGTTCAGAATCCTGGGTCTACTATAGGAGCCACACCAACACTCTAGAATGATGTCACCATAGATGCCAAAGATACTTCATGGGAATTCCATGCCAGGATAAAACTCCATTGCCTTTCTAGGCTCAACAGCATGGAAACATCCTCCAGAAATTTCAGGAAAAGCTGTCTCCTGCATGGGAAACTAGAATCCCCAAGTAGATCTTCTACGGGGGATGTTTCAGGGTCAAATAATATCCAGGTAATTGGTGCAAATAACTGATGTGGACCCTTAAGGAAAGAAAGAGCCTCACAAACTTATGCTTGCAGACCATCTCTCTTGGAAAACATGTGCATATGAGCGTTGAATTTGGTTTGAGGAGCATCTACTTGCTACCTGCAAAAGATGAAGGCCAGAAATAGGATAGCACCAACAATGGCCATGTCAACCCCATATTGGACTCTTTGGATTGAGGGGACCCACAGAAAACAATTAATTACTTGGATGTGCTTGAATGACAAGGAGTCCACTAGGGAAGCTTGTGTTATAGAAGACATGTACAAGTTGTACCATTTTATGGTTCAATACTCGCAGGCATGTGATGGAAATGCTTCCTCTCGACTCATGTATGAAATCTCGGTCCATTTATTCGGCTGTAGGACTTGCTGTGCATGGCTCACCTTTCATTGCTGAAAGAATCGAGAGTCAATTGTTACTTTATTTTTATACTTAAGATATCTGTAGCATTCCAGAACAAATTGTTTCCTGTCTTCATGCAGATTTATCGTAAGCTACAAAATGATGGAACTGCACCAAAATTATAAAAATAAAATCAAGATTTCCTGTTGTGCCCAGTACCTACTTGAAAATAATTAATGCATTTAAAAGATATTTTAATCACCTACTGTAAAAATAGTACTTCTGCACTGTATAAGTGATACACTTTGGAGTTCTATATTTCCAGCATGGGAGCTGTGGCTCAGCTGAAAATGTGTTGCTGGTTAAAGCACAGTAGGTGAGGCAGCATCTCAGGAATAGGGAATTCGACGTTTCGAGCATAAGCCCTTCATCAGGAATAGGGGGTGGCTCAACAGAGTGTAGATTGGAAATAAGGCTACAATAGAAGCTTCAATTCTTCAATGTGCAAGCCCTGGGAGTTTAGCTCGCTTCAGGGAATGTACAATTATCCAGACTGAGTGTACTCTGGCCAGTTAACATTGTACTATACTCACAGTAGGATTGCAATCCAGCCACAATTGTAGTGGAATCTCTAGGAACTTACAATCATTCTCAAAGCCACTGAAATTTGCAATCTGGGGTGGGAGAAACTTCATCAAAACAGCAACAAAAATTGTTTCCTTTTTAATTTTCTTTGAACACTTCCACTTCTTAGCTACAAATCTTTTGGGGATGAGAAAGAGAATTAGCTTTGATAGTCAAGAGTCCATTTGCTTTCCAATTATCACTGAAGAATGGAGATGTTGGAAAGCCAATGGCTGGAGCACAGGGAAGGAGGGGAGGGGTTATGGTTGATGGACAGTGGGTGGGATACTTTGGTTTCACTCAGAATAATGCCTTGCTCGACATGTCATTTAGGCAATACTATTGGTTTCAATTTCCAAACAGGCCACATTATGAATAATGATCTCACAAAAACATTGGTTAAGTTGCCATATCTCCATATGTCAAAAACAGAATGTAACTTATTCAGTCATTGTAATATCATAGGTCTAAATTCAGAGTTAGTTTGAGATATCACCTTTTTCTTTAGCTCATGTCAGCTTTTTGAGAGGTAAAAGCCACTTTGTGGGATCTCAAGGCTGACAAAAAAGCATTTTTCTAAACAAAGTTTTCAAGTGATCTGAGAAATGCTGGTATCTTTATTTAGTTTTCCTTCAAAGGAGAATTGCATGAGTGAGTCATGCCCTGGATAACATAATGTCCTTTCAGCACAGTGGTTGGAAACCTTGATTGCTTGGGCCTGTGAATTAATCTAAGCTGAATGTTAGAATGAAATTGGAGCTATACTCATTATGGAGAAGTCGGGATACTTAAGGTCAACAAGAGGGAAGTTGTGCTTAGGTTATCATATAAGTTATAATTTAAACTAATAAATGTCTTTCTTGATGAGTGGTACTTTGAACATTTTTACAAGAACAGGTCAGAGGCTAGGAATTCTGTGGTGAATAACTCACCTTGTGACTCCCCAAAGCCTGTCCATCATCTACAAAGCAAAAGTCAGAACTGTATTGGAATACTCCCCATTTGCCTGGACAAGTGCAGCTCTAACTGCACTCAAGAAACTTGACACCATCCAGGAGAAAGCTTGATTAGTAGCATATAATTTCAATGTTCACTCCCTTCGCTGTCAATAAACATTGTCAGCAGTGTGTAACCGTCTACCAGATGCCCTGCAATGACTGAACAATGCTAATTCATCAGCACCTACCAAATCAGCAAACTCTGCCAACTAGAAGGACAAGGGTAGTAGATATATTGGAAGACAGCCATGTGCAAGTCACTTACTGTTCACATACTTGGAACTATATCCCTATTTCTTCACTGCTGCTGTGTAAAAATTCTGGAACTCCTTCTCTAATAGCATCGAGGACTCAAGAAATAGATTCACGATCAATGTTTCAAGAGTAATTAGGAAAGGGCAATAAATACTTGCCAAGCCTGCATCTCATGAACAAACGAAGGAAGTACAGCACAGAAGGAAGCCAGTCAGCCCATTGTGCCTTTGTAGCTTCTATAACAACTATCCAATTAGCCCCCCCACTTCCCCACTCTTCCTCTGCATCCTTGCTAATGTTTCCTTTTTTGTGGGCGGCACGGTGGCACAGTGGTTAGCACTGCTGCCTCACAGCGCCTGAGGCCCGGGTTCAATTCCCGACTCAGGCGACAGACTGTGTGGAGTTTGCACGTTCTCCCCGTGTCTGCGTGGGTTTCCTCCGGGTGCTCCAGTTTCCTCCCACAGTCCAAAGATGTGCGGGTCAGGTGAATTGGCCATGCTAAATTGCCCGTAGTGTTAGGTAAAGGGGTAAATGTAGGGGTATGGGTGGGTTGCGCTTCGGCGGGTCGGTGTGGACTTGTTGGGCCGATGGGCCTGTTTCCACACTATAAGTAATCTAATCTAATCTAAAGTCAAAGTGGGTAGAATGAGGGAACTGTACAGTGTACAGTTCTGGTCCCCATATTTCGGGAAGGATGTGGAAGCATTGCAGAGGAGATTTACCAGGATGTTGCCTGGTCTGGGGGAAGATCTTATGAGGAAAGGCTGAGAGACTTGAACCTGTTCTCTTTGACAAGAAGAAGGCTAAGAGGGGATTTGATAGAGACATACAAGATGATCAGAGGATTAGATAGGGTAGACAGTGAAAGTCTTTTTGTTAGGATGATGACGTCAGCGTGTATGAGGGGACATAACTACAAATTGAGGGGTGATAGATTTAAGACAGATGTCAGAGGCAGGTTCTTTACGCAGAGAGTGGTAAGGGCATGGAATGCCCTACCTGCTAATGTAGTCAACTCAGCCACATTAGGGAGATTTAAACAATCTTAGATAAGTATATGGATGATTTTGGGATAGTGTAGGGGGACGTGCTGAGAATACTTCACATGTCGGCGCAACATCGAGGGCCGAAGGGCCTGTTCTGTGCTGTATTGTTCTATGTTCTATGTTCTAAGTCTAGATCCAGTTGCCTTTTGAAAGTTTTTGCAAAATTTGTTCCCGTCACCCATTTTAAACAATGAATTCTAGATCATAGTTACTCACTCATTACAAACTATGTTCGTCATTTCCTTTTGTTCTGAACTCTTCTTGGCAATGGAAACCTCCTTCCCTTCCCAGTGGTAAAAGGAAATTACTTGGGCATTTGAGCCATTTTTGTGTTATTGCCCAAGACATATATTTTCTCCTAAAATTCTACACCGCAGCAAGGAAAATACAACTGCCTTTAGCTTTAATGTGAGATGAACACAGAGAATTATGTGCATTTTTCCAGTTTTTCATCACAGATTTATCTTATTTTGACTAATAATTAATACTTGGGGTAACTATCCTGCTTAGAGAGATCCATATGTTTAATTATTTCAAATTATTTATTGATAGGACAGTCTACCTAAAGGATGGCATGGTGGCTCAGTGGTTAGCACTGCTGCCTCATAGTGCCAGGGAACTGGATTCAATTCCATCCTTGGGTGACTGTGTGTGTGGAGTTTGTACATTCCCTCCATGTATGTGTGGATTTCCTTCAGGTGCTTGGGTTTCCTCCTGCAGTCCAAAGATGGGCAGGTTAGATGGATTGGCCATGCTAAAATCATGAGGGGCATGAATAGGTAAGGTTTTTTTTTCCCCAGGGGAGGGAAATCCAAAACTACAGGGCATAGATTTAAAGTAACAGGGGAAGATTTAAAATGCATCTGAGGCACAATGTTTTCACAGAGTGTGATGTGTGTGTGTGTGGAATGAACTGGCAGAGGAGGTGGTGGAGGATGGTACAATTATGACATTTAAAAGGCACCTGGATGGGTGTATGTATAGGAAGGGTTTAGAGGGATATGGGCCAAGTGCTGGCAAATGGAACTAGTTTAATTTGGGAAACCTGGTCGGCATGGACAAGTTGGATCAAAGAGTCTGCTTCTGTGCTATGCAACCACATGACTCAATGACTCTTGTTGTCCTGCATTGACTTTTGGCTGTACAACTATAGATTCATGTCAGCCAAGCAGCTGTCACATGTTTACAGTGTTGTTGCGATGATATTTAGTTAGATCATAGCTGATCTTCACAGAAGCACGGAATGGTTACAGTGTGGAAAGAAATCATTTGGTCTATGGTATCTGGCCTGGCTTTCTGAAGGGAGCATTCACTGAGTTAACTTCTTGTTATCCAACTTGGCTTCAAATCATTACCACACAACCATATACAAATCTTACTTTTGTGATTTCCAACTAAAATCACCACTGTCTCCAGCCATGATTTTTATAATGCACAAAGATTTTTAGATACCTATTGTTCCTTTTTTTGGTGAAAAAGTACATTACATCTAAATTCTACAGCTCTAATTTTCTGGTGTTCCAGCTTGCTCTAGTTTGAGTTTTTATCTTCTCGTCAACCATAAGAACAAAGAAGTAGGTAATTCAGCCCCTGCTTCACTAACCAATGTGATCATGTCTGATCTAATCTTGGCAGAGAAAGTGAGGGCTGCAGATGCTGGAGATCAGAGCTGAAAATGTGTTGCTGGAAAAGCGCACCAGGTCAGGCAGCATCCAAGGAGCAGGAGAATCGCCGTTTCAGGCATGAGCCCTTCTTCAGAATGCTGAACTGAATTGAATCCATTCCTGATGAAGGGCTCATGCCCGAAATGTCGATTCTCCTGATCTCATCTTGGCCTCCACTCTACTTTCTTGCTCACTTCCCCCAAGATTTTAACCCATCTCTAATTAAAAACTGCCTATCTCCTCCTTAAATTTATCAATGTCCTGGCATCCACTGTACTCTGGGATAGTGAATTCCATAGATTCACCACCCTTTGAAAGAAGTAATTCCTATTCATCTCTGTTTTAAATCTGCCACTGCTCAGCCTAAAACAATGACCTTTCATTTTAGATTGCCCCACAAGGGGAAACACCTGGTCTACATCTACTATGTCACTCACCTTTGGCATCTTATGGGAAATAGCATCTTATCAAGAGCAGTCATAGAATCAAACAGCATGGAAACAGATCCTTCGGTCTAACTTGTCTGTGTCAGTCAGACAGTCATAATCTGACCTAGTCCCATTTGGCCCATATCCCTCCAAACCCTTCCTATTCATATACCCATCCAGATGCCTTTTAAATGTTGCAATTGTACCAACCTCCACCACTTCCTCTGGCAGCTCATTCCATACACGTACCACCCTTTGCGTAAAAGTTATCCGTCTGTGGTGTTGTTGCTGGACTGTTAACCCAGTGACCCAGGTAATGTCCTGGATTCGAATCCCCCATGGCAAATGGTGGAATTTAAATCTAATAAAAATTCTCAGATTAGGAGTCTAATGATGACAATGAGACCATTGCTGATCATTGGGGGAAATCCCATCTAGTTCACTAACGTCCTTTAGGAAAGGACACTTCCATCCTTAACTGGTCTGACCTACACGTGACTCCAGAACCACAGGTTGACTTTTAATTGCCCCCGGGTAATTAGGAATGGGCCAGCGATGTCATCATCCTGCGAATGAGTAAGGAAAATTGTGGTGTGTCTAACGCTTGTTCAGGAATGACAATGTAAAAGAAAAGCAAACTTCTGGGAGAGAATGGGGGTGGGAATGCCTCCCACCGGGGTGGTTTATCAATGGTCTGCTGATGCCCAAGATCAAAACACCAGGCATCAGTATGATACCATAACCTTTCAAGTGTAACTTTTTTTTGCCAGTAGGGAATGACATAGTTTTAAACACTTCAAAAATATATTTATAATTCCCAGGCTGGTTCTTATTTTTAGTCTTTATAAACAGAACTATTTTCAGACCCAACAAATTAAAATTTAAATATAAATTTAGAACTTGTCTGCACGTCATTTGTTTCTGGGGCCTCAGTCGCAGCTGTCGGCACCTTATGGTATGTTTGTGCAGCCGTGTTTGCTTCACATGGTGTTTTGAGGGCTATTCATGCTCCAGAAATGGAGGATGAGGGTGAGATCTTAGAATGCTATAAGTACAGCCCACAGCCACCGTGCACTGTGGGCAGTTGTTCAAAAATCACAGACCTTCACCTTGCTGGAAGCCCCCTGAGAGACTTGGCCTGTTGTAGCCTGCAGCACCAAACATCGAACCAGTCGTCATCAGCATGGGGAGAAACCAGCTTCTTAGAGCTGTTGCTCAACACTGCCCCCAGTGTCACTGTAAATGTAAATTGGATTGGCTACTGCTTGAATTCTCCGCTCAAAGGCAGGTCCAACCCACAGCATCACAATCTCCAGCACAGGTCGGACAGGGAGACAGCTCCTGAATGCAACCCAGATGCAGCAGAGACTGTATGCTGTTGGCATCAACCTCATCCACATGCCAATGAGCCCAATTGGCACATTCCCATCCCTCCCCAAGACATCATGGAGTTTCTCTACAGTGTGGAAAGAGGCCGTTTGGCTCATCAAATCTACACCAACCCTCTGAAGACCATCCTACTCAGATCCAACTTGCCCCCACCCCCATCTTATCCCCATGACACCATATTTCCCATGGACAAGCCACCTAACCTGCGCATCTTTGGACTGTGGGAGGAAACCAGAGCACCCACAAGAAACCCACGCAGACATGGGGAGAACGCGCAAACTCCACACAGACAGTTGTCCAAGGCTGGAATTGATCCCAGGTCCCTAAGGCTTTGATGCATCAGTGCTAACCACTGAGCCACCGTGCCACCTGAGCTGCTGCGTTAACATTTTACACACATCTGTTACAGTCTGGAACTTTAGATACTGGTGGTAGTGGCTCCAATGTCTTCCTATCACTTGACTAACCAATACTATCTCCCACTCTAACCCCTCACACTGGTGTCTCTTTGATGATAAAAATCATGGGTTAGATGTCAGTCAGACAGAATCCAGATTCCAGAGAAGTGTCTGAGTTTTTAGGTCATTTTCCTAAGCTTCTTGCAAACAACAGAACTCTCCATTCTTTCTGACTGGCCCTCCTTTATATGCATTTGAATACAACCTGAAAATAACAAAACAATGCATGTGCTGGAAATCTGAAACACATTTGGAGATTGCAGGTCTGGCATCATCTGCAGAGAGAGAAACAAAGTTAATGTTTCAAGTCCAATATGACTCTTAATATTTTCTAACCAACCTGTTCAGAAATGTTTTACTTTCCTTGGAGTAGGTGGATAGTTGAACCTGGATCTCCTACTCAGAAGTAGGGATAGTACCAAAATCCCTTCTAATTAGTGGTAGTTTAACCTGAGGGCCACCACACCTCAAGCAAGGGGAGAGGTTGAGAAGGACAGTCCTTCATGATTACCTCAGTCAGTGCAAGAATTGAACTCATACTGTTAGCTTTAATCTCCATTGCAAACTAGTTGTTGAGCCAACTGAGCTATCCAATTCTGCTCTTTAAAAGGTTGACATGCTGGTAAAGTCACCTTGGTCCACTTATCTCTCACTAAAGAGGCTCACCACACCTCAGACAAGGAGTGAGATGTGAAAGAGTCCATCATGATGACCTTAGCCAGTATAGACATTGAGCTCACACTATTGTTATCATTCTGCATCACAAAGCACCAACCAGTCAGCTGAACCCTTTGTATGACTCCCTTTCAAACTCTTTCCTTCTTAACACCCGTCTGCCTTATTGCATTTTACACCTTGATATTTAGCATCCTATTGTTTTTGAATTAATTACTAGCATTTAGTTATCTCAAAAATTAGCCTGTGGCTGCTTTCGTCCAATTTCAATTCCCGGTTGGGTATTAAAGATTTCAGGCTGTAGTGGTGCAGTGGTAATGTTTGGGCCAGGAGACCTGGATTCAAGTCCCACTTGCTCCAGAGATGTAGCATAACACATCCGAACAGGTTGATTCAAATATCTACTCAAGCCGAGTAACCATGTTATAAACAAACCTGCTTTGGCCATCAGGTTTTGGAGTGGAACTCGAACCTGGAGTTTCTGGCCCAGAGAGAGAGATTCTAACCCAATGCATCACAACATCCACCTCCTTGAATGTAACAAGAGAATCAGAAGCTGTTGCTCAATCTCCCTTCTCTGCAATCTTTCCTGTCTGGATCACGATACTCTGTGGAGTGCTGACAACTGTTGCAGTATTTTTATACTCCATCCAAAACAAATCCAGCTGTATTATCCATTGCCCTTCAGTGTTTTCTATTAACAGAACTTTCCAATGAACTCATTTTTAGATGCTGAGGAATGATGTATACTAATTGTGACTAACCTCAGTCCAGACTGGAATACATTATTCAGCTGAATATTTTGGCAAAATGCCATTTTCATCAAATTTCTCTCAGTGAGGCCCAGTGAGTTTCCTTGTGTATCATCCCAAACCCATCTCCTTTACACCCTGAGGCATCCCTCTCACCCAGTTCTAGTCCATTCTCATCATAAATACTGCCTGACACCACCACCATCTTTAAAAAACCTTTGTGCTTCATCAGCCTGGATCTACCCTGCATGGTTCATTTGCCCCAAAGATGGCAGGTACGAGGGGATCTGTGCCTCACTTTGTGGACATGGACATGGGATGTAGGGGTGAGGCAGCCTCTTCCTATTGGACCAACAAGGGAGGCCACGACATCAGTCTGGTCCAAGGTCACGACCAGGGTCAGTGGGGGCTCAGCCACCAGGGGGAACACACAGTAAGTAGGTTAGTGACATTCTCCACTCTGCCGGGATAAGTTCCACCACTTCCTCTGCTATCTCTCCAAGCTCACACTATCTCTGCCACTGCCCCCAGTTCCCACCAAGGTTCATGGTCTACCACGCGTACCATCATCTGCCACATTTTCCAAAAATGAGAAAGAATGCAGGTCCCAGCATTCAACTCATCATCCCCCAAGTGGAGAGGGTCCTGATCCGAAATGCTCTGAGTGACTGACTGACCGAGTCCAAGCCCATGGACTGATATTGGAGGTTTCCCTTGTCTTATTGTGATAATCCCTTTTAATAAACCTCTCGCTGCTCATGAGGGAGAATAAGGGAACTTGGTGGAAATTTGTGTCTTGTTGCTCCCGACATTGAGAAAAGCTGCACTTTTCAAATGACTTTCATTTACGAAATATCTTTAATGTTGAACTTTTTATTTTTATGCTTTTTTTTCCATTTTAAATAGTGAGGAAAAAAGTATTTTGAAACCCAGGGATTTACAAGGATGGCTGCAGTGAATTGGATTCCTATGGGAAACTGTCGTGTAGCTGTTGGTCCCAGCAATGTGCTGGGGCTAAGTGGTTGTTTACAAGTTAAGCTGATTGGTTAGTGAATTCGGGACCAATTATCAATGATTTCAGTCCTCTGCCTGTAACTCTGTCTGTGATTGGTTGTTAGCTGGCTGACTAGGTTGAGCTATGATCCAAATGTTGAGAAACCAGTCAGAAGAGAAACCAGCAAATCTGCAGCAACTAAACCCTCACTCTTTCAGTTCTTTGCTACTTTAAACTGGAAGAAAAGCAGCTTATCTTCCTTACAGCTGTTACTGCAAGTTGTAACTTGCATGTAATTTGTCCTAATGTTATATGATTCACTTCTTCTTATCATTTATGTAATTAAAATGGTGCCAGCTCAAGGCAACATACATGTATCTTACTGTATTTTTATAAGTACCTGTAACAATAAATTACTATTGCTACTGTGATATTGAGTTGGATATGTCCGTAAGAAATAGGGACAGGAGTAGGTCATTCAGCCCCTCGAGCCTGCTTCCCCATTCAATAGGATCACGGCTAATCCGACACCCCTCAATCCACTTTCCTGTCCTTTCCCCATAACCCTTAATTCCCTGACTGATCTAGAATTGATCTCAGCCTTAAATATACTCAAGGACACTGCTCCCACAGCTCTCTATGGCAAGGAGTTGCAATGACTCACAACCCTCTGAAAGAAGAAATTCCTTCTCATTCTCAGTCTTAAATTGGGGTCCCTTTATTCTGAGAGTATGTCCTCTGGTCCAAGATTCTCCCATGAGGGGAAGCATCCCCTCAGCATTTACCCTGTCAAGCCCCTTAAGTATCCGATATGTTTCAACTGAGCTATGTCTCATTCTTCTAAATTTCAAACAATTAGTTTGTCGAAGGGGACTTCTCTCGTGATTGCGATCATATTTAATTCCTCCCCCATTTTCTTTAGTATTAATGGGATGTTTGAAGTATCTGCCACTGTAAAAGGCTGATGCAAATAAAATCTGCTTAACTTCACTGCCATTTACTTGTTCCGCTTAATTACCTCCCAGATTCGTTTTTTTAAGACACCTATGTCCATTTTTGACCTCTCTCTTCCCTTTTATATGCTTAAAGATGCTCTTTTGGTCAGTTTTTATATTCCTCACTAGATGGCCCTCAGTTTTCTTACAGGAGGGCACAGCAGCTCAGTAGCACTGCTGCCTCACAGCGCTAGGGACCGGGGTTCGGTTCCCAGCCTTGTGTGGAGTTTGCACATTCTCTCTGTGTTGGTTTCCTCCAGGTGCTCTGGTTTCCTCTCATGGTCCAAAGATGTGCAGATTAGGTGGATTAGTCATGCTAATTTGCCCTGTGATGTCTAGAGATATGCAGGCTGGGTGGATTAATCAAGGGAAACGTGAGGGCAGAGTTGGTTTGGGTGGGATGCTCTGTGGAGGGTCAGTGGGACGAAATGGCCTCTTCTGCACTGTAGAGAGTCTATTTTAGCTCTTGTTACAGAGAAGTGATGGGCTGACAAATTAAAAAACCACTCTGTGGCATTTGAATCAGTGATCGGTGAATTTGATCCTAGTCTAATAAGCTCAAATCAAGCATGAAAGATGGTATCTACAATACAGAGTCAAAACATGTGGTGCTGGAAAAGCACAGCCGGTCAGGCAGCACCCGAGGAGCAGGAGAGTCGACGTTTTGAGCATAACTTCTTCATCAGGAGCTGGAAATGTCGACTCTTCTGCTCCTCCGATGCTGCCTGAGCAGCTGTGCTTTTCCAGCGCCACACATTTTGACTCTGATCTCCAGCATCTGCAGTCCTCACTTTCTCCATATACGATACAGACAAGTTATCCAGCACAAACACCATTCTGAAAGCAGACAGCAAAATGCAAGGGCAAATTTGTCAATCGTTTGCTACTGGTGCACTCTTGCAAAATGCTAACTGTTGAGCCTGGCACTAGGTCAGACCACGATGAGCAAAGGGAACAGATGGTTGGTGACTGCAGGCAGAAATGCCAGAACAATAGCATGCTGCGAGAAAAAAACATTATCCAGACACTTAACAAAAGCCTCTTCTGTGTGTCACTGCATCAAGGTCCTCACTTGAGTCTGTAATCTCACTTTTTGGTGGCTGACAAGTGAAGCCTCCTTTACTCCTAGTCTGATTGCAACTCACTTGCACCCAGCAATTCTGAGCTCTACTACTCACCTCCGAGATTCGTGCTGTGCCGGAGTGAGTGTCAGATCATATGACAGGGTTTCCACATCAGCACTGCACTGTTGTCTTCTCTCTTCCTCCTTGGGCTGCTGTGGCTGGGTAGGCAACATTTCTTGGGAGTCTGAAAGCAGCAAATCAGAAAGGGAAGGTTGGGGTGAGTGAAGGAGGTCAGGGTGGGAAGCAAGATGGCCACACCTTCGGCAGCTTGCAAAGGCTAGGTAGCACAATGGGGAGGAGCTAAGAACATTAAACCGGGAACACCCCATCACCCTCAATGTTCTCAGACAGTGATATCAAATTATATGGAATTCCTTCAATGCTGAGACAGAGAACCATAGGACATAGGGGTGACTCTAACCTAAAATTCATTCTATCCCGGTCGATTGTGTGAGTCTTATTCACCCAAAAGTGGGACAGAGTGACTGTAATAGTGGTGTAACTCAGTCCTTCACAGATGTGAATGTTGCTGGCTGGGCTACAATGATAAGCTGCTTTCTTGAACCACTGCAACCTATGGTGCGTCATTCACTCCCAACGCTGTTGGAAAAAGAGTTCCAAGATTTGATCTAATGATAGGGAAGGAACCACAATGTAGTTCCAGATGGTGTGCAAGTTGCTTGTTGTTTTTACAGAGAACAGACTGGTGACTGGTTGCTCAATTAAGGGAACACTTAACGATGGTTGAATCTGCCTGAGAA
The DNA here is from genome assembly GCF_020745735.1 of Hemiscyllium ocellatum. Lineage (NCBI taxonomy): Eukaryota > Metazoa > Chordata > Chondrichthyes > Orectolobiformes > Hemiscylliidae > Hemiscyllium > Hemiscyllium ocellatum. The sequence continues at coordinate 55,862,010 of NC_083415.1, forward strand.
AGGAACAAGAGGAGGGTGTGAGGCTGGCAACGTTGATAGGTGTGTGAGGGTGAGCTAGCATATCTGGGTAGATGCCAGGAAATGCTGCTGGGAGAGTGATGAGAGCGTGATACGTAAATGGTGGGTGTTGTGATGGATGGGAAATATCAGGTCGAAATGTCCCTCACCTTGACCATCCAGATGAGGTCATTAAGTATCTTAAGACCATGAGATATGGAAGCAAAGGTAGGCCATTCAACCCATCAAGTCTACTCTGCCATTTAATTGCTGATCTGACAATCCTCACCACTTTCCTGCCTTTTCCGCGTTACCCTTGACTCTCTTAATAATCAAAAACCATTTATCTCAGACTTAAGTATACTTAATGACTGCCCCTAAACAGCCTTCTGCATTGATGAATTCCAGATTCACTACCCTTAGAGAAAAGAAATGCCTCCTTATCTTCATCTCCAATGGATGACACCTTATTCTGAGATTCTACCGTCTGGTCCCAGACCCTTAGAGCACTGCTGCTGCCAGGTTCTCAGGAGTGGGAATTCCTAGCCACCTAATCACAGCACCCTGTTTGCAGACGGGGCAGAGGGGATGGTCCTTGAAGAGCTCTATTCCCTGGTGGAACCATGGCATCTCTTCACCAATCTCTATTGCCTCCAGCTTCTCATCCTTCATTCTGAAACTTCTCCCATTACATTTCCATCTTTGATTCCATTAAATTTAAATTCCACCAGTATGATTAAATGCAGCCCACCTTTAAGTAGAGCAGGCTGGCTGCTCCACCTAGTATCTGCTAAATGCTGAGAAGTCCATTGCTGGGTAAAGAAGCAGTCGGCAGCTCAAGGATAAAGGAGTCTATGTATCCATACAGTGATGCAGACGAGGTAGTTACACTGAATTTGTCTGCTGTCCTCTTCGGTTTCAGCCAACCCGTTTGCCATAAATTTCCCAAAACCTGAAACACACTAAGTTCCAGCTCACTAAGTTTGAGAACAAAAGGATTCAAAGAAAGAAAACACAATAGATAAGAATTACCAAGTGTATGTACTCTTTATTCAATAATTTAGTGTCTTCCTAAAACATACAATTGAAATAAAAAGTTTTAATTTATTTGTGGCGTGTGGGTGTTGTTGTGTGGCATTTATTATCCATCCTAGTTGCCCTTGAGATTGTGGTGGTCTTCTTGAACTGCTGCAGTCCATGTGATGTACAATGATATTAGAGAAAAAATTCCAGGATTTTGACTTAGTAACATTGAAGGAAAGACACCATATTTCCAAATGAGGATGGTAAGTGGTTTGGAGGGGAACTCGCAGCGAATAATGTTCCCATGTATCTGCTGCCCTTGTCTTTCTAGATAGGAGGGGTTGTGGGTTTGGAAGGTGCTGTTTAAACACCTTCGGTGCATTTATGTGGTGCTTCTTGTAGGTAGTACACACTACTACTACTGAGGCTCAGCGGGTGGAGGGAGTGGATGCTTGTGGATGAGGTGCCAATCAAGCAGCTGTGTTGTCCTGGATGGTGTCAAGCTTCTTGAGTGTTGTTGGAGCAGCACCCATCCAGGCAAGAAGGGAGTATTCTACTATACCACTGAGACAGGATAGCACTGTGGCATGGCAAATTAAATTCTTATTTATTTTTGTATTTTTCTCTGCGTATTCTTACTATTGTAACACTGCTTTTTTAAAGAGTAAAAAGTGAGGTCTGCAGATGCTGGAGATCAGAGCTGAAAATGTGTTGCTGGAAAAGTGCAGCAGGTCAGGCAGCATCCAAGGAACAGGAAATTCGACGTTTCGGGCACAAGCCCTTCATCAATTTTATCTTAGCCTGCTGGACACACTTTCCTCATTCCTGATGAAGGGCTTATGCCCGAAACGTCGAATTTCCTGTTCCTTGGATGCTGCCTGACCTGCTGCGCTTTAACCAGCAACACATTTTCAGCTCAAAATATTCTTGTAAACAGGACATGCTTAGAAAGCAAGTTTTAAAATGGGGTCTTTAAAAAAGCAGCTGAAAATGTGTTGCTGGTCAAAGCACAGCAGGTCAGGCAGCATACAAGGAACAGGAAATTCGACGTTTCGGGCATAAGCCCTTCATCAGGAATGAGGAAAGTGTGTCCAGCAGGCTAAGATAAAATTGATGAAGGGCTTGTGCCCGAAACGTCGAATTTCCTGTTCCTTGGATGCTGCCTGACCTGCTGCACTTTTCCAGCAACACATTTTCAGCTCTGATCTCCAGCATCTGCAGACCTCACTTTTTACTACAAGAATATTCTGCCCATGTTTAGAACCAACAGCCAAGGATTTCAATATGTCAAATGGCTCTGTTCCAAAGATAATCCCCCAAATGGGTTTGAGAGACTCCTTCTTTCTTTTGCAAGGACTTTATTTCAACCAGTTCAGCACAAAGTACATTGCCACATCCTAATGCTTTCATGAGTCCTGAAATATTGCATGTGTAATGATAATATTTGAGTGCACAAATTACATTCAAATAATGCATGCAAACTTTCAGATTATGATGTAAATATGTAACTGCCTTTGTACATCCTCTGTCAGTTTAATCACTGAACTGCATTATAACTAATTAGTCATACATCGATCATTTCCCTCACGGTACGTAAAATTTCTCAAAACTTGAAAAAACTGGGACCAAAACAATACTTATCCAGCTTGACATCTTCCTCGGATAATTTGACCACCACTGTATTATTCAATGTACTGCAAATTCGATTCCCTACAGCGTGGAAACAGGCCCTTTGGCCCAAGTCCATACCGACCCTGTGAAGAGCAACCCACCCAGATCCATTCTCCTACATTTGGCAATTTAGCATGGCCAATTCTCCTAATCTGCACATCTTTGGACTGTGGGAGGAAACCAGAGCACCTGGAGGAAACCCACGCAGACACGGAGAGAATGTACAAACTCCACACAGACAGTTGCTGGGAATTGTACCCGGTTCCCTGGCGCTGTGAGGCAGCAGTGCTAACCACTGAGCCACTGTGCCACCCTGAAGTACATATTTTCTGAGGGCAGAAACAGATTTATATCCTAATTGAGCTTTCTCCAATCTCCCTTCTTCAAATCCTATCCTTAAAGGGTCTTGTGGCATAGTGGTAATGTCCCTCTATTTGGGCCTGGAGGGTCTGGGTTCAAATCTCTACTTGCTAAAATGGGCTATAACACATCTGAAAGGTTGATGAAAAAGATCTCTTAGTGTCTCCTTCTATTTCATGCTCTTTCAGGTTTTCACTTCCTCTCTAGGCGCATTGATGCTGTAGTCATTGTGATGAAGAGTTGCTCAATCTCTCCTGAATTCCAAATTGGATTTGTCAGTGGTTATGACCTCCAGTTTGCACTTCTGTTGAATCTGAGCTCCTTCTGTGACAGTATTTGCACTTCAAAAAAGAAATATCAATTAGAACTGTCCTGGTCCATACTTATCTCCGGACCAACAATAGAAGTGACAAACTGGTCCTTTACGGTGGTTGTCTGTTTATGAGATCTTGCTGTGTCCAACTTCTCTGCCTCATTAACTAACACAGCAATAATGATTAACTTCAAAGGTAATTTATTGGCTGTGGAAATTTGTGCAATTGATGTGATCAGATTTGAAATAGGCTCCGTGAGCCTGATCATTATTTGAACAGGATTAGCTATCCAGACCCATAGACCTACTCAGTAAGATCATGGTGAGTCTGATCTTAGCCTCAACTCTTTTTTATGCCTTCTGAGTTCTCTAGAATTGTCAATAACCTGTCTTTCTCAGTCCAGGGAACCAAGGTCACATGGTTCTCAACTTTTCTACCCCCACCCCCAGCTTCTTCCAGAGAAAGGCAGGAAATATAGTACTGTTCATGGCTTCAGGATAGGGTCATAGAAATCATAACAGTTTTACAGTATGGAAAGAGGCCCTTCAGCCTAGTGTGACTCTGCCAGTCATTGAGAATCTATTCTAATCCCATTTACAATCACTTTGCCCAGAGTGATACATGCTGTGGTTTTCAAGTGTTCATCCAAATATTTCTTAAATGTCTTGATAGTTCCTACTTCTACTACCCTTTTAGTCAGTGAATTTGAGATACTCAACACCCTCTGGAAAAACACGTTTTCCTCAAATCCCCTCTAAACCTCCTGCTCCTTCCATAACCTCTAGTTATTGATCCCTCTACTAAGAGGAAATGTTTCTCTCTATCTGTCCTATCTATGTCTCGCATCATTTTGTACACATCATTTAGATCCCTCCCAGCTTGATCTACTCTAAGGATAAAAACCCTAGCCTATCTAGTGTCTCTTCATAGTTGATCACTCCAGGCCAGGCAACATCGTGGTGAGTCTCCACTGCACGCTCTATAGTAAGGGGAGGTGATGGCCAACTGGTATTCTCACTGGACAGTTAATCCAGAGACCCAGGTAACATCTGGGGACTCAGGTTCGAAAACTGTCGCGGCAGATGGTGGAATATGAATTCAATAAAAATCAAATGATAACCATGAATCCTTGTCAATTGTTGGGGAAAACCAATCTAGTTCACTAATGTCCTTTAGGGGAGGAAACTGTTTTCCTCATCTGGTCTGGCCTACATGTGAGTCCAGACCACAGCAACGTGGTTGACCCTTAACTGCTTGCTGGTTATGGGATGGGCGATGCCCTCACCCAATGAATGAATTAAAAAAATAATGTGGCAACCAGAGTTGCACACAGTACTTTAGCCACGATCTAACATCATAGACAGCTCCATCACAGCCCCCTTGCTTTGTGTTCAATGCCTTCACTAATAAAGGGAGAGATGTTCCAGAACGTTTTACAACCACTGGAGGATTTTTCAACTGTGATCA